>NC_084518.1:1612500-2812500 GCF_024500385.1 Phyllopteryx taeniolatus | reverse complement strand
CCTAACCCAAATGTAAGCAAGGTGGAAAAAAAACGTGTCACAGTCTATTATTTACCTAAAGTAATAATTGCTGTAGAGTAAGTATTTGTATGAATTCCAGGCCCCAAATACCAAACAATCAAATGAAAACCAGTACGTATGGCAGTAAATGAGTGTCTTCTGGTGCCACAGGACCACGTATTCCAAGCCCGTGCTTGCTGACTCCACTGTTTGAACGTCACTGTCTTTTCAGCATCTACAGTTTGACTTGCTGGCTTTACTTTATGGCCACTTGCAGTCAAGTCCGAGCTCTGCGTTGCATCATCAGTGACTTGCATAACTCTGCAACCCTGGACGCTCCACAAGGAAAATAAGTCTGTTCACTTAACCCAATTCCCGTTGAAGCCCTCAGAAATGCCAGAAAACATCAGACTTATGTTTGACTAACAGTTTTGTATTAATACCCCCCACCCCCCACATAAAAAATAAAATAAAAAAGAAAATAAAATTTGGTTGGTCCCCCTAACATGGCAGTGAGTGTTTTTCAACTTACTCGGATTACTCTGAACCTGATTTGTGCGTTTGCTCGTCAGCTATAAAGCTAGCAGACAAGGCTGAATGTCAGTAGCACCTGGTTCATTTGTTCATGTCATGTTCATGAGTGCACTCCACAAAGGGAAATAGCGCTCGTTCATGAGTCATGTGCTGACTCTTTGACCTGTTACCACAAACTGAGAGTCTTTGCTTGAGGGCAGAAAAGCAAGTTTGCCTTTCGGCTTTGCTGCCAGCCGCTGACAAATGTGTTGGAATGTATTGATTTACAGTGTAGGCAGAAGAGGCACATTTTCTTTTTCAAGTGCAGCATCTTGGCTTTTTGGCCCCAGTGTTGTGTGCATGCAAGGCTTCATAAAAATACAAATAAATATGTACGTACGGCATGCCAAGCCTTAAAACATCTGGCATGCAAAATCTTATCAGCTTCTGAAATTTGTGTTACCTTGGATCCAAACAAAATTATCTATGATGAACCTTTACCCCCTTGTAGTTATTAAGCATAACAACCTGACCTTATGAGTTTCTGCATATTTTGAAGTGTTTCATGTTCTAGTCTACTGTCACCATTATGAAATTTATAAAAATCAATAGAATTGTAACATTCCTAGACAATTTAACCACAGCACTATTTATGTTTAAAACAGTAAAATAAGTTCATCTTTTTCTTAAAAGCAGATCACTATTGTCACAAGTGTGAAAATAAGTCAACCACTGATACGCAGTAAAGTTTACAATTCTATTGTGTGATTAACTTGACGTGTGGAGGATGGCAACAGGAAGGAGGATTGCGTTTTTATGATGTCGACAGTCAGCATATCTTCTCCCAATGTCATGGGAAAAAACATACCTATTACAAATCAAACAATGTTTCTATATGACAAACAGTACACAAGAGGGGCCACACAACCAAACAAAAAAACATGCTCATGAACAGCCCGCTTGGCAGAGGTAAATATTGGGTATGGGTGAGCTACTTCTTTAGCTCACTTGAGCGGAATGCTGAGAGCAGTGAAGGGAGTACTATGCGAACCCACACACAGCTTTCCAAATGCTAAATTGACTGGATTAAACTTGGAGCGACCTATGATTGGTCTCACAAAGTAAAAGCAATTGTTCTTGCGTGGCTCCCACTGAAGCCCACATGCTTTATGTTGCAGAAGGTCCTGCACTTGTCAGCAGAACAATCTGCTGCGCAACATAAAGACTGCAGTAATAAGAGGATAATATCAAAGCCCTGCTTTATGTCTGAGACGTCAGTGTAAGACTGAATAACATATCACAAGGGTACAAGGAGTGTCGAGAACGTGCAGTCACATGTAGCTCATTAAATACCAATGATTAGTTGCTTGTCATATCTATCCCCCCCCCCCCCCCCCCCCCCCCTCTGTTATTGTTGCCTGAAACATCCCGGCTAACTAGCATGTCTTTTCTGGAACGAGCCCGATGGAAGAAAATTTGAATTGGAAATGTGCAACCAGGCTCTCTCCCCAATCCTCATTTCCCTGTAGGGGCCAGCGGATGTAAAATCTCCAGCAGGTGTTGTCTGTGAATTTTATGTGCATATATAGGAGATTTTTATTTTCTGCACCTTGGTATTTCTTGAAGAGCAGCTTGTCCCCGTAATACCTTTTTCCTGTGTTCTCTCTGTACGGTAGTGCGGTATCAGTCACAGAGTAGATGTTTGGCCGTTTTTGGGGACAACAGTGTGAGGGTCAAAAACAGGTCAGCGAGGAAAAAAAAGTGGTGTCGTGGACACCGTGGCCCAGTTGTGCCTGAGCCTGAGAGAAAGGAAATGACCTGCAGGGCTGCGGGTCATAAGGCATTTGCTTTGTGTTTGGCCAAATGACTTCAAGCACGAGCCCTGCTTTGACACTCTGTGCCTTTCTTTGCAATGCATGTTGGTGCTTTTTATTTTGTTTGGCGAGGATTAGCATGTTAGCAGGTGGATTTTAATTAGGGCAAAAAAAGCTCTCGCCTTGCAGGGTAGATCGCTCGATCAACAAACCTGAAGCCCCAAGCCAGGGAGGGCTGCAACCGAACACCCAAGACCAAAGAGGGCTTTTAGCAATTGTTGTGTCTTCATCTCGAGGGCAATCGTGGAAGAATGCATGCTTCACTGTGACATTCACAACAGAAACAACAACCATAGCAGCGGGAGGCGCAAGGGCATCTCGGTGTGATCAGCCTCGACGGAGTCACTGGAGACGAGAGAGCTGTTTATCAGCCTCCATCAGCAGCAGAGGAGCAGCCCAGATGCAGCTCTCTGTTTATGGCACAAGATAAGACCGTCTCAATCAGATCGCTGAGCGTCTCCACCCCCAAAACTACGCTCTCGCTCTAGTAAGAGACAGCAAGGCAAGCCCCATATTACATCCTAGGCAATGCTAATAAATATTATGATTGTGTGTGTTGCTGCAGTTTTCCAATGTTGTTGCCAAGCGTACATATGAGGGCATCATTAGCTGGAGCTACAGAGGCTCTGAGGGTGACCCAGTCTGTGGGGTCACAAAGAATGCCGTAACAAAGCACCAGTCAAGCTGCTGCTGGTGGAGACACACACACACACACACGGTGAGTTCAACGTGTCATACTTGGCACAATCGTTAGATAAAGCTTCCAGAGGATTAGAAAAGGGGGGAGGAGATGTAAAAGGCTGTCGGCTAATTGGGCTTTATGTTTAATATTTCAAACTCTTCAGAAGACATTGAATTTCTCCTCTGTTCTGGAGTCTTTTTTTTGGGGGGGGGGTCAAACTCTTCAGAAGACATTGAGTTTCTCCTCTGTTCTGGAGTCTTTTTTTTGGGGGGGGGGGCAGGTCTCACAAGCACAATAACAAATGATATCTGGATTTGTCATAAGAGAACGTATGGAAGGCCAGTTTTCCTTCATTGGAACACTAGTTGCATGACTTTTGATTTGTAATTTGACAACAACAATAAGCCTGAGGTTTTCACAGAATTGATGTTTTTAGCAAAATCTGTGCAACTGGTAAATAGGGATGGCCATTGATTAAGTTTCCTTTTTTTCAATCTTAAATTTAGATGATGGAAAATCTAGAATCTATTGATTTTACAACATTGGTTTTACCAAATGACATTAAATGCTTTGTTTAAAAAAAAAAAAACAGCAGTTGTAAGAAATGGTCAAGTCTTGTTGAGAAATATGAGTAAATCAGCACGAATGTAGTCAAGAGACAGCCGGCCCAGCAAATTCATTGATGTAATGCGGAAACACTGACATGCTAACTTTGCTAGCCTGATTGCTAACTTCTCTAGACCGGCAAGCGACGGGCTTCCCCAGCTGCGGGGTGCTGAGCTCGGGCCTCAAGGTGCGTTCGGAGTGTAGATGATCAATGTGTCCTGCAATTTAGATTAGTTCTCGGAACTAGCTTTGTTGTTCGACGCGCGAGCCGAGTGATCCACCGCTAAGAGTTGTCACGGTTGGGCTGGTGGTCGGTGTTTGGGCCATGTGTTCCGGACAGTCGTGTTCAGCAGGTGTGGTATTCTCAAGAAGCAGTCTTATTTATATATATATTTTTTATTCACTTTATTTACTGCTCAATACACAGCGCTAACATGGCATTTGTATACACGACTCAACTCAACTTTATTCATATGGCACTTTAAAAACAACCACAGCTGTAATCAAATACAATGGAGCATCATGAACGACCTGGTTGGTGAGCAGTTCAGTTCATGAACAATTTTTCAAAAGAAAATAACCTTGGGTTACACACTACTTTTGGTTCACGAACAGTCTTGGCTTGACCGCGGAAGGCTCAGAACATTGTGCTTTTTCTTGTGCCGCACAAACATCACCTCTGTGTTTCAAGTATTTTTGGTTTTCGCCGAGAATGGCTGCCACATCCCACAATCCAACGCAAAAGTTGCACTGGATTGTGAGAGGCGGCTGGCATTTCGCGCGAGCAGTACCCAGAGTGAACATAAATGTTACTGTACCCGAAAAGGCTGTGACACTGCACAGTTATTTGCTAGTGAACCCACTGTTATTTCAAATATCCAAAATGAGCTCGCTTCACTTTGGCATTTTACTTTCTTCGTGGTCTTCGATCTCCATCTATTATATAAGTACTCCTTTTACATGGTGCTTCTAGTGGTAAGAATGAGACTACAGTCGGGAAAACCAGGGCCTTCAGAACAAGCTGACAAACTTGTCAACTTAGAATCTGAAATAGTTAATGTTTTTTTAGCATGCTTACTGGTTAGATGGTGGACATACTTGAATGTTACTTGATGTAATTTGTTATTGTTATAATTTATATTTTAGTTCAGTGTGCTTTATTGTATTCCTTAAACTGGCTATATTACCAAATATTATGAATAGTGTTTATTTGGCCACTGGATATTTGTTTTATTTTATTTCTATTATTTTGTATTCATTTTATGTCTCTCTCTCTCTCTCTCTCTCTCTCTCTCTCTCTCTCTCTCTCTCTCTCTCTCTCTCTCTCTCTCTCTCTATATATATATATATATTATAAATACACAGCGGGGGGGGAGAAAATCACCATTGATTTCATGGAATTTTGAGGGAAACTATTATATTGCAATATACAGTATGTTGTTGGGATATAAAATGACCTTAACCATGATATAAGATTTTTGTGCACTCTATTTTTCATTGATGCATTTTCAGCCTCCAATTTGGTATGACAAAATAATATATATATATATATATATATATATATATATATATATATATTTATATATATATATATATATATATATATATATATATATATACACACACACACACACACTGTAGCTGTGTCAGGAAGCTGTGGAGGCTCCTTTGACTGAGTTGCAGAGGTGAGGAGGCAGTTGCCCTTTGCCGTGACCCTTCCCCAGGCCCGAGTGTGTGGGTGGGTTTTTATTTTTCTGTGTGCGTGCAGTGCGCTGGAGAGCAGGCGGCACTTAGAATGGGGCTCTTTATAACCTCCTCACCCTCTGGTCCTGTTTGCACCCATTGTTGGTCACAGTGAATGGTATCTCCGTGCCTCGAAATGTTACCAGATGACATTCTTCCTGTTGTTGGAAAGGGCTCGGGGGTTGTGTTGTGAAAAGCAGCTGAAAGGATAGACTCAGATTGTGACCTTCACAGGCTAATCTCTGGCATGTCATTCACTGCGCTGTTTGTAGCAAATGCAGACCTCTCAGCAATAGTCAATCGACATTCAAATTCCTAATTCCGTGTTCAACATTTTCACTCTACAGGCCTATAAGTTCCCTACTGAATCAATATTCAAGGCAGGCAGTGCGTCTGACAGCTACATTGTCCAGACAGTCTGTCCAGCATATGAGTGAAACTTGTGGCATCAGCAGCCCCCCTGCTCCACACCATTCTGAAATACGACCACTGCTGCAAATTGAAAAGCACTTATTGAGGCTGTAAGCATCTGTGCAGCCCTCCAACTTGTTGTTTATGTCTTCAGCAAGTGGCGTTTCCTGGAATGTGCAGCAGCGCAGTTGTCACTCCGCGGGGGGGGGCTCTAATCACGGTTCATAGTTCAACTCTAGTTATTGTTTTGAAAGGCGAGGATCACACTTGATACCAGTATTAACAGGATGTTCTGTTGCAGCATACAAGCAGAGCTTTTAGTTTCAGGTACTTAAAGATGGTTTAAAATGTGAACCGGAGTGATTTATTGTCTGCCCTTTAAGCAGCGAAGCTTTAAATCTAAAATTAGGTATTTCATAACAACCTTAACGAGATTCTCTTATGCTTACTGTAGCAACTCATTGTGCTCTCTGGATTGACTTTTTTTGTAGTAGAATAAAAAATATACTTTGACTTATTTTTATTTTTTGGGGAAGGGTTATGTATTCACTCGTCTGATCGAAGAGCTGTTCTCACTCTCAGCCCTGTGTTGAGGATGTGCCACCTGTATAGGGTTAAGATTTGGGTCAGATCTCTCCCAGGAGTCTCAGGGGCCCCTTTTTTGTGGCAGAAGGGACTGACATGGAACATGCCACAGAAAGAAAAGCTGTCAGGTTTTTAGGGCTTCTTTTGTCTGACATCTTTCAATGATAAAATGATTGGCATAGCTCCTGCCATTTCCCCCTTTTGTTTGCACCCTTTCAGTCTCAGAGCAGATAATAAAATTGACCATTACAGTATGTGTAATGTGTTCGCAGCCTGCGAACACACAAAACCACAAGGCTGTTTACAAAGGAAGCATTGAGTTAGAAAAGGAAAATGTCAACTTTTATCACGCCACTGCACAAGCATTTTGCATTAGTCGGAAAATATCCCCTGAAGTAGTGCTACAGCCAGCTGTACAATTGGATGGGGATGGAAGTGGGGTGGGGGTACAATTTGAAAGACATTCTTATAAGTATTCATGTGCAAGGAGTCCTGAGGCAGGTCGTGTTGCTGTGTGACAGGCAAGCATTCGTCTCGCTGAGTAGCTCACTTCCCGAGTCTCATTGCAGGGATTCGAGTGTCGGCTTTCTGTAATTAATAGCCAATAGCCCCCACACCCATCACGAGACCAGGTGCTGCCCGGATCAGGTCCGGTCTGGTGGGTGCAAAGCAATGACGTTTCTCCTTGTATACATATCGGCTGACTGTGTACATAGAAACAAGCAGGTCGGAGCCAAAACAAAGAGAGCTTTAATCATTCCTGTGAATTTTAATGCCGCACTGCTGACGGAAAGCTTATGTGGTTCGTTTAGTCGACTTTGTGTCAAGCACCATTCCACTCATGTCCTGTGCTGTTTAGCAGAGCTTGCGGCTCTGACAGATTGCCGTCCCGATGGGGAGATTTATCCAGCCAGTACTGCCAAAGGCACTGACACCATCATTAGGCTTTGATCAGCTGCAGTCTGCGAGAGGAAGAGGAGAGAGTAATATTCTTGATCTAATTACTCTGAGACATTTCAGGCAATGTAATATGTGATTTAACCTCTTCTCAGAGGCTATAAAAGGAAGCTGGGTTAATCTTTCTGGCAACCTTGTTTCCACGCAGGGGAGAGTGCCTTAAATTTCCCTTTCCCATGAAGCCGGTAAAAGCCAGTGTGACGGTACAGTTTGTGCTCGGAGTGCTTCGAGATTCCTCTGACCTTTCTTTTAATGTGAGCAGCAGGGCTGTGTGCATTTAGATGCTGAAAAAGCGTGTGTGCATCCTCCAAATAGATTGTTTTGCAGGCCCTTTTATTTCCCCGCTCCTCTCTTTTCACTCTGCAGAGTGATGAGTTGCGGAGATTTGATTGAACAAATAGATTGCAACTGGAATGGAGGGCTTTGGGTTAATCAGTCAAACATAGTTAAACAATTCTTTGGACATGAAGAGATTAGTCTTGCCTGCCCTGAGCTCATCAGAGCCCTTTCTCTCAAGCGCCGGCTAGGCTTTTGGGGCCAAGGGCCACAGGCTGTGGCCTGGCCTGCTCCATGGAGAAGCACACATTCAGCCCTCAGCATGCTCCATTGCTTCTGAATGCCCCACGACTCTCCTCTCTGCCTTTGTTACCCAGCACAATTGCAGTGATGGATTAGCAAATTAAATGCAGACCTTTCTATTCATGGCCACCCTCTTTGCAAAGTCTTCTCAGGATCAATCCCACACCTATTCTCAGCTCGTTAACTGTGTGTATTTTAACTTTCATTGTCAAAACTACTCCACTGAGCCTTGGCCATCATAAAGTCTCTGGGCATCTTTTGTACTCAGGCTTAAATCTTGGACTTTGTCTTCCATTTTTATGACTAAGCGTTGCTCACACTGATGCATAGTGACCATGACATGATGATAAATGACCTCTGTCACTTCTTCCTCCATGTCTTTAATGGCACAAGGATAATATGGACATGCCTTATCCAGTGCCCCTTTCCGAAACCTAAACTTCGCTTGTTTAGAAAGCGGCACATTCCTGTCAACCAATCTTGCGAAGCTTCAAATTGATAACACGTGCTGCTAGTCAAAAAGTGAGCAGACAATGAACAAAATTTAAGAAATACATTTGGAAGCACGTGCTGTGATTTAGCTAGCTCACAGATCCCCCGCTGGACCCCCTGCAGTTTGCCTACCGAGCGAACAGGTCTGCGGACGATGCAGTCAACATGGGACTGCACTTCATCCTAGAGCACCTCAACAGTGCAAGGACTTACGCGAGGATCCTGTTCGTGGACTTCAGCTCAGCGTTCAACACCATCATCCCTGAACTCCTCTCCTCCAAGCTTCTCCAGCTCAGTGTCTCGCCTGCCATCTGCCAGTGGATTTACAACTTTCTGACGGGCAGGACACAGCAGGTGAGGGTGGGAGAGACCACCTCATCCACGCGCAGCATCAGCATTGGGGCGCCCCAAGGTTGTGTCCTCTCTCCGCTGCTCTTCTCTCTCTACACGAACGACTGTCAAACTGCTGAAGTTTGCAGATGACACCACAGTCATCGGCCTCATCTAAGACTGTGACGAGTCTGCATATCGACAGGAAGCGGAGCGGCCGGAGCTGCGGTGCGGCCGACGCAACCTGTAGCTGAACTCGCTCAAGACTGTAGAGATGATCGTGGACTTCAGGAGGCATCCTTCGCCACAGCTGCCCCTCAAGCTGTCCAGCTGCCTTGTGTCAACCGTCGAGACCTTCAAGTTGCTGGGAATTACAGTCTCTCAGGACCTGAAGTGGGCGATCAACATCAACTCTGTCCTCAAAAAGGCCCAGCAGATTATGTACTTCCTGCGGCTTCTGAGGAAGCACGGCCTGCCACAAGAGCTGCTGAGGCAGTTCTACACAGCGGTCATCGACTCAGTCCTGTCAGTCTGGTTTGGACAATCAAGACTGCAACGGACAATCAAAACTGCTGAAAAGATTGTCGGTACCCCCCTACCCACCCTTGAGGACTTGCACGCTGCCAGAACTAAGACAAGAGCGTGCAAAATCCTCTCGGACCCTCCGCATCCCGGTCACCGGCTCTTCCGGCTACTTCCCTCAGGTAGGCGCTACCGATCAATGCAAACTAGAACTAGCAGACATTCCAAGAGCTTCTTCCCTCTTGCCATCAACTTCTTAAACAACTAACCTACAATTCCATTGCAACATGCTGCCAATTTTTTTTTTGTCTTGAGTTTGTTGTCACATTTCTGTGGGGCCAATAATATATTACTCGAGACTAGTGAGTGCTCACTGTAGTAGTCTCGCCACGCTGCACTATTTGCATATCTGTTGTTGACGAATACTGGCCACTCATGCAAGAGTAGCATCTGCCCCACTTGCACACAGACTGAGGAATATCTGCAACATTTGCACAATCGACCTTGTCCCAGATTATCGCGCTACTAGTCACTTTAAACTGCACACACTCCTTGAAGTCTCGCGCCCTTTGCACAATGCTCATTGCACCGGACTGTTGCTATATTAAGTCATTCAAACTGCTCTAAGTGCTCGAGGAATCTGCATCTTTTTGCACAATTGTCAAAAAAATAAAAAATAAACTATTGTACCGGCATTACCAGATAACTAGCAACCCTTTATTGCTCAGTGACTGTATGAATTCAAACTTGATAAGATTTTTTTAATTAAAAGAAGAGTAAGGCAGGCACTCTAAGTACTTCATAATATAAAGCAGGTTTTCACTCTTTTGACCCTCTTTCCGGAGACAGTAAAGCTAGCGCTATGTAGTATATACTCTTCAGCTTGATGATCTGATTGCCTTCAATGGCTGGGATAAACAGAACATTTTTCCATCCATTTTCCAAGTGGCTGTTATTTTCAAAGCCGTTTCTATTGACTGCTGGTTTGTGTTTTACCCCCAGATTGATCACACGAAGGGCCCGATTTACAAAGATCCAAAATGGGGGGTGCTAAATTTCGGGGTTAGTCTCTGGTGGGCGTGTTGTGTGTGATGTACTATGATTGCGGTCTTTTACTATGGTCCTAAATAACGGGTGTTCGCTCCCTATAACAGATTGTGCATGCTGTTGGCAACAGGTGTAAAAGTGGTTGAGACCACTGTATTTAAAAGAGGGTTTCGCGCTTTAGGTGATGGTGTCTAACCATGAAAAATTTGGGAGAGCATTGAAAGCGCAAAATGAAGTTTGAAGTGTTAGAATTGTAAGAGTCTGTGGAAGATAAGCAAACAAAAATTAATATACTGTATTTGCTTATACTCTTCCCAGAACGTGCAAAGTGAGCTGCGCACTGTCCGCAGTAATTTTTCGTGTTTCGCAGACACAATTCCGAGTGCCGCACCCAGCTAGATTAGCTTCCGCATATGTTAGCGTGAGCAATCAACTCTGCGGCTGTGTTTGCATGTGCAAACCTTAAGTAAATCATGCCCTTATTTTTTTTTTTAGTAACATACAAAAAAAGTCCGGTGACCTGACCTCCATTGATGAAAGCTTGTGATGCACATAAGCATTTCATTCACAGCCCCAGCCATGATTGTGTTTATGCACACGATCATTTAAACTAAATTCATCCATCCATCCATCCATTTTCTGAGCCGCTTCTCCTCACTAGGGTCGCGGGCCTCTGGAGCCTATCCCAGCTGTCATCGGGCAGGAGGCGGGGTACACCCTGAACTGGTTGCCAGCCAATCGCAGGGCACATAGAAACAAACAACCATTCGCGCTCACAGTCATGCCTACGGACAATTTAGAGTCTCCAATTAATGCATGTTTATGGGATGTGGGAGGAAACCGCAGTGCCTGGAGAAAACCCACGCAGGCACGGGGAGAACATGCAAACTCCACCATGTTATAAATATCAAAATTATTATTTACTGTGTAGTGATTTGTCCCAAACAGGCTACTGATACATTCATAAAATATTCACTACCATATTTGAATCAGTTTTTAAGTAAGCTTCTTTTTGTCTGTTTCCCGCTTGCAATTACAACAGTCCGATCATGTCTCACCCCCCTCTATCCCCTCGGTCCCTCCTCCGCTCTTGTTTGAAGGGTAGACCACTGTGCTCTGAAGAGACCCCAATTAGCAGGACTAGCGGGCCTCCCGAAGGTCACTCCATCCCAAAGCATTGGTGTGGGAACAGAAGTGTTCTGGGAGGTTCAGAAAGGGTCCT
This sequence comes from Phyllopteryx taeniolatus, assembly GCF_024500385.1. Lineage (NCBI taxonomy): Eukaryota > Metazoa > Chordata > Actinopteri > Syngnathiformes > Syngnathidae > Phyllopteryx > Phyllopteryx taeniolatus. Next base: position 2,800,937 of record NC_084518.1, on the reverse strand, counting down.
GAGTTATGTCTCTGAGAGTCTCAGCCAGATTCAGAACACAATAAGCACTCTTTCTCTACACAGCGAACTTTAAAAAAAATGTCCCCATGTTAAGAAGGCACAGACGTGACCATATCTTCAGGATCCATTTGTCATTAGCTCCAAAGTCTCCTACTTTATCAACCCGCGTCTGGTGTCGGCTATCTCGGCCTGATTGATGGCGCTGTCCTTATTTGCAGGGAACGGGGGTCGATGGCAAAAATTTGCTGCCGGGTGCATTAATGCGCCGTTCAATGGCACAGACCTTTGAGCATACCTCATCAGTCTTGAGTCATTGGATGGCCGCTGGAGATGTGCGATGCAAGAAAGTGTGAGAGTGGGATATGTAAAGGAGTTTTATCAGCTGAGCTAACTCTATTAACTCTAACTCTATACTCATGTGACTGTATCAGTCTTGCAGGGGAGAAGGGATTGATTATTATGGAGTTAGGCTTCCTCTATTCAGCCCACAGCACACTGTTCTACTCATTCAGTATGAGCGTATTGCTCATGGTTGAAAGATTGTGTACTACTCATACTACCTGTTCCATACATTAAAAAAATGAAAACAAGATTCAATTCATAGTCAGACCTTGAATTTAAAAGCAAAGCGCGTGGATTCTCCCAATTTGACGTTTCAGAAACCATTACAAATAATAGTGCTGTGATTTCCACGTTGTGATTTTTGTCTGGCTATTAAACCTGTGCTTGTGAATAAATCATAATTCCGTTGCCATGACAACGCCATTACACAACTGAGCACTTGTGTGGGCCCATAGTTCAACAGACTGAGGGCCCTTAGAGGACCAGATGTTCCCATGCAGACACAGAGGTGAGATGTTTGGCATGCTTGGCCTGTGTTTACCTGCCTTTCCACAGAGTCACTGGTTGGCTGAACGTTTCCTGATGCCCACAACCAGTGTCTGTTGGCTGAAGAGCCAAGGGCTGAGAGGCACCCTCAAACAAATGGGAGGAGGAGGAGAGAACCACAAATGTCCTGTGATTTGCCATTGGCAGAGGGAACACATCTTGCATACAAGCACAGAAAAGATCACTTTTATTCCATGCACGGAGAAACTGGTTTGTTCTGGCTGCAGGCGAGACTGAATGTCAGAGCTGCCACAGAGGCGGCTGACCTTACCAACCTTACGTAGGCCTAGGAAGGGGGGCGGATCAGCATCTATTGAACACACGCAGAACAGGCTTTTGACATGGAGGGATTTGTGCTTTTATGGCTTGCAATTCACCATTGGAGCAAAACATTTTGCCCAGTTCGCAATGAAAATACATAGAGGACAACGAAACTGCATAAAGCGAAGAGTGGAGAGCTTGTTCTTTATAGGGGGCCCTAATAAAGCTCCCTCTCCCAACCTATTTAACACTGGAAGTGTTTTTTTGTGCATTTCGCCACTTTAGGGTAAGTAGTAATAGTCAGCGCTAATCCATTTGCACCTAGCAGAGCTGCTTTGAACACCCTAACTGGAAATAGAGGTGGTCTGTGGGGTATTTGTCTCCATGTCTGTGTGGGAGAGGGACCTTTTGGGAACAGCTGCTTTGATACAGTTTTGTTTATGGAGCTCTCAAAGCTGAGACATAAGCCGTGGGAACACCTGGATGGAGGGGAAATGGTACAGGAGGCAGTGATGGTGTCAGTTCTGCTTTTGGATCTGTACCAAGCAAAATGCAGACACACACACACTTCAGATGTGAAAGCATCGCCTCGACTCCCAATCAACAACACTTAACGAAGCTTTCCTCTTTCTCCCTTTAATCACAGGCTCAATTTGTCACTGGGGTGTCCAATTTCTCATAAGCGCTTTGACTGAGCAAGGCGAAGGATGTGTGAGTAGGAACACAAAATGGATGCACCTGCTAACAAATAAAAACCTCTCCATCTTAATTTCGCTTTGCTCTGCCACCTGGTAATATTCTACAGCTCTTTAACTGTCGCCGTGTTATTTCGCATAAACAACGGAGGAGACTAGTTGGTTCATTTGAACAGGCTGTGAGGTTTGGGTCCATTTCAGGGTGGGTGACACCTTTTGGGAATTACTAATATAGGCAAAAACATACTTGATACCCTGTTACTGTTTAAGTTCAGTAAAACATTTTTAAATGTAGGAGGGACACAAATTCCCATAGAAAGAATCCAAGATTGTGGAGAGCATCTCCTGAGATGAGAAAAGTATATACAAGCTCCATATTTGGAATTCATACGTCCGTGTATTTGTCTAGATCTTTTCCTTATGCCTGCACTGCACTGCAATTATGCAATTCATATCAGCACACTCGAGTTGTAAACAAGTTTATAAAACATCCGTCTGAAGTGTCTTGATTATACGTGCATCCAAATTAGTCGCCTTTTTCCGTTTTGAACTCAAAATAGGCCATTGATGTGAATCGTATAGATTCGGTGAGTTTTTACTGGATGGGGATGGGGGGGGATTGGCGTCATAGGCTGTTTCGTACTCCTTGAACACTGGCAGCCAGATCCATTCCACACATTCACAATCCACACACAGATGTAATTGTGAATATTACTCCGCGGCGGACTAATATGCGGCCTGAGGTTCCGCCTGTGTGCTCGGGACCTGCTTTGGGTAAGTCACAGGAGTCGACGAGACCAGAAAAAAACTTCCACCGCTTCTGCTGTTAAGAAGTAACGGTACTTTTACTCCATTACAATGATCTCAATGTCGCTCACTACTTTTATTGATCAATTATTGCTTATTTAGCAACTATTTCATGCGCGAGACTTCGACTTGCACATTGGCCGCTGTTTGCGTCAATCCAATTTAAGCGCTAGTGACGTTTAAGTCTAGTTCACCAATCAAACGACACAAGAAAGTCACATGACCTCACACAACGTCTTCCATTGGGCTTCCCGAACATAGGTGTTCACACTAGATAAGCCTGCCCCGCCGATCTTTGTGCGTACGTGGCGGCCATGTTGGGAAGGTCGTCGTTACCATGAAGGCAACGACGTGCTACTCGTGTTTACATTTAGACAAACAAAAACTACAGCTTTCATGGATTGTAGTATTTGTCTGGCACTGTCTACCCAAACTTGGATATTTATATATCACTTATAACTCCAGAAAATCCCGTGCAGTAAATCGCAGATGTTTTTTTGTAGTTTTGACTGTGCATACACACACACACCCGCACACACAGCAACATCAGAATTTGCACATTCATGTTTTATTTATTTTTTTTTTTTTTATTGATGTTTATGCTTTGGTAAAAAAAAAAAAAAAAAAAAGGTTACTCACTATTTACTCAGTACTTGAGTAATAATTTCACTGTGTACTTTTTACTCTTACTCAAGTAATTTTTTGGAGGACTACTTTTTACTTGAGTCACATTATCGTCAAGTAACAGTACTCTAACTAGAGGACAATGTTTGGCTACTCTAACCACCTCTGGAGCGGACATCCTCTATTGCTACTCTTACGTTTAAGCAACATTTTTGCTCATCAGATCAGCCAGTGTCGTATTTGTCGCACTGGTCTTTTGTATTTTCGCGTTGAGGTGCTGAAGGTCGTGGCCTTGGTTGTGGTCCCGGCGGAACCGCGACGCACACGTAACATCGGCGACGAGTTGATTCGCTAGTACATTTTGTATTAATTAGGAAATACAATTATCTAATTAGTTTACGGATGTTAATGTTAAATGTATTAAGCGACGGAGCGATGTTAGGGATTATGTCACAACAGAATGAAATAACTTCAAATTCAGAAATGGCCAATAAAAACAGAAAAATATTGTACTTAATATTTTCCTGGAGGATGCATTTGGGATTAGCCTTTTGACAATGATTTTAGTCAATTCTTTTCCGGAATGAGAGTGCTTAAAGAGGTGGATGCGATTCATGTGGCACAGCTTGAAGCAGGCATCAGGTGCAGGTGGAGATGGGCCTGGTTCACGTTGGAGGCCAAAATAAACAAACAAAAAAATCAAAGAAATGAGGCAAATTTAATTATCTTAAATTCGTACATCAACATGTACTTGAGCGGTATAAATAAATGTTTTTCTGCGTGAAGAATATTTGTTTGCCTTGTTGTACTCTCTTCAGAGAGTCTTCCAGATTGCTTAATTTATGTTATAATAACAAATACAAAATCTCTGGGGGGCCCCGAAGGAACCCTCCAGACCCCCCCCCCCCCCCCCCTACAATGTTTTTACTTTTTTTGGGGTCACCTTTTTCATGCACTTTTAGACATTCACGGCAGCATAAAATCTGTTCGTCAATGTTGTTCTGAGCATGCCCTACCAAACCCCCACAGTCTGGCATCTGACACCATGTGACTCAGCTCATTGTTGTCTCGTGTGACTGTGGGTAATGTTATGGTAACTGTGAAGAAGGGCTGGGCCATTAAGGAAAACACAAGAATCACAATTATTTTGATTGATATTGAAATCATGATTAATAAACATTGATTTCAAAATGTTGTATTTATTTAACTGCCAAAACTCCACTTTAAATATAAACTGTAAAGAACAACCAGAAAATAAATTAGTAAAATAATAATACATTAATATTATAGACTAGACTTTACACCGATTTTATCGGCCTGATCAGTATCGGCCGATAATTAACATTTAATGCTGATAGGCCGATCGGCTTTAATGTCATAATTCGCAGATCCGATCAATGATGTCATTGATTGGCTACGCAAAAGACATTTACTCCGCGTCGCCATCATGCACAGTATATTTGAATCCAAAAGCTAGTTTATTTTTAGCCTTGTCGCTTGTCTTTTGACGTAGTAATGTAAATATTTGACGGACAATAAAGTTATTAAAAAAGAAAATGTCGGCGGTGTGGGACAGACAACACGTCTGAGACAGACCATCCGTAATGCCCGGATCAGACTACAAGACAAATTTGCTCTTTCACGATTGCACTATGTCAGACTGCTTCAATAAAATCTTGTATTCCGATACCACCGCATCCCGTTTTTTACAATCATTGGGCTCTATCTTGTCAACTTAAATGCAACCGGATAGACTCGTTACCGTGGCGACGACAACAAGAGTCGATCGCGCCGACTGTATTATAAGGAGAAAATGGGGGAAAACGTGTGTTGGTGGTCACTGGTGCTCAGGACAGGAGAGGACGTTCGTTTCAGGCTTGCTTGAGGTATGTTCCCGTTCTTTTAATACGATACGGCTCGCAAGCAGGCAACAAAACGTTATGTAGCCTAGCAAGCTAGTGCAAGCACTAAGGGTTGTGCGTAAACATGCCGCCGTTCTGTTGAATCATGCTCTTAAGGTTTTGGTGTGGGTGAAGTCATTTAATTACAGTAAGTTAGCACCCGTTATTTCTGTCATGTTGTAATGTTGGTTTGACCTCACTGATTAGAATGCATGATCTGACTAGAGCAGTGATTTCTAACCTTTATGGAGCCAAGGAACATATTTTACAATTGAAAAATCTCACAGCATACCAACAAACAAAAATGTCACAAAAAGTGGATACATTAATTACTGTATGTACTTCCTGCTATCAAATAGAAGAACATTCATTTGTTCTGTCTGTCACTATGCCTCACTGGCAGAAATAGAGGAACAAAGATACATTATTTACTGTAAATATAATTTTTGGAGCAATTAAGTACACAAGTATATACAGTAAATGAACAGGTCATTTAAATAGACACATTGCTCCATCTTGTGATCGGATCGGATATCGGTTATCGTTTTTTTAAACTCGCTGATCGGCCCCAAAAATCCATATCGTGTTAAGCCTATTATAGACATCCACCCATCAGCAAACAAAAAAACAGGACATAAACATACTTTTTTATTTTTTTTTACATTTTTTTTTATAAACGTTTCTTTTTATCCAGTCACGGCAAGTGGTGCCAATGTTTTTCGCCATGACTATCTGCTGTTCCTGCTGTGCGCAGTGGGGTGCAGTTCATGCATGGAGCTACACACTTTACATTAAGGTGAAAAAGAGAAGAAGATGAAAGTTGCAAAAGAACTATTAATTTAACTTGTTCTTCACAGGTCACAGAGATTATATGCCTGTGAGTATTGTTATATTAACTGCAAGTCTTACTGTGGCAATTGTGTGTGAGTATTAGTTATTTGAAGGTAAATCTCTCCTGTGATGTAATGCTAATTTTAGCTAGCCCATCAATAGGGTTTTGCATTGAGTGTTACCATTAAGATGGTGATTTCTAAAATGAAGTGTGTCTTGATTTAAATATACAATTTGTGTAATTATTTTTGTTACAGTAAACAACTTCAAGCACACAGGGCTTAGGGAGGGCAGAATAACATGTCATACGCTTGCTGCAAGCAACATAGGCTGCTTTTACAAAACAGAAACCTGCATACACAACCCGCTCTGCGGCACATTAATCATTTTTCTTCTATTACAACGTTTCTATGATCGTGACAATCCAAAATCAGGAATAAAGTAGGAATAAAGATGTTTACTGTTTACGGATTTAAACGGGTTAAATGTGGGGAAAAAAACGCTACTATTATAGCGTCCAATTGTAGTTATCGTTAACACTGTATTTAACGTCTCTGAGAGTAGTGTCCTGTTTATATTCAATGAGGCAGCACATGTGCAGTAGCACAACAACTCATTGATGTCAAAGAATAATTTCCCCGAGAGGACAATAAAGTTAATCCTGATCCAGAATATTCGTGATAGCATCAGCATCAATAACAGGATGGAGAGGGGTGTTATTGCTACTCCCATAATGCTTGAAAGTCATTATGGTGATGTAACAACAGGTGACTTGTAAACAAGATTAGACGGTAGACTTAATGGATGTCTTCGGTTTAGCATGCTAGCAGTTACCACCCTCATACATGCTCAAATATTTGCTGCCTTGCTTTTTTATTCAGATGTCTGATAATAGCATATTGTTCACGTGTGCACGCCGATAATGTCTTTGACTTTTCAAGTGCACTGCTATTTGCTCTGCTAGATTTTCCAGATAGTTATCAACAAATACCAGTTTTGCTGCATTTCATGTTTATTCCCTGTTGCTATTATTACCCATTTTCCACCTTGTGACCAATAACAAAACAAAAGAGTACAATAACATTCTTCACTGAAACACATTAAGGTGCGTGTGGAATTTTTAATTAAATGAACATGAACATTTTGGTTACTGCTGTTTACTTTTCCGTGCAAACAGTACATAAGGTTCCACTTTTGGGTATCCAAATTAACGTGCACAAGTGTTTTTTCTTTTGTCAATATTTCTAATACTGACAACTATTTTAGTTTTTGTCACTATAATTTTGAAATGAAATGTTCATACCATTTCATCTCTACTGTGATCTCGCTGCACCACCAAGCAGATGAAAGGTGCAATAATGCTCACGAGTTACAGCGCTCTCAGGAGATCTGCTGGTAAGCAGAAGGTGGAAGATTCGCTACAAGATCATTCCTACCAGCATTCGGCCACTGTCTCCATGTGGCTTTGTCAGATGAGTCGGAGAGTTGTGGAGATTGGCCATTAATTCCAGCTAGCACCACAGTAGGGTATGTTTACCTGATGGTTTTGAAAAAGTTTTGATTAGAGACCTGAAAATGCAGAAATATGTATGAGAGGCCAGTAGTTGGCAATGTGACTTGTCGTGACAAAAAACACTTTTTAGGCTTGCTCAAGCATGTGCAAGCGGATATTTGGCGCACACGAGGGTTCCAATGACAGCCCTCACACTTGACCGAACAAAGTACACTATCACAGCAAGTTCACTTTGTGTGGACACACCCTTAATATCCTTTGTCGGTGGTGTTTGGTGGAATGAGGTGAAAGGTAATGCAGCCCGACCTAGGGCAGTCACTATCGAGTATTTTTACAATTGATTAGCAATTATTCCATCGGATGAATCGAAAATAATGGGCTAAAAATTCACTGTTTATTGAAAAATATTTTTTACCAAATATAGTTGATTATTTGGTATTGTTTAATGATTGCCGGTAAACAAAACAAAATGAACAACAATTGAGCAATATCACACGAGAGGGAGAACATTTTTAGGTACTCGCCAACCTTTTTTGAAACTGAGACAAACTGTACTGATTAATGCGAAGAGCTACTAGTTTGCTGTACACTTCTGAGGCTGCTTCAGGTTCAACTGCATGTCGATTACTGATTATTCATACTACGCCTGATGCAAAATGATTATTTTCATAATAGATTAAACTGACTATTTTTTTCCGTAAATTGATTATGATTCAGTTACCGGTTTGGTCCGTATGTTAGAAAATGTGCAAAAATGTTGAGCATTGTTTTCCAGAGTAAAAGCAGATCTTTGGAAATGAAAAAGCAAAAGATAAGTCGCCTTTGATGAACCACAGAAAACAGAATATTTACTGGTGAGAGGCTGAAATCAGAGGATTTGCACAATTTTAAGTTGGACAATGACTCGATTAATCGATTATCAAAATAGTTGTTGATTCATTTGATGGTTCATTATTTGTCGATTTAATCAATTAATTGTGACAGCCTTAATCTCGACTGCTCACAGTAGTGTTGCAGTAAATGTATGCTTTTTTTTTTTTTTTTTTTTTTTGAACAAACTCATCATTAAGCAGCAAACACAGCAGCCCTGTGGTTCAGAACCATTAGGGTTTGGGGTTGTGATGTACTCATTTCAACACTCAACACTAAACAGGCATAAACATGTGCATGTGTGTTTTTGCAGATAACTATTTCATTGTTGACATCCAAATGAGACACCCCCTTTGAGTGTTTTTCCTTTCAAGCTACAAATGGAATGTCTGTTCAGTCACTTGTAAACTGACCCTCAGTCAGATGGCTGTAGTGTTTAGTCAGGACTATCCTAACCTGTGACGTGTAACTATTTTTTGCATAGTGCCATTTCAATCGTTAACAAGTGTTTAAATGAAGTAAATCGGTCTCGAGCAGCTATCCTTTTCTTCACGGTCGCATCCTCAGCGAGCTCCAGGCTGCGCTCTGGATGGATTTTGCAGCAGACTCGGCTGGTACCTTCACTTTGGATCCCCGCCACGTTTCCTCAGGTGTAAACGTGTGTGTCAAACGCCACGGCTTGTGGGGCCTATGCATTTCTTTGCATTCAGGACACCAAGCGTGGAACGTTGCCAACACTTTTGAGTCTGCCCACCTGACCTTGGCCAGACTACGCATGACTGAGCACACTTCCTTCCACCTTGTACATTTTTAGAACACTTTAGGAAGCCGAGTGGGGCTTAAGTGGCTGCCCATTCTGAAGAGAGCCCCTCAGCTGTCTGTCCTCTTGTCGCCATCGAGGGGGTCGGTTAATGGTCCTAAAATGGTCCTGGCCTTGACGGAAAAGCTGAGCCTTAGCCCCTCACTGCCACGCTATCTTCCAGTCCTCTCCTTGAACCACCGCAACTATCATCGTTTCCATTTTGGGGACCGCTCAATACTACCTAAGAGTCGGGGGTCACAGGATGTAAAGACATTATAGAAGGCATAACAGACTCCTCTAAGAGATGGCTTTATCAGATATCTTGAAATCCAAATGTGGCAGTTTATGTGCATTTTTAACTAATTCAGCTGCACATTATTTTGCTCCTCCTTTTTTGTTGTCAATTGGTCAAAAGGCAATTAGTAGCTAAAGCGCAGACGTATCACATCGCTCAATAGTTTGACCGAGTGCCTCAACGTCATTTCACAACCTTGATATGCTTGTGTTGAGTTGGTGCTCATCTGGTGGCTCGACTCACTGTCATGGTTCATAACAAAGCAAGATAGCAGTTTCAAGATTGAGAAGGTCTCTTAAAAAGCAAAACGTTGGTCCGGAATGTGCTGGAGTTATCCAAATGCCTTGTGTGAGATATTTTCAGATTCAGAAAACTTTGTCACAGCCTCACACTGCTGTGGCCTTCTACTAGCACCTATAAATGATTCTCACTGTTGTTTGGAAAAGCCTGACGAAGGTCATGGTAATGTTTTCATTCCTTGTTAACAAGCTCGAGAGCTCAAACTCTTTCCGCTCTCTTTTGTCAAAATGCTCGAGCATTCAAGAGAAAAAAAACCTCTTCCTTCTGCTCCCTTTCTTTCTTTATTTCCTATTCACAGAGCCGGCTGGCAAGAAAAGTACTGTAATTTCTCTCTCTGCCCCTGAGAAAATCAGCACACTGAAGTTGCATTGAAGTTCTGCTTTTTTCTTGGCTCTATTTCAGACCTATAACCTGGGGGTAAACATGCAATTAAAATAACATCAGCCTGCTTTCCCCACCACGCAGCTCTCCTGCAGCAGCAGTTAGCATAAGCACTGAACAACAGAACTGAGCAAGTGACTTGGTTCTCCTAATTGCTTTTGCTTTTAATTGGCACAGAAAGCTGCAAATATTGCGCCAATGATATGTTCTCATCTTTTGGTTGTTTTTATGTATTTATACAGCTGTGTGTCTACTTAAAATGAGCTTCTTTGGCTTTTTATTATTTATAAATGCTGGTGGATTTCGTCAGTTTGATTTTTCTCAGCACTGATTCTCAAATTTGGCTTTCTAAATGTTTCCCACATCAGCAGTTACTTCTCCTAAACTTCTACTTTGTTCTTTACATTGCTCAAATAAAGTCAAATATAGGTCAGCTTTTATGGGAGCAGTTTAACACACACATGACATCCCTTGCTCAATCCTTGCTTTGTTGTTTGGTATGATTGAAAATGCAAGCCTCACTCTTATTTGCACAATGTTTGTGTTTGTGTAAGTAGCTGGCGGCGACTTGCCGAGTCACAGCCCCCCGAATACTCCGAGAACCCCGTGTCGACTGTCTGCGCGCGGCTGATAGCGTGAGATGCCTGGCCAAACTCCACCGAACCCGTCCCTGCTCCGTTGGCCTGCTCGGTTGGCCAAGGCCCCGTCGTCCTCCACAGATGCAATTCAGTTTCCACACAGCGCAGAACAAACTGTCTCTCTGCATAAGCCCCAGTTTTGTCTAGAGAGGGTGATGGCTGGAGACGTCAGACCAGACAGAACCCCCTGCCTGGGGGTCAGAGGGCAATCCAGAACAAGAATCAGCCCGCAGCCAAGCCAGTCAAATGCTGGCGACCACCTGCAGAGTGGTGCCAGAGACGGACGGCTCAGGCCCCGTCTGGGGCGTCTGTGTCACGGTAGTATTAGGAACAGCTCCCACTATAAACTGGTAAAGTTCTTAGCACTGTTTATTGATTTATTTAGCGTGTGTTTTTAATGATTTGTATTTATGGACTGCACTTTGTTTCTGCAGCGGTTGGTTTTTAATGTTCTTCTAGTTGAGTTGAGAATTACAGCCTCACAAGGGTCCATTTCTACCAAGCAGTCCAGTTCACTTTTAAACAATACTCCCAATTTCCATATTCAAGAAGAGTAAATAACAACTCCTTTTTATTAGGTGCACCAATGGAGTTCACGACGATACCTAAAAGATGGAGCGTGTCCATTCTGCACAAATGACGGAATTCCAATGAATCAATTATTCTTTCTAATCGCCACTTTTTGTTTTGCTCTGTTGCACTGATAAGGTGTCGTTCTATCTGCCAGCTTGCCCTCGATGAGCTGCGGTGAAACGAAAGCTGTGGCAAGCCGAACGATACGGGACTGCTTGGTGGAAACGTGACATGAAATAGATCCACGTGTAAATGTGCGAGTTGCTGCGAACAGTGGTGCTGATACTGACGGCTGGCTTTCCCCTCCCTCCTTGCTCTGCGCTGTAAGGCAGAGTGTCAGCTGGGGCATTACCATAGGCTGACCTTTGCCGCCGCACTCCCCACTGCAGCGTTTTCTGACATTCAGGGGCGCTATGGGGGAGACAGGAAGGGGGTGGACTGATGGCCTGGTGGCTGTTTTTCGCCTGTAGTGGGCTGGTGTCTGCGTGTTCTTTTAACAGACAGTGCTGGCTTACGCTGGCGTTTTATTTCCCGCAGCATCAATCAGACTGGCTTGTCACCGTTTTGGGTTTCAAAAGACCGAGCAGAGGCGGCGCTGTATTTGATATGTGGTTTTCTTCCAACCTGGGCTTGTTGTCAGAGAGAGTGCTGTTATCTTTATGTGAAATCTTGGCACCCTGATAAATGAGAGCTGGATATCCTGCCTGCTGACATCAAGGCGCTGTGTACCTAAACTCCTTCCAAGGCTGAGGGAAAAGAATAACATATCCGACCAATTCAAGTTAATGCACGGTGACACAGTGAATCGCGAGTAGGGGTTGCTGCCATATGGTGGTCCAGGCTGCAAATCAGAAAGCCAGGGAAGGGAGGAGTGGCAAGCTCAGCAACTAGAAAGGGTGCATGCGGCATCAACTGCTCCAAACAAAATCTATTGCAAGACTGCGGCTTTTCTCCCTACCCTCTGCCCCCTACCACCACACTGCCACTGTGCCCCTGCAGCACCCCAAGGTGCAACAATCTCGGGTATCGGTGTTGAAGTGGCAGCTTCATTAAGGCTTGTTTGTTTCCTCCTCTCGCCAGGAGGATTTAAATGAGCTGTCGTCCTGACCTTTTTGAGCTCCCGCTTTTTAAAGCAAGTTCAGCCCCCCACGCCCCACCCCCAGTCCTGCCACCTGCCCTTTCTATCTTTCCACCTCTGTCTCACTTTGTCACCCTTCCCTATACTTGTCTCTTTTCGCCGCATGGGCTAGAGAACCCTCTTAAGCCATTACTGGCATGCCAAGGTTGTTTTGTGGGTAATTGCTTTCCTCATAGACTCTGTTTGTCTGCACACACTTGCTACACTCCGCTGATGCCACGCAGTAAAAGCAGAGGGCACCGACTCTTTAGACTTAATTTGCTCCCTGACTGTTCCTTCGTGCTGATTAAGCAAGCATCTGTGTTGTTTGGAATCCAGCAGTAAGCCAAGTGGAGCATGGCTAACGTTTTCTCCCTCTCTATTACATCAGGGTTATTGCACAGAGTGGCAGGCATTTATTGGAGCTGTAGCCTCATTTCTTTTCACTCTTATCCTCTTGTCTAATGTCTCCAAGACAAACGGGTCAGTAAGACCGCAGTATCGATCAGATACTAGCTTGTCGGCACGAGGCCTCGTGAGTGTGTCCTTCTAAAATGTACAGGAGTCATCAATTTGCTCCGCTGTGCTATTTGTGGGAATGAAAAGGTAAAGCGGAGGTAGCAGGGTCCTACAAGCAGACTAACACGCCACGCAAAGAAATGTGGGGACTCCATTTAAACCTGCTACCCCATCAGGCTCATTTTAATTCAGCGGTCGCATCAGCGGATGTTGAATTCAAGTTGTTAACGGCGTCAAATGTCACCTTACCTGTCGCTGCAGGTGCGAATTAGTGTGTAATTCAACAGACTTCCTAAGGTGTCTGCCTGTGGGGATAAGTTCTTTTAATCAGCACTGCTCCTGTATTGCTAAGCAACCTAACCAACCCCCCGTTTTTTGCTTTCTCTTCGCAGTGTGAGGAGAAGTGTGTGCCCCATGTTGCATTAGTGTCTGTGTGAAATGCTGGCCTGTCTGCCAGGGCCAGGTGACCTCCCCCTCCAGCATCTCCCCCACACGCAGATGAACACTGGACTTCAGAAATGTAAGTCGAGATGAACTGCCATCACCATCCCACACAGCAAACCAATCTGTTCCAATCGTGCCATCACATACCCATGCCAGCCTTAGCTTGGTTCGTCTTTTAAACTGTGGAAAAAACACTGTCCTAAGATTCTGGGATTGCAAATCCTCCAGTGGTCAACAGCCGATCATTTGCCGGGCTACTATTTTGGAATAGTATAAGGAGTAACGATTCGATTCTGATTCAGAAGTCATTTGTTACTGTCAATACGAATAGCAATTTAGAGGGTGAATCTCCCAAATCATTCACCGCAGTAAAAATGACGAGAAAAGTTTGCAACTGCCGTGTCGTTACCAGATACAGTGGTGTGGAAAAAGTGATTTCTGATTTTTTTTTTTTTTTGCACGTTTGTTACACTTAAATATTTCCCATCGTCCCAAAAAAATTCATGTTTGTCAAAGATTGCAACATCCAAAGAACTGCAGGCCTCACTTGACTCAGTTAAGGTCGGTATTCACTGACTGCGCCAGAAGAAAGAGACTGGGCAAAAACCCCCAACCATGAATTCTGCTGTCTACCAAAAGGAGAATGTCCGTCCGGCCATTTGTTCGTGACATCAAGCTGAAACGAACTTGGGTTCTGTAGCAGGACAATGATCCAAAATCCACCTCTGAATGGTTGAAGAAAAACTAAATGAAGACTTTGGAGTGGCTTTGGTGACCTGGAGTGACTTTAGAGTCCTGACCTGAATCCTATTGAGAAAAAGGTGCTTCATGCTCGAAAACCCTCTAATATGGCTAATATGTCTCTCACATTTGAAGATCAGTTATGTTAAAGATTGGTATGATTGAACTAGGGTTGTAATGGTTCACAGATGTCACGGTTCAGTATGTGCCTCAGTTTCACTGTTGGGTACAACAGGAGAAAGCAACAAAAAGTCCCAAAGGGATAATTCTAGGTTTCGTTTCATTTATTTGCAGCAGACACTAGTGTAAATAGTTGAAGTAGGACATACAATTATAAATAAATATAAGATGTGGAGTCTTTATGTACAACTTAAAGGTAAGCTTAATTGGATTTCTTTAAGCAGGTCAGTCAAATGAGAACAGTTTGCCATTTTCAATGCTGACCTGACTGCAGGCAGCAGGGCAAAACAGGGCCAAATAAAAGCAAGTACAAATACATATCATAAAATCAAAGAAATACATATACAACAAACTGTACAATGTGGTGATATAGTTAGATATTTACTTAAAATATTACATTAATCAGCGCATATGGTGGTTAAAGTGTTTCTAACAGGCTAAAAACAGATGCACCGATCATGTACAATATCCTTCAGTAAAGTTTTTAAAGATGCTTTTGGGATGAATGAGGTGAGTTCAGGGTTTGAAGTTTCGGAAAAAAAAATGTCTTGGTTGGTCTACATTGTCAGTTGTCAGGGCAGACTACTCAGGGGCACCTGCTGTCGCTGGGGACTGACGTGGCAGGTACAACCTGGTCAAATTGTAAATAAAACCTGCTCTTTTTTTTTGCCCTTGTTTTACTCTGCTGTGTGCAGTCAGGTCAACATTGCAAAAGAGAAACTGTTCTGAATTGCCTTACCTGCACAAATAAAGGTTGAATAAATAAGACATGGCTTAATTTGGTCTTCTACCCGCAAGAGGTTTTGAATGGACTGCAATCCACTCCTTGTCGCCTATAAAGGGCAGCAGCCACTCAGAGGGTTACGTGGTCATTTAAATGAGGCTCGAGCACGTACGATAAATACTTGTATACAGAGAGTCCTGCACAACTGGGCACATAGCTGTTGAAATGTAAATGCCAATAGCTTCAGTAATATCATTAGTGCTGTTTGATTTCAGATCTAGAGGCTTCTTAAAAACATTGGGGAGAAGTTGTTGGGCTTGGACACGTTTTCTTTTGTCTGGCACGGTGACCAGCATATCTGGATGATGCCGTCTGATATACAGTAGCAACCATTTCAAGGGGGACATGCTTGCCATATACATGCCAAAACATATATTTATTAAAGTAGTTCATTTCCTTTTTACCACAAAGGGACAAACCTGATGTCTTCCTGTGCCAGTTTGATTTTAGCAATTAGAATTCTGAAAAGCATTTTGTAGGGAAAGGGCATAATAATCGTAGTTTGCAGTCAACCTTCAAAGACCTGAAATGCGTTTTGTCAAAATAAAACCCCTTTTCATGGACATTACCTAAGCTTCCTTAACCCTCATCATATATGTACTATAGTAGTGCACCATGCTTTTCAAATCATCCACATAAATCAGTCACTTGTCAGACATGGATTACAGCTCACGCCGTGATCCATTCAATCCTAAAAAGTACCTCTCTTCCTTTTTTTTTTTTTTTTTTCCTTCAGTGAAAACTCGGCGTGACCCATTTCTATAGAGCTTTTTTTCTCGTAAAAAGCTCGTGCTCATCAGGACTGTAATTTCAGAATCCCAGTAATCAGCCAACCCCCTGGGAGATCAGCAAGCATGAGGGAGTCTGCTAAGTGCCAGCGTCTGTTGCCTCACTCAGGCGGGCTTGTGGCATGGTGCCGCCATCAGCAGGACTGTTTCCCTTTTCTCCTTTTGTGCTGCTCACCAAGACGCAGCCAAGCTCACGGGGTGAAAGTGAAGTTCAGTTTGATTTTCTGTCCAACTCTATAATCCCTTTTTGGTGGCGAGCGTGCGTCACACAGTATGTTTGGTTTTTGATCTGTAATTTCAATCTTTTTTTTCCCCCCTGCATTGTCATAATTCTAATGCCATCCGATTTTGTATCATTAGCAGGATAAAGCGGCACAGAAAATGGATGGATGGATAGCAGTCACGGTGCTGCAGCAAAAAAAAAAAAAAAACCCTCAAAGCTCATTTAGATCCTGTTGCAAACTATTCAGAAATCTATCTGGACATCAATTTAATTTGCTCTGGTCCGCGCAGCAATACACTTTATATGTCCATCTGTTTTCCGTACTGCTTATTGTGTTCAGGGTCTCGGGGGAGCGGCCAGTCAGTGACAGGGCAATTGTGACTGGGGCATGGATGGGACATGATCCCACGCTAGCCGCGCGACACTCTGCCACGGGAACCACTACACTACCAATGGCCTGACACCACCACTGCAGACTAATCGGCTTCCAGTCCCTGTTCTCAGTTTACACAGAACAACACACCATGGTTTTGACATTCCTGGCCTCAAACGGCTGTATAAAAGACACTTGCTTGACCACGCTTTAGTCGTCACTTGAAATCAAGTTGAAGACATAATGAGCTCCTACTTTTGTTGCCATTCGAGCACTGCCCTTCTGCTATAATCCCGCCGAGGCCCGGATTCTGTCTTTCACACTTTCCGCTGCCTCTATTTTTACCAAAAGCTCCAGACCAACAGGCTCGCTACGCTTTACCGCGACTGAGACTGTGCATAAGAGAAGTCTTAAAAAGTTACGAGCTAGCAGGTTGCTGTCAAAGGCGAGGCCGGAGCAGCTGCTCTACTTATCATCGGGAGTGCCTGTTCGCAGATGATGGCTGTGAAAGGCATAGGCTGTCCGAGGAGTACATCAGGTGCGCAAAGATACAACGGGGTCATTAAGCAAAGGGCTCATCCTGCAGGCAGGATGTCTCAAATACCAGGAAATGGCCCTTGGTCCGCCATTCTACCAAGCAGAACAAACAAGGAGCCCAGCAGGGCAGATTATTATTATTATTTTTTTTGCATCTCACAGAGATCAAAAGCAGCCGTCTTTTTTCTACTCTGTAAGATATTTTCCTTTTTGATGATGTCACTCTTTGACCCTGTCGGCATGACATGCTGTGTTCAGCTGCTTTTGACGGAGGTGGCTGCATGCGTAGAACTCAATTCAACAGTCTAATTTGAAACTGAAGCTTCAGACTCAATTTCCTGCTCCTGAGTGGAAATTTGCAATTCACAGCAGCGTGAGTGCTCCGGCCCCCTGCCGCTTAAACCATGTTCAATAAAAACAGTAGTTTGAATAAAAGAAGCCCCAATTAGACCCTGCTGACGATGCACTTGTGTGCCAACAGCGGAGTAATTAACACATGGCCAAACTGGCCCCTTTCCCCTCCTCTCTGTTGGAGTATGTGCTTAGTTGGAGATGTGAGATGATGCGCCTGTCGCCACCAGCAACCGCCTGCAAACTTCACTCATATCCTCATTAACCCTCCCTTGATACTCTAAACCCTTCAATTAATCCAGGTTTGAGGTGAAGGTTGAAATGCTAATCAACACTTGCGAGCACACACAATCTACAGCCTGGCCTTTTTACCCAATGTACAAGGGATTATTAATTTTCTGGAAGCTTTCTCTGATTTTCTTAGTTTGCAATATTTCTGCCAAACTACTAGCTAACGCCACTATTTTCATGTTTTGCTGCGTTAGCAATGTAAAACCCCTTTTATACTTTAATACTTTATGGACTGTTTTTTTCCCCATTTCAAAGTTTAAATTAAGGCATGGGCCTCTCCTAGTATGATCAGAATCAGAATCATCTTTATTTGCCAAGTATATTAAAAAAAAACAAGGAATTTGTCTCCGGTAGTTGGAGCCGCTCTAGTACGACAACAGACAGTCAATTGACAGAGAACACTTTTGAGACATAAAGACATTGACAAAAAACAGTCACTGAGCAATAAAGGGTTGCTAGTTGTCTGGTACATTTATTTTTTTGACAATTGTGCAAAAGATGCAGAGTCCTCTAGCACTTAGAGCAGTTCGAATGACTAATATTGCAATAGTCCGGTGCAATGACCATTGTGCAAAGGGCGCCGAGACTTCAAGGAGTGTATGCAGTTTAAAGTGACGAGTAGTGCGATAATCTGGTACAATGTAGATTGTGCAAATGTTGCGGATACTCCTCAACCAGTGTGCAAATGGGGCAGATGCTACTCTGGCATGCTGTGATGGTATGGGGCAGTGTTAGTGCCAATGGTGTGGGTAACTTAGACATCTGTGAAGGCACTATTAATGCTGAAAGGTACATACAGGTTTTGAAGAAACATATGCTGCCATCCAAGCAACGTCTTTTTCATGGACGCCCCTGCTTATTTCAGCGAGACAGTGCCAAACCGCATTCTGCACGTGTAGTAAAAGAGTGCGGGTACTAGACTGGCCTGCCTGCAGTCCACACTATGAAGCGTAAAATACCACAACGGAGACCCCGGACTGTTGAACAACTGAAGCTTTACATCGAGCAAGATTGGGAAAGAATTCCACCTATGAAGCTTCAACAATTAGCGTCCTCAGTTCCCAAACGTTTATTGAATGTTGTTAAAAGAAAAAGTGATGAAACACAGTGGTAAACATGACCCTGTCCCAGCTTTTTGGGAACGTGTTGCAGCCATCAAATTCTAAGAAAATAATTCTAGCTTCCATGTTAATGATTATTTGCTAAAAACAATCAAGTTGATCAGTTTGAACATGAAATATCTTGTCGTTGTAGTGTATTCAATTAAATATAGGTTGAACATGATTTGCGAATCATTGTATTTTGTTTTTATTTGTTTAACACAAGGTCCCAACTTCATTGGAATTGGGGTTGTAGATAAGTTTGTTTTTTGTGACTTCTTCCTAAAATACATTTTTTTTTAGCAACAAGTCTGAGTACCAACGACTGCCAACAAGAACCAAAATCATTTTCATTGTTTAATGTAGTAATAAAATGCTTTTCTGGCACTGTTACATATAATACAGTAGAAGCAATGGCTACTTTGACTTTGGACTCGGACGGTCTTTCTTTATTCGGCTGTGACGACGTCGGACTCTTCCACTGAAGGCTCTGGCGTTTGGCCTCCAGGTCGTACTCGAAGATCCATGACTCATGACCTGTGATGACTCTCCCTAGCAAGTCATTATCACTCACTCTGCTCATTGCTTGACAACCTGACACAGAGGATATGTATATAAAAGCATGAGGAAAAAGGTCGAATGGCTGCAAAGAGCTAAGGTCACAGTTATCTACTCAAGGACAATTACATTGTAGGAGAAAACTAATCGTCTTGCGACGCCAATCCTTTACAAACAATAAACACATTTTCCGCTCTTTACAGCAACAAAAATATCAAATGAAAATATTGTATCCACAGTGGCAGTGCTTTTTCACTTCTAGACAACCAAAGTGCATTTGTCCAAGTTGGCTTTTATTGCCAAGCCCGATTATGTACTGTATGTTGACACTGTGAATAAGGTGAATACCATTTAGTCTTTCTGCAGTCAGCTTTGATGTCACAAAGGCCGTTTATCATCCGTAGCGGTTGACAGGTGAAGTCCATCGTCACCGTGTGTGCACTTGCTTGAAGGTGTGTGCTTCCATCTGTGTTTGCTTACGCTGGCATTTATTCAGTGACACGCATTTGGCCTATGTGATGGCGGACGCTAGCTCTAGGGCCTTGGCCCAGACCCTGGCATTAATGAGGCTGCCATCAGCAGGCTGGACACTTAAGTCACAGCAGCCCGCCTCCCCCCGCCGCCCTATGCGGGCCCTGCACATTGCTGCCCATTGTTTCCCATTCCTGAATAAAATTGGAATTAACTAGCCACTTGGCACAGTCGGCCGGTGCAGACGGGTCCGAGCTCCGGGTTCAGCCCCGTGCCTCATCCCTCAAGCCTAGTGAGACTGAGTGGAACAGCCAAGACCCTATGAAAGCACGGACTACTGCAAGCAACTGAGACATTTCACATTGCTGCTCCGTCAACGTCCGTCGCTGTCCACTTTACATTAACCGAATGGGCCAGTCTAATACTAATAAACGTGAAGTTAGTTCATTTCAATGAAATGCTGATCTTAATACTCGCGTTTCCACTGCAGTGTGTGCAGAGGAGGACGTTACCTGGCATCATTCCAGCGTGACACACTGATGGGCCGACTTGAGTTTGAAATTATGATTTGTAAACAACAAAACAAGTCTTGCTTGTGTAGTTTTGTTTCCTCAACCATTTAAACCGGTGCATCCAGACAAAAAAAGTATGCACAAGGCCCAGCACATTTAGCCAACCTCTACATGATCTTTTTTTAATTTTTTTATCCATTTAAAATGGGCTCACAAATGAACCACCTTCACACACAGTTTGCGTACAAACACCATCATTTTCATACTGTCACTTTGAGAGGTTAAATTTAGTCTTGGATGCTGAGCATGTGTAACAAATGTCTGCTAGCTGGAGCAAGCAAAGTCTCCCCGCAGATCAGAGACTGTGTCTGATTACTCGTCTGCTGTCATGTCGAGCTCGCTGCGTTTTTTTTTTTTTCCCCCCCCCCTTCTCCCCGACGCAGCCACGGCGAGCATCATTGCCGCATACCCGCTTTTTACCTCAGCCCCAGAGGTTATTCTTCACCCATGTCTACTGCTTTGTTGTTTGTTTGTTACGCCGGCATGGGTGACACCAAAACTACCAGGATGGTTCTCATGAAAAGGGGACGAGAACCTTAAACATGTGGATAGTTTTGTTTAAAACGGGGATTGTGTCAGTTGCAATGATTGTAATTATACCGTAGCTCATGAGCCATTACCGGCTATTATCAGTAGGGCCCGATACTGTCGGGAACAACAGTATGTTACAATCGCACAAAACTCCGAATGAACAGGCCGTTTGGCTCGTGGGACGTCACAGCGCCGGAAAGAGACCAAGACCGGAAACAAAGCACATTTTTTATATAGCGCATTTCATACACAAGGTAAATCAATGTGCTTTACAAAGCATTAAAAACAAAGGGGAAAAACACCTTATACACATTGAAAACAGAGGGGAAAAAATAAAAGTACAATTAAAACAGAAATATCATTTAAAAGTGGAAATGCAAATGCTCTAAAAAGCATGAGAAAAAAGGAAGTTTTGAACCTGGACTTGAAAACATGCACTCTTGGGGCTGACGTCACTTCTGTTGGCAACTTCTTCCATTTGTGTGCAGCATAATAGCTACATGCTGCTTCACCATGTTTGCTTTGCTTTGGACTCTGCCCTCCACTATTTGACCCTAATAATCAATATGGTCTTTTGCACCAATCAATTCTACGTAATAGCCTTTCCAGTCAATGATCCTTTTCTTCTCTCTCTCTCTTTTTTTGTTGTTGTTGTTTTTTTCAATCATAGGGGACACCACACAAAGGATGAGATCCACTCCGTTCCCAAGCCCTGCAGAATTGGATGCCTATGCTAAGAAAGTTGCCAACAATCCGCTCACCATCAAAATCTTCCCCAACAGTGTCAAAGTCCCGCAGCGGAATCACGTCCGGCGTACCGTCAACGGGCTGGACACATCGGGCCAGCGCTACAGTCCTTACCCTTCCTCTCAGGCCAACGCCAAGACTGGCCTCCTCGCCATCGTCAAGGTGCCCACCGTCAAAGGCATCCTCAAAGACTTCGCCGGCAGCCGGGCTCGCTTGCACCCCGAAGTCATCATGAACCACCTGAGCGGCGGACCTTACCAAGTGGCTTCGACCAGCACTTTAAACCACCACCACCACCTGACTCTGCCAAACCTTCCCCAACCTCAACAGAGCCTAGCCCTGCAATCCCAGGACGCACCTCAGACTCTCCAGATGCCACTCGCTCAGCAACAAAGCCTCAGACATCCTCTCCCCATGGCCCAGCACTCTCAGGGCCCAACTAGACTGCAGACTGTCTCTCAGCACCCATCCCTCGGCCACCCGCACGTCCCCTCTGCTGTCCTACTTCAGCAGCAGCAGCAGCAGCAGCAGCAGCCGCCGCCTGGCCTGCAGGCGAGCAGAAAGCTGCCAGATGGCGACGCACCACCTAACGTGACCGTCTCTACCTCAACCATTCCCCTCCCTATGGCCACGGGGCTGCACCAGGGCCGCCAGCCAGACCTGAGCACCATCATGCACCAGATCAACCAGTTCTGCCAAGCTCGGGCCCAAGGCGCCGGGTCGGCGTCCGTGTGCGAGGGCCAGATCGCCAACCCCAGCCCCATCAGTCGCAACCTGCTTATCAGCGCTTGCTCCAGGGTGTCCATGCACAACAACCCCGCCGCCGGCTTCCCCCAGCACAACTGCATGATCGGCCCTCGAGAGAAAGCAACTATCCCGATGGGGGCCCACCCTTTACCCAGTGTGACCATGAACCACTTGCCTTCCAACCACACAGATCTCAAGCAGCATCAGCACCCCCAGCAGCAGCTGCAGTTGCAACCCAACACACAACAACAAAAGATGCGCTCTTGGAATCAGCATCAGTTGAGCCATGTGCCCCATATTCAGAACAGTTGTAAGCAGCCTAGCAGGGAAGCCGCCTTCCACTTCAAGGGAATGGGCTACCCTGCCGACATGTGCGTGGGTCAGCCGTACATGCTGAAACCTCCTCTAGATAGGCCAACCCCCTCTCCGCCCGTCAACCACAACGGCATGACGGGCCCCGTGGCCCACTACCCAAACGGTCACTACTTCCAATCCCACGTTTGGAACAGCAGCATCCTCCCTACACCCAACAGCGACAGCTCCGGCTCTCAGGACGTAGCCATGCCATTCCATGGAGCGGGCCCGGGGGGGTGCGCCGCAATCGAATGCGGGCCCCCGGGGGCTCCCCATTACAGGCTACCAGCGAGCTCCTGCACCTCCTCTACCCAGACTAATCTGATGCAAACCACAGATTACATGGGCGGGGACTTCCAGACGCCCTACTTCCGCGATCACAATCTGGGGTTAATGGGCAAGATGCACAGGCCCCCTGTGAGCAGGGTGGGGCCGGAGGTCGGGGATGGTAGAAGCGCTCTCATCCAGCATCCAGGGTACAGATAAGCTATGGCCTTGTCTCCGCAAGTTATCGACCCCCTTTGTTTAGTCTTAAGAAAACACGATAACTTGACAAAACTGCAAATCTTAAAGAGGGTAAATGAATATATTTAATTCATGAAGTAAAATAGTTTTTTTTTTTTTTTTTTGGATCAATCTTGCAAGTGATCAATTGTTGTTTTTCTTTTTTCTTTTTTTGTTGTTGTTAGTGAATGCTTCCACCTGGAACATTTAGGATTCACGTTCCAAAGCGCGTTGGCGAGTCTACTGTCATTCCTGCTTTTTGCTCCACCATACATGTGTGTGCCTGGGTCTCGACAGATCCTGTGTTATTTCCACTTCACAAGTTTGTAAGTTTTCTCACGAGCAAATAAACATGTCAATCCCTTTGCCGAAAAAGAGCGGCAACATCTATTGTTGGATGCGCTGCGAGGAACTTCTGGCTCCGACTTGTCTTATTGGACAAGGAAAGACTTTTTCTGTGTGTAATAATCTTGTTTGAGAGAACAGCCGTAAAAGTGTGTGTATGTATGCAGAGCTTTTACTATTTTCAGATGTAATTATTTATTTGTGGAATAGGACTATTAAAACTTGATTCCTTGCCGTCGCATAAAGACAAACGCAATCAGGTTGTTTGTAGATTGCAAGGACCCAGCAGGGAGCGTACGTGTTGCCATGGTGATGTGCTCTGTCCTGCTTCAAATGCTGCAATGAATTCAGGTGTTTTAAAAACCTCGCGGCCAGGATTTGGTTACGAGGTTGTGAAAAGTTTTGAGCGGAAAGCTTGTAAGCGTTAAAGATGGCCCGAGGCAAACGCTGACTTTCTGCGGCGCTCAACATAAATGAGAACACTCCAAAAGATTTGTTAGAAAACACCATTTTCAAAACACTCATACAATGTGGACAGGTGCAAAAGGTTTCTCTCCAGTGTGTGTGTGTTCTCTTGTCGAATGAATGCCCAAAGTAAGCTGGGATAGACTTCAGCTCAACTGTTGAGCCCGTGACGCTAATGACAACTAAGCTGTATAGAAAATGGATGGATGGAGTACACGCCAAAGGAAGTCGAGCAGACCTAAATTAGATTTTTTTTTTTTTTTTTTTTAATGTATTGTGGTGACATTGACCAGGGATGTGTATCTTCATGGGATGGGCAGGAGATGGATTTAAATGCAGTTGGCGTCAAAGGGAGTGGTTGGCTGTTTGATTTGAAAACACTTATGTGGAGAGAAAAGTAACATGACTGGTTCTTGTCTCCCCACCTTGTAATTTACCGCATCTCCACAGTATCCACAATAATTCAACCACATGAGTGCAGCCATCATCACAATTAAGAAAATGCTCTATGGCTGTTTATGTTGAGCGTTGTATTGGGGAGGTGTGTCATTTTCTTTTACAAAGCATTTTTTCCGGGAAACCATGACAAATGTATTACTTGAATGTGGAGATAATTGGTGTTGAAGGCGATACAATAGATGTGAGTACATAGTGTTACTAATTTCACGTGGGATCGAACTAAGCGCAGTTGGATCCCGAGTGGAAGTGTGGTTGCTACTGATTCTGATGTGAAGACCAAATTGATCACTTGCAAGATGACAGACAGAAACAAAGCAGACTTTTTACATTGAACAGCAAACGCATTGTTTATTTTATTGTACACTGGCTTACCTACTAGACTACTGTAACATTTAAACTTCAATGAATGTGTGTGTGTGTGTGCGCGCGTGTGAATGTGTTTATTTGTGTGGTCATGATGACACCCATGTTTTGTTCACCTACCAACCCCTAAAAAGCCTTAATTGTTTGGTCCTCGGACTTTCCTCGAGCATGGTTTTCATGAAACCCCCAAATAATAAGGATAAGGAAGACTGTGGTAAGAAGACAACAAACACAGGGTTTTGTTTTGTTTTTTTACCCTGGTCTTTTTATTTTAATTAAATTGTATTGACTAGACAGAGCAATTCCGTAGAGATTTGTTATGGGAAGCAAGAAAAGGAGTGATATGTTAATTATACAATATATTTTAGCAGTGTGTAGTTACTGAGCTGTAACATTTTTTTTCCCCAACTTTCAAAGCTTCAGTTTTGCAGTTGTGACTATTTATAATACTTGATTTGCTTATTTATGTTTTTTCCCCCCTCCTGTTCAATTGCTGTGAAAAGGAAGAAGGTCATCTTTCAAGACGGATCAGAAGCAAGCGCGTGAGAGTTGTGCTACTCTTTTTGTAATATTGTAATAATAAAATAAAATTCTAATTTATGCTTTCGTATGTGTCTGAGCCATTGTTTGGATTCACGGTGCATCATTTACAAACGAGAAAACAATGGCACGGCATGACTAAAAATACGCAGGTGTTATAGGCGGTAGCACCGAATGTGATGTTTGTCACACTAATTGTAAGCGCACTCTCACGCCATTGGCCCAGGCCCGCCGCCTCCAAATCGAGAGGGGAAGTCGAAGCGAGCGGGTGCTCAATGAAGCTTGTCTGTTTGTGACGAAACGCACAGCAAGATGGCAGGATCAGGACCTTTGTGATCACTCTTGCTTAATGGCCATTCTGATGCTACCCGAACACGGCTTATACAATTATTCATTTTTTTCCACTAACAACGTGCGTTGTTGCATGCAAACTAAAACTTGTTATTGAACAAATATTGCCTTTAAAGATCCAGTTGCATTTGTTAATGGCTCCATTCCCAGTGTGCTCACACTGGGAAGTTGCTCATCTCGGTGGCCTGTGGTCCTCTTCTGTGCTCGAGAAATAAGCCTCTCCAGCTCCTCCCTGTGAAACAAAGAGGAATTGAATGGAGCTGAAGCTACAGTCTACGCATTTGATGCATTTGTTTCTTCTCCGCACCTCTGTTTGTCCGAATCGGCGGCTTGTCTGACGTCGGCCGTCGCGTTCGATCCCAGTAGCCGGGCTCCTCATTGATTTTACCCAGGTGGATGTTCCATTTGTTCCAGTTGACTTCCTCCGCTCTGCCGTGACAGGAGGACAGATGCTCCAATTGTTGTTAATGAAGAGCACAGCATCGATGGCAAGATGCATTGTCGTCGCTTCAGTGTTGACCGAAAGCAACTGCTTAGAAATATGTTGGAACTGGGCAACATTGTGTAGTAGCGGTTTTGTGTTCAAATCTCCTCCCTGTGTGGAGTTTGCACGTTCACGATGGGTTCGTTAAATACTAAACTATTGATTGCGATTGACTAGTGACGAAGCCCAACTACTGGACTCCTGGAACCTGTCCCAGTTGGGGGGGAAGGGGGGGGCATCCTGGACTGGTCGCCAGTCAGTCACAGGGCACATGTTGACAAACCGATCACACATTTACATCGATGGGCAATTTGAAGCACTGGTGTCAAACGTATGGCCCGTTGGCCAGAACTGGCCCATCAGAGGGTCCAATCTGGCCCATGAGGGATGGAGAACACATTCACAGCTATTTTTCAATAAATGTAACAGTTGTTGCTAATTTTGTCCACTGGAGGACGCACTGACAAATGTTTCTCGTCCGGCCCACTTGAGCTCAAATTGTGGCGAATGTGGCCTGGAAACTCAAATGAGTTTGACACCCCTGATTTAGTCTTCATTGAACCCAACATGCATCTTTTTATATATATATATATATTCTGTCCAGAAATAGCCTATTTTTTTTCCCCGTTTCATGGCTGTCTCCCATACTGTTCCTGTGGGTTCTTTCCACGCTAGATAGATTCCCTTTGACATTCAAGGTCCTCTCCATCACAGAATGAAGCTGACCTGAAACAGCGGCGGCGGTCTTGTTCAGAGGGCGTGCCCAGATTTTTGTCCACCCCGCAGCGAAGCCTCTTCCTCGCACAGAGTGGCAGCCTTTTCTCCATGTCCAGGATGGTGATGGCCCTCTGAGAAACATCAAACCAGAGTTGCTGAGCCTGACCTGCTAGCACAAGAACAGTATGGCTGACCTGTAGCTTCCAGATGCTAGCGCTCTCCTTGGTGATCTTCTCCACGGTGCGGTTCATGAGGGCGATGAGCATGTTCAGAAGCAGGATGTAGGTGAGGATGATGTAGACGATGAGCAGCACGTAGAAGACTTCCTTGTACTGGTAGTGCTCGGTGAACTCCATGTCACCCATGCCGATGGTAAACTTGAAGAGCTGCAGCGTGGTGTAGGAGATGTTTCGGAAGGTGGGCTTGATGCATTCCGCGTCGGGGTAAAGTGGTCCGAAGAGGCGGCCCCTCTGAGCAGTGGTGTTTTTCACCGTGGGCTCAGTGAGCAGTGTGACCACCGCTGTCACGGATGATAGAATGTCAACCGTACCGTATGGACTAAAGTATTAAGACACACCTCGTAATTGTTTCCATTCGATGGATCTCAAACGTCTTACACCAAGTACCACCTCAAAAAATACGAGCGGCTCCCACTCACCCGTGACTGTGGTGGGAAAATGGATGGAAGAGTAGTACCTGCGGAGAACCCAAAGAGGAAGACGACATAGACAAACAGGAAGCGCAGGATATCGCTGAGGATCATCTGCAAAGAGGAACAGCCATAGTTCCTCAAGGATCCAAAATCCGGAGCGATCCGAGCATCCGTGTAAGTCTACTGTACTGCACAGTCGTCGCCGGTGAGCTGCGGTACCTTCTGTATCATGACGCTGTAGATGCCCATGTGCTTGCTGCCCCTGGCAAAGTAGAGCAGGTTGACCCAGCTGAGAGCAAGACACAGCACCAGGAAGCCCAGGTACTCTTGCCTCCCACAGACGTAGAGGCCGGCTGCGGCCAGGAAGAGGACGGCCTGCACAAAGCTGGCAAAAAAAGATTAGCTAAAGCATAGCAAAGCCGGCCTACACGTTTATTTTATTACGCGTGTGTGACCGGTGGTGAGCCAGCAAGGCTTTCTCTGCTCATCTAAACATAATCAGAAGCATATTTGTTCCATTAAATTGTAGGACCTTATTCCCAACAGTCGATTCTCTTTCTTTTTTTAGCGCTTCTCTTGGCTGCACTGCTTTTGTGCCCCACTAGTTTCCAGCCCCTTTGTGCTGCTCTGTCGGTCTAATGTGCCGAGGCCTTCAGAATCAGTAGCGTTAGACATGTAATCTAAACGACTATTTCTTTAACTGGCCTGATTTCAAATTTGCCTCACAGGGCCAGCGAGCGTTCAACATTAGCATTTCCCGTCCTCTGATTGGTTGGCCAGCGCCAGCCAAATTTGTCTACCATAACGGATCCGGGGCACTCTGCACACTTGAATCCATTTTAATAATCAGCAACTCAGGTGAGTATGATGGGTTTTTTTTGTTTTCGGGTTTTGGAACCGGAATGAGGAATTTATAGCCAAATTACACGTTTTATACCCAAAATTGAGCTGGGGCTTCTCGGAAAAGTCAGAAGTTAATCAAGCATAACATCCCACCACTAAAATTCTTTTTTTGTTTGTAAAAACAACAACTACTAATTATTCACACGGTGCATTAGTGTGTCCTGAGAGATGATCAGGTGTGCCACAGGGAATTAAATTATTGCCACTTAATTTGTTCGTAATATTATTTTCGACAAATTATGTCGGTACAGGCAAAGCAGTTGCTCTGCCACTAGATGGCAGAAAAAGAACAAGAATGAACTTGTTTTTCTACCTGTTGCCATCCTTAAAATATATATTGATATATCTTTGTGACATTGTGTTCGGTAGTGTGCCATGAGATTTTTTATTCTAAAATGTGTGCCTTGGCTCAATAAAAGTTGGGCAACATTGGTCTTATTAATAATGGCCTCCTCCATGAACCAGAAAGTTGCCTGCTAACTAAAAAACAACAAGCCTGCAGCGTAGGGTTGCAATGAAACTGCATCAGCCCTGTGATCGGCTGGTGACCGTTCCAGGGTGTTCCTGGTTTAAGTCAGCTGGGATAGGCTCCGGCACACCCGTGACCCTAATGAGCATAAGCGCTATAGAAAAGGAATGGATGGAACTCCATCACTATTGTGATGTTTCAATACATAATGATCAATGTTACTCACAAAAGGATGTCGTAATATCCATCAATCAGCAAGGTCTGCAGCTTTGGTCGTTTCCGCTTCATATCTAATAACTACGTATAAACACATACCTCGATTATACACTTAGGCGAAAGACATTGTACATTGAGCGACTGCATATGCAAGCCTACATACCCCCATGAGAAAGAAATAGAAGTTTGCCAGTGTTATCAAGAGCTGCCCTGAAATATACAGGTAACCTGTAGAGCTGTGCTCCAGAGGGAATGGTGTCTGAAGACAGAAAGAAACCCAGAAAATGAACACGAGGTGAGTCTGGTCACCGAGACGGTACATTTCATTAAGAGTCTTGGGCGGCCACCTTTCCATCCTTCTTGTTGTAGGCCACTGCGGTGAAGATGAGCAGGTACGCGAAGTAGACCAGGAAGTTGAGACAAAACATTCGGCCTGCAAACCTTTTCCACTTGTCCTCCAGCAGTTGGCGCAGAGGTTCCGTCTGGAGCATCTCGTGGCGGTTCTGGGAGCAGACACGCAACATTTCAAAGCAGTCGAGACTCCGGCTGCG
The DNA here is from genome assembly GCF_024500385.1 of Phyllopteryx taeniolatus. NCBI lineage: Eukaryota > Metazoa > Chordata > Actinopteri > Syngnathiformes > Syngnathidae > Phyllopteryx > Phyllopteryx taeniolatus. The sequence continues at coordinate 2,771,111 of NC_084518.1, read as the reverse complement.
CGGATACAGTCCTAGCACGGCTACTCGCAGGGATGTCGCTGCCGTAGACCAGTATCTCCAGGACCGACTTGTCGTCCACGGAGTCCACCGAGGCCAGGTCGTACAAGGAGCTCTGGACCGGACCGTAAACCCACTCTGTGAATTTACGAGACAGATGTTTGGTGTGGCTCTCCTGAAACTCCCGCTTCAGGATGTGTGCGAAAAGCTGCAAAGAGGCACACAACATGTTTGTGATGGCTCACAAGAGGGGGGAAAAAAGTCATATAAGAATTTTGTGGCTCTTGAGTCTTACCCCGCTTTTTCCAGTCTTAGCAGCCAGTTTGAGAGGGGTCAAGCCATTGTTGTTTTCGATCTCCTCCAAGTTGAGTTTGGGTCTCAGCCGCGCCGTGGTGGTCAGGATGCGGTCGTACATGCTGGTGATGAATAAGTCGGTGTTCTCCTTGGTGTTGTCAGCCACCCCCACCAAGGCGTGCAGCACCGTGTTGCCCCGAGAGTCGGCCGCATCCGTGCAGGCCCGGTGGTGCTCGTTGTCCATGAGGAACTCCGCCACGTCGGGCTGGTTGGTGCATGCTGCCAGGGACAACGGTAGCTCGCCTGGGGACAAAAACAAAGAGCAATGTCCTTCACGGGCACTCGACTAACTTTATTGTCAGGACTTCTAAAATGGCATCTCGGTGCAGTCCAGGCAAACACTATCATTTGCAACACACATCAGTCTACATGACAAATAGTAATAGTGGGTCTGTGGTGGCACCGTGAGATTTCTCCAATCCAGCAAAGAAAAGGTCAGAAAAAAGTTGTAATAGTAGTTAAAAACTATGAAAGAAATATATATTATACTGGAATGACAATCAATGACATTTCTTGTCATGTAAACAATTGAAGACTCGGGCTACTAAAGTCTTACTACTACTAAGTGGTTAATAGTCGTGGTTTGATGAACACAAATGGTAAATTATGAATCATAGAACAGTCCACATGCTGTATGTAGTGACAGCAGTGGCCACTCCCCCTTAGTGCCAAGGAACTACTTGAAGTGAGTTGAGGAGTTTCAATTAGAATAACAAACAAAGTGCTTTGCTGCCGTCGTGCGTCCTGTTGTTGCCAAGGAGCTATGTCGATGTAAATTGAGGGGATTCATTTCGACAAAGGTAAGGCTTTGCGTCATTTGAACACCACAACCGACATTTGCGTGACGTTCCACAGGGGGCGCTCCTCTCGGGCACTCACCAAAGTAGAAGCTGGGGCCGTCACGAGGCTGGAAGAATTTCCCAGAGGCTTTAGCGTGGACGTCCGCTCCTTTGCTGAGCAGAAGCTCGACATAGCGCAGACTCCTCCGCTCGATGGCTATGTGCAGTGCCGTCTGCCCTGTAATTCAAATGCAAAGTCACAAACTTTCTGGATTTTGCTACTGCGGTTGTGTTTCGTTTCCAGTCACTGATGGTGTAGTCGGAAAGTGACTGCAGGCAGCGTGGGTTCAGTTCCAGTAACTGTGTGAATGCTCTGCCTCTATATGTGCCCTGGGATTGACATGGTAACCGGTCCCGGGTCTCCAAATCACTTGGGGTAGGGTGTCCAGCTTCCCATGACCCTGAACAGGATAAGCGTTGAGAAAGAAAATGGATGGATGGATTATTCAAATCCCAGTTTACCTTTATAGTCACTGTCGGTGTAAGCTGCATTGACAAACTCTTTAATGTCGCCCATCCTCTGTGAGATGTCTACTAAAAAATCAACAGCGGGGTTCTTGCCGTCTCTGAGGTGCAGCAGGGCCTTCATCAGGGCAGTTTTACCGTACGACTGATCTGCAAGTAAAGAAGCCGCAAAAGTCCATTAAGCAGTTTACACACGTCCATGCGGTGCTGGTGTCTTAACCAGGGCAACTGCATCCCGATAATCGGCCATATTTTCCCTCCTTTCCAATCGAAGTCAGCGGATGCCTCGGAAAGATTATCCTGACCTTTTATCGTATGGTGTGGGCCGTTTGCAGGGATTTTACTTGGAAAATGGTCATTTGAAAATGGTCAATGTTAAACCTGTCGGACCACACTAATGGCGCAATAAGCACACACTTTTTCTCTTTTTCTCCATCGTGTGTGTTGTCTCTTGGTTAAGATGTTAAGAATTGGAATGATCCCACTTTATGGGGACCGGTCCCACTCACACAGCGAGTCGGTGAGTTTCTTCATGTTTTGGTGCAGATACTGGGGCAGGCCTTCCAACCTGGTGACATCTCCACTGGCCGCAGCTTCGAACAGTCTGCCGATGTCAAACGTCTGACCGTCTCGCTTGGAGTTGTCCTGATTCACACCTCGGATGCCCCTAGAAACCACAAGAATATTGGACAACGTCCGCTTCATGCTTTGCTATTTTCTCTCTGAGGGAGGGCTTTTTTTTTTTGGTTTTCCTTTTAGTACGTTTTTTTTTTTTTTAAACTCACTTTTAGTCATGCGTGAGAATTTTTGGGGTGATTTTTTTTGTTGTTGTTGTTGTAGGTGCTCCAAAAAAACACACACAACAACAACAAAAAGACAGCAACACCTTTGTGAACTCCTTAGAAATCCTAAGAAGTTCAACAATACTCGCAGTCTGTTCGCTGTGGTTGACAAGCTCACAACCGCCCCGAATCAGATCGCTCCAGAACTCCTAACAGCAGAGAAATGCAATGATTTGCTTGTTATTTGAGTGAAAAAATACAATCCATCAGGTTAAATATTAGCACAAATCAGCGAAAGGATAAAATGATACTACATCTGAAGCCACCCAGGAAAAACTCTATTAACATGTCAGAATTTGCTACAGTTGACCCAAAAACTGTAGAGAAAACGGTTCAGCAGCTGAAACCATCAACGAGCTGTCTTGACTCAATACCGTCTGACTTTTGCAAAGCACCGTCTGTGCTAGCTGATTTGCAGCAAATAATCAATTGCTCACTTCAGTCAGGCGAGTTTCCGAAAGCTCTTCAAGTAGCTGCCATTAAGTCTCTGCTACGAAATTGAAGGCTGGACGCTTCCATGTTAGCAAGCTATCGACCCATCTCAAATCTCCCTTTCATAGCCAAGATTGTTGAGAAAGTTATTTTTAACCAACTCAGCAATTTCTTGAACTTAAATGGACTTTTTGACAAATTCCAATCAGGGTTCCGAACTCATGACAGTACAGAATCTGCTCTTATCAAAGTGCTCAATGATATATGGTTGAATACTGACTCGGGAAAGGTGTCCATTCTGGTCTTGCTGGACCTCAGTGCGGCTTTTGATACGGTACATCATAATATACTGCTGAACAGGTTGGAAACGCGGGTAGGACTGAATGGAACAGTCCTTACATGGATCAGGTCCTACCTGGAGGAAAGGATTTCTTTTGTAACCTTTGGAAGTGTTCAATCTCATCGAATGGCAATGACCTATGGGGTCCCTCAAGGGTCAAAAGAGCCAAAATTGTCTTCAATTCAACCACAACAAAACTGAGATAATTGCTTTTGGCAATAAAGAAAAGAGAATTGCTGTTAGTAATCACCTGGAGTCACTCTCTTTAAAAACCAAAGACCAAGTCCAAAACCTTGGTGTTCTGATAGATTCAGACCTGACTTTCAACATTCATATCAAATCAATTACAAAAACTTCCTTTTAGCATCTGAAGAACAAATCCAGAGTGAAGGCTTGCATGTGTCAAGCAGACCAGGAGAAGCTCATCCATGCTTTTATCTCAAGTAGACTTGACTATTGTAATGGTCTTCTGACTGGACTCCCTAAAAAGAGCATTAAACAGCTGCAGCTCATTCAGAACGCTGCAGCTCGGGTTCTGACCAGAACAAAGAGGTCAGAGCATATTAATCCAATTCTAAAGTCTTTACACTGGCTTCCAGTCAGCTTTAGAATAGATTTTAAAGTTCTGCTACTGGTCTATAAATCGCTAAACGGTTTAGGTCCTGAATACATGAACGAAATGCTAATGGAATATATAAACCCAGATCAACAGACTTGGGTCAAATAGTGGAGCACAGAGTCCAAAGCAAACATGGTGAAGCAGCATGTGGCTGTTATGCTGCACACAAATGGAAGAAGTTGCCAACAGAAGTGACGTCAGCCCCAAGTGTGCATGTTTTCAAGCGCAGGTTCAAAACTCTTCTTTTCCCCCCCATGCTTTTTAGAGCATTTCCACTTTTAAATATTTCTTGTACTGTACGCTGTCTTAATTGTATTTTTATCTATATTTTTTTCTCTTTGTTTTAAATGTTTATAAGCTGTTTTTTTTCTTCTTTGTTTTCAAATGGGGCACGGTGGGCGACCTGTTAGAGCGTCTGCCTCACAGTTCTGAGGACCCGGGTTCAATCCCCGGCACCGCCTGTGTGGAGTTTGCATGTTCTCCCCGTGCCTGCTTGGGTGGCTTTTCTCCGGGTGCTCTGGTTTCCTCCCACATGCATGGTAGGTTTCTTGACAAGTCTAAATTGCCCGTAAGTGCGAATGGTTGCTTGTTTGTATGCGCCCTGCGGTTGGTTGGCGACCGGTTCGGGGTGTCCTGCCCGATGATGGAGAAGCGACTCAGAAAATGGATGGATGGATGTTTTCAAATGCTTTTAATCATGTAAAGCACCGAGTTACCTTGTGTATGAAATGCGCCATATAAATACATTTGCTTTGCTTTGTTGTGGGAGTTTTTGGTTTTTTTTGGTGACTGCGAGACCTTTTAGATGTTTTGTGTGAGAGGTTTGGTTTTGTGTGTGAGAGTTTTTTTTTTTTTTTTTTTGTACTGTAAGAGTTTTTGCTGTGTGTGAGTTTTGCTGTTGTTGTGGAGTTTTTTTGGGTGACTCGAACATTTTAGCTGTGCGCGTGAGTTTTTGGGGTTAGTGTGAGACATTTTTGTTGCGTGTGAGAGTTTTTTTAAATTTTATTTTGCGTGAGAGTTTTTGAGTGTGATTTTTGTGTGAGAGGTAACTTATTTTCAGCTTATATGGCATCTCATAACTGGGATTTTGATTGTTTTGGTTTTGTATTTTCTGTTAGTATTTAGTATTTCTAAAGAAAAGCGCGGCACTGCAAAGTGTAAATAGTCGAAGTAAGCTTCGTTGAAGCGGTACATAACAATAAACGGGACAGAAACATGAGGCAGCTATGTGGCTGTGTTCCAATGATCCGTACCGTTACAATAGCTTTGCTCAAAGTGTAATATAGGATAGTAATCAAGACTTTTGCACGGTACTGTTTGCGATGAGGATTTGACATGGAAAGGAGAAGCTCACTTGTCAAAGTTGAGGTTAAATCGTATTTGAGGTTTGGTCTCTTCCATTTCCTCCTGGTAGTCTGTGTCCATGGGGGCTTTGGGCGCCTCGTGGCCCACACATAAAACAGAGCCTAGAACATCTCGTTTCGGCGCCACGCGTCGTTTCCCGGCCTCTGTCCTGTCGTCGGCCTCCAGAGAGAAGGCTGACGTCTCTGACTTCTTCATGTCTGCAACAACCACAAATGAACAGGAATGCGTATTCAAGTGTAGCGGTGCTCAACGGTGGAACGGTGATACGCTCGTTTATATCGCTGTCAAACTCAAGGCCCGAGACTCTAACTTGCCCGTAGGTGTGACTGTGAGTGCGAATGGTTGTTTGCTTGGATGTTCAGGGTGTACCCCGCCTCCTGCCCGATGGTCGCCGGGATGGACTCGGGCACGCCCGCGACCCGTGTTGAGGTGAAGCGGCTCGGGAAATGGACGGATGGAGGGATTCTCATCCTTTTGTTGCAAACTTGAACATGCAGCACATCTCACATGACAGTACTGCTCCCTGCTCGTGTCACACTTGTCATTTGATACATCACTGTACTTTATACTTTTTGGGCATTTGCTTTTGCACTGTTAAATGTATTGCAATGAAAAGAAAAAAACATTCTGTTCTTTACAAAGTCTGAGAAGCGGAATTGTGTGTGTGGAATGCGGAGGAAGCGCACAGTGAAGTGACCGTGACCGCAGGGAATCACCTCTGCAGCAGACATGTGATGCTTGCCTGCCACTGACTAACAAAGAGTTTGTTATTAGGAAAAAGAAGATGTTCATGACCGCTGCGCGCGCTGGTCGGGCCGAGGACGCGGCGTACAAGCTATCACATCAAATGAAAAACATTCAAAAGATCAGTTTAAAAACATATTTTATTCACACAAAAGAAGGAAAAAGATATGTGATTGATAGCTGGAAGTCAGATTGTTGTTGTTCCTGTTTTCTATTTTAAAATGGAGGAACGGATGACTCAGCATGGAAACCGACATCCATTAGAGGAACAGAAGAGCAGGCAAAAGCTACATGAAAAACATTGGACTGAATCTTGCATCTATGTTCATTCAGTCCTGAAACATAAATAAACTTGTTTGGCTCAATTTACTGTTGTGTGCGCCAAGGCGCCTTCTTCTGGTCGGATCCAATAATTAGGTCTGAAATAATTGTGGGTGGGTGTCAATATGAATGGAATAGATGGAACTTATCAAGTATTGGGAAATGAAAAAGACAAAAAAGGGATTTAAGTGAGCAGCACTTCTCAACTAATGACCGCAGCTCAATCGGTCCTGGTCGAAAAGGATCTCTCTGGATATCTCGATATCAATATTTGATGTGAAAGGACTCACCGCGGGGTTCCGAGATTCAGCTTCCCGATGATGCTCTTCTTCACATTAAAACAGAACAGCGGGTTCACCGTTGGGTCTGCTGGGGACAGCCCAGTGTGTTTATTGGGTCCAAAGATGAGCAGGAGGAGAAAAGGGGGCAAAGTCAGCCACCCCGCCCTGGAGAACATCATGTGGAGCTGAGGAGGAGCAAGAGGAAGAGGAAGTGGAAGAGGAGGAGGAGGAGGAGGAGGAGGATGCATCGACCGCATCACTTAGGCTCAAGCTGGTGCTCACTTTTTGCGCTTTCAAGTTGAAAACAGCTCTGTTATTGGGGTGCTCATTTGCAGGCGGCCTCGAGCTGAGAGCTACTTTTTACATGTTGCCTTCAAGTACACAATAAAGTAAAAAAAAAAAAGGAGAAAAACCTTCATTTGAGTTCACTCGATACCCCAACTATAAAAACGTACCACTCTCGAGTGAGTCTTTAGACACAATAGAGCAAAATGATACAAACGCTGGCAAAGTTTGCATTTACATTTGTATTATTTGACACTTGCATCCTCCGGCTAAGTGAAGAGACAAAAATGTTGAATGGAGAGTTTAACAACAAATATTTGCCATTTGCGTGGGGAGTTTTGTATATTTTGAAACGGATTCATACACGCCCTGATCTTAGGAGACAATTTGAAAAGAAGCCTTTTCAATGTTCATCATTCCAAAGCATCCTGGACTCTTACATCATCACATTCTAATCAAATACAAATTGTAAATATTGCATTTAAAATATGTACCAGTCCAACGTTTGAGAACATGTTTATTCTTTTGAGAATCAAATTCATGCAGTTCAATGTCTCACGCTGTGAAATGAAAGCACAGACGAAACAAACAATTCAAGTTCCGGAAGAAATCGTGTCATCCATATCGAAACAAAAATGTATTCTAGTAGCTATCTTAGGCAGCTTGAATTCTTTCCACAATGGAAAAGGAATGTTCTTCAGAAACGTCCCATAAATGCAGTTGATCCCAAACGACCTCGATGACGTTCAACTTTGCACTTTGGAGACTGTTTGCCTTTTTGTAGACTGTAATTCTAAAATGTACATTTCGTGTTCGTTTCGTTTAAAATGTTATTTCTACGTAATGAAGATCTCGGAGCGGCCTAGTCGCAGTGTCACAGACTCGAATCCGATTGGAATGCTGCGGCGTGGCCTGGGGATCAAATACTTACTTCACTGCATAAAAAGCACATTTTACTGTACAACCTTGATATTGCGTTTGAATCCATTTTTCACTGATATTCAACCAAACTTGCAAATGTATTTCCCCCACTGTGTAAGCATTTACATGAGCGCTTTATAAGCACACGGTGCCATCCAAAGTGCAATGAAGAGCAATGCTAGCTTTTGTGCCAATTTTGGAATCAGTGGAAGAATCATATATTAAAAAAAATAATAATCTGAGTAGCATAAGGTTACTTTTTTTCCTTGGAGCCCTCAAACTAGAACCCGTGTGCTCTATGAAAAGCAGAAGTGCATCTCCATCCATCCGTTTGGCAGAAGCTACTGGCAAATGTCATTTACCCATCGAAGCGGCATCCTCGCTGGATTTGAGTCGGTCACAGAAGACCGAAGCAACGCCAACGGCAGAGTCCGCATTCTGTCCATATATCAGCGGCTGAGCGAACGCTCGCTCCACTTCCTGTCTCAGCACCTCGTTACGCGCCAGGGCGCTCCCGCCGCCCACTATCCTGTCGACACCCGCCTGCCGCAAGCGCTCGGCGGGCATCATCGAGGCCAGGTTCTCCAGGATCCCGCGGCACAGCGCTCTGGTCACGTGACCCAGAGAGAAATTGGAGGCGGTGATGTTGGTCACCTGACCCCGAGCGAACGGGTCGTGTCGCTCTCCCAGGATGGTCGGGCGCACTACCAGATTGCTGTTCTCCTGTTTCAGAGCGCAAGCGATCATCTTCTCATATATAGATTGCTCTTTTAGCTCCACACCTGCAACATCGGGAAATCGGAAAACGTTATTTCTCTCTGAACGGATTGAGCGGCACAGCGGTTTTTGCGCATCTGCCGAACAGCTGTGGCTCGGAATCTCGGCTCGGGCTCGATTGTGCGCAGACGTGTGCTACGTGGAAACCGGGCGATCGGCGGGGGCCGCCGATCAAATCAAGAGATACAAATACTTATTTGACTCAATAGAAAGCGCATTTCTGACTGATAGTCTGTCTCATGCCAGAATCAAGAAACAAGCATCAAAATTGGAGACGGTAATAATAATGCGTGGCTTTGTTTCAGAGACTCTGGCTTAGGTTCATCGAAGACTCTAATTTGTCCATAGGCGTTTCCAGGGTGTAGCCCTCCTCTCAACAAACGTCACCCGCAACCCTAAAGAGGGCTCTCTCTGTACAAAACACACACAATGGGTGGCTCACTTGAAAAAGTTACATTTAAAACCAAAAAATCAAGCAGAAGTGCAAAGAAGTAGATGGCCGCAGTGTATTCCACTAGAGATCCTCTACATACGCTATACATGTACCTAAAAAGAGCAAGCAGGTTACAATAATGAAAAATGTTGATACATCATTTGACCTTTTCGTGTTGACTAAAAGATCATTTCCTAAATGTGTTATATGAACTTGCATGCAATTGCATGGGAGAGAGTAAACGAGCGCTTTTAAACGTCCCCGTTTTCGAAGGCAATTCGAAGCCGAGCCCAGCTAACGCAGTGGGAGGGGGCGGGGCCACACCCCGGAGCGTCCGCCAGCCAATCGCACGTGTTTCAATCAATTAAGAACAAGACTTGTGTTTTTCACTGCTCGCGAGGAGTAAGCAAGGTAACTCTCAATGTTGCCACAAATATCTTCCATCAACGTGCGAGAGTCATCAAAATAACACACTTATTGGCAATCACCACGATAATTAATAACATTACGACTCAGGCACACCTCGTCGTTCGAAATAACAGGTCTACAAAATGTGAAGGCATTCTACACAAAACTGAACTGAATCTCGTCTATGAATTCAAACTTCCTCAACAGAGGGAAACCAATACGCTCCTTGCGGAGAACACGACTGACGAAAGCGCATACCGAGCTCTCTCATCCAGCCGCCGAGCATGTCCACAAAAGCCCCCAGCGCATTCCCTCCATTGAGCGCCGCCGCCACCGCCAAGTACGTGGAGCCAAAGTATGGGAAGAAGGCGACTGAGGAGTCAGGCTGAGGAGACTTGGGAGGCTTGAAGTCAGCTGGCATGGCGAAGGCCAACTGGGCTGAGGTGCTTATGTTAAGAACTAGGAGGTTAAATGCGTAAAACAGGCAGAAAACAAACGGTTATGGCATAGCATGAAAGGAACAATCGCTGCAGGCTTTAGCTGTTAGCATATCCGCCGTGGGTATTCCCGAGAATACAATTGGAATGGTCTTGGTTAAGATGTGAAAATCAGGATGTACAGTGCCGTGGAAAAGGATCGGCCCGCTTCTCAAATTGTTCATAGTTTTGCATAGTTTCCCCACTTCAAACGTATGTAACCAGTAATCAGACAACGATAACCCAAGTACTGAGGCTAAGCACATTTTTGGAAAGCTCATTTTCGTTGAGCACAACGCAAGCCCGATTACCTCCGGACCGGTTCAATCAAGAAATGACTTCGATAGAAACTGGAAGGTCTCAAAAAGCTGCAACGGAAATCCAAAGAAAATCAAGAACAGATGGGAAATAAAGTCATTGACCTCTATCGGTCTGGAAAGGCTTACAAAGTCATTTCTAAAGCTTAGGACTCCAGCGAACCACGGTGAGAGCCATTATCCCCAAATGGAGAAAACACGCAACAGCGGTGAACCTTCCCGGGAGTGGCCGGCCTACGAAAGTCCGCAAGAGCGCAGCGACAACGAGGCCTGTCACGATAACAATTTTTCTAGGACGATATATTTTCCCAAAAATCTCAAGAACTGCAGGCCTCCCTTGCTTCATTTAATCATTCCACAATAAGGAAGAGACCGGGCAAAAATTGCATCCATGACAGAGTTCCGAGGCGAAAACCACTGCTTACCAAAAACAACATAAAGGCTTACCTTACTTTTGCAAAAAAAAACTAAACAAAACAAATACTTTTTCACGGCACTGTATATGCCTCCTCGCAATAGAGGTTCCGTGCATGTCCATCTCGGTTCTGTAACCCAATTGCAAGATTTTCATTACAAAAAGATGATGAAATTAGTTGGAGTGCGGTCGGATGTGAAATGTAAGCATTTAGCCATTGGCCTGTGTGCGCTGTGGTCGCCCGCCTGAAGGAGAGGACTTCCTGTTCCACCTGCATCTGTCTTTGCACTCAGGCAGGAGTAGACGGCACACTGGAAGTCTCCCAGAGCGGCCCCTACCGGTGTGCCCGCGGGGATGCCGTGCCAGTCAGAGCGCGTGTGGCCCGCCAACTGACCAGAGGGGACGCACTCGGGTAGCAGGCGCAAAGGGAAGCCAACGCCATTCAGACTAGAACACACAAACGCAACTGTTATGTGTAAGACTCGGCTTGAACAACATAGCATGCGGTGAGAACCAAAGTTGCCCCTTAAAGCTTAATCCTGAACTATTTTTGTCAAAAAAAGCCACTACAAGACTAGATGACAGAAAGCTGCTGAAGCCAATCAGCTTCTGACACATCTTGATATAGTTTGCAGTATTTTTTTTTGTTATATTTAGTGACTATCCTATACATTCCCGCGTTGGATCACTCGGTGACGCTCTAAAATGACAGAGTGTCCAAATGTTTGAGATGCGCTCTTGAAGACACAGTGGGGGGGGGGCTTTGTTGTAATGCCATAAATTGCAGATGATCGCTTTAATATTGGAATACGTGGACACTGTTAGCACGTAAATCAACAACGCAAAGTGTTACGTACATGTCCACGTTCCACTGGCTAGAAGACGTGTTGTAGAAACCCCAGCTGGCTGCATTCTGCGGTGTCATAAGACATCTGTCTAATCCACACAACATGGATACCACATAGTCCTGGATGGTACCTGCGACCGTGAAGTCCTTCAGGAACTCGGGCCTGCGGAAGAACCACACATCGTATTCACACCGAACAATAGGTTGAAAATACCACCGATGTACTGTAAGTGTGTTTTGTTCACCTGTGTTTCATGTACCAAAAGATTGTCGCGCAGCCGAATCCCGTGGCTACGCTGAGGTGTGAATCTGGTTTTGGAAGGGAGGATAGGAAGCTTTCGCTGCAGCGGCCATCTTGCCAGGTGATCAGCTGACTGAAGTTGCCTCCGGACCAATCGCCACCTGCGGACAACCAAATGTTCCTTATTTAGAAACCTGAATAAAAGATTGGTTTGACTTCTGTACGAATACAAAGACATCCCTGCCACTCCCGCCGCGATGCAATAGAAGAGATGAGTTTACGTCCCATTTCACAGATTCCCGCGTAAGATTCCCACATGCATTCTTCGGAATCCCACGCGTGTGTGTATCAGAATCAGAATCATCTTTATTTGCCAAGTATGTCCAAAACACACACGAGGAATTTCTTTCAGGCAAGTTTTGACTTGAAAAAAGAGACACTGTGGTGAATCGTTTTTCTTTTGGGACAAGCAACAACAACAACAACAAAACTTGTATGTTTACAAATTCAAATGTTAAACCTTTTGCTACTATTGCATTATTGTACAATGTGCTGTTCGCGGGTTTTAGCATTCATCATGCTAATGCGTGCAATGTAATGAGGCTGTTACAACAACTTTAATGAAGCATTGTCATTGAACCACAACCCGTTGAGCAACAACCCTTAAACCAGCTCCTTGCGTGTCATTTACCTTGTTGTATTTTACCATTTCATCGAACTTCTTGTAGTTTATATATGAGTGTATCATCATCATCATCATCATCATCTTACTATTATATTTATATGATTATTCTAATCTAAAATGTTGCTGTGTATATGGATGAAAACGCGGGTACTAACTTTTTATGGAAGTCGCCATAGTTAGTGTATCACTAACTTATGCTAAAGTGGTCGAAAGACATAACAACAACAATAGGGACTATTTATGTCTTGGAAACCCCTTGAATGAAAAACGGGACGCTACGGCGGTAACTGAGCGTGATGACGTATTCTTACGCCGAGGTGAAACTGGGAGACATTTTACGAATGCGCAAAAGAGCTCCAAAGAAAGAAAGAAAGAGAAAAAGGTGTTTTACCACTTTGCGCATTCCAAAACAAAACCCCGTGCATCTGTCCCGATACCCCGATGCTGCACACATGTTGCAGTTTGTCCCCGGGCAACAGTCCGACGCACCGGTTGAGAGTGTCCAAAATCCGCACGGTGTTCTGCTCCTTGGCCTGTACATCGAGAACACGTGGCCCGATTAACAACCCGATGTTTGCACTTCGTTATTTGCTGTAGTGCGGAGCGGCGAGTGGCACGGCACGGACCTGAATTGCATTCAAATCGGCTATGTCACAAGTCGTTGCTAAACTCTGGCGTGCAGCAACACTCCGTGATTCCGTTTCCAATAAAACTGCTTTAATGGATGTGGTACCCACATCCAAACCTAGAATATATGTAGCGGACATGACAGCGCCGGCTCCGACTACTCTATGACCACGTCACAGATAGAGACAGATATCATACGCTGGTGATGAAGATACGGCACGCCCATTTGGAGCTCCGCGCTGATGGCGACGCTATGCTAGGCTAGGCAGGTCAAAGTCGTCCGTGTGGGCGTACGGCAAGAAAACGACGGCCATAGATACCGGCGCACCGTGCTGCGCACGATTGCGTAAAACGCCGTACAATCACGACAAAGGCAACTAGGAATCCCTTTTTTTGCCCTTGTTGTGTATGTATATGTATCATGTGCTTGTGCGTTGACAAAAAAATGTAACTCGGCAAGTTACCACTTCGTTTCTGTGTCTATGCTCTGACTTGAATGGGAACGTCGACCTTTCCAACATGGCCGCCACCTAGGCACGTGTTTTGGTTTTAGTTCAACCGGGCTGCTACATAGGACTGTACTCTTTCAAGTTCCCACAATCCATTGCGAATGGTATGGACGGGGACTGACTGGCAAGGACTCCTATTGGATTTGGGGGAAAAATAAAAAAAAATGAATGTGGCTTTTCCTTGTCCTATATACTGACATTTCTGGTAGCAGCTCCAAGTTCAAGTCGCCGAAGTGATATTTCCCACATGATGCATTTGTGATAAGCTCCTCCGTTGTCTCTCCGGTAAGAACCACACGGCTCTTAGCATTAGCACGAACACAGTGTTAGCACGGCGTTCAAGTAAGATGGAAGAAAGTCGTACAGCGCTGGTGTCATTTGAGCACGAACACGTCTCAAACGCAATCAACTATTGTCGGCAGCAGAAACGTCTTTAAAATCCCTACGAAAGCATCTGCTGCAAAGCTAACAGCGCCCAACGGAGATGCACAATTCTGCTGCTTTAAGGCGTCACTAACGTTTTACGTCAGCAGTACACTTTTGTTGTTTGTTGTACTTGGAACTGATTTATGGGGATTATATTGTTATGTACATTAATTCAATCCATCTAATCTGTCACCTTTCTTAGTCTATAATTTGTGCACCTATCTGTCTGTCCATATTTACCAGTCTATATCCCCGTTGACCGAATAATATGAGGTAATAGTGTTATTGAATGTATTACACGGAGTGAGTGCAATGATGGCCTTAACTATACAGGCAGGGAATATTCAAAGTCTACACGCTCCAAATGTTTTTGATGATGTTAAAAAATGTCCTTTCAAATGTGACCGGTAACCTATGCAAATCAATTGAAATAAGACTCTTTTTGAAATCTTTCACATAGGGGAAGTGGAAAAAAAAAAAACTGAGCTCGTGTAGTTGCACAAGTGTGCACACCCTTCTATAAATGGGAATGCGGCTGTGTTCACAATTAACTAAGCACATTCAAACTCATGTTAAATGGGAGTCACTGTGCACCTGCTAGAATTTAAAGTGCCTCTGACTAACTGAAAAAAAAAAAATCATTTCAGCTGTACTACTAGGCTTTTCTTCACATTTTTGTAGTCACGTCTTACAGCACAAGCCATCGGATCTCGTTGTCAGAAGGGTGCCAAAGAATTTCCAAGGCATTCAATATACTGTGGAAGCCAGAGTTGACATCATCAAGTGGAAGAAATATGGCGCAACAGTGACATAACCAAAAACTGGGCATCACTTCAGAATTGATGAGAAGACGAGAAGAAAGCTAGGCTGACCGCACAAGTGACAACTATTTCCTGTCCTCTTCATATGTCTGATCTACGGGTTAAGCCGTCAAGACGGAAACCTAATCTTAGAAAGAAAAACCTCAGTCAAAACTGCATTTTTCAAAGGCACGCTTGAATTCTGGAAATGTGAAAAAGGTTCCGAAAAGGTTTACTTGGTGCAAACACAACAAAGTTTTGAAATGATTTATCTTGGTTTCCTTTTTTTATGTCACAAAAACCTGGCATTTGAACAGGATTGTGTGTGTGTGTAGATGGTTTATATCCACTGTAATGAACGCGATTGTACAGAACCGCTTGAAAATTGTGTCGCAAATGGTAGTGATCTCATCATCAGCATCGTCCGTTATCTGCAGAATCTTCCCGTGACCCACGACCGCAGCCGAGATGGCAGCCGTAGTAGCCAAGCGAGAGGGGCCGCACTTCATCAGCGAAGTGGCCATGAGGGGGAACGCGGCCGTGCTGGACTACTGCCGCACCTCCGTGTCGGCGCTGTCGGGAGCGACCGCCGGTATCCTGGGCCTGACGGGACTGTATGGCTTCATTTTTTACTTTTTGTCCTCGTTCCTCCTGTCTTTACTGCTTATTCTCAAGGCCGGACGACGATGGAACAAGTGCTTTAAATCCAGACGGCTGCTCTTCACCGGGGGCCTGGTCGGAGGTCTTTTCACCTACGTCCTCTTCTGGACTTTCCTCTATGGAATGGTGCACGTGTACTAAAATGACCTGACCTTAACCTAATTACATTTTGTTTGAACCGTAGATGAGCCAAAAATAGATCTTAAAATGTTATTCCATTCTGACCTGCTGATCCAATATACATTTAGTTTCCTCTTCACACACTCAACGATGCCTTTTATTAACTCCGGGCCTCTCCTCATTTATGATCCTGCCCAGGATTCTTATTTGGATTTGTGGTGTAACAGACTGTAGCACATGACATCCTAAACAAGGTGTAAACGCTTGGTATTACACTTTTCTGTACAGTAAAGATGTTATATGAAGAAATGTGATTACTAATTGGAATAAAGTCTTCTGTACTTGCATGCGTCATATTTTCTTTCTGCTTTAATACTGTCGAAGACGTACATTCATTTGCAACAATAAGACCTTTGAAATAAGTAGGAATACGCTCACAATTTAACAGGAGCACACAATACGAGGCAGATCCGTTAGCGGTTGAATTCATTACAGGAATCGTGGCAACAAGGCATTGAAATGAGGGCTGGCCAAGTATGATGGCGACATTGGACAGATGGGGCAAGTCATTTGTAGATGAGGTTCGAAAATGCTAAACGATTTTTATACTCATGACAAAAAGAATTTAGCTATGATTTAAAGAATTCCTAAACAAAATTGTTCAATGTAAAATATAAACTATTATTAAAAAAAAAAAAGATTTCATGAGATGAACATTTCATTTGACCAATTTTAGGTTGAAAAGGGCAACGTTATTGCAAATAAATAGGACAGGACTCCTGATGATGTAACTTGTCAGTGCGGCCTGCAGCCCAAACGTTGCCCACCTATGACTTAAATAAATGTTTCAGAATTATCAGCGTTGATGCTGCTCTACTTGTATAACTTCAGAAAGTGCCCAAAAAATGGAATATCATTGATTAACTTTGTCATATCAAGTAGCTATTGATACTTTTCTGTAAATTCTACGAATAGTTCGGAAAAATGGTAGGAAGCTTTGTTAACCCTCTTATGTTCATTTTCTCAGGAACAGCAACAGTGTTGCTGGGTCCATTTGACCTGGGGCATGTTAAATTAGGAAAAGTTTGGGGTTTTTCTTTCTGTAATGCCCTAAGATGCCACACGATTGTGCCAAAGCCCTGACTAATCAAGTCGGACGCGGAGTTGAGGAAGCAGGCTGAAGTGATACATCTTAACGGAGAGAACATCTTTGATGCTGAAGTTTAGCATGGGTTGTTAGCAGACGTTATGGAGAGTCTTTGCCGGTTGTGTATGTTATTCCCGAGTGGTGGCATCTGTAAGCCATTTATTTTTAAGGGCAATGTAAGATGAGTGAAATTCTATAAAGGTATTGGGGTGGATCATCGATTGTGGCATATATTGTGCATTTGAAACAGTTTTCCGCCATTATAAACACGGCTACTTTGTCTTCTTCTCTCGCTGGGGCGTGCGTAGGGACCGAGCCGTGGCGCCGAGGCTTACTCGAGTGCGGTGATTCTCAAGATTTGCGATTAGAGATTTGCGAACGAATCACTAGGTAGAGTTCAGTTGTGTTTAACATTTTAATACAATGAATTTCTGTTTAATCTTTAAGAACTGTCTTTAAACTGAGCTGCAATTTTTATATGCGATGCTTTTTAATACAGTAATTATTAAAATGCTGATTTGGGTTCGCCTATATTTTAGTGCAGGCTAATGGTCCAACTGTGCATAATGTTACAGTGGTTCACAATGTTAAATATACTTCAGGAATAGAAGCTGTTTTGTTTTTGATGAACACTACTAAATACGCTACAGTATTTTAATGTTGGTCATGATGGTGGTACTTAGAGTTAGCGAAGTATTTTGAGAGAACCGCTGCTGGAGTGAATGACCTTTTGCGGCGCAAGGGCGCTGCTTCACTCTATTTTCTTTTCGAATTGCCTTGAAAATGGATCAGTTTGACCAGCAACATAACATGAGGGTTAATACAGTTTGAATGAGAATTTCTACAGCTCAGGTGACCAGCTGGCAATGTCGCTTGGCACCATGAAACACAATGCAAAATAGGCTGTCAAGGAGCGATTGGCTAAAACAATGTCAATGAATACAGCACGTTTCCCTTTGTCTTGCCAGCAGTTGTCACGGCTGGTCTCTCTGCAGTCGAGGCAAAAGAATCACTCGAGCAGGCGGCGAGGCGACTGTCACGTCAATAAGGCGAGAAGTGAGTTCCACTTTTGGGTTCCACCTCTTGAGACCTGTCTTGCATTTTCAGTTGCGTGATGCGAATGTGATGTGATGCTTTGGTTCCGCACCCTGGCGAGCGAGGGCGTACCGCTGGCCCGTGTTGCGTGGAATGGTGGGACCCCGCTTGTCCTCAGATGGCTTGTTCTGAGCCTCTAAGGCTTCAATATCCGCTGTGTCTTTCATAGAGTTGACAGCCGCTAATTTCCTGGATTTCCTTTCCCGACTCTTCCGCTCCCTGATGGAGTTCCGCTCTTTCCTGTAATATTCGGCGTGGGAGAGATCAGCCAGTGGATGAAAGTTTGGATGAAAAACGTTATCTTTGAAGCCAGAATAAAATCACATTTCGTTAGCGCTTTCAAAGTGTGAGGCGGATTGCTCGTACAGTGAACCCCCGCTATACTGCGGTTCGTCATTTGCATATTTTTAGGCGCTGGGTTTTATAGTATACAGCCAGATTGTCCAGATTGAGAGTCGCGCGCCTTCAGTGGAGTACGGCGTCATCCTGCAACATGCTGGGCATCACAGAGTTTTTGAAAGTATCCGTTGTTCCAAGGTTTAGGATTACCATCACATAGTATACTGTATGGTCATTTCTGTTAGCCTCTCCATGGCATTTCACATTTCACATTCGCATTAAGATAGTAGACTTGCATTCTTAAATGGTTTAGTTGAGCATTTTGGTTTTTAGATATACAATGTTGAATTCCATTTTGTTTTGGGTTAGTTTTCCAGTAAACTTTCACTGGGACGGATAAATACTGAGCTTGCACGCCTTGCCGCCTCTTTGAAGAACTGCGAGCAAGCGGGACATCAACCGCTAAGGAATATTTTGAAAAGAGTCTTTTGATAAGTTCATGTGTTTAAAGCATTTGCAAAGTGGTAAAACGATGAAGATGTTTTTATATGGTCTCTATATCACAGATCGCCAATAGTGGAGTCTCTGCAGTGCATGACTTTACATCAAAATGTGACTATTCTTGCAATACACAAGTATTAGTATTGTCCTTGTTAGATTACAACTTTTTTCCCCTTGTAAAATAAATACATAAATGTGGCCCTAATATTCCCTTCATAAGACAGTGTGTTTTGTGGATAATGACATTATTTTAAGATGGTAAAATGAAAAGCAACATTGTATACGGAGGCATGTTTCAAAATTGGCTGCCTTGAAATTTCTTGGTGGGGATTGTCACCGCCCCACACTTTGAAGATGCCTCGAAGCATAAAACATACTTGAAATTGATGATCTCGAACTTCTTGTTTCGATAGAAGGAGCTTGTGTTCATCATGTACAGCAGGATCATATCACACACAAAGGCTCCCTGGAAAAAGATTGATATACTTCTTAAACAATGTTTAAAAAGTCCTCAGAACAATTGATTTGGTACAGTGCTACATCGTAATTGTAACGTACAAAAAAGCAATGTTATGAAGATAACTCACTATTCCGAGAAGAGCAACACCGGAGCCAATGGCAATTATTGTGGGAATGATATTGAATTTTCCAGCCTGCAAGGGGGACAAAACATTAACTGGAGTGACGACTACTGGAAAAGGCTGTCCTAAATTTCTCAAATGACAGCTACAGTACCACCTGGCCATTGATCATGATGTCAAAGCGAATTCCATATACTTTATACAAAGTGCGAAAGGTTTCCCCATTTTGATCCTTATAGTATCTGGCATATCTGCAAGGCAACGTCATCAGATGGTTTAGTTAGAAAGAAAAGTGGGAGTACTGAGATGACGTACCTGAAGTTGTATCCCGATGTAACAGAGTTGTTCAAGTTGATGTCCAAACGGGTGAAGCTGTATTGTGGATTACACTGAGAGTAGTCCTTGTCCAAATCACAATTCCACTCAATTAGGATACCAACAGAGCCACCCTGAAAACAAGAGAATCCGAAAATGGGGCGTGGGGTGCGGCTCTGCTTGTTGCTCAAAAGACAGCCATTTTTTAAATTACGCCAGTCAAGAAAGAAGGGTATGCATACTGCTGCTAGTGAGTCAGCTTGAACCCGAATTACAAATGTGCTCATGGAAATAGTCTTCTACACCATTCTAAAGAATCCCGCTAACTACTACTGCTACCATTTTATCCATCCCACCGTGCAATTCTAAAAACAAAACCAAAAAACAAGAGAACCTGTATCAAAAGCCTGAAACCATTTAACACACAAATTCTCAGAATATGCAATTTTGTGTTTGATCATAGCGTCTTAATGTTGCATACATTTTACTTTGGGGGGTTAATTCAACTTTTTCTTTAATCGAGCACTGTAACCTGTATCATATTGGTGGACATGACTCTTCTCTTGTGTTGCTAAAGGTAGCGTTGCTTATTCGTTTTGTTGGATGCACATATTAGCCATAGCTAAGACATATTCATAAGACACATGCGAACTGTATAAACGTTTTCTTTAAAAGAAAAAAAATCATTTCACATTATGGAGCTTTGTACCTTGGCAGCCATGTCCTGAAAGTCGTGTCCAGCCCGTTTGACCAGATCTCCGAGGCGAAAGATGGGACAGTAAGGATGGTTCACTTGGTCGTAGGAGCATCTTTTCATGTAGCTGTCATCAGCGCTGTCGAGAACGTTGGACCTAACAAAGTGAAGACAGCGGTCACGACAGGTATGACGCCTCATAAGAATCAAGGATGCGAGTCATTTTTTTGGTCTGGGCTTGTGTTAATATTGTTTTGACATGACAGAGCCCACATGATAGAGAAATGTATAAAAATGTCTAAACAGCGTATTTCTTTTCTCTTTTCTCATAGTTTTGCTTTATTTGAGATACCTGCCTGAAAGAAACAAATATAATGGATACTAATAATTAGTCTGTGAAGCATGTTGATTAGAGTTTGGACCTAAATGCTGAGCGGCTTGAAAAGGCTTTTACGGCTCCCGAGCAGTAATGTATAGTATAGCGTTTCTGCCATTGGCCGTTAGCACGCCTGCCTTAATTTGAAACCCACCACGCGTTCCCCAGCGCCGGTTAACGGTGCTTTCGATCTCCTACATCTGGTCGTGAAAAGACTGAGAGTAGTCGAGAAACCAAAGAAAGACGTGTGCTTCGTTCCAATGAGCTCATGTTGTACATAATTGCCACGACTAGTGTCATCTCTCCACAACACTTGAAAGTGGAGAGAGGGGGAGTCCGTGTCGTGTGACACCTGTCCGCAGTTGGGCTCGCTGTCAAGGGCATCTCACATGACTGTTTGGCTGTCTCGCTGAGCGCAACAAACGGGCCGTATTAATAGAAGGCTCTCTGCACCCGAAAGCTATTTAAAGCCTCCACGGGCCACAGATTTCTGATCTACGGAATGATGTGCTGATGAAACTAGAGGCACGCCACCGCTCAGCACCACCTGGAGACACTTACTTGGAGAATTCGAACATCGGGAACCTGATGAAGTTCTTGATGTAAATGGTGAAGTTTTCGGCTTCGCTCAGGAGCGGCACTCTGGGAGGGAACATAGGAAGCGGGACAGTCGTTCCAAAGGGATGGCAGTTTGGTACGCGCTGTATCGGTGAAAACGACCTGAGGTACTCACGCGGGTCTCTTGCTGTATTCTACAGGACACCAGGCATGAATCTCGCAGGTCCCGGTGCTGTTTATACACAAGCCTGTTTTAATTCCTGATGGAGAGAGCAAAGATTCTTGGCTGGGTTAGGGTGAGAGAGAGCTGATGCCAAAATCTGACAAATTGGGACTGTGTGGATTGCTGATGATTAAACAGGCATGGTGGCATGCAGTACAAAGTACAGAGCAGTGGTTCGCAACGCTTGTCATCCCATTTTGCTAATGTTGCCAAGTCGCCACCCACTTCTATAGAAGTTAAGAACAATAACGATGTTTTGTTTCAAAAGAACCTTCGAAAGCACAAGTGCAGTATATTCGATTTGTATATAGCCTTTCAAATGACTTTGATGTACCGCCAAAGGCTGAGCTGCACTGTATTAGTTTACAGAGTAAACTAGTGGCTAGAGTGCGGAGCAGTTACACTTCCTGTCATTTACCGAATATATTCAGCGTGGGAACGTCGTATGCCTCTGCACTAGACTGAAAAAAATCGCTCTGTTTGTCCTAGCTGTCCGCGACTCACACAAAATGGGTTCCCAACCCGCTTTCGGAGGCCGACCCACCAGTTCGGAAGCGCTGGCCTGCAGAACTGCACGGACCGCCATTTTCAATGAGCTCAAAAATTCTGTAATGCAAACAGATTACAGATATAATACTTTTGTGGCCCTGAAAATCGAGGTACCGTACATGTACGTAAAAAATGGCTATAATTCATAAATACACTCTAAATCGGTTTTTGGTATGGTAATTGCTAGGGCTTGTCATACAAATATTCATTATGATTGTGACTTTACTACTACATTAAAGTCGATGAGTGATGGACTACAGTGCATTCCAACGTGCGTATGTAGAAATTCCTCACCGCCGTAAGAATGGAATTCCCTTGTAAACCGAGGACTCCCAGTATGACGTATTTTGCCACAGGTCATAATAAGTGTAATTCTTGACAGTAACCGGTCCTCACCATGCCCCGCTACGACAGTCTCCCCCTCGATGCAGTCATCATCGCTAAGGCATTGGCCATTTGGTACCTTGAAACTCTGCGATGCAAAAACAACACTTCAATTCAAAGCGTTGCTATTTGGGTCATTCCGCAATTAACACGGGGACCGCTCTTGTGCGCGCTCACCTCGGCGCAGAAGCCCAGCCTCTGATCGGGGGTCTCGATGTAATTTGTTACCACGAAGAAAACCTGTTCTCCCTGCGCAATACAATTAGGGCTTTAGTCATTCTGACGAAGGAGCAAAAGGTTAAATGAATTACAGCCTGGAGAAGATCAATACTGTTCAATCTGTTTGGGCAGACGCTGCTGGGAATGACGTCCGCCCGATTCATAATGCCTCTTGACAGGAGATACGTCGGGGAAGGTTCTGATGCAAAGGACGCTGGCAATATACGTACACTCGGTGGAATGACACAGTCCTCGGCACTCCACAGGCGAAGGCCGCTCTCAGAGCTGTTGGTGAGCGTGACGCCTTTGAGCTTGGTGATGACGGACGACTGGATGGCCTCCTCTCTCTCCTGGTAGCCCTTCCTCATCACAAACACCCACCTAATGCACGAAGCAACAATCCACAATTCAGCCATCTGTTTTGTCATCAAGTCTTTATTAGTGTAGCGGTTTACGGACCGCAGCTAACGTCCGCGCATCCCGATGCCCACGGGCTCCGCGCCCTGCTGCGATCCTGAACAACATATGGTTGGTTGGTTGGTTGGTTGGTTGGTTGGTTGGTTGGTTGGTTGGTTGGTTGGTTGGTTGGTAGGTAGGTAGGTAGGTAGGTAGGTAGGTAGGTAGGTAGGTAGGTAGGTAGGTAGGTAGGTAGGTAGGTAGGTAGGTAGGTAGGTAGGTAGGTAGGTAGGTGCATTTGACTACATTTTCTTGATTGACTACAGGGAAAATCAATGATCAATCTATCAATTCCGTTTTTTTTTTTTCAGTCCAAGGACGACTGAGCGAGAGGGATGCGGCTGAACTAATGCTAGCCTAGAGGCGGCGTTCTGACATAATTGGGGACTGCCGGGAGAATTGAAATAGCCGAAACACGAACGATCATTTGGAGTTCCCAATGAGATAACAGCCAGCTCATGCGCCATCCTGACGAGGACAAGCGCTACGGAAAACGGACGGATCATTTATGATAGCTATCCCAAAATACACACTTACCAGCTGCTTCAGTAGGTGCGGAATGACATATTCTGTCTAGTCTACAAAGTCAATAGCCTTCAGTTTGTATTGACACTGCCAAAGAAGTATTCATTGAACATTATTGCGGTTGTAGTTTGCGGCGGCGTCCGTCCGATATAGCACTGCATCTGTTTCTTTGGAGTCTGTAAATGCGAATGCACCTTTCAAATGAAGGACTTCCTAAAGCTGTCTGTCACACACACACAAGCACATAGCGTTCCTTAAAACAGTGGCCTCTGCTTTCAAGGGCATATTATGGAAATGGGGCTCTTTAATGGCTTGTTTACAAATAGTTGGGTCTCCTGAGTGCTTGCTGACACATCAAGTGTGAAATGAAGCAATCAAGTGAATCTTTTGGTATGCTATAGGCCGACTTCTGAAAATGTGCCTGTAAGAGCCATTCTGCACCTGAACCCTACTGTTATGTAATCGTGAGGCTAGTTTAGATAAGAACCGCCCCTGCCCTGCGTTTCTCCGCCCATAACATGACCGGCTCGGCTGGGTGAAGATCCAGAGTCACTTTGGAGCCACTGCAACACTGTCATGCAGAAAAGCCACGGCAGGCACAGGGAGAACATGCAAACTGCACACAGGCGAGGCCGGATTTGAATCCAGGACCTCAGAACTGTGAGGCACACGTGCTAACCTGTTGTCCACTGTGCCGCAATATTATTATCGGTGCACCCAATGAAGTTTCTTCACAGGCATTAACAAAATGAAAGCCGCCTGTATTACGGTACTTTTCCTTATTATGGTATTAGGACAACAGCTTTCAAGTTGCTGTCAGATCATGATCATCCACCCATTTTCCTGTTCTTGTCTCCTCACTTGGGCCGCGGGTGAGCTGGAGCCTGGCTTTGGACAAGAGTCGGGGTACACCCTCAACTGGTCGCCAGCCAATCGCAGGGCACGTATGCAGTAGATAAACAAGCATTTCCACTCACATTCACACTTATGGCTCATTTAGAGTGTTTGCATGTTTGGGGAATGTTGGAGGAAAACCCACACATGGGAAGGCCGGAGCCTCCATCCCATCCCAGAAGCTAAGAACTAACTGTGACGCAGTCAACTGCGCTGCCTACTCTTGTCAGACAATTTTGAATGATTCTAATCAACTATACAATTACATATCCCGTTGATATTGTACCCGTCACTTCCTTTTCATGTTCACTTTCAGACAATTCCATGATGTCACACAGTATGTAGTCTGACCAGTGTAGTATTTATAATAAAAATGAACACACGCACATGCTCTGCCACTTTAACCGAGCAAAGCAAATACATAGGACTTGCGCAGGCACAACTATTTTTAACTTTGCGAATCACTTTGAGGAAGGTTAGTCTGTGCAAAGGCACCCATGGACAGAAGCAGCGGGGGCCAACGAATGATTGCACCTTACCCGATTATGTATCCCAGCACGGCCAGTTGGTAGATTCGAAACAGTATTCCGATCCTCCTGTTCTCGGCGATGACATACTTTTCCGTCTTGTAGTTGAGGAGGGAGAAGAAGAAGGTGCCCCAGCCGGCCATGTCGGCGGTCGTGTGAGTGTGCGAGTGAGTGAGCAACACGGTGCGTGTCCCCTCCTCAGCCGGTTGACTCGTCAGGACCGATGTCACTCCGCGTGCTCCTCCAATATGCCAGAAGGCAACATGAGCGCATGTCAAATTCAACCATTCAGCACACTTTAAGATGAATACTGAACTAGTCAACCTTACTACTGCAGTGCTTTGCTTTGGGGGGAATATCTTCATTTATCTGGGGCGTGAAAAAGGAGGCGAGAATGCACCCAAGTAATTTTAGCACGGAGAAAAATTCATCATTGTTATTTAAATTATAACATGCATGTATTCAGATTCCTTCAAACCACCTTAAATCTGTGAATTGCATAACCGATTGAATTCAATCAGTTAAAACTTCCGAATATTATTTGAATATAACAAGCTGTGGATTAACCAAAATTCATTTAGTTCGAATGTATGCAATTGCTTTCCATTAGGTCAGTGTTCTTAACTTTGTTGGAGGTACTGAACTCCTAAAGTTTCATGCGTGCATTCACCGAACCCTTTGTAATTGGAAACTTTTTTTCCTGCAAATTTAAAAGAGTTATATAACGCATTTGCACACAAAATCAATGTGTTCAAGGAACAAAGCCAACAAAACATGAACTTCACACAAAAACACAAACTTATCCCACGGGACTTTTGCTGTTGCCTTACCGAGACAAATTGAGAAATGCGCAGATTCACCTTGACAAGTGCCACACATTTTGATCATTTAACCTTTATCAGGGTTATAGGCAATTGAGTACATTCTGATATGCAATGCCAACCTGACTGCAGAGTAAAACAAAATGAATAGTGTGTCATACTAGTCGCAATGTGACAAGAGTTCCCCAAAATGACAGTCTGTGAAAATGCTCAGTTTGGCTGGAATGGCCACTTCGACCTGAGTACCACGCAGCAAGAATCTTGGAAATCAGATGATGGGTTCCAGGGAACTTGAGGTTTTTCTGTGTCAGAAAATGTGGCCTTTTTAGGGAACATTTTTGTGTGCGGTTGCCGATAGAAAAAGTAGTTAAAAAAAAAAAAGGCCTTCAAATTAGGGTAAAACAGTATAACTTCATTATAGCCTAGGTAGCCTAGCTTAGCTAGCCTAGCCCGCTAGCCCTGTATTTTGCCGACTGCCGTCGGCTCGGTCCAATATGTCACTGCCGCGCACTATTAAACACAGTGGCCTACGTTATTCAGCCTGTGGCTCACAACGACAGACATTTGAGTGCATACGTTCGTACAGGAACATATTTGATAACAGGTACGAGTCCAGCGGGCGTTTTTTCAGCACATTCTTCGGGGACGGCCAGAGGGCGCTATTTTTCACGATTTTTGAGCCTCGTTTTATAAACTTGATTTTTTTTATGAATTCAAATTTGGTAGGCTGTTTAACAACTCTTCTCTGCGGTGTGTCAAATTTATATGACATTTTTATCTTCACTTCACAGGGACTGTATGGGCATTGTATAATGATTGACAAAGTCTTATTTGTTGTAAATAAACAATCCTTCCATCCAATCACAACGGAAAGATTGGAGTTGTTGAGATCCTTCAACAAAACTCCGTAAAGAGGGACCTTAGTGCCATGTGATATTATTCCGCGAGCCTAACGTCAACATTTTAAAAAATATGTATAATTTTCAAATAAATGTGTCGTTTACAATTTATTGTATATATTCTTAGAATGTACTTTAAATTGTTAACGGGTGTCAACGAAATAAACCCTAAAGGTTGAAATGCTGTGCCGGGAAAGGAGGGAACTATTTTTTAGTGCGGCTGGATATTGTCAATGACGTTGCAGCCGCTCGTATATAAAGGACTTTGGCGTTTCCGCCCTCGTAGAACGAGAAGGTACCAGCGTCACTTCTGTATCGTAAGTAACAATTTATTTTGGTTTAGCTATTGAGTCCGCTGTCTCTGGCGTTAATTGTGGCTTTTTTTTTTTTTTGGTTGTACGTTTAAGATTACATAGCCATTGTAAGCACTGCCGGTGGCCGTTGTCTTTTAATTTTGACTCATTTAAAGTCTTCTTATTTGTTTAACAAACTACTGTGTAACGTCGTGTTACATTCCATCGTCGCTGAGTTGATATTTCGAGCAATGGTTTGTTGTCAGCAATAGCAGTAACTCGACATTTTCAGTGGCAGCGTCCATTATGGAGGACTGCCGCTGAACAAAAGAGAGTCAACAAGGTCTCAAAATGGCGCTGTCGACCAGAATTCTGGCGGATTGCTTCCGCAACTCATTAATTATACAGTTGGTTATTGTTGCAACTAAATGACGTTTTAAATGGTGTTTTGTGTAAAATGTTCATTTATAAACATGTTTATCTTAGGACTAATGTACTAACATTTTCTTAAGATTTTTAAGCAATGAATTTAATACATTTTAATTCATCTTAGGTGCAAATATGCAGATCTTTGTGAAGACCCTCACTGGCAAGACCATCACCCTTGAGGTTGAGCCCAGTGACACCATTGAGAATGTCAAGGCCAAAATCCAGGACAAGGAAGGCATTCCCCCTGACCAGCAGAGGTTGATCTTCGCTGGCAAACAGCTGGAAGATGGCCGCACGCTCTCAGACTACAACATTCAGAAAGAGTCCACCCTCCATCTTGTCCTGCGTCTGCGAGGTGGCATGCAGATCTTCGTGAAGACCCTCACTGGCAAGACCATCACCCTCGAGGTTGAGCCCAGTGACACCATTGAGAATGTCAAGGCCAAAATCCAGGACAAGGAAGGCATTCCCCCTGACCAGCAGAGGTTGATCTTCGCTGGCAAACAGCTGGAAGATGGCCGCACGCTCTCAGACTACAACATTCAGAAAGAGTCCACCCTCCATCTCGTCCTGCGTCTGCGAGGTGGCATGCAGATCTTCGTGAAGACCCTCACTGGCAAGACCATCACCCTTGAGGTTGAGCCCAGTGACACCATTGAGAATGTCAAGGCCAAAATCCAGGACAAGGAAGGCATTCCCCCTGACCAGCAGAGGTTGATCTTCGCTGGCAAACAGCTGGAAGATGGCCGCACGCTCTCAGACTACAACATTCAGAAAGAGTCCACCCTCCATCTCGTCCTGCGTCTGCGAGGTGGCATGCAGATCTTTGTCAAAACCTTGACTGGCAAGACCATCACCCTTGAGGTTGAGCCCAGTGACACCATTGAGAATGTCAAGGCCAAAATCCAGGACAAGGAAGGCATTCCCCCTGACCAGCAGAGGTTGATCTTCGCTGGCAAACAGCTGGAAGATGGCCGCACGCTCTCAGACTACAACATTCAGAAAGAGTCCACCCTCCATCTCGTCCTGCGTCTGCGAGGTGGCATGCAGATCTTCGTGAAGACCCTCACTGGCAAGACCATCACCCTCGAGGTTGAGCCCAGTGACACCATTGAGAATGTCAAGGCCAAAATCCAGGACAAGGAAGGCATTCCCCCTGACCAGCAGAGGTTGATCTTCGCTGGCAAACAGCTGGAAGATGGCCGCACGCTCTCAGACTACAACATTCAGAAAGAGTCCACCCTCCATCTTGTCCTGCGTCTGCGAGGTGGCATGCAGATCTTCGTGAAGACCCTCACTGGCAAGACCATCACCCTTGAGGTTGAGCCCAGTGACACCATTGAGAATGTCAAGGCCAAAATCCAGGACAAGGAAGGCATTCCCCCTGATCAGCAGAGGTTGATATTTGCAGGCAAACAATTAGAAGATGGCCGCACCCTCTCTGACTACAACATCCAGAAAGAGTCAACCCTCCATCTTGTTCTGCGTCTGAGGGGTGGCCAGTAATCAATCACAATTCCATGTTGTTAAACAAAACATTTCTAAGGCTAATGCCGTGACCATATGTTAAGTGCATGTTTGTTGGAATAAATGATACAACCTGTCATTCTGGGTTTGTTTTGTGTCTCAAGATGTGAAATTGTTCAAGAAAAAGTACTTTGTCAGACAAGTAGCCTTAAAGTCCCTCCATTTAAGTTGTCATGCTAAGATGCACAGAACGTAATTTGCCATAGATGAATATTTTGCAGAGTATCTGTGGGTCTACCTAATGTAGTCTTTCAGGGTGAGGTTTTTCCATGCCACTGCTCCAGTCTAGAACTGCCATGTATTCAAATGCATAATGGGGACAAAAGTGTAATTAAAAGTAAATTGGGTACATAGACTCTACACATTTTGCTAAGGCAATAGTTTTTGTGGTGGCACCATCTAGTATTTGATGTAGGCACTGAAACCCTGAGGATGCAATCTGCTTTTTAAAGGAGTTGTGGTGAAATTGAGTGAGGGAAGGAAAACTGATGTGGATTACACTCAAGAACATATGGATAATATAGTAGAATTGGGGAAATGTTAAAAATCATTCAACAATTTTGTTTTTCAACAAAAGTCCACATTTTAACATTTTTAAAAATGTTTATTTTATCCATCCATTTTCTGAGCCCCTTCTCAGTGAGTTGTGGGCGTGCCAGAGCCTATCCCAGCTATCATCGGGCAGGAGGCGGGGTAGACCCTGAAGCGGTCGCCAGCCAATCGCTGTGCATACAAACAAACAACCATTCACCCTCACATTCACACCTACGGGCAATTTAGAGTTGTCAATTAACCTACCACGCATGTTTTGGTGATGTGGGAGGAAAGCGGAGTGCCCGGAGAAAAGCCACGCAGGCACGGGGAGAACATGCAAACTCCACACAGGCGGGGCCGGGGATTGAACCCTGGTCCTCAGAACTGTGAGGCTGACGCTCTAACCAGTAGTACACCGTTCAAATTTTCTATTGGTTGGAATTTTTTGAATTGTGATGCTGGAATATATGTAACTGTGCTACAATATTTGAGATGCCCCTGAAAACCCAATTGAGATGTATTTACATGGTAAACTTAGATTGTAAGGCAAAAATAGTGAAAGATGGGAACAATGTGGGTAAGCAAAGAAATGTATAATAGGTGTCTTTGTGATTAATAGATTAAATAGACCGTTGTAAGGGCTACTAAATGGTAGGCCAAAACCAACAGTTGTGGGAAGCCTGAAGACAAACATGCAATGTGGACCAGCAGCAAAATTGAAATGTTCCAATTCTGGTGGGGCCGGTCAGTGTTGCATATCAGAGTGTGAGGGAAAGATCTAGAGAAATACAATCCCTTAACCTTTGGGTTGTTTGTCTTTGTCAAAAATTGAAAAAGGCTTGAAATATTTCCCTTAGTGTATGGTGAACAAATATACTTTTCACTTTTTGAAACAAATTGACTTTCCCCTCAATATTCAAATGTTTTGGCACATACTTGTATAAGGGTTCACAATCACAATTGCCCTGCGTGGGAAGCCGTAATAAGGATGTGGCCTGTGACAAAAACTGACCTATGGCAAATGCATAAGTGCCAAAGTTCTGTGTAACTTAAATGGAGGGAACTTAAGACTACTTGTTTGACATAACCATTTTCTCACAAGTTCTTAAAATGGGGGCAGGAAAACAAAAAACACCAGAATGATAGGTTTAATCATTTATTCAACCATGTGCACTGAACATTTGGTCATGGCAAATGCATTTGAGTTTAACAACTATATTGAACTTTAAGATTCAGAACTTGGAATTGTGATTGATTACTGGCCACCCCTCAGACGCAGAACAAGATGGAGGGTGGACTCTTTCTGAATGTTGTAGTCTGAGAGCGTGCGGCCATCTTCCAGTTGTTTGCCAGCGAAGATCAACCTCTGCTGGTCAGGGGGAATGCCTTCCTTGTCCTGGATTTTGGCCTTGACATTCTCAATGGTGTCACTGGGCTCGACCTCGAGGGTGATGGTCTTGCCAGTGAGGGTCTTTACGAAGATCTGCATGCCACCTCGCAGACGCAGGACAAGATGGAGGGTGGACTCTTTCTGATGTTATAGTCAGACAGGCGTGCGACCATCTTCCAGCTGTTTGCCAGCGAAGATCAACCTCTGCTGGTCAGGGGGAATGCCTTCCTTGTCCTGGATTTTGGCCTTGACATTCTCAATGGTGTCACTGGGCTCAACCTCAAGGGTGATGGTCTTGCCAGTCAAGGTTTTGACAAAGATCTGCATGCCACCTCGCAGACGCAGGACAAGATGGAGGGTGGACTCTTTTTGAATGTTATAGTCTGAGAGGGTGCGGCCATCTTCCAGCTGTTTGCCAGCAAAGATCAACCTCTGCTGGTCAGGGGGAATGCCTTCCTTGTCCTGGATTTTGGCCTTGACATTCTCAATGGTGTCACTGGGCTCAACCTCGAGGGTGATGGTCTTGCCAGTGAGGGTCTTCACGAAGATCTGCATGCCACCTCGCAGACGCAGGACAAGATGGAGGGTGGACTCCTTTTGAATGTTGTAGTCTGAGAGGGTGCGGCCATCTTCCAGCTGTTTGCCAGCGAAGATCAACCTCTGCTGGTCAGGGGGAATGCCTTCCTTGTCCTGGATTTTGGCCTTGACATTCTCAATGGTGTCACTGGGCTCAACCTCAAGGGTGATGGTCTTGCCAGTGAGGGTCTTCACGAAGATCTGCATGCCACCTCGCAGACGCAGGACAAGATGGAGGGTGGACTCTTTTTGAATGTTATAGTCTGAGAGGGTGCGGCCATCTTCCAGCTGTTTGCCAGCGAAGATCAACCTCTGCTGGTCAGGGGGAATGCCTTCCTTGTCCTGGATTTTGGCCTTGACATTCTCAATGGTGTCACTGGGCTCAACCTCAAGGGTGATGGTCTTGCCAGTGAGGGTCTTCACGAAGATCTGCATGCCACCTCGCAGACGCAGGACAAGATGGAGGGTGGACTCCTTTTGAATGTTGTAGTCTGAGAGGGTGCGGCCATCTTCCAGCTGTTTGCCAGCGAAGATCAACCTCTGCTGGTCAGGGGGAATGCCTTCCTTGTCCTGGATTTTGGCCTTGACATTCTCAATGGTGTCACTGGGCTCAACCTCGAGGGTGATGGTCTTGCCAGTGAGGGTCTTTACAAAGATCTGCATGTTTATTATACCTAAAATGGTTGGGAGGGGGGGGTGAGAAGTTAAAATCACAGCCAGAAAAGTACCAGGAAAATGTGACTGCATTAACCATGAAAATTAAACATTTCTAAATAAATGTTACACAAAAATGCAGCTAGCGTCAATTACTTTTAAGAACAGCCAATTGTATGGTTATTGAGTTGATGAAACAATCAGCCATTACGTTCCAGTCGACAACGCCATTTTGAGAGCTCGTTGACTCCCTTATGTAGTCGCTCATAATGGACGCTGCCACTAAAAATGGCGAGTCATTGCTAGCGCCAACAGCAAACATTTCCCCAAAACAAATTAACGACGCTGAATTATAACGCTAATAAAATAGTTCATTAAACCAAAGAGTACACCACAGTATCGTGAAACTATTTTTAAAATGAGTCACCACTACAGGCAGTAGTACTTACAATGGATATATATAAATAAATAAAACCCGACACAATTCACGGCAGACAGTTGACTCGAGCGCTCGACCATAATGAGCTACTTACGTGGAAGAAGTGACTGTATTGAAGACTTATCTGTCGCTCGTATCGTCTTGCAAGTCTGCGGACGTTTTCATATGCTGCGATGGCAAACGGCTTTATATATGAGAGGCTGCCACGTCATAAACAATATCCATCCGCACTAAATAGTTCCCTCCTTCCCCGGTCACAGCATTTCAACCTGTAGCGTTTATTTCATTGACACTGGTTATACTTTAAGAGCATTTTAAGAATATATGCAATCAATTATCAATAACACAGTAATTCGAAAACGCTATTTTTGAACTTGGGTGGCCCCGCGGAATAATACCAAGTGGTACTAAGGTCCTTCTTGCGATAATTTTCTAGAAGGACCTCAGGCAACTCGAATCTTCTCGTTTTGATTGGATGGAATGATTGTTTGTTTGACTTGCCATTGGTTGCTGAGCAGTAATACTGTAACTCAATGTCGACGACTATCGTCAAGTAAGAACAATAAACAAGACCACGTCAGACTTTTTCAAACATTATACAGTGCTCTTCATTGACTTGTTTTCTCTCGCATTGACGCAGTACTGTACTATTTTCTTTTTGCAGGTAGACTTGGTTGAAACGTTCAAGTGTAAAGGACTTTAAATGGCAGTGAGGTGAAAGGCCCGAATGCCGATGGGGATGAATTTGATCGCACTTAAATGTGTCTGGTAAACACATGCTACCAGTACACTTAGCCCCACTTCGACTCAATTTCATATTAGCATGGCTCCCTATGAAACACCACTGTGTACATTAAGCAGATGGCAACAGCTAGGCTACTCACAGTCGGGTTTTAAGTAAAAGACCGGTAAATATAGACCTACTGATTCAACTGGTTACAATTACAGTAAAAATGAATTTGTACTGTCGATTATGTACAATACCCGTTTTGATAATTTGGCACGATGAAAAAGAAAACTGCACCCCGCTGCACTTTCATTAACTACTTAAATAAGGCCATGTATGGAGAATAACTATCTTCTCTGAATCTGTTGCTACTGTTGTTTTAAAATGTAGTGCGTAAAAGTAGAAAGACATCAGAAAAAGAACTAGGCCGCCTCAAGTAAAATACAGATACCTGAAACATCTACTTAAAAGTATTTGTACTATTACTCTGGCATCCTCCACGTTCCAAAAACATGCATGTGAGGTTCATTGAAGACTCGAAGTGTCCATAGGTATCATAGTATAAATGCCTGTTTGTCTGTACACGTTTGTGTCGTGACTGGCTGGCTCCCTCTCACCCAAAGTCAGCTGGGATAGACTCCAGCTCACGCACAAGCACTTTAGAAAATGGATGGATGAAAAGGACATTATAATTGACACCATGGACACCATACAAGTGTCTCTCTCGTGTGTGTACAGGAAAACCTCGACAATAAAAGTATGGACTCCTACTTTTGTTTTGACACCCTTCTTTTTGTCATATAAAGTAATCGACTAAAAGCAAATACTTATATGATATGGGTTTGTGGCCTCGTGACTTTCTATTTGTGGCTGATGATATGATAGGATACAGCTCGTATTCGTGTATTTGGGTCACAACATATCATGTAGCAGCACGTGATATGACACCCAGCACAGAGCTGTGTGTCAGGCTGAACTAGTTCAACCCTGGAGGAACTTGTTTGTGCAAGTCTGCTGTACTTTGCCCTTCCCTTCGCTTGGAAATAATTACAGCGGGCCTCAAAAGTGTTCCAGGAAAAAGGCCGATCCCTTGCACTGGTGCGTCACGTGAAAAGAATGTATTCAGGGCTCTGAACGACAGAGATGTTTGAGGTGATCACATTTGAATGGCGCTGAGAGGAATCAGTTGCTGTGAATGAGTCAGCTTACTTATGTAAATGACCTTTGACGCGTTTCAGCTGGGGCCTCTGAGTGCACACGTTTCGCGACGTACGAGCCGGTCCAGTTTGGCTGCTTTCTGAGGTGACCTACTAAATACAATCACATTTCCCATGCAACTGCTGACTTCGTTGTGACTTGTTTCCTGTTGTTTCAGAATGGACCTTGTGAAACACTCCGGTGGCTGCCACTGTGGAGCTGTTAGGTTTGACGTGTGGAGCTCTCCACACCTCCATGTTTTTCATTGCAAGTATGAATATTTGATTTTTGTATTTTATGAGTACACAATAACATTAGTGTTACAATGACAATTAAAAAAAAAAATGCTCCCATGTGATTCAGCGGCTATCATATAAACTTATAGTGCCATTATTATTTCTGAATTCTTTGTCATTTCCAGCTGTAGTATTTGTACTAAGAAACAAAACCATCATTTCATTGTCCCCAGATCCAACTTCATACTTGTGCAGGTAGGGATCCCTATTTCCAAAAACCTCCAAGAAATATAAGAGGAGTCATGTTTTCAACTCCTCCCTTCCTCCTTCTCCCGCTCTAGGGTGAGGATCATCTGACCACGTATACATTTAACACTCACGCAGCAAAGCACACCTTCTGTAAAAAGTGTGGAGTTCAGAGTTTCTACACACCACGCTCTAACCCTGACGGATATGGTACGACGGACAACTGCTTACACACCACTTCCGTGTGATGTAAACATGCAGTATTTTGTTTATACTGTAAACACCAAACTGATCATGCTGTGAGTTTATTGTAGACCAACAGAAGTTTTCCACTCCAAAAACTAAAATCAACCATGTGATTGCCTGTTTATAAAATATAGGACAAAAAGCCTTTTGGTTCCAATTTGTCACGAATCTTTTTTTCGCAGGCATCGCTCCACACTGTCTGGATCCAGGCACTGTGCAAAGTGTCACAGAAGAGACATTTTTGGGGGACAAATGGGAAGAAAGCATGGAAGCACACAAGACCATCAAAGACATGTCAAAACACAAGAAAGACATTCAAGAGACCAAATAATTTTACTGTCAGTTGTTTTTAATCAGCAGTATGCCAGAAAAATGGTACAGAATGCCTTTTTTTGGAAACAATAATGACTGAACAAAGTTATTTTATTGGGGGGAGCAAGTATATTTAGGTCACTGATTGTATTACACCGGTGACCTAATTATGAATCCCATTTGTATTAATTAACATCTTATTCTATTCATAAAGAGCTGTGTCATATTTTGGTCACCTAATATATTTGATTAACCTTTGGTCCTTGTGGAATCATCTGGAATGTGTTGACAAACATGTAGCGCGAGAAGGTGATGTACAGATACCGAAACCAAACAAGTTGAGTGTGATGACAAAGCATGGCAGCCTGAAAAAAAAGGAAACTTTAGAGATTAGAATACAACCTGAAATCATCCTAACAGCTAATAGCAGTCAAACTTATGGATTTCTCTCAATAAATTAGAATAGTTTCAAAGCTTAATAAATTAGTTAGGTAGTTCAATTCAAAAAAGTGTACTACACACAGTGGTTTTTTTTAAAAGATACGTACAATTTTGATGATTATAGTTGAACGCAAACAAAAAGCCCAAATTCACCATCTCTAGAAACTATAGAATATTATGTAACGAACAAGAAACAATCAAAATGATTTGTTTTGAATGTGGAAATTTGGCGGAATTTGCCCTCTGAAAAGTATTTTCCCCAAGGGTTACTGAATCTCTATAACGTGGAAGTACTTAAATGAATGCATTTTTCTCCCATGTTCCAATTTATTGAGCTGTACCTGTATGTTCAAGGCTTACTTTGCACTGCCTGTAGCCCTTTGCGCCGACGATGCAGCAGAGTGAGGAGGGAAGCAGCCAGCTGAGAGGAAGTTCGAAGAAGGAAACATATTTCCTGAGCAGACCAACAGTCACCAAGGAGAACAAACGGCAGTCTGGGGAACAGGAAGAGAGAGTTTTTTGTTAGTGTTGCCCTTACTAGCTCTCAATCTTTTAACACGATTCCCTAGTTCCCTCCGTGTTATTTACATTGAACAAATGACCTTACATTAGGAATATACAGGGCAGCACGGTGTCGGAGTGGTAAGCATGTCTGCCTCACCGTTCTGAGGTTCAAGGTTGGAATCTCTGTTCGTGCCTTCCTTTGCTCTCTTGCTCTGTATTGTATTGCTTTATTTGGATAGTCCAGCTTCCTCCCGCATTGCAAAAGCACGCATGTTAGGTTAATTGAAGACTCAAAATCCTCCCTCGAGCTATGTGAGTGTGAACGGTTGCTTGCCTGTACTGTATGTGCCCTGCGATCGCCTGACGATTACTCCAGGGTGTACCCCGCCCTTGCCCAGCCGGGATAGGCTCCAGTTATCTGACAAAATGGACGTAAAGCACATTAGAAATAGATCTTTTCATTTCAATTCCTGGCACATGTTTAGAGTAACACGTGCGAATCAATTATTTGCTCGAAGTGATGACTGTAAAACAAAACAGTAATGCAATGAATAAGAATTAACTGAGCATGTGGTCTAAGAGATACATAGACAAACAATCAATGCCAAATGCATTGGTGAAACTGTCCATTATTTATTTTCTATTTTGGTGATTATTTTTCATTTCTAATCTCCTACTGTAATCTTTGTGTAGTCGATTGCCAATGTTTTTGAAAAATAGTCTGTAGATGCAAAATATAGCATCCAAATCACAAAGTTGGCAACACTGCCTGTTTTCGTTAGCTGACCGTGTGCAGCTAGCAACGTTGAATTAAATTAGACGGAATTTGCTTAAATTCCTTTCTACGAAACAGCTCATGAATATTTAGGTTGAAATGTTCACAAACAAAGCATTACCATGGCATTTATGCAAATTTCAGTTATGTTTCATTGGCGTTAGGATGATGAGGAAAATTTTGAATTTTCCTTGGAAAATCTTCGGCCTTGTAAGGGTACCAAAATATTGAGAACCTCTGGTGTAAGGCACCTTGTGAATGAAATGTGTTATAGAGTAGAGCACATTACAAATAAAAATGCCATGCCAGCCGGTAACGTTTAATGACGCCTTGCAACTGTAGTGTGCACAAGAGGGCGCTATACATTAACAACCAAAATGTATCTTGCTCCAAATCTACATTATTTCAGGGTCTTAATGCTGGAGGTACATTAGGAACTTACTTTTGAAGACACTTTTCAAGTTAAAAAGAAACTGGTAGCAGGCACGGTGGACGACTGGTTAGAGCGTCAGCCTCACAGTTCTGAGGACCCGGGTTCAATCCCCGCGCCCGCCTGGGTGGACTTTGCATGTTCTCCCCGTGCCTGCGTGGCTTTCCTCCCACATCCCAAAAACATGCGTGGTAGGTTAATTGACAACTCTAAATTGCCCGTAGGTGTGAATGTGAGTGCGAATGGTTGGTTTGCATGTGCTCTGCGATTGGCTGGCAACCAGTTCAGGGTGTGCCCCGCCTCCTGCCCGATGATAGCTGGGATAGGCGAGGAGAAGCGGCTCAGAAAATGGATGGATGGAAGAAACTGGTATGAAGAGTGTTTTTACATGTGAGATGGATGTGTAGTCAGCAAAGACCCCTTGTAGACAAAAGTGGAAAAATAATGGAAAGGTATCCAATTTACCGTTGGGTAGTTGGTCAGTAGAAGCGAGGTGTCTGTCGATGGAGAAAAAGAACAAGTTGTTGAAATGATCCACGAGGCAAACATGATCAAAAGCGTGCGGCTAGTGTTTGACAATGTGGTCAGAAATGAGCAGCGTACATTGGCCAGCATGCGTGACGAGAGATTCGCTTTCTCTGATTGGAACACAAAATCATTCAATGTCCGAAAAATTAGGCTGTGCAGTGCAGTGCGAGCTGTATTGTGAAGAATAATAGAGGAGGTCTGCAGTTGGACGGAAAGCCATAAATTAAGTGAAAGCTTTGTGACCAAGCATGGCCGACCGATCTAGTTTGAAGATTAAAAAAACGTACATTTATGCCAGGAGAAAAGCTTGTTTAGTAAGACTTCCCAAACCGGAGCTGCACTCTCACTTCACTGCTTTGCTGTTTTATTGCTGCTATTGCTGAAAGCACAGCAGACTGCTTTTTTGGATCCTGTTTGCCATGTAACAAACGCGGCAGTCTGGAAAAATATGGTGAAAATGTGCGTCTGTGTGTGTGTCTTTGTGGGGGAATGTTTTTGGCAAAATGAATGTTTTCATGTGCCTTTATTTTTCCATGTTGTCCAAGATAAGATGGTGTTTAAATATTAACAGGGCGGAATGTTGGTAGATTAAAAACACCAAAGCCTTGAAATTGAGCCTACCTGACAGCTTTATAAATTGTTACGTGATTGCTATGGCCACTCACTCCTCTTCCATCGAAGGTCAGTACCTAAAACAACAAAAAATGTGTCACTCTGCGGGCGCAAGAAGAGAATCCAGGTGTCCGAGGGTGCATGAGGGCGAACCTTGAGGTACAACCCTTTTTCAGGTTAGTTGACGGCTTTCTGTGTTACTTGGGGCTATACTTTCCACTTGTGTTGATTTGCTACAGTAAGGTTGCAGTTTTTTGTTTTGAGGGGCTTACCTACAGAAAACATTTTGTTTAACGTTGCGGCTCGTGTACCGGTGCGCGCAACGCCAAAAGGCCATTCTATATACTTGCTCATTGTCTCATATGTCATTTCGGACAATAGGACATGACTGATACATTCCTCCAACCGAGACTGCACACGAGCCTTTTTTCCCCCCTGCTGGCTTAACAGGATGGGAGGAGATTGGCACGTCTTCTTGTCCTTTTTGATGACCACCCCTACCCCCACCCCCAACAACAGCAGCATGTAACCCACTGTGAATTCACTCATTCACTTATGATTGTCCTTCAGTAATTAACTACATTTTTGTGTTGCTGCACCGTATTCGTTGAAGTTTTCACTACTTTGACCTCTTGTTGAGATCGTCTTGATAACGATTCTTTGATTTTCTATATGACCATTAGCTAATCCCACAGAACTGCACCAGGGTTGATATGAATCTGTCTGTAAACACACAAATTGAACAAAACGCTCCCCGTGTATTTTAGGGAGGCTCCAAATATAGTCACGCTTGAGCAGGAATAATAGGTAGCTTGCAAGAGTTTTCTAGAAACCACAGTAAAACAGGAAAGAAGCGCAAGAACGCTGTGGTTCCAAAACATATACTTAAGCAAATAATATGTAGGTTGCTTTGGCAGAATGGAACGTGTGAGTTATCACAAAGGAAATCAAAGGAAAGCCCGGACTTGAGTTGTGCATACCATGTTGAAAGCGCCAGCTCTCAAGTGCTTTGCAATTATCGAGGCGACTAGGGAGACCTTCCATTCTGCTTTGGGATCGTCTGGAAGTTTCCTGGAAGGCAAAACAAAAGCATTCTGGCTTCACTTGGTTGCAGCGATATTACATCAGGATTTTACTGACACGCACCACGTCTGGATTGTAACCTCACAGGAGTTACAAAGTGTATATTAATTGCAACAAGGGTGAGAAATTGTTGGAAAGTTGGGATATTAGGGGTGGAGAACACCATGAAACCTCCCAAATTGCTATTGATGTCACATAATGCGGTCGATATTGTTCCCTTAGATATGCATAAAGAAGGGTGGGGGGCCATGTCTACTCTCATTTCCCTTTCTTTTGTCGCAAACAATGAGTCAGGACAGTTGAGCAAGTAGATGAGAGTGATGGATTAGGGCACAAATCTATTGGCTGCCAGTGAGGGTCAGGCTTTGTGTACAGGGGTCGCCGTGTCGGAGGGAGGAGGGGCTGCGGTTCACAGATAGGTCCGTCATCATGGGACTCCACTACTGTGTACCGCCCTAACATCACATCATGTGTTGTAGCTATGTAACCAGAACAAGCAAGTGGATTCTGCTTCGAATTAACAAGTCATTTCAATTGGGAGCCTATGAGGCATTGGCTTCAGCCATAAGCAATAGCTGCTTTTCACTCTTCAATGAATGGAGCTCAACATTTGATAGTTTCTTTCCCGGACTCGGCTACACTCCTCCACCCAGTTCTCCGAAAACTGGCAAGTGATTATTTGCTAGTAAGCTTCTTATGCCTCATATACCGGTTCTGTCTTCATCACGACTGCATTAATTCAGCTGTTATTTGAGACATTTCGCGTCAGGGTGAGAGGGACGTTGGACATTAACAAAAGACACAAGACACCTGACCTTTCCTCAAGCAGACCGAGTGTTGGCGTCACTATGGCAACACAGAAAAATGTCCTAAAATAACCTACCCATCTACCACTTGTAGCTTTATATGTGGATGTCTAATTGCTTGCAGGCGTTTGTGTGGAGTTGCTGAACTTTAGCCCAGTGAAGGGATTCTGTGTGTGTGCGTGTGTGTGTGTGTGCCAAACAGGGCTTGTTTAGTCTGATCACATGGACGATTGGCCTGTAGCAAAGTTAAACTACCGTGCGCACAGTCACAGTGTAGGCTACAGCAATGGATTGCATGATATACACGACTCACAAAAAAAAGTTGGAGATATTAGAATTTTGCATGAAATTTCAGGACAAAGCTAAAATTCACTATAACCTTGACGTGAACTTAATTCGACCTTCTCTGAACTTTTGCACGCGCATCCAACTGTTGAAATGTTTCAGCACATTTTGCTGTTCTCTAACAAGGAGCTGAGCTACAACAGTCACAACAGCCGTTCGATCCAGGAATCGACCAAAACATTTCCAAGGATGCCCTCGTCCATGCCTTTCTGTGGCATTTCCCGTCTCTCTGTATCACTGTTGCAACCTGCTGACGACACTCTGCGACAGTCTAAACTCAGTGGCCAGTTCCCTCTATGAACATCCTGTTTGAAGCGGAGTACTGTTGATCAATGGACTCTATGCACACAGCAGCACTTCCACGTTCTGTGTAAGGTGGCACGTTAACCTCCAGCCGGCATGTCAACATATAGCGACAACATGGGAAACTGAGTAGAGGTCGAACATAGTGGCACACCGCACTGTTGGCTGGAGGAGCTTGTCGTCACTGAGAAGTCAAAAACCTTTGATGCCATTTTGACCCCCAAAAGTACCGAACATATAAAGGGCCCTGTAAAGGGTGGAACGACCGAATATACCTATTACACAACCACAGGGTATCACACCTTAAACAATATAGGTTATTTTTCAGTCAGGTGTAGCTAACATATCAACAGCGGAGACTGTTTTGCCATCCGACCTTTCCACCTGAAGCGCTTAATATACAGTTGACCTGTAAAGACTATCGTGCATTTTAGCTTCATCCTGAAATTGCACCCGTAAGCCGAATAGCCTGGACTTTTAGTGAATAGTGTCATGTATATTTCAAATATTGCCCTGCAAATTAGTTGGTTGGGATTGGTTGCAGGCTGCAGTTATTTGCGAATGTAAATGTTTGTCAACTATATGGTATGAGTAAAAACATAGGCAGAAGTCAGCAACTGGAGATGAGTGAGAAACGGTGAGGGAAGACTTGGTTCAGCCTGATAAAAGACGACACTGTTAGATGGGTGCAGTGAGCAGTTCGAATCAATTGCTGGGAGCAGACCGAGGTCAAGCCAGCGCTAGCGGAGAGGCAGCACAACGTGTTCCGATTGAGCTTGATCACAATGGCTCCAAAATGCAGAGGCCGGGGCCCCAGATTCTGTCAACACAGCTGTCCTATTCACGAGCAATAATGGGAAAATCCCATTTTCAAAGTGGATTGACATGTCATCGGACATTGTCTTCTTCCACTTCCCAGAGTGAGAACGTGAAAGCGAGAGAATACTGTAGCTACACAGTACTTCCTCGCAGGATTAGAATCTGTCTATTCAACTATACTGAAATAGTGGCAAAGATAGAAATGCAGCTAAAAGCTGAAATAAAGTTGATTTAATTGAAGGTTATACTGCAAAGCAAATACTGTCACACATCAACATGAATTTGGACAGTTATACTAATAATACATTATACAGGTATTTCCATCAGGACTGCCCATTGAGAGGGTACATTAATATTACAAGTCAATCTTCTAGCAAGTAATCAATCTTCTTGGTAAATTCATCAAGGGTTGCTTTGTTGGCAGCTGGGATCCATCGAAGATGTTATTACAAGAAGCTGGCTGCAATCTTATCTGGAATTTTTGCACTACTGAAACCTGCAGCAAATAAATCCAATCCAATGTAAGAATTAATACAAATAACTAGCCTCCATGGAACCTGAAGGAAATTCTTGTGGACAAAGTTCTGAATGCTTCTGCTAGGATCATCTGATCACCATGTCTAATCCATCAAATTTCCACATTAGTTTATTGGCAGACCAAACAATAATGTAGCCTCTGGATTTTTACACTACGTTCTTTTGTGCTCAGTGGAAGTTCAAGACATGGCCAGAGATGGTTAAGAGCAAAGCCAAAGTGTGGCTGGCCACATAACATGCACACCAAGACACTCTCCAAGTGAGCGGCACTCACATACCCACTAAGTCAAATACTGAGGCATGACCTACATTAGCAGCGCTTCGGAGCTTTGCCAAAATGTAGCCGACATGAGCTGGGAATGTGGGGGTTGCAAGGGTTGGAACAGCAGCGAGAGAGAGAGTCAAGTCAAAAGTTGGAGCTTGCAAAGTGCTGATTAAATGTCTGCTCAAACACCAAAACACACAAACGGGCTGCAATCCAAGCGCATACGGCTCGGAGATCAAAGTTCAGATGCAGTCGCACACACGCACAGACAAATCCATACAGATTCATATGTAGGCAGCAGCAGCAGCCTGGAGGTGCTTTGGAAAACATTTCCAATGGAAGCGGTGGTCTACGAGAAATATCACATTCTCTTCACACAACATCAAGCATGTGGTCGTGATTAAGGAGATTACGACAAATCTAATATGCAATTGTGAGAACTGATGCACAATGGCATTTTTCCCGTTTCACATGTGAAATATGATCTAACAAATGGACTATTTAATGGTATGCACTTTCAATGAGCAAATTTATCGTTCTACTTCTTCCACATCTATGTATAATGTGTGCGCCGCTGCTTACTTGTGGTCTAGTATGGCAATTCTGGAGGATGGTATCCCCAATTTAGCACAGCTGTTGAAAAGTTCTTGCTTGCGCTGAGCACCTTCATTGTAGTAGTTCCCTGGAATCAAATCAGTGTACACATAAGGCTGCAAGTGTATCGAAATGTTAGTCAAATATAATGAAATATAAGGCATTGTAGATGTTTGTATTAAATGTTGCCTTCCTCAAACTCGTCTAATCCAAAATGCCAAACAAATAAAGTCATTTGGGAATTAGCCCCAATACACAGACCGATTCATTAATTGAGTTATAGCATAGACTAAGCTTGAGTTTGGCAATGTTGCAGTCTCCGCGCATCTTGCTCTAAT
This sequence comes from Phyllopteryx taeniolatus, assembly GCF_024500385.1. Taxonomy (NCBI): domain Eukaryota; kingdom Metazoa; phylum Chordata; class Actinopteri; order Syngnathiformes; family Syngnathidae; genus Phyllopteryx; species Phyllopteryx taeniolatus. Next base: position 2,727,276 of record NC_084518.1, on the reverse strand, counting down.
TTAAATTCAACTATGATGTCATGAAATCATTTCTATAGAAATACACAATGCAAACAAGTTAGGGACGTTTGTTTGGCTTTCAGATTAAATCTCAGTTGAATCTAAAATGCACTGGTCGACATTTCAGTACTTTTTTCACAACTGGATGTTCCGTAACAAGGCGTGCAACCGCAAAATTCACAACAGCTGTTTGATACATCTGCGATTGGCTGGCGACCGGTTCAGGGTGTACCCCGCCTCTCGCCCGAAGATAGCTGGGATAGCCTCCGGCACGCCCGCAACCCCAGTGAGGACAAAGCGATACAGAAAATGGATGGCTGGATGGATGGTTGATACATAAATGGACCAAAACATTTCCCCGTTCAGCTATACGGTATTTGGTAGTTACACAGTGCTCTTCGTCATGTTGTTCACATTTTGACATCATTAAACCAAGCCAACATCTAACAATTGATCACGAGTTTGCAAGGCTTGAAACAGGATGTTCTCAAACGGAAGTAACCACTTAGCTTAGAGTGTCACAGAGTGTCATCAGATGGTTGCAACAGAGATACAAAGGCACTGGAAGAGTCACAGAAAGGCACATACTTGTAAATTAATCGGCTGATTCATGGATCAAACACCTGTTGTAAAATTTGCAGTTCAGCTCCTTGTTAAAGAACAGCGAGTCGTGCACAAATTACTGAAACACTAAACAGGCGGACATGTACATTGAAAAGAAGGTCTAATTAAGTTACCCGATACAGGTTACACGTTTTAATTCATCCTTTTTGCATGCAAGTATCTTTCATACAAATATTCATTGAAATGATGACATTTCAACATTAAGAAGGGTGTACAATCAACACAGCATAGAAAGGCACGCTAAATTACTGCCATATTGAGTTCAATTTGTTTGTATCTACAGTATGGCTTCCAGTTACATTCAAAAAGTGAAACTAATATATTGTTTTGGCAAATCTGTAAATCTATACATTTTCCAACACAATATATATTCCCTTAACAGAGAGAAATATCTCCCAATTTTATTCTTTTATGATAATATATCATATCTTACATCAAACGAAAACCCAAAGTTTCACACCTCACAAAATTACAATATTACATAGGAAACAATCTTAATGATTTTGGATGTAGAAATTAGCATGAATTGCCTCATCCCCCAAAAAATTTATATATAAATAAAATCAAATCCTATGCATTTAATGAATCCGAGTAATATGAGTTTCACTTCTTGAATTGAACTACTGAAATAAATGACCTTTTCTGCGATACAGTAACCCTATTCTAACTTATTGAGATGCACCTATATGACTTTACAACAGCGTTAGCAAAGGTTAGTGATCAACTACGACGCGTTTCGACCTACATACCAACTCGGGTCGTAGGAACGGAACGCAGTTGTAAACCGAGAACACCCTGTATTACCTTACGTACGCCATCGATTTCACAACTCTCTTATCCATGATTGGGGTGAGCATTAAGTCTCTTGCACGTGTAGGTTTGCTGTGTTTGAATAGGCTTCAAATTGATTTTCATTATTTGCAACAGTGTACCGTGTATGTCATCGTATAGCTGGAATCTAGCCACATAGAAACTAAGCAAACGCACGACTACTCATCATAAAGTAGACTTCATAGGAACAAGAATGTGGGGTTTACTGTACCTTCCGATAAACACAGCACATGCACGCTGACATTACATTCAATAAGGCGTATGATCGCTGGTCCAAAGAACATGCATTCATCATCCGGATGCGCGGTTACAACAAGACATTCAATTTCCACCCCGTGTCTTCCCAAACTGGGTAAAGCACTGATTCCATGTTTTAACGATCGCCGATGTCGATAATAAATGCATTTTAAACAAACCACATATGCCACAACTACGATCACAACCAACCACAGGAACATTATATATATATATATATTTTTACCGTACTCATAAACAAACCGTGTTAGGACAAGTGTAGTAAGATTAGTTCCACAATTAAATGAAGTGAAATTGTCGAATTAATTTGTAAAACACATTTCTTCCCTGACAATTGTCATTAAATTCAAGTTTTTTTATATTCCAAGTCACGTCCACTTTTGCTTGATAACTTACGTACATATAAACACTGTAAGAAAAATAAAGGCAACTGTCAGGATAAATATTTTGACGGAGTTAAAATAAGAAAACAAAATTTTATATTTCAATATTTTTTTCATATTAATGTAAAAATAATTACAAAAACATTTCAGTGTTTGGGGGGGGGACGATTTAGGCAGCACACGGCTTTATCCTTGCAGGTACATAAATACCCACCATTAAAAAAAATGCAATCGTTTATACAAGAAGCTACCAATAATTGAAAAGTTAAAAAATGATAATTGTAGTTTTTATGAAAGCATAATAATCGTAATCATGGTTGTGAATCAAACCAAACAAGGAGCGTTTACTTTGACCTGTAAGGACATACAGCGACAAATGCGGCGCAGCCTAGTCTGCTCAGTCGTCCACTGCCCGTTATCCGCGGATTTCTATAAAACAGCTGCACACTTTTCTCCCTACAGATACCGTTCCCATCGTTGGTAAACTGTCTAAATATGAGGTGAGTGCAAATCTTTTATTTTTTTTAATTCGGCAAAGCAACACGCGTAGGGCTATGCTATTCAAGTGCTCGGGTGTAGGATGAAAATCTGCTTGCAAGATGGCGACGTGGTCGCGAATTCAAAGGTGAAATACGCGTAAGTTAGCTTGCTAGCGACAACAACAACAACACCTTCAATATTGTGCTCTTACTCCCGTAGTTCTGCAGACACGTACGATTTTTGGTTCTTTATTATGCTGCGTGTGTCATTTGATCCTGGAGAAATGTTTCTATTGCGATAGTAGGGCCACCCTCCCAAATAAGCGACAACAAGTACTGATGTGTGATGAGTGTCCTTAAGTAGAATGATAAACATTTTCAGCGGCGTTGATGTCACTCATATGCAAAGCATTGCTGCTGGGGTTTGCGTTGAAGATTAGCCTTACAATTGTCGAATACTGATCAAAACCAGCAATGCTAAAAACGTCACTGAGAAGCTATAGCAAACGCATTATTCTAACCAATGACCATAACTAGATGAAGCTCCTTCCAAACTGCTTAATCTACTGAACATTTGTGACTATTAAGGGATCCTTTTACCATAAAGCTCAATTCCTTGAACACCAAACAAACGTATCATGTGGACGGGAAACAGATTAAACGTTAGACGGTGAGCATGTCCGTGTTGTTGGGATAATCTGTTGATTTTAATGTTTAAAAAGAACATTGGAACTAGGGAGTAGCAAAGAATCTGGATTGTAAGAGGTCAGCGAGTGCTGCGTTTGCAATTGAGAGGTCCTAATTGAAACATTTTTTTTGTCCTATTTTCCTGGTACAGTACTGTACATACAAACTCTTGTTGGCCATTTCATTAGGTACATCGGTGCAATCTAATTAAAATGAGATCAGACAATAACTGTATTGAGAGGTGTTTTCAATACTTAGCCTCTGTCACGTGTGTGACACCACTGCAAAAGTATGAATATGTAGTAAAGACAATAACTGTATTGAGAGGTGTTTTCAATACTTAGCCTCTGTCACGTGTGTGACACCACTGCAAAAGTATGAATATGTAGTAAAGAATTTTTTTTTAATGCATCTCTTAGACTGGATGTCATAAGAATATGTTTGCGATTGAGATGAGTTTTTATTCTTTCAATGGCCGATAGTGTAAATGAATGAATATGTCAGTAGTGTTAGAAAAATGTAAATGCACTACGAGGCTACAGTCACAAGGCTAATTTCCATTGTTATCCCATCTCCCTGTCAGAAAGTACAGGCTGTGTCTTGGTGGGAAGGAAGACTTAAGATACGTACAGTACATCTCAATAAAAAATACTGTAGAAAATAGTCATAAAGTCAATACAAAGTGCAAAATATCACTATGAAGTTACACTCTAAAATGTTTCGGGGTTCAAACCCATCCTTGGTGAGAGAGGTGACATACAGTACATAGCTCCAACTAATGACTGACTTTGGATTAAAAATTTCTTTTCACTGGAACGTGTCAAAATTGCACCCGATACTAGTGCACATTTACAAAATTCAAGTTTACAGCAATTCAAGAAATATTCCATATCCTAAATTTGTTTTATTTGGCCTTATTGCTGCGGTGTTAAAATAAAACAAACATTTTGTAATACAAACGTTGCGAGATATACGTGTGTGTACAGCACGGTGGTCCTAGCGGTTATCACATCTGCCACACAGTTTTGAGCTTCAGGCCTCCTGTGTGTCGTTTGTACGTTCTGCCTGTACTTGCGTGGGTTTTCTCCCACATGCATGTTAGTTCAATTAAATACTCTAAATTGCTCATTGGTGTGAATGTGATTGGGTGTACCCAGCCTCTTGCCCAAAGTCAGCTCGGATAGGTCGCAGCTGAACTGCGACCTTTTATGAGGACAAGCGGTATCAAAAATAAATGGATGGGCATTGCTAATCTCAACATAACAAAAACAGCACTCATAGCGCAGGTAATACATTTATTCACACATTTTTCAATTCATGTCGAATACAGAGTATTTCTACATGAAATAAAACCAGTGTCACATTTAAGGACTTCAACATACTGTTTAGACTATGAAGTTTGGACCTGTTGCAAATAGACCGCTGATAGAATTTTGGCACTATTTGACCAAAGAGTGTGGTGCTCACCTTTCATTCATCCATCCATTTTCTATAGCACTTGTCCTGTCCTGAGCTAGAACATATCCCAGCTGACCTTGGGTGAGATGCGAGTTATACCCTGTACTGTTCGCCAGTCACCAGGGCACAAGCCTGTCATTGACCTTAATATTAAGCATCTGAGATTATCCTTCACTTACACGTTATCATCTAAAGACGCTGATTAAAAGCCTCAGTTGCCCCACGGGTGTTCTTTATGATGTGTTTGTAAAAAAAATTTCTGTGGAATGTAGAATTTTTACTGTTAAATTAACCATGACACATATGCCTGAAAAATGAAGAGATCATACAACTTCCTTGCTGACTCCCGTGATGTCCTGTCAGATCAGAGATGATTCAGAGGTTTTGCCACCGCAAAATAGTCTTACATCAGCAGACCGTGTGCAATTGCCAACTCTGGGTTCATCTGAGGTCTGCTACAAGATCAGTTGAGGCACCATTTGGTTTCCAAAAGTTTTACAGTAATCAGTCATCAAAAGGAAGCCCAATCAAGTCGTCCGTTGTCTCCATTCTGCAATATAATCAATGTGTCAAGGTGAAAGCTCTCAAATGTTGGTTTTAGCTGTACAATACAGATGGTATAAAATAGTTTTGTCCATGAGTTGTCTGATGTCAGTTTCACCAACAGGGTGATCTGTGTTGTCAGTGAACGCTCAGTTTATCTCTGCCAGTTTAAATGTAAGAAAATGTAATGTGATCTTGAAGTCGCAAAGTAGTGGCATTGCTGCAGTGACTTTAACCTCCAATCATTGCGTATACATTGTTAGAGTAGTCTAAGGTGAAGGCATCTATAGTCACTCTTGTTACACAAAAACAAGTAAACTCATACTCTTGTGGTACGGATGCACGCTGCATAGACACCATTTATTGAACTCATCCCACAAGTCACCAGCGTAACAGTAACAGTCGTCTCTTCAGGACGTCATGTTCCAACTTTACAAATCCACCTTTTACAGTCGGTTAATAGTTGGGTTTAACATCAATCGATTAGTCATGCCTGGAGAGTGAGGCACAAGGGTGATGTAATAGAGGGGGGGACTGTTGTTGTGTTACCGTCTCTGATGCTAAATTAGTGTAGCAACAGAGCTAACCTAATAGCCATCACATCAAAATAATGATCAAAACGATAGAGGATTATATTGTATGATAGACATTTTTATATCGCACTACGATATATATCGTAACGTCACACAGCACGAGTGTGCAGCTTGTGATGTAACTCCAACGGTTATGGCTCCTATTTTCTGTCGCTTCCAAGACTAATTTCATGAACTTTATCAGATACAAATGCCACTTTCCTTTTCTATATTTATTCCTTACTACTATGTATTCGAATAACGTATGCAATGTTTGTTCATTCTTTACTCTTAAATTGTTTTTTTGTATGTTTTGTGCAACATTCTCTAATTTAACTTTGGAATGAATTAAAAACAGATAACATGATTATTATATGTTGTCAGTTTCTGTGTTTAGCAAGCTTTCCGATGATTGAAAATAGGACAACGATTAGGAAAGTTAAAGTTTTGGGGCCTCATCTCTTGTGACTTTAAACCTCTGCGCATCAGCTGAAATGGGTCAGACGGACGTCCTTTTATAGGGAAAGAGGGGCGCAGTTTATACAGATTGCAGATCCCAGGCACAATCTTGTCCTTTAGAATGAATTCTGATTCACTAATATACGCACGGTAATGCAAAGTGGCCAGTACACACGTGTCATAAATACGACGGTGACTTTGCATAGACACTCATCTCCTGTGCAGAGTAGGGCTTCACAATTAATCGAATTTTAATCGTGATCGCTATTTTGGTTGCCTGATTCTCGATGAGTTTATTTATTTGTTTATTTATTTTAACAGTTAAAATGCGGGCACTGCTGCAAATAAAAAGTCCATTTGTAACAGTGCCCGCAATGTAGTCAGCCAGCCACCATGGGGCGAACGTGTGGTTAAGACCCCATTAAGGGCTGGCACCACGCTCCATGGCCAACTTCAAAATAAAAGCTTAAAATGGTATTTTTATCCAATGTAGTAATATATATATATATATATATATATATATATGAAGCTTTTCTTTTGAAGTTGGCTCTCTCAGTATGTTGGCGGAGAAGCTGCGTGCCACAGTAAGACACTATTTATTAACAATCGTTGCAGCGGTTTCGTTGACTTCAACTTTTCGGTTGGCCTGACTGCCCGGAGTAAATAGAGAAATTACAACTCTACACAGATATCGTCTTCGGCCAATCAGCAACTTAATTTTTTTATCACGTGACATAGGGATTCACTCTTGTTGTCGTCGCCACGGTAACGAGTGTATCCGGTCGCGTTTGAGTTGACAAGATAAAGCCCAATGATCGTAAAAAACGGGATGCGGTGGTATCGGAATACAAGATTTTATTGCAGTAGTCTGACAGTGAAATTGTGAAAGAGCAAATTTGTCTTGTAGTCTGATCCGGGCATTACGTGTCGTCCCACACTGCCGATGTATTTTTATTTATTTTTATTTTTTCCAAACCACTTCTTTGGCGGTCAGATATTTACAGTACTACGTCAAAAGTCACGCGACAGGGCTAAAAATAAACTAGCTTTTGGTTTCAAATATACTGTGCACGCGGCGAAGCGGAGTTAATGTCTTTTACGGAGCCGATCAATGACGTCATTGAGCGGATCGGCGAATTATGACATTAAAGCCGATAAGCATAAAATGCTAAATATCGGCCGATACCGATCAGCCCGATCAAATTGGTGTAAAGTCTAATATGGACGGGTGTTGTCTTGTGTTTGAGTCTGTTTGACTTTTTTTTTTTTTTTTCCTCTGAACTCTGTGTTGACCATACACACAGGGATTTGCCATCATAAATATTGAACGTCTCACATTTACGATTGTCTGCGGCGACCTGTTTTCAAGCAGATCAGGCAGGAAGAAAAAACACTCTTAACACACCTCACACAATAGGATAATCACACAGGATTTTCTTTTAAACGAATTGGACCTTTACTGTCTTTGTCGGAAGAGAGGAAAAATTCATCCTGATTGTATATGTGTACTCCGCTTTATGCTGCACTGTGGAATTTTGCTTGTGGATGTAGCTCTACTTGCCTGAGCTGATGTCATTTTGTTCTTTAGAATGAAAGAAGTTTAGACTAAATCAACTGCCCCGCCGCTGGTTGGTAGAGCACACAATTTTTGCCTCAGTGGACACGATTAATCACTCAATTCTCCACAGATGGCAGAATTCTTAACAATCACTTTAATCAAATGTGGTCGTCTTCCTGTTTACGTTATTGTGACCAATAAGAAGAGAGAGCCACCTCACGTTGTGTTGTGACGCATTTCGGTATGATTCATTGCTTGGAATTATTTGCGTGTGAACACAAACCAAACCAGGGGTGAAACTGGCATTGTGGGCACACCCCAAAAACTGCTTCCGATCAGAAAAATCAATCTATACACACCCTATGAGATGCACGCACAAAAATTAAGGGGAGGGTCATTTTTTTAATAAAGGACAAGGTACCATTTAAAGAGGATCTGTGATTATGTGAACCATGAAGGATATTTTGATGCTTGAAATACATAACCTACAATTCTGGAAAATAAATTCAATCTAGGCTGGTCTCATATCAAGTTAATTCAGTTAGAACGGCCTGTTCTTTCCACCCACGAAAGGCTGTTGTGTACTGTATGTGTTCCTGTGCACTGCAGCTGCACAGCAAGTCCTAGCATTTTTTTCATGTGCCATTTGTTCCAAGATTAGCCCTGAACTTGCAGAAGAAATTCTTGGCATGCATAAAATATCACAAGAAAATAGTTGTACTTTGTGCACATCTAATTCAGAAGCCTCCATTGACCTTCATTAAAAAACAAAACAAAAAAAACACGCATCTCATGATTTGGGAGTATAATTGAGGAGACATGAACAGCTCTCCTCTGCTATTCCCTACCTCTTGTGTATGTGTGAATACTTCCAAAAAAAATTTGTGTTATTTCTGTAGCGTACACAAGGCCACGTTTCTTAAGTTCTATACTTTGGTATTTCCTGAACCATATTTTCACTCTTCACCCACTCAGGAAATTATTTTGCTTGTAAAGTGATACTCATGTAAACATCTAAATGTGACCTTTCCTATCTGGCTACAGGTGGTTTGTATCCTGTAACATGGTGTAGCTCAGCCTTTGGTGAAGCAGCAGCAGCGGCCCACTTGCACTGAGCCAGGATGTCCAGTAGCTCTGGCTACCCCCCTAACCAGGGGAGCTTCAGCAGTGAGCAGAGCCGTTACCCATCCCATTCTGTCCAGTACACATTCAGCGGCACGCGTCACCAACAGGTTAGACTTTGCCTCTGTTGGTTCACCGAGAAGCGCTTTGTACCCAATAAAATGTTGTTGTTTTTTTTGTTCCTGCACAATCTGTGTATATACAGAACAGATTTTGGCTTTGACGGTGAATGACCCTGAAGTTGTAAAATTTGTAATTCCACTGAAAAATCTCAGGAAAAAAAAAAAATAATGCCTCTAAAAAGCAACGTGACAAGGTTTCCTCAAAATGATAGTCTGTCAAAATGCTGAGTCAGAATGGAATGGCCACTTTAACCAGAGAGTACAATGCAGCAAGAATTTAAAAAAATCGTATGATGGGTTCCAGAGAAATTTAGTTTTTTGTGTTGGGGGGAAAAAAATGGCCTTATTGGGAATGTTTTTGTTATATCGCTGATAGTGTGTTTTGACCAGTTTTCTTTCAAATTAAAGTAAAACAGTATGACTTGATTATTTCTTAACATATCTCCTCGACCATTTCGTTTCATCTGCTACTCAGGAACCTATTCTCCAATTCACTGACAAGTTTGAGTTAAAAATATGTACTTTTGCGCTTGTAAGGGCTGCAATTCCTAGAGGTTCTCCGAGTAGATGTGTCAAAATCAGAATAATCTTTATTTGCCAAGTATGTCCAAAAAACACACAAGGAATTTGTCTCTGGTAGTTGGAGCCGCTCCAGTGCGACAACAGACAACAGAGAACACTTTTGAGACATAAAGACATTGAGAAAAACAGTCACTGAGCAATAAAGGGTTGCTAGTTATCTGGTAATGCCGGTGCAATTTTAACATTTTTTTTTAAAGATTTTTTTTTAAATTGTGCAAAAAGATGCAGTCCTCGAGCAGTTAGAGCAGTTTGAATGACTAATATAGCAATTGTCCAGTGCAATGACCATTGCGCAAAGGGTGCCGAGACTTCAAGGAGCGTATGCGGTTTAAAGTGACTAGTAGCGCGATAATCTGGGACAATGTCGATTGTGCAAATGTTGCAGATGCTCCTCAGTCAGTGTGCAAGTGGGGCAGATGTTACTCTGGCATGAGTGGCCAGTATTGGTCAACAACAGATATGCAAATAGTGCAGCGTGGCAAGACTACTACAGTGAGTGCACGAGTAATGTATAATTGGCCCGATAGAAATGTGACAACAAACTCAAGACAAAAAAATTTGGCAGCATGTTGCAATGGATTTGTAGGTTAGTTGTTTAAGAAGTTGATTGCAAGAGGGAAGAAGCTGTTGGAATGTCTGCTAGTTCTAGTTTGCATTGATCAGTAGCGCCGAGCTGGAAGAGCTGGTGGCCAGGATGTGGAGGGTCCGAGAGGATTTTGCACGCTCTTGTCTTAGTTCTGGCAGCGTGCAAGTCCTCAAGGGTTGGTAGGGGGGTACCGACAATCTTTTCAGCAGTTTTGATTGTTGCAGTCGGAGTTTGTCCTTTTTTATAGCAGCACCGAACCAGACTATGATTGAAGAACACAGGACTGAGTCGATGAGCGCTATGTAGAACTGCCTCAGCAGCTCCTGTGGCAGGCCGCAGGAAGTACATCCTCTGCTGGACGGAGTTGATGTTGATCGCCCACTTCAGGTCCTGAGAGACTGTAATTCCCAGGAAGGGTTCAATGCACTTTTTTATCAAATTTGTTTTGATAAATAAATACGAATTTGAAAATATATTAGATATACAAATGCAGTATGTGATATGCATATTAATTAAATATAAAAATACATTATTTTGTTGTGACTTGCAAAGCAATGACTTGATCCCACCTCTTGTGTTCTGTGGTTTTACATTTTGTAGTCGTTTCTTTTCATATTTGTAGAAAAAGTGAGGCATTTCTTTGACTCACTTTATTAAGCCGTTTTCATCATTGCCTGTACATAGGCTACACGACACTGCCAAAATGTTTCTTGCTAAATCTGGTGACTTTCCGACTTCTCTTAGTTACTCCCCCCCCCCAAAAGCGACTAGTGACAAAGCCAGCAACTTTGGTGACTTCCCCCCCCCCCCCCACACACCTCCGCATCCAGAGTGAAAATGAAACGCCCTTGTGCAAAGCTGCCGCTGTTTACAGTGTGAGATGTACGTGTAAATATTCACTGTCACACTAAAATAAATCACTGCCTTTGATTTACATACTCTCAACTGCGACTCAGTCCCAAACTCCCAATCCAGTTAATAGTCTTTGTTCGTGAACCCCACAGTCTTTTGATCAGATTTTATACTCTAACATTTTACAAAGTTAAGTAAAATGTATTTAAATTGAAAGAAAACAATCGAGAGAAGAACGTTCATTTGCAGTTCTAATTAGACTTTACACCGATCTCATCGGCTTGATTGGTATCTGCTGATAATTAGCATTTTATGCTGATTGGCTTTAATGTCATAATTCGATGATCCAATCAATGACGTCCTTGATCGGCTACGCAAAAGACATTTACGCCGCGTCGTCATCGTGTATTTGAATCCAAAAGCTAGTTTATTTTTAGCATTGTCGTGTGTCTTTTAAAGTACTACTGTAAATATCTGACGGCCAATAGTTGTTTAAAAAAAAAAATAAAAATGTTGGCAGTGTGGGACAAACAACACGTAATGCCTGGATCAGACTACAAGACACATTTTGTCTTTTCACGATGCATGTCGGACTACGACAATAAAATCTTTGCATCCCATCTTTTACGATCACGGGGCTTAAACGTGACCGGATACACTTGTTACCATGGCGACGACATCGCGATGCGTGTATTATAAGAACAAAATGGGGAAAAATGTGTGGTGGTCACCGGTGCTCGGGAGAAGACGTTTGTTCAAGGATTGCTTGACGTATGTTCACATACTTTTAATTCGATACGGTTCGCAAGCAGGCAACAAAACATTATGTAGCCAACGGTAGTACGTAAACATGCCGGCGTTATGTCTAATGATGCTCTGAAGTTTCGGTGTGTGTGCAGTAATTTAAATACAATAAAGTAATTAAATTACAGTAAGTTAGCAGCCATTATTTCTGTCATGTTGTAATGTTGGTTTGACCTGACTGATTAGAATACATGACCTGACTAGCGAATACTTCTGAAGATACTCGGTATACAGTACACAAGGATATACAGTAAATGAACAAGTCATTTCAATAGACTCATTGCTCAATCTAGTAATCGGATCGGTGATCGGTTATCATTTTTTTAAACTCTGTGATCGGCCCCAAAAATCCTGATCATGTAAAGCCTAGTTCTAATCATACTTGGCATATTTTTAAACTCACTTTTTTTTTTTTTTATCACTAAAGTGAGTAATGGATAGTGTGTCCCAGCTACTTTGGAGGCCAGATTTCCTAGAAGCTTACTTCCACAGAAAGTGTCAGTGGTTCATTTGTGGGCATTTGCATTGTTTGCTTAGATCTGGAACAAAACTGGAGTTTGGTAATATTTCCTGTAACTACTAGCTTGTTCAGGTTTTTGTGGAGGTCATGGCATGCTGACAACTATGTGTTCTTTTCAGGTTTTTTTTTTAGGATAAACTTGGTGAATACATTTGATCCATTTATTTAAAAAAATAAAAAAATAAAAAAAATAAATCCATCCATCCATCCATTTTCTGAGCCGCTTCTCCTCACTAAGATCGCGGGCGTGCTCGAGCCTATCCCAGCTGTCATCGGGCAGGAGGCGGGCTACACCCTGAACTGGTCGCCAGTCGTCCACCGTGCCGGCAAAAGTGCAACGTGTATAATGTATAAATTCATTTCACACAGACTGATGTATTTCAAGGGTTTTCTTTCTTTTAATGTTGATGATTATAACGACAACTCATGAAAAGCCCAAACCATCATGGGGAAGACTGCTGACCTGACAGTTGTTCAAAAGACAACCATTGACGAGTTGCACAAGGAGGGCAAGAGACAAAACGTCATTGCTAAAGAGGCTGGCTGCACACAGAGCTCTGTGTCCAAGCATGTTAATAGAGAGGCGAAGGGAAGGGAAAGTGGACAAGCAATAGGGATAACCGCACCCTGGAGAGGACTGTGAAATGAGAATCATGAGGTCAAAGGAACTGCCTGAAGAGCTCAGAGACAGAACTGTGACAAGGCACAGATCTGGCCAAGGTTATGAAAAAATTTCTGCTGCAATTAAGGTTCCAAAGAGCACAGTGGCCTCCATAATTCTGAAATGGAAGACGTTTGGGTCTTTCACTGCGTGTGGGGTCACGCACTTACTGCGACAAATAACTCATGAATATGCAAATCGCTCGTGTATCCCCTCACTTATACTCTCATCCTGTAGACTTTTATAATTCACATAATTAATGCCACCACACTTCAGTTGTACAGCCGGGTTCGCTGTCCTTGTCGTGTTCTATCTTGTCCTGTCCTTCCCTCACAGGGTGTAGCACGACAGCCCCATGCAACACTCATATTTAATATTTCATTGTTGTAGATAATGTAATGATTTACTTCTCTCATCCTGTTTGCAATTAGTGCTTTGTCCTTTGTCTTTGTTTCTCTCTCCCTTCTAGAAACTTTGTTCTGTTCGACTGATCAAGTCTGATTCTCAATAAACCTCAATTATAATACCACAGCGGAAGCTTAAAAACTCCACTGTGACACAGTTAAACTGTTCCAGCATTAAAGGGATACAGATTTTCCATTCTGCTTGACCTAACAGCCGAACAAAAAAATAAACAAATCCATTATGTCACAAAATGAGAATATTTCTTGTGACCAACCAAAAAAGGATCTTTAACACAGAAATGTTGGCCTTCTTAAAAGTGTGTTAAAGTAATATGCCCTCAGTACTTTGTTGGGCCTCCTTTTACATTAATTACAGCATCAAGGCTGTGTGGGATGGAGTTGATCAGCCTTTGACACAGTTCAGGTGTTATTGTAGCACAAGTTGCTTTGATATTGGCCTTCAGATCGTCTGCATTTCGGGGTTTCTGTTCCCTCATCTTCCTCTTGATAATACCCCATACATTTTAAATGGGGTTCAAGTCAGTCGAGATTGCTGGTCAATCAAGTACTGCTAATTAAACCAGGTGTTGGTAGTTTTGGCTTTGTGCGCAGGGGCCAAATCCTGCTGGAAAATAAAATCATTGTCTTCAAAAAGCTCGTCGGCACCGGGAAGCATATGAAGTGCTCTAAAATGTCCTGGTAGACAGCTGCATTGACTGTGGACTTGATAAAAGACAATGGACCCACACAAGCAAATGGCCTGGCTCCCCAAACCATGACTGGCTATGAAAACTTCACACTGGACTTTAAGCAGCTTGACTTTTGTGCTTCTACAGCTTTACTCCAGACTCTAGGACCTTGATTTCCCAATGAAATGGAACATTTACTTTCATCTGAAAAGAGGACTTGGGACCACTGGGCAACAGACCAGTAGTTTTTCTCCTTAGCAAAGCACAGACGCTTGTGACATTGTTTTTGGTTCAGGAGTAGCTTGACACGTGGAATTCTACAGCTGTAGCCCATGTCATCCAGACGTCTGTATGTGGTGGTGTTCTTGATGCACTGACACCAGCCTCAGTCCACTCCCCCACATTTCTGAATCGCCGTTGCTTGAGAATCCTCTCAAGGCTCGGTCATCGCTGTCACTTGTGCACCTTTTCCGGCCACATTTTCTCCTTCCTCTTCACATTCTGTTTGTGTACTTTGATACAGCGCTCTGTGAGCATCCATCTTATTTTGCAAATTCTTTTTGAGACCTTTTCTCCCTATGGACGGTGTCAATGATGGTTTTCTGCACAACTGTCAAGTCAGCAGTCGTCCCCTTGATTCTGAAGCATATGAAGCCATTTAAAGGCTTCGAAAATCTTCTGCAGGTGTTTTGTGTTTTTTAGCTGAGAAGATTGGGACACAGGGAGCCTACAGTGTTGAACTTGATGATATTCTAATTTTGTGAAATACTGGATTTTTTTTACATTTTTTATTTGTCTTTCTGCCATAATCATCAAAATTGAAACAAATAAAGGCTTGAAGCATTTCACTTTGTGTGTGGTTAGCTAATATACAGGTTTGACTTTTTGAAACAAGTTATTGAAATATATGGACATTCCTTCGATATTGAATTTTTTTTTGGCACAAACCTGTATTATAATTGCTTCGAACTTTTGTCACATTTATTGTTGATGTGGTTTATGAAATTCAGCCGAACTTGTACTGTTTTGATTTCCTTCTGTAATTGTTGTCCCCACAAAAAGATGGGACTATCTTGCATTTGGTCCAAGTCCGCTGCGGCCGCATCTGCCACATCTCTATAGCTTGATGATCACTTTCTCAGTTCTTCTTCAGATATTGAGGTATTATTGCCCTCCAGGTTACCGTCTGCCCTACAGAATATCTCTGTTCTGTTGAATGAAATCTGGACACAACATGGCCAAGTTATTTTTCTACAGTTATTTTTTTTACTTTGCCTTTCATCGTGGATTTGATCTCACCTTTTATCTCCTCCTTATTCTTCAGTGTCAAAACAACAATTTATCTGTCCAACTATCAATTTTCTACATCGCTTGCCTTATCCTGTTCATGGTCCCGACAGGAGCTGACATGATGTTAAGGGCGGAATACACTCTGGACTGATCAGCAGAGTGATTATGATTAACACATTGAGTGGGGATTGATACCATCCATGCCAGCGGGACATAATCCAGCTATATCAACCACTACGCTGCTACTATACTATACCTCACATCCATATTTTGTATTGTTGTTTAGTCATGCAAAATCCATTTTTATTGGATTATTTGAATATGGTAAAAGTGGTAGAATTATGGGTTCCGAAACATTTGAAAAACCCCAGCCCTGAAATGCAGTGTCCTCCTCACTGCTCACCAGTGATTGTTTTGTTGGGACTACATGTACACAGCTTCTATTTACAGGAAGTCTATTGCTACAGTACATACATTTCATCAGAACATGGTAGTGGGATGAGGTCATGCCAGCTGTGTCCTCATTTTCAGCATCAATAGTTGTCTACTTTATATCCATTCACTCAGAAATCATTATTTATTAAGGGGCTTTGCAACAACTTGGTCTGATCCATTGTCATAAAAGCTTTTTAACACAGGGCACCTATTATGAGTTGTTTTGAAGTAGTATTAAGTATCAAAAGTAAAACATTGTAAAATGTGGTTTGTGTTGTCCCTTGTGTTGCTTTCAGGATTTCTCTGTCCCAGATTATCGATCTCACATGCAAGATCCGCAGGGTCGAAGAAGACCATCTTTACTGTCTGAATTCCACCCTGGTACTGAAAGGTAATTGTTTCCTCAAATATCCTATCTGTTGGATCAGTAGAGCATTCATGCGCACATTGTATGTTGGGACTTTTTCGTATTCTTTTTTTATTTTTTTATTTTTTTATTTTTTTTTATTTTTCCCTGTTTTGCAGGCCTCCAGAGAGACGTCATGGTTACGAGCAGCAGTTCCACTGCATCACTTCTCAGGCTGAACATGATGCACTGGAAACGAAGCGCCCACGCATGGACTCGATTGCTGAGGCCCACATGACCCGTAGCTCTTCTTCTGCTGGGGGTATTCTCTTGCCCATGCACCATACTCTACAGGATAGTCTCAGAGCCACTGTGGAGGTCAAAAAGGTAGGTTCTCTTTTATTTACCAAATGTGATTAACTGTGTCACTTGTTTACTGTGTGGATTTTTTTTTTTAAATTGACTGAATGTTCTTGCAGCTGCAAGGAGTTGTGCAGCAGTATTATTTATTTTTGTTGTGTTCAGGATGTCCAGTCACAGTGTGTATTATGCTCAAGATGTTAACAAACACTTCAAATGAGCTTTCTTTGAAATACAGATAACAGCTATTTTGGCCAGCATCACTTGTGTGTCATTTCCTTGTCTATTATAATACAACAATTGTGTTTAACAGTTGTGTTATACAGTAGGTTTATCAAGTTTATTTTTTAATTTTTTTCCAGGAGTCTCCTTTCACTGTGAAAGTGGAATGTCCTTCCCCAGGAGGACCTACATTACACCTTGGGGAAGAGCATGACACGTCTCCTTCCAAGCTATCCAAGGAGGAGCTGATTCAAAGTATGGACCGTGTGGACAGAGAGATTGCTAAAGTGGAGCAGCAGATTTTCAAGCTGAAGAAAAAGCAAGTTAGTTGTCCAGTTGGCTTCATTGTGTCTCAACATAACACACAATAAAATGGTTGTATTACAGGTATGTGCCAAAAAATGTGAATATCGAGGGAAATTCTATTTATTTCAATTAGGGTTGGGCATTGTTTGAATTTGAACAATTCCGGTCCCGATTCCGGTTCCAAATGATTCTCTATTCCGATTCTTTTAGTGGGTTGGGTCGGAAAACGTTTGCATGGTTTAAATAAAGGGTGTCCAAATTATGGACATCCATTTTCTTAGCAGCCCGCCGCATGAACTTCGGGGTTCTTTATAAACAGTATCAATATCAAACCTACGAACTCTAAGGCAATGTGTGTGGAACTAACCCAATTGACTTGATATTCATGAATTATTATTTCAGCTAAAAGTTAAATATAGCATTGTTACAATAGTTATTTGCGACCGTTTTATCACGTCAAATGGTTTAAATGTGCAAGTTTTAAATTGACTTCCTCTTTTAAGCTTGTAGCCTTTTATTTTGAAGGGTACGCACCAGAACTCAGCATTTTGGCACGAAAAATCTGAACGATTCCGGGAGAACTGGAATGTTAGTCCCGGTTCCAATCGATTCTCGATGGCCAACCCTAATTTCAGTAATTTGTTTCAAAAAGTGAAATTCGTATGTTATATTAGTTCACCACACACAAAGTGAAATATTTCAAGACTTTGTTTCAATTTGGATGATTATGGCAGAAAGACCAAAAAAATTCGAGTATTTCACAAAATTAGAATATCATGACAAAGTTAAACATTGTCGGCTCCCTGTGTCCCAATCTTGTCAGCTAATTAACGCAAAACACCTGCAGAGGTTTTCCCTCAACCTTTAAATGGTGTCAGTCTGGTTTAGTAGGCTTCAGAATCATGGGGAAGACTGCTGACTTGACGGTTGTGCAGAAAACCATCATTGACACTCTCCATAAGGAGAAAAGGTCTCAAAAAGAAATTGCAAAAGAAGCTGGATGCTCATAGAGCGTGGTATCAAAGTACATGAACAGAATGTAAATGTGGCTGGAAAAGGTGCACAAGTGACAGAGATGACTGCAGCCTTGAGAGGATTGTCACGCAACAGAAATCTGGGGGGAGCTTCATAAGAAGTGGACTGCGGCTGGTGTTAGTGCATCAAGAACCACCACATAATCTTTAGTTTGGAAATATTGACCAACCAAACATTGCTCAGGTAAACTTGTCCTGAGTCATCAACATGATCTCAGTGGCTGAACCCTTGAGTTTTTGTATTTTATACTCGAACGAACATGTGAGAGTAATCTGATTATTAATCTTCCTGTTTCCCTCCAGTCAGAGGTTAAGATCATATCACCACAGGACGGATGAAAAAATCAACTACACTTGGGTCATGAATAGATAGGCTGGCTGCATGTCTTGGTCTTGTCTTATTTTGTGTACTTTTCTGAACTTGATATATATATTTATTTTTTTTGGGGGGGTATTATCTCCTAGCAACAACTGGAGGAGGAAGCAGCAAAGCCAGTGGAGCCAGAAAAACCAGTGACCCCTCCCCCAGTGGAACACAAGCACCGCAGCATAGTCCAAATCATCTATGATGAGAACAGGGTGAGTTTTCAGTTTTCAATACCAAGACGTATTAGCAACAAGTATTAACGCTACACAGAATTGACCTCTGTGAACGGACTCTGCTGCACATTGTGCACACCAGCATGTTTTCTGCATTTCATCAACAAACATTATTCATTCATTCATCTTCCGTTCCGCTTATCCTCAACAAACGTAGAAAAAAAACAAAAAACTTTTGACAGTTTGAGTTTAGTTCTTCATGTTAGTTTAGTTTAAGTTATCTTTTGTTAGACATTAGGAAGTTTAAAGTGAAGTTCACTGGCAGACTTTCCTGTAGGTTTGACTGAGCACTGGGAAAGCTTACTATAGTTCATGTCCGTCACATTTTCTGTCAGCAGTTAACCCTTTCAAACTCATTTTTGCCACAGGCCACATCGTTATGACTTATATGACGTTATGAGCGGCGCTACAACTGTGAACCCATATAAATGAAAGATTACCTCCTATACTGTAATTACATACAGTATACACAACACATTGATGAATAGCCAGTTTTGAAATCAGAAGCATGTAAAAACAAGTTTTTCAACTATTACATTTCTTTTCAAAAATGCTTGCAAATATCTCAATGGTATTACACCAGAACACAATGAGCAATTTTGATTTGCTTTCGCGGGCCACATAAAATGATGTGGCGGGCCGGATCTGGCCCCCGTGCCACCACTTTGACACGTGTGCTTTAAACTGTTAAAGTCTGAGTAAAGCATTTAATTTTTTTTTTTTTTTTTTATCTCAGGCCTTAACTAAGTTAATTTTAATTGTTGTTTTTTGCCAGATCATCTTTTTAATTAGTAATAATAAATGACTATCATATCTGGCTGCCTGTTGCCTTAACTTCACTTGCTTTTATGCCACTGAACGCTATTTATCGCTGGGATAGTTCCAGACCCACCTGCAATAGCTACAAATCAGTGATACTGAGAGATCATTCCAAAAAAAAAAAAAAAGAACTTGTTTTAACTCTTAACACATTTAAAGTTATTAAAACACCCTTTTAAAATATTCCATAGCACCTGCTCTCACTCTCTTGCTGTCCAAAAATGGGAGATTATCATCTTAAATTTTCTTTGAGGAAATGAAAAGACAATGGCTCAAACTGTTCTCCAAATATCGTGCTTGCTTCAGGCTGTTTGCCACTCTCAGTTGAAGTATACTGTAAAATAGACACACAAAACAAACAAAGATTTCAATATTATATATTTAAACACCCAAATGTTCAACTAAGACATGTTTTGGTCTAATGAAAGTCTGCTAGCTTAATGCTAATATATCATGTGAAGTGCCACAAAGAGGCTAACGGAAATGAGCATAGATGTTACGGTAATTATAAACCTTCAAACAACTGCTACTTTAACAGACACGGACGGAGCAGCAACGCATATAAACCCCACATAGAACGTTGCTCATAAGCATAAATTCTCTCTGCTCATATTCTCTCTACTCAACTGCAGCTTAGTAGGGGACCTTATTTGCCTCTTCTTCTTGCTCTTACACTACAGCCATTAGAGCTCCGTCCCAGCATATTGCGCCCAACGTGGTACGACAATGAAGGCACGCAACTCTCAATTCAGTTGGTCTCGTAATGTGTGAGGAGTCACTGTAGTTGTAGACCTGTTCCATTTTTAAAGTGCCTTGAGACAACTTCAGTTTTAATTTGGTGTTGTATGAATAAAATTCCATTGAAATAAATTGACTTCCATGTATACTGTAAAAATCCATGAAATACGATTGCTTAAAAATCCACAATAGTGTGGGTTCACTGTATATTTATTTATATGAGCATTTGTCTTCATTTGTAATGTTAGTAGTATTATTACCATATGTTCCTAATTTTATAGAAAAAAGCTGAAGAGGCCCATAAAATACTGGAAGGACTTGGTCCCAAGGTTGAGCTGGTATGACACTGATTGATTTATAGTACATTTGATCATTTCTAGCTCATTAGCAATTTAGAAATGACTGCATGTGAATCTTTAATGGTGACTTCTGTTTGCACTGCCTAGCCCCTGTACAATCAACCATCAGACACAAAAGTTTACCATGACAACATTAAAACGTGAGTATCATCAATTGTACATCACAAACCTCTGGGCCTTAACGATTATAAAGAAATACAGTACTCATTACGTGTCGAAAGGTTTTACCTCAGTGTGATAAAACTCATGATGATTCAGCGCAATCGGATTTGTCCAGTCACTTGATTGAATTGGCTCATAGCAAAGGAAAGTGTAAGGCTGGACATGACTATGTTAGGTGTGTGATTAAAGCAACACAAAACTGTGTAGCATGACAGTGGCCCATCTGACTCTTTTAACAAGACATTGATCATCACCATTTGTCTTGCAAGCCAAGCTTTCAGGGAGAATTTGCACCATTCTCTAACAACAACCAACTTAATGTGTAAACAATTAGTGCTTTGTCTTTTGTCTTTTGTCTTTGTTACGCTCTCCCCTCTAGAAACTTTGTTGTGTTCGACTGATCGACTCTGATTCTCAATAAAGCTCAATTATAATACTAAGAAACCACAGCGGAGCTTAAAAACTCCACTGTGACACAGTAAAACTGTTCCGGCATAAAAGGGACACCGCTTTCCCATTCTGCTTGACCTAACAGCCGAACAGGACCAAAAAAAAAGTAAAAAAAAAAAAAAAAAATGTGTAAACAATTACCTGTAGTGTGCCACTGCACATAAACGTTGTTGGTCATTGAGTATTTACAGTGTGAAGAAACATCATTTCTGTTTTACTTTGCCTTTGTAAACAACTTAGCATGTCAACATAATAAAACACAAAAACTGAATGTGTTTTTCTCTCAAAAGCAATCAAGTAATGAGGAAGAAGCTGATTCTGTTTTTTAAGAGGAGGAACCATGCTCGTAAACAAAGGGTAAGTGTTTCTGCTTTTATTAAGCATTTTGGAAATTTGGTAACCTCAGATTTTGTTTCCAAAATAGTTTTGGAATCACAAATCCATCTGTGAAAGAATTAAACAGTCTGTTTGGAAGGTGAAAGTTTGTTTGATGTGTTAAAGAGTAGAGAGCTCAACAAAAATGACACAGTGAAAATTCTCGTGTTCCAGTTTGTACTTTTAAGTTGCCAAAGACAAATAATACCCCCCCGTTTACTACTACTATTTTTAGAGCCAGTATTCCAGTTCTCTTGATTCAATGAGCACACTAAAACTGAAAGTCGTTTTCGTGAATGGAAATGCACAATGGATTTGACTTGATGACTAATTCCAGAATGCAGAAAAATAAATTATTCTTTAAATAGTAATCAGTTGAATTTCGCACATCCATGTCTAGTAGTGCTTCCATCTGTCCGTTGTCTATACTATTTATTCTGTTTTTGGTTATAGGGATGCTAAAGCCAATCACAGTTGATTTATGGCAAGAGGTAGGCTACCTAAGAAATCTTGCAGTTTCATTTGTTTTGCTGTTAGTTGGTCCTAAGCCATAGGCTCGGCCATACTGATGGTTCAGATTCCACTTAACTGTACACAAATAATGCCTTTTATATACAGAGGATCGCTCTGTCTACAGAACTGTTGCTGTTGGCAGTACCCGGGAATGCAATTATATCAGAATCCCATCAAAGAAGGGGACCCTTGCGCTATGACTGAAATCAAATGTTCCAGTGAATATCACCTTTCTCCAGCTGTCTGAAGGCCTTTTGGACTCTGAATAATGGTGGAGAGCTTGTGGCCTCATGCCAAGAGGAAAGAGTTGTTTGTCTCTGGCTCCAGTGTGGAAATGAGGGTGCATTGTCCTCCCAGTCCAATTTAACTGTTAAGCCTCTGGAAAAGCGATCTCAGCGGTATTTTAAATATTGCACATAAAAGAGGAGTAATATGATCATTTGTTTATATTAGTTTGTCAGTACAATGACAAAGGAACTCGTATACAATGAATGCTACTGTAATCACGTGGGAATGACTATTTGTAATTGATTATTGGTGCTGTGTAAGACCACTGAATATGTTTATATATAAAACTAACTTGAGCTCTCTGCAGCCATATGTTGAAGAGCCAGTCGTGGTAGTCATTGTAGTCGGTTCACACAACCACTCGCATTCGTTAATTATTTTCAGTTGAAATGTTTTTGCTTATTTACTTGCAGTTTTCTTACGAAGTATAATTCACAGCTTATATTGTAATAATTAGAATAGTTTGATTGCCCTTATTTACATTTTTTGCTATTTTGCCTTCGATTTTAGCAGTAACTAACCCACACAAAAGATGTTGGCATTACTTTACAGAAGTCTATTTCTTTTTCCCCTCATGAGCGTACCTTCCTACTTGTGTAGATTTAAAAAAGATTGTCTGACTCACAGCGTCCAAAAAATGTTTACCCGCCTGCACTTGGTTTGGTTCATTCCATTGTCTAAGACATTCTTTTGTCCTGTAGCAAAGTATTTGATTAGTTTTCATGCTGTGTACTCAGGAACAGAAGATCTGCCAACGCTATGACCAGCTGATGGAAGCTTGGGAGAAAAAGGTGGAGCGCATGGAGAACAACCCCAGGCGCAAAGCCAAGGAGAGCAGAACACGGGAGTACTATGAAAGGCAATTCCCTGAGATTCGGAAGCAGAGAGAGCAGCAGGAGCGCTTCCAAAGGTGAAAAGCTTGATATACACTGTAACCTTTCACGATACATCATTGTGGTGGTATAGTAGTAATTTTTGCCAGAGGAACTATCTGGGGTATTGCACTCTTTTGCCTCCAGACTTGCCCTCCCTACAGTGTATGTTGGTTTTCAAAAGGAAAGGGGTGGAGTTGTTTTCGTACAGAGTGAAGCACATAATTGGCTTTGGGAATACGAATTGCTGTACTCCTTTAAATTTGATTGGCTTAATGGGTGCCACCGCGCACACACTTGAATAAAACATCATCTCCCCTGTGTAGTTCAATGAAAAATGACTCTCAACAAATAAAATGATAATAGAACAGGATTGAAATCAGATTCTGTTGAGCAGTCCTCTGATGTCAACTTCTTGCAAGGATGTAATCACAATCGAATGAGAGTTTCCTCCTTTGACTATGATGGGGTGTAATGAGGTGTAAAATAACAAGTGATCTACAAGAAACAAATCTTAACGTATTTCACACATTATATATATGCTTTTGCGTTTACTAGGGTTGGCCAAAGAGGAACGGGTCTCTCTGCAACAATCGCTAGAAGCGAACATGAGATTTCTGAAATCATTGATGGTCTTTCTGAGCAGGAGGTGGGTAATGTAAAAAATGCCTTTTCAGTATCTAAATAGTATTAAGTGTGTGTCGGTAACAATAGTGTCACAGATGGAAAAAAACACATTTCATGATCCGCATCATCTCTTTTTATACTTACTAGATTCACTTAAGTGAAAAAACAAACAAACAAACCTCGAAACTCATAAATTGGACTGTTTGGTTAAAATACACACCAATATAATAGCTTTGTTTTTTAAATGGTTTTACTTGAGACTTACTATGACATGTCCATACGTCATAGAATAATGAAAAACAGATGAGACAGCTGTCAGTCATCCCTCCCATGATGTATGACTCGGAGCAGAGGCGAGTGAAGTTCATCAACATGAATGGCTTGATGGATGACCCCATGAAGGTGTACAAAGCCCGACAGTTCATGAACGTTTGGACAGAACACGAAAAAGAGATCTTTAAAGACAAGTGAGTTTTTATGCTTTTATTACAAGATGTCACAAACTGTACTTGTATAAGTACAGTATGCTTAATAGAGTTTTAAAAGCCAGACGAGGAATACTTTTAAATGCACAGTTGAATGTCGAGATTGTGGGCTATTGCTTATGTAACATTTATTTTTTGACTAGACTAGAAACGCGTTCAATTTTACATTTTTACCCTCTACAACAATTCATATCACCTGATGTGGGGATCAAGACCACTCTCAGGTCTGCAGGAAATTTTGTACTCCATGATTATATGGGGGGGGGGGGGGGGGGGGGGGGGGTACTCTTAATTGTTCCGTAGTTATCTTACTAAAAGTTTAGTATGTGATGCAAACATTAAAAAAAAAAAAAAAAAACTTTATCGTAATCCTGACCAGGCCTTCACAATGGATTCACAGTGAAATAGAACTTTAGCCATATTGACTTTTTGCCCTCATTGTTCATTTGATTGTTTTTCACAATGGCATTTCTTGGCAGGTTTGTCCAGCACCCGAAGAACTTTGGCCTGATCGCCTCCTATCTAGATAGAAAGGTGAACGAGAGACAGTTAATAGTACTCATATGGGACACTTGTAGAGAGAGAGAGACACAAAGGAAGGAGTCTAAGCCCATGCTTGAATAATTTAACCTCTAGTGTCGGTATCATGTGTTCATTTCTACATGCTTTACTTTAATTTTCAGTGTGTTGCTGACTGTGTCCTGTACTACTACTTGACTAAAAAGAACCACAACTACAAGACTCTGGTGAGACGCAACTACGGTCGACGGAGGGGAAGGAACCAGGTAATCCTGAAAATGTTTTGATAGTTGCTTAGCCTGTAACTGGCTATGATATATGGTAGCATTGAAAATTAAGAGATCAAAATGTAGCCGACATTAAAGATGCAAAGTCCAATTGCATCAGTTTCATTTGGTTAGGTGAAGTGTCACACTAATATATAAAGGTATTTTTTTATTTTTTTTTAAACTTTCTAGGTCATGTACATTCTCACTCCAAATTATTCAACCACCACTGGACATTATATTTATTTTTAATGGACTAAATACCTTGACGCAACTTATATTGCAAGCAGCCATTATTTTTTGGAAAGTGCCAATCTGAATTAAAAGTTGTAAAGGGGAACACGGTACTCTGATTAATATTGTTTGTGAAATAGGAATAAAGTGGAATAATTCATCAAGGTAAGGGTGCCACCATGTTCGGCAAAATTGTCATCAGCTGCAGACCGGAAGTGGTGTCGAAGTTGCTGTTGAATTGTGTCAGCTGACAGATTGTTCAAAGAGATGGATATGCTCATTCGATCCTGTGTCACCATGGGTGAGATGGAAAGCGTGCAGCGGCCATCAGAGGATATGTAGCGAAGAGTAGAAGCATTGTACATGAACTTCTTGATTTGTGTGAAAAGAGAGCGAGGAATTGTTCCACTGCATAACAAAGACATCTGTGATTATTTGCAAACCATCACCTTGGATAATAGCTAATATAACAGCATTACTAATCTTTTGTAGTCCCATTAAGATGCCGTGAGTTTTAGTAGTTTGATTGAGAACACTCTTATTTTGAAAGGGAAGGGAGATTGAGAAAAAGCTAGCACTGTAGAATATAGGGGGAACAAGTGGAATTTAGGGGGAGGGGTGGACTCATGCGACAGACTCAGAGCTAGCTGCTAATCCATTTGAGTTCTGCTGCTCTTGTTTTCTGCTTCCTCGTCTCCACAGTTCTTATCAGAACGTCCCCCCTGTATGAAACCACTCACTTGGTACAGCCCAGCCATCTGACAGACCCCAAAACTCACCGTGCTGCTGTGAGTGCCAATCAAAGAGGTCTGCTCGATACGGATTACCTTGAATGACCCTGCATAGATCAGTGTGTTCATGTGAGATGGACAATTCTTTTGGCTGCTTAAGCAGCCTGATGACACGCTTTCCCGGAATATATGCGGCAGTGCCTTGGCCCGGCAGCCCTTCTAAGGAGCTCTGCTGTGGCGCTGTCCTGCCCCTCTCCTGCTGTCGTTACCACAGCTATGGAAGCACTGGAGGTTAGAGGCGCATTTACAGCACCAGTAACATGTGGCTCACAGCAGAGAAAAGAGGTTTTTATGGTCAACAAATGAGCTCGCAGGTATGTTTACTAGCTTTCAAGCCACCGTAACATACTCAATCGACGTATTTCCCGTGTCCTGAGAGTTTTTTGGGCTAATGGTGTTTTATGTCGCTGTGGCAATTTATAGGAGGCATCTTTGGGCTTCTTGAAAGTCCAACGGAGCTATTTTAAGCCAGGCTTTCTAGGAACTATGCAGACTAGGCCCGTTGTGAAATGTTGTCATACAGTTCATTCGCATGTCGCGCAATGAGTTTGGAGAAAACCATTTTTTGTCATTTCATAAGACCCTTTTTTTTTAAAAAATTTATTTCACTCTGTCAGCGAAAATTGCTTGAATTCTATCACGAGATCACCATTCAACGTTTGTATTCACAGTCCGCATGCAGAAGCAGACACAGGCCACACCCCCAGAGTGTCTTATGTGCAAAAGCTGCACATTTCTGTGTGATGATAATGAACCATGCCTAATTGTCAATTCTGTATCACTCGTTTACCTGTATGATATTTTTCTCAAATGGGTTGAAGCACCACATTGAGAACCATATCCAGTTAGACCTTAATTAATTTAGAATATTAAAATATAAAAGATTTGGTGACATTTTTAGCAAACAGACTCCTTAAGTTATTTGGGCATCAAAATTGTTTACAAATTTCTTTAATGCATATTGTCAAAAGAACGCTTCTCATGATATACCAGAATGTTTTTAACACACACCATTGCTGAATTCAGTAATTTCATTTCCAGTGTTTATGCATACAATACCCTGATTTTAGCATTACGGCAGAGTTGCAAGCGGCGGCGGGTCCGCTACTATGTAAAAGTTATTTGTTAGGAAAGGGAAGACTGGCATGAGATACTTGACAAAAGGAAACAGGACTTGTGAATCAGCAAAACTGAAAAATATTCAGTCTAGCTAGGAAAGGGCTTCATTTAAAAATACTGAACCACATCACCACAGAGTCTCATTTTGTCTAACATCTGTGTGGAGGCCCTTTACAGAGTGTTGGAAAAGAAGCAGGAATGTCACAGTTCTCAAATCGCTTCCAAAGCAAACGCATGAGCACTCACTGAGCCAACCAAAACACCGTCCCACTGGAGAACAAGTATTGTGAGAACATCTCGGTCTTTGAACAGACGGCAAACTATTTCTGAAATGTCAAGTGCCAAAACATACAAGCTGTCATTGACAGGAAATGAGTAAAGAGGGAATGCCATAGTCTAAATTGGATGCTGGGCTACCCGCATACATTAACCTGCATCTGAAGTTTTCCTTGAATAGTTAGAGCTCAACAGTGGCGTTGTTGTAATGTAAACCCCTTCCAAACACTGCTTAATTATCTGAATCTATGCTATGTGATTTAACCTTAAGATAGAAGTACTGAACATCTTATTACAAATTTGACAAAGGTGGCAGAAGACTCCTAAACATGGTAAAGTCAGTATAATAAGGACTTTTGACTAATAATCAGCCTGCAGATGATGCCGATTGCAACTACAACATAATGTAGGTGCACTGGCCCAAGTATTGCAATACTTTTGTTGATATACTTGTTGCTTGTTTTTGTTTGTATTATTGTTTGTACTATCTTATGACAATGAAACTGATATACGGAGCAAACCCATATTGTTCTGAAACTTGACCACGACAAGCATCCTTTTTTGTGTGTGTGCTAGAGCCTTTGAGACAAGCCCATCATTTGGACTCATTTGATATCTGTACTGGACTTTTGGCTTGTCATGACGTGGCTTGATATGTTATTACACTACAGTTCATTGATGGAGCAGGCATTTGTGTTCAGTGGTATACTGTGGCAGCTGTCATAAATAATATTGTCCTATGCTTGATCTAGCTCCGCACAGTGTGTGTGGTAAGGCTCTGTTTAGTATCCAATCTTTTATTTTATATTGTTATCTGAGAGCAGTATGCAATTTTTGGTTTCACTTGGGTCCAGATTTAATAATCAAGAGGTCTAGTCAGGCAAATCCTCTTTTTTTTTTTTTTTTTTTTTTTTGCAAATCTTAATGGCCATCTGAAATTCACAGGGCCAACCTACACACACAACAGTAGTCTTCCAATTATCACTTGAATCACACTGGTCAAACTATGCTTCAGGAAGTTACAATTCCAGTAAAAGTTTAAAGGCACAAAGTTGCACTGTTCAACTATGGAGATGTACTCTCTTTTGAAAAGGACCAAAGCATACTAGACTTGCCAAAAACGTCCAATCGGTTAGCCGGTTACGACTCCCTAATTATCTTACTTAAAACAGTTTTGTGTTGTTGGTGTTGTGAAACCGTCATGTCTGGTCAGGAGAGCAGTATCTGTTATACTTTTGAAGCTTTTGACGGAATCTGTTAATTGGGTTCCCTATCTTGCTTTCCTGTTTGCTGCTTTGTTGGATATGTTACTTCTATTGTTTTTTTTTTTTTTTTTTTTTTTTTTTTGCTTATTCATAAAACAATTTTAAATCCGAGCAAATTAAAATGTGTCATTCCTAACCAACACTGTTAGGGCTAAGCACGCTACTTTGAAACATTGTCTGTAGACAAGCCCATCAGTTGTTAAGGTCACGCCTTTAAGAACATAGCCCTGTTGTGATGGAAACACAAATCCCTGCCGTGCTTGTATGACGCACAAACAACTGAGCAACCAGCATTTTAGTATGAGGAAAGACACTACTGTGGGCATAAACAATGATTGAGAAGGAAAGAGAATAATACAGCTTAAAATCTTTTGAATAATTCATGGCATCCACTGAGTGCATGAAGGTATCGACAAGAGAAGTGTTGTCACACTGGTGAAATTGTTAAGATGTTCCTGTTTGCGAAGAAAGAAAATTAGAATATGTGGTGGTAGGGTGATCAATTAATGCTGAGTGATGGCTTCACCTTAGGATGGCTGGCTGTTTATATCTTAACCAAATCCTTTTTTGTACACAAAATACATGATGATCAATATTAGTGAAAAGGAAAACATGCAAAATAATCATTTTTCATTTCGTTTGCAGCAAATAACACGTCCCTCACAAGAAGAGAAGTCCGAAGATAAAAACGAAGACGACAAATCTGAGAAGTCGGAGAAAAAAGAAGAGGAGGAAAGGAAGGAGGATGAAGAGAGAGATGAAAAGGAGGAGTCCAGGTGAGTTGCGAAAATAATACATTTGTCCCTGTGTCAATCTCATCTGCCTTTTAGTGGCAGTTATTAATCAATTATAGAAAGAATAATCCCTCAGTTGAAAGGGAAACGGGAGTCCTTAAATAATATAATCTTCGTCTAAAACGGTCAATATGTAAGGTATAGTATCTGAATTTCTGGTGTGTGCGTGTTTGTGCGTGTGCGCGCAATAGAAAAAACACTCATTCTCAAAACCTTTTGTCCTTTTTTTTCATATTTTTGAAAGTGCTTTTCCACAGTTAAAAAATAAAAATTCCTTGAAAACCCCACATTCATTCTTGGTTGTATTGTCTCGTGAACCTCTAATATACTTCCGTGTTGTGGGATTGACGGAGAGAGGCCCGTATTTGCTGGGTCAATTGGAGATAAATGTTCTTTCCGAGCAGTCTCTGAAGCTGTTTTTTCCTTTTTGAAAACCACAGGGACATTGGCAAGGACAAAGACAAGTGTGACGCTGGGGAGGACGAGGACGGAAAGGAGCAAAACACGACGCGTGGCAGGAAGACTGCCAACAGCCAGGGCCGACGTAAGGGAAGGATCACCACACGCTCCATGGCCAATGAGGCTGCCACTGTGGCGGCAGAGGAAGCACCTCCCCCTGCTTCAGAGGGTGGTGTGGCAGATCCTCCACAGCTCCCTAAATCTGATCCAGCTCAAAGGTCCATAAAGGAACCGATGAAACCGCCTACTCCAGTAGCTTCACTGGATGCTAAAGGTGAACACACTTGAGAAAACTCTACAGTGGTGGGATTCTCTTGAACAAATCTGACCAGGGCAAAAATCGAGTTAAATAAATCTACAACATTTGAAATCAATACACACCAGGTCCTTGCATTCAAAGGCCCGCATTGTTCATCCCATTGCATTTACTAAGATGAAATACTCTGTATAAAGCTGCACTCTCATATTTAGATATCATTACTGGGTGTTCAAATGGAGATGACAGATCTTTTTTATGGCTTTAAAGATGCCAAGCACATATCTATAATAATATCAGCAGATGTTTGTGGGCAGCCTGTGCAGAAAATGAGGTTGTGGTCCTTTTCTAAATCAGACAGACACACTAAATATCCCCATTGTTGTCTATCGATCACCATGGCAGTGTGCTGCTTGGGCTGTTGTTATGGTACTCGGTCACACTTCCTACAATTTTACCCTCACGAGCCCGTCACTCCAATAGTGACTGCTTAGCTTCTCAGGTATCCAAGCTCTTATCTGGCAATCTGGTTTTGGCACTAAGCTGTGTCATCTGTTCAATGATTTGTAAGTACACTGTCCATCTTGACACCTGCTCCCTCTGCAGTCTGTTGAGCTCTACATCTTGTAATGTTATGCAAGGTCTGTCCCATAATGTGATGAACCTGCAACCCTCTGACCTCTGGCTGTGTTCTGTGTGTGAAGGACTGTCGCGTGTAATCTCCCTCAGTTATTACACTGGGGCTTTTGTGTGCTACTTGTTTCGTCTGCAGCAGCTTCAAACAACCACTGTGCTGCTTAAGGGAAGCTATGGGCCAGGCAAGCTCAAGAAGCCATTTTTTGGGGGCATGGAAGTTCATACAGTATCAGTATTTGACGTTTTAGTGGAGAGGGAAGGTGGGCTCTTGTCATGAGGCGAGACGATATGCTGTACGCAGGCACCCCGGCCTGTTTTTATAGCTCAGATCAATGACCACCCAGCAATGCCTGTCACGGGGAGAACATGTGAGTTTTGCCACTGGAGGCCGAATAAAAGTTCAGTAGAGTTGCATTTGATTTGTGTAACTGAGTGCATGCTAAGAAGACTTTGGCTGGATCATCCAAACCACGATAATTGATCCTCCCATCTTTGATGTGGGGGCAACCCCACTATAAATGTAAAGGGTTTATCTGCTTCTATATTGGTCCAAATGTTTACACAGTTTCAGTGGACACTACAGAGGAGATTGAGCCAGAGTTCACGTCAATGCTAGCAGCTCATTTCTGTGAATTTTGTCTGTGTGTGTGTGTGTGTGTGTTTGTAAGGTGGGTGGGGGCGTGACAAAATATGCAGCCAGGTCAAGGCAAGTGGGAATGTGTATCGGTCGGTGTGTGTTTGTATGACATGCAAGGTTTGGGACAGCATGGCTGTTCTGTCTTTTAGCCTCCATCCAAGGCCATTTCCCAAAGTCCCTCCACTGTCTGGCACTATATCATCTGACTCAGGACCTCCCCTTCTGGATTATAGAGGCGGATGGCTCTAGGGAAAGGGGGGCCAGGGGGAGTGTGAGCTGTGAGAGAGAGAGAGAGAGAGAGAATGTGAGTGTGCAAGTTGGGGAATGACCCAGAGCGACAGTGGGAGTGAGAGAGAGTAGGTCTCAGAAGCTTGTGAATGTAAACAGATTATTAGATTAGAGGCCATGAGAAGAAGTCGGCTGGAAAGAGGACCGCCTCTCTACTTCTCTCTCTATCTCTCTCTCTCCCCTCTATTTTTCTTGTCAGTGCT
Organism: Phyllopteryx taeniolatus; assembly: GCF_024500385.1. Lineage (NCBI taxonomy): Eukaryota > Metazoa > Chordata > Actinopteri > Syngnathiformes > Syngnathidae > Phyllopteryx > Phyllopteryx taeniolatus. The sequence goes on along the minus strand of NC_084518.1, from coordinate 2,695,061 downwards.
AATGGGGCTGGGTCTCTTTGCTTTCTGATTTAGCTGGTGAATCTGGAGAAACTTCTCGCTGGACCGAGGAGGAGATGGAGGTCGCCAAAAAAGGTAAAGTTTTGACTATTGACTATCTTTGTCTCACAGTCTTTTACCTCTCTCTGTGCTTCTTTCTGTGGTCCTTGCTTTTCCTTGTTTTTTCACTCCCTTTACCCTCTCCCCCTCGTGATACTGTGACGGTACCTTGCCCTACCCATTTGTAACACTCCTGCAAGAAAGAATGTGATCATGAACCCACACAAGAATGAATGTGCATGTGTCCCCACACAAATAGAGGCTTGTACAAGTGCTTCAACGCTCCAGGGAGGGTTTCAGAGAGTCTCATTTATTTATGAATTTAGCTGGACTTGCTCAGCTGGTGTCTCAAAAATGATCTATTCAAAGCAAATTCTCTTGAAGCAACAGAGTGTGACCATTGGAGCTTTCTGCAAGGAATACTGTCTTTTTTTTAATTTAATTCAGATTTTTTTTTTAAATTCAGATACACTGTCAGTATTTGTATTTCGGCATTGCTCACTTGCTCACAGTGCACCAATTAGTTGTGAAGTCAAATGCAATTCAGATGTGTTCCTCTTCCTCTTTTTGGTTAATTTTAGTCATTTTTTTTTTTAAATGGATTTTTTTATTTATTTTTATTCTTCTTCTAATCAACCAGTAGTTTTGGGGATTATTTGCATGAATTAAAGTCTAAATCTCTGAGATTACCAGCAGTCAGGTCTGTGTTTCAGACACATGCAAATTAGTGTCCATTGATTTAAGAGACCTGGTAACCTTTGCTCGTTGTACAATTAAAAGGGTTTCGAAATCCCAAGCAGTATATGATATGTTTTCCACCATATCGTGTCATGCAAGTGAATTCTGTTCACTAAAAGTCGTAATCTGCTGCGCTATTTAAACACATATTGAGGCTTTCAAGTTATATTAATATTCCCCTGAGAAACTTCAAGAACGGGAACTTGACAAGAACAGTTCTTTCATAATTTAGGCAACCCAATTGAATGATGGTATAATGGTTACATTACAAACAAATTATTGTATCCAGGGATGTCCTGATCAATTTTTTTCCAATTCACTTGATTTTGAGTATCTCCCGATACCGAATCCTGATCTGATCAAACCTCATCCACAAATCCATCCAAAATGAACAGCCGGGCAAGTTCTCCATCAAACACTCCGGGTTCCCTGAGTCGGTCTCATTGCCGGGGTCTGTTCAGCAATGATGCCGGCTTTCGCGAAAGCTCGGACAACAGTCAAAGCAGATACCTTTGCCCAGGCATCCACAATCCATTCACATATGGTGGCGTCACTCGCCCGGCGCTTCGTCTTCTCGACTTGGCGAAGCTCGTTTTCCTGCTTCCTCCACTTGCGAACCATGGATTCTTTGATCTTGAATTCTCCCGCGGCTGCTCGATTCCCATGTTCCTCGGCGTAACTGATAGCTTGCAGTTTAAACTGTGCTTCGTAAGCGTGTCTCTTCGTAGGTGCCATTTTCGGGGTCCTTAGCCAAACCGATGTTGTTTAGCACAATGCATGTAGCGGCGCTATATACCTACTGGGGGCGTGCCTTTAGCGTCCTCTTTCACGCGGACCCATTGCCCTTTAACGTCCGCATGCTGTTCTCAGTCACGCCCGCCTTTCCTCAATATAAGCAGCGTGTCTGCAAGAAATGCTCCCAGTCAGTCAGGGGGAGCGCTCATCAAAGTCACACAACAACAAGTACAGATTTTGGAACTCGGTGGACATAAGGTGCGCCGCATTATAAGGCGCCCCGTCCATTTTGGAGAAAATTTAAGACTTTTAAGTGCGCCTTATGGTCGTGAAAATACGGTAGTTCATTTCTGGAACGGTGAACTGAACTTTGAACTAGCGCTTAGAAAATGAACTTTCCCAACACTGAGTGTCGTGAGGAAGTGGTTCAAACCAAGTAAACAAAACCAATATTTTGTAGCATATTAGTGATGCAACACAAAATAACCATTAAGCAACGTTGTTGTAATAGTCGTTCGCGGTAATATAGTTCTCTTACTGTGTTGCCTAGAAACAACGTCATCAGGCGCACACGGCGCGATCCATTCTTGTTGATGTCACCATGGTAACGAGTGTATCCGGTCGTGATTGAGTTAACAAGATAAAGCCCAGTGATCGTAAAAGACGGGATGCGGTGGTATCGGAATACAAGATTTTATTGCAGTAGTCTGACCAAATTTGTCTTGTAGTCTGATCCACGCATGACGTGTTGTCTGTCCCACACTGCTGACATGTTTTTATTGGTTGTCAGATATTTATAGTGCTACGTCAAAAGACTAAAAATAAACTAGCTTTTGAATTCAAATATACCGTACTCGATGGCGACGCGGGGTATGTCTTTTGTGGAGCCGATCAATCGGCGAATTGTGACATTAAAGGCAATCAGCATCAAATTTCCCCGAGGAGACTGGTAGCATAGTTGCTAATGACGGCAACAGAAAAACAGTAGGCGCTTGCCAGTCTCGACTGATGCGCCGACACACGTGCAAAGCATTCTGGGATTTGTAGTATTAGTGGCGCAAACACTTAATATTGGCAGGAGACTTGATATAGTCTCGCGGGCCAAATATAATTACATCGCTGACCAGATTTGGACCCCGGGCCTGAGTTTGACATATGCTCTATACCAAGAATTTATTGTGGTTTGGATTTGCGGCGTTAACCATTAAATTGTCAGACCTGGCTGTCCTTCTCTTCTTTTAAGATATTCTTCATATTACCGTACAGTCAGTTTATGTGCTAAATGGGCTCTTCTCTTTCATCAGGTTTAGTTGAGCATGGACGAAACTGGACGGCTATCGCCAAAATGGTAGGCACCAAAAGTGAGGCACAGTGTAAAAACTTTTATTTCAATTACAAGCGACGTCATAATTTGGACAACCTGCTACAACAGCATAAGCAGGTAAGCCATTTCCTGTCACCTGATGTGGTATGCCATTTAAAGTGCAGTGTGCAAATACATGAAGTAACTTTGTGTCTCTTTCTGATATCCAGGACACACGGCGGGCTCGTGCCGATAGGTCTCAAGGTGAAGGTCTAACCACAGCTTCACCTGATGACGATGACGACAATGCAGATGACAGTGAAGGTTCGAGCGAAAGATGATACAAAGCTGTGACACTTTGATGTTGACTTTTGTAACTGATTATCTCAGCTACGCCAAGGGGCTAACAGGGTGAAGGACGTAAAGCGTCTGATTTTGTCCTTGTATTGTCAACCTTCATGATTTGTAATTGCTAAGGTTAAAGTAAAAGGTAAGAAGATGAAGAATAGAGTGAAGTTTTGGAAACCCGATTCAACCTGTCAGCTGATTTGGCACCTAGAGACCCAATTTGAATTGATGTAACTAATGTGATGCAGGTTTTATTAAGAATAAGAGTGAAGCTAGGGCAAGATAAAAGATCCGAATTGTTGTGGCGCCTGTTGCGTAACATTTATTGCCTGTAAAGAATCAAGAAATCCGGCCACTTGAACACGATGTGCTGGGCCACATGCTCGATTCTGCAGGTCTGGCATTCTTTCCTTGTGTTCACAAGCCCCGCTCATGCTCATATTGTACAGTCAAGACATACGCTGTGCTGTGATAATTCTTCTACGAATAGATTCATAGCAGTGGCTCATTACATGCATTTGTTTATAATTTGAAAATGAAAACAATTTCCGTAGCTTTGGCGACAGCAGGACCTCACGAGGGTTTGTCATGCTTATTTGACCCACCGTGGAAACCCAAACTGCCGTCTAATTTGCTTTGCAGTCAGCATAATCTCATGTGACAAATTTTCAAGGGCAGTATCATAACCTCATTTAGGTTTACTCGTAAACATTAGAATGAGTTAATTGTAGTGAGTTTATTTGCATGTTCATCTCTGTGTTTCTGTGTTTGGAGGTTAATTGCATCTTGAAAATGTTTTGTCGTCCCCATGGCAACTACAGAGCCAAATATTCAAACCCGTGCTGATTATTTTTAATACAGAGTGTGTCTGCTTAAGATTTACTATTATATTAGATGGCCGTATGTTTGGGGGACATTTATTTTGTGCAATTACCAAACAAGATTCATGAAGTCGGGTGTAAAAGGCTACCAATGTTTTATCTCCATTTGTATCGTATCTTTGTGGCCTTGATCTCAGCATAGCCAAACACTGATGTGATGACAACAAAAAAAAGATATGACGCTGTTGTCACTTGCAGTCACGTGGCATTTCTTGGAAAGAAATGTGTAGTATCGAGTGGAAGCAGCTTGGTTTATTTAACCACTGTTTACAGTTCAGTTCAAATGTAAATGTGAAGTCTGTACTATTTTAATTCTACAAGTATTTGTCTTCTGTCGTTTAAGCATTTGACATGTTATTTTTCCTCAGGAGGTGACAATAGCTCTGATACAGAGAGTGCTCCTTCCCCCTCTCAAACTGACCCCACCAAGTCCGGCGACTCCAAGAGACCAGACAGTGCTGCTGGAGATGGTCAGAGCTCTGATCAGGACATGGTTCAGGCCAGCAATGCAAAAACCTCTGACCCCTCCTATGGGGGCCTGCATGTGAAGGAAGAGAAAAGTCCAGAGAGCGACGCTGTTTCTCATGAGGAAAAGAGCAGAGTGGCTTCCTACTCAGGTGTGATCCATCCAAAAACTGAACCTCAAGATGTGGACATGAAGTCCGGAGAGATTCAGGTTAAAATGGAGCCGGAGATCAAGGAGAAAGGCGACAAAGGAGAACATGGTGAGAGGCAGAAGGAGCTTCACTCTGATAATGACTCCAGCGCCACCTGCAGTGCTGATGAAGATGTAGAAGCAGAGCTTGAAAGACAGAGGTATTTTTTTGTGGGCTTGTCTTCTCAATGAATGCCCACGGTTTACAGTGTGTTTAATGTTGCTTCTGCAGAATACTTTCTATGGAGAAGCCATCTTTGCTCAGCCCTGCAGGGACGGTCCTGGTGTCTTCACCTAAGCAAAATCCACACAACATCCAGCAGATGCATCAGCGGGCAGCTGCCATCCCACCAATGGTTAGTACTTTAGATTGGAAGTATAACCAGCTTGCTGTGAATGGAACAGTGAGCAGTGTGATAGTATCAGAACTCATATAAAGCGTATTTGTCATATTTGCAGGAAATGTACTTTCTCCATAATGCTGCATTTGCGAGACAATTTGAATTAAACTGATACATTTCTTTGATTTCTGTCTCAAGGTCCCTGGTCCTTATGGCCCTGCTCCCGTGCCCATCAGTGGCTTTGCGATGTTGCAGCACCAGATCAAAGCAGCGCATGCATCTGCACACCAGGAGGAGAAGCAGAGGCAGGACCAGGGTGACCTAGAGCGCAGACTGCCCTTCAACACCCGCAGCCCAAGTCTACTTGACAGAGATGGTAGGAGAACAAAAACTACCTTCTCTCTGTCCTCATTTCACCTCCCTCTTGTTCAGAGCTCTTTCAGCTGCATGTGCTGCTGCTGTCTGCAACTGACTATTTATAGTGGATGCACTTTTTGAGGCCTTGTTCATTTATGTGCATTTCCCCCCCCCAAAAAACTAAACCCTTGGGGTTGATCTTCCCTGTTGTAATGCTGCTCAGCCTGATTCCACACAAAGAAGGTGCTTTCTGATGCAAACACAGCGGTTAAGCCTGTATTGCTGCTATGCTTGAGAATGCCTTGGAGGAAGAAACAAGGCTGTGGGGATGTTTGCTGTTTTGACTTGACCACGTCAAAGTAGGATGTTTTCTGCTTTTATGCACAAGATAACTCCTGAAGGGCAAGCAGTGAATCCACTCTCTATGATGTGTTCTAGCTTAATGCAAAGCTTTTAGCACCCTAAAGTCAGAGTGCCATAAAAGTGGCGCAGCTGTCGGCAAACTGCTGAGCTGTGAGACCACGGCTTTCGTTGCAAAGGTTTCAATGTGCGTGTCCAAGTAGCCATGAACGGTGTTCGCTCCCTCGTCATCTGGGTCACACTCAATGCTCAATGGCAATGAGTTCTCCTTTTTAAAAGTGGTCGTCTTCCCTTTGTCCTTATACCTGTGTACTGCAGGTAAGCCCCTACCCTACATGCCTTATGACATGATGTTGGCTCTGGACCAGGAGGCCCTCTCTGGTCGGCCAGGCTCTCCTTACAGACTCTCCCCCAGGGATCTAAGCAAGTCCTCACCCCAGCCTGACCCCAACATCCCCAATGCTTTCCGCTACAGTGTGCCGCCAGGTAAAAGCACACATCTTCACCTCCCTCTCTTCCCCCCTCGTCTGCTCTCTCAGATGCCTCCAAAACATTCGACAGTACTTTCCCTTGCTGATACTGCGTAGCCTCCCTTGCCTGAACCAAGACTTGTCTGATGTTTTGAGACACTAAATTGTATTTAGCAAAACAACTTCATTGCAGAATCGATTAAAATATGTATCTTCCTATTCCCACTTGCTAGCAAATTCAAAAGCTTGCCATTGGCTTTGATTTGTTGTTAAATTATCCTAGTCAAAGTCAGAATAGAAAAGAGAGAGAGTGTGATGCTTTTGGAGCCTTGAATCCTGGGCTAGGCAGCACTTGAGAACACTGGTTTCATTTCTACTGTTCTAAACATGTATGAAGCATTTGACGTCTCATAACCCTGCTTTCTAAGATCATACAATGGTCCGGTATTGTGCTTGGTCTTGCAGCGACACAAGATTGTATACCATAATTGCATCTGTAGCTAGCAATCGAAAAAGCCATCTAGTTTGATAAGTCCAGGTTGAACTTGAAGAGTGTTGGGCACTTCAGGTTTGGAAGAGAAATGGATGAAGTGATTCACCTACTGTATATGCCTTGCCTACTCTAACAATGCGGGGGGAGAGCTAAAGATCGTGCTTGAGTTGATCAGCTCAAGGTTCAATAATGTTATGAGCTCAAACTTGGGTCAGTTGAATTACCTGAAGGGAATTAAAAGTTTTGTTTTCATTGTTTCAATTTTCTTTAATACCACCATCGATTTGTGATATTATAGTCCAGACCTTAAACCCTTAGAGAAAATGTTTAATATGCCCCTGTTAGAGAAGACCTTCCCAAAGTGCTGTGCAATACAGACATTTTGTATCCTGATGTCATTTTCTATCCCAATAACAACACAAGGATCTCATTTGATGTGTGTCCTGCGTCTGAGACGGACAAAAATTAGCAGGGGAGTCTTCAATTAACCTAGCATGCATGTTTTTGGGATGTGGGAGGAAAGCGGAGTGCCCGGAGAAAACCCACGCAGGCACGGGGAGAACATGCAAACTTCACATAGGTGGGGCCGCCATTTGAACCCCGGGCCTCAGAACCGTGAGGCAGATGTGCTAACCATATATATATATTTATATATATAATATAACAAAGAGTGACAAATGTAAGGGGGTCTGAATCGTTTATTTAACCAGGTAAAAGCTTTTTGAGATATAAAATGTCTTTTTCAAAAGCCAAGAGGAAGCAGGAAGTATACAGGCAGCAGAAATTATAGTCATAACACAACAACATTCATACAATAAATAAAAAATAAGTTGTACAAAATGTATGACATCAGATTTAAAAACCGTGACAAAGCCCAAATGCTTTCAAGTATGTATTTCTTTTTTAATTCATTCAAATTTGGCAGGCTTTAAGACATTGTTTGGGCCTCTTTAGTCTGTTAATGGCGCTATACCTTAGTGCCAAATGTTTAAGTGCAATTTTTCTAAACAGAGCCTGGGTCTGTTTTATTTATATTTTTATTCATCTAAGATATTTTATTTATTGTTCTACATTACAATGTCAAAGTTGTATATTCTACAGAATTCAAAGTTAATTGTTCTTAAACAGGATGGACTTGAATTATTATGCTCTAATATTATATCAGTGGCATTAAAACATCAACGATACTATCATTTATCGTGATAGTTTTTGGGAAAATATATCTTCCTAAAGAATGTCCTGTCGTGGCAGGTCGAAACACATATAATATATTGAGAGAGTGCAAGAGCAATGCATAACACACAAACGTTGGCCGGTTTTCGGGGCGCTTCGGCGGGGCCCGGTGGACCGCCCTGGATCCCTCAGTGTGGGACGTGTCCCGTCCACCGGGCCGCTCTCGGATGCACTCCTGGGCCCGACCCCACCTCTCGATTGGGTCTGCGGGGTCCTCAGCCCCTGCGGTGCAGGAGCAGCAGTTACAGGACACTTCTGACGGTCATTGTGCATGCCAAACGGTGTCACTTCACTTGCATGTGTCCGGGGACACACATCCCTAGGACTTATTCGCTGGGTTTGGGCATTGCGACAAATAAGTTATGACTATGCTAATTTCTCGGGTATCCCCTCACTCATACTCTGGTCCAATAGATGTTTGTAATTTACATGGCCACACCCTCCACACGTGAGTTGTACAGGCGGGTTCACGACCCTTGTCCTGTCCTTCCCTCACAGGGTGTAGCACTACTGCCCCATACAACATGCAGATCTAATGTGTCATTGTTCTATGTTCTATTTATGATTTACTGTCCTCGTGTTGTTTACAGCTAGTGCTTTGTCTTTTTTCTCACTCCCCTCTAAAAACCTTGTTCTGTTTGACTGATTGATTTTGATTCTCAATAAATATTCATTAAAATACTAAGAAACCACAGTGACCGCCTCAAAAGTCCACTGTGACACAGTAAAACTGTTCCGGCATAAAAGGGATACAGATCCTCCTTTATTTTTGAGCTAACAGCCGACCAGGACAAAAAAAAAAGTTAAACGTAAACATAGGGGGAAAAAAAGAGTTAAGCTCAATAATAAATTTATAATGCTAATTAAATCAATGGTATTAAATAATTATGAAATGATTAACTGCAACAGTGATCTGCAGAATAGGTTTAATCATTTGGATGATTTATGTAAATAGACGCTAAAGGGAAATTTGTTTATGAAATGGTTTTTTTCTGTCAAAAGGGGCAGAAAACATAAGATTTATTCTTCCCGCTGTTCCTTTTCCTTTGAATTTTGTTTTTATGTAAAACATTATTTTTTTTTTTCTTAAAATAGTTCCCCCCCCACCCCCAACATAGGAATCAGTAGAAGACACCTGCCACCATTTAAAGTGCCTCCAATTAACCCCAAATAAAGTTCAGATGTTCTAGTTTGCTTTTCCTGACTTTAATAGACTATTTAAAAAAATAAATACATTGGAAGTTACTCACCTGTTACTCAGTACTTGGGTAGTTTTTCTTTTCACTGAATACTTGCTCTTACTCAAGTGATTATTTGGAGGACTATTTTTTTTTTATACTTGTTCTCTTATCTAAAAGTAACAATACTTGTAATTCAATGCAATTTTTTGGCTATTCTACCCACCTCTGCTCCCGACTGATAATACTTAACAATGAGATCCTGGGATTCTGTGGAAGCGCTCTGCGGACCATGGCTTGTGCTGTAAGATGAGACTACAGAAATGTCAGAAAAAGCATCCTAGTAGAACAGCTAAAGTTTATTTGGGGTTAATCGGAGGCATTTACAATGGTGGCAAGTGTGTGCTGACTCCCATTTAGCCTGAGTTTGATTGTGATTAGTCAATTTATGAGCACAACCACATCCCCAGTGATGACTGTGTTCACACTTGTGCAACCACATTATCGCAGTTGTTTCGTTTTACTTCCCCTCTAGTAAAGGTTTCATTTTCTTTTTTCCGCCAATTAAATTTTATAGATTATAGGTCACATTGTGTGTAAAAAGTTTTTAAATGATTAATTTTGGTGCCTTTTCTTTTTTTATTTATTTTTTCATTTATTTATTTATTTATTTTTAAATATCCCAAGTATAACAGGAGTGTCTAGACTTTTTGTATCACTTGACATAAGTGTGCCATTAGGTCAGTTATTCTCAATCAGTGTGCTCTTCAGGTGTGCCATGATAAATTATAAAATTGTATGTAATTGCTCAAATTATTTATCTACAAGAAATAATGCATCTTTGTTCATCTATTTATGCCAGAGAGGCATAGTGACAGACAGAACAAATACATGCTATTCTATTAGGTGGCAGGAAGCACAGACATTAATTAATGTACCCACTTTTTTTGACATTTTTGTTTGTTGGTGTGCCGTGAGATTTTTCAATTGTAAAATATGTGCCTTCGCTCCATAAAGGTTGGAAATCACTGCATTAGGCATCCCATTCCTGGAGTCAAGCAGTGTATAACAGACATGAGATGAGGCTACTGATGTATAGCCAATACCACTAAATGGTTTTCACTAAATAGCAAGTGTCAAGGTACCTTCAGTAGCAAAAAAAAAAAAAAAAAATGTACTGGCATTACCAGATAACGAGCAACCCTTTACTGCTCAGTGACTGTTTTTTTGGTCAATGTCTTTATGTCTCTGTTGTCGTACTAGAGCGGCGCCAACTACCGGAAACAAATTTCTTTGTGTTTTTTTTGGACATACTTGGCAAATAAAGATGATTCTGATTCTGAAATGGTCAAAGAGCACGCACCAAATTGTTTGCAAAAAAAAAAAAAAAGTATAGCGTAAACTCTAAGATTTGTAGATTGTTGAATTAAATGTCATCCAAAGTCACTTGAGTTGTTGTCCATATGTTATCTAATACTCAGCAAGAGTCACTGCTTTTTCCTCTTCTAATATTCTCATCAGTCCTCCACCCAGCTCCCAACCAGCTGATCCAGAGTCTGCCAGATGGAGGCCGAATGGCTTTCAGCAGACCCAGTCGACCTCCCAACATTCCCTCTCCTCCTCCTCTCATTCCAACCAGCAAACCCACTGACAAGCCGTCCTTCATTCATGGGGGCTCAATATCTCAGGTAAGGGCCTACAGGGATACAACCAATGGTAGTTTGGTTTGGTTTTTCTATTATTGTACCGTTTACATGCTGTTTTATGTATGAGCCGTTTTCACATTTTATGCCACATTCAAATGTTTTCAACACTTGATGCCAGTTTCTAGACTTTATGGACACAAGTGAGTTGACTTGGGCATCTTATGTTTCTGCTATTTCAGGGAACTCCAGGCACATACCTACCTTCGCATGCCATTTATGGGCCTGATGGGAGTAAAAACACTGTGGGCTCCATCTCTTTGGGCCTGCCTCGGCACCAAGATCCGAGCAAGACTGGTAGGCCAACTACAGTTGCACTCAAAATGATTCAACCCACAATGCAGATTAAATGTTTTTGCAAAGGTTACAAACTAACAGTTGTTTGCAATGACACAAATGCACAAATGGCACAGCAAAACTAATATGACTAGCAGCCATAATTCTTTGAAAGTGGCTATTTTGCAAATAAATGTTTACTGAGCGTTAAATAATTTTGAGAAACTGTTCCTGACATGCGGCACGGTGGACGACTGGTTAGCAGATCTGCCTCACAGTTCTGAGGACCGGGGTTTAAATCCCGGCCCCGCCTGTGTGGAGTTTGCATGTTCTCCCCCGTGCCTGCATGGGTTTTCTCCGCCGGGTACTCCGGTTTCCTCCCACATCCCAAAAACATGCGTGGTAGGTTAATTGCAGACTTTAAATTGCCCGTAGGTGTGAATGTGAGTGCGAATGGTTGCTTGTTAATTAGTTAGGGTTAGGGTATGTGTGCCCTGCGTTTGACTGGCGACCAGTTCAGAGTGTAGCCCCCTCTCGCCCAAGGAATGCTGGGATAAGCTCCAGCACGCCCGCGACCCTAGTGAGGATAAGCAGTACAGAAAATGGATGGATGTTCCTGACATAATTCTTTGCTTTTTTTGTAATCATCGACTGTTGTAAGAACTAAGTTAACACATGGTTTCAGCTGCATCAATACATGATGGTCGAGGAAATCCAGCAAAAATGGGTGAGAGCCTGGCTTTCAGAGGATCAATCACTCAGGTAAAGAAGGCATGAGATTACAAAAGTATTAAAATGTATTACTTGGGGTCTATGTTGCCTTATGTTTTTTACTTTCTTTTCCAGGGCACACCAGCCCTTTCCCAATCTATTGTTGCTGCTGACCTGCTGAAAGGCACCATCACAAAACTGGCCACAGAGGACCTGAGTAACTGTGACAAGGCAAGGGAGCAGCTGGCTAAAGGTCATGTTATCTATGAGGGCAAGAGCGGCCACATTCTCTCTTATGATGGTATGTCTTTTGACCATGTTTTTAACAATGTCTGTATCCCTTGATAAAACACACAGATGTAATTTTAATTGTATCTCTTCAAAAGCCATCAAGAACCCTAGGGAAAACACCCGTAGTCCCAGAACTGGTCATGAGTTGAAACGCACTTATGAAATGATGGAGGGACCCATCAGCAGGGGTCACCCAGGCAGGGAAGGAGCTCCTTTTGAAGGTACTGTAGTGCTTTTTTTCAACAAATGCATATACATTATTGTATGTCTAAGTGCCATTTCTGTATCACTGTGACTGAGTATGCCTGTTTGTGCTTAGGGCTGATTAGCAGAGCCTTGCCCAGAGAAGGCCTCCATGGAGATTCTAAAGACAGACAAATAATAACTGGCTCTATCATGCAAGGTAACAAATTACTAGACTTTACACCGATCTGATCGGTATCGGCCGATAATTAGCATTTTATGCTGATTGGCTGATCGGCTTTATCATAATTCGCCGATTGTACGGCTCCGCTAAAGACATTTACTCCGCGTTGCCATCATGTACAGTATATTTGAATTCAAAAGCTAGTTTATTTTTAGCCTTGTCGTGTGTTTTTGACATAGTACTGTAAATATCTGACAACCAATAAAGTTATTTAAAAAAAAAAAAAAACATGTCTGCGGTGTGGGACAGACAACACGTAATGCGTGGATCAGACTACAAGACAAATTTGTAACAAAGATACATTATTTCTTGTAAAGGAATAATTCTTTGAGCAGTTAAGTAAAATTTGATAATTTCCCACGGCACCCCTGAAGATTGCTCATCGCAGAGTAATGTGCCATGGCACACTGGTTGGGAATCACTGGAATAGAGAATTAATACTCTAAGATACTCAGTACATAGCACACTAGTATACAGGAAGTCCTCGATTTACGAACGAGCTCCATTCCTACACTGGCGACGATACCCGAATTTCCACGTAAGTCGGGTTTCACTATTAGTCGAAATTTACGTCGAAAAGGCTACTGTTACGGGTATTTTCCCACGTGATTGGGACAGTAAGCTCAGTGTGTGTGGGCGTGTGCGTCGTCGTGTGAGTGAGACGGGACTGTGAAGGAGGAAGGAGTGCGCGCAGGTGCGAGTGTGTACAGTAGCAAGTGTAGTGACGGCGACCGGCGAAGAGTAGCGATTAGCGGAGGACCCATTGACGTCGCATGTGCAGAGGAGCTAATAAAGCCATTAAAGCAGCAAATCGGTGCTTCGGGCCTTTATTGTTGCCGCCACCCAGCTCAGCTGTGCAACGAGAGAAGGGGGTTAACCCCGAGGAGGACAACCTCGGCCCTGGAGAAGGCGTCTCCTGACCACGGTGAGGTGACCGTAGCAGGAAAGGTTAACACTTCGTATAAAGAAACTAAACTACATTAAAATTAAAAAAAATAAGATGCTGTACTTACCATAACTGCTGAGAGTGCGAAAAAGGCAAAGATACTCCGGCCGCATTAGCATAGACGAGCACTATGCACTAGCCAAGCAGAAACACTATGGTGCTGGGACAAAATGGCGGACGAGGCACGGGCGTCGTAAAGTCGAAACGTCGAGTACGTCGTCACTCGAGGACTTCCTGTATACAGTGAATTAACAAGTCATTTAAATAGACACATTGCTCCATCTTGTGATCGGATCGATGATTGATTATCGTTTTTTTTAAACTCCCCAAAAATCCTGATCGTGTAAAGCCTACAAATTGCAAAGCTCCCCATTTTTGTTGGGCACATAGGAACTAAAATGTTTTTTTTCCCTTCACTTTTTAGGAACACATAGAACAGCTGCAGAAACATATGAAGATGTCATGAAATATGGAAAACAGATTAAACGAGAGAGCCCACCTATCCGCTCCTTTGATGGGGGAATTGGCAAAGGAAAACCCTATGAGGGCGTTAACACCATTAAAGAGACTGGGCGCTCCATTCATGAAATCCCTCGACAGGACCAGTCTGGCCAGGACCTCAGGAAGACTCCTGACCTATCAGACAGGAGGGTCATAGATGGATCCATGTCTCAGGTTAGACCTTTTGTAATGATGGATTCATTTGTTTTTTAAATTCCATTCCACTTTAATTTGGTTTTATAGCAATTTGCTAAATTAACTTTAAGCAAAGTCTATTGGAGATACTTTGTTAGACTGTTTGATCGTGTGTTTTTACTAGATGCACTCTCTGAACCAACCTACAATCAAGCACAATGTTAAGTCCCTAATCACTAGTCCCAGTAAGCTTCCCCACGGCCTACCCCAGCTTGAGGCCATGGAACGGAGCAAATACGAGGAGAGCAAGGCAGTGCGCCACACCTCGGTGGTCAACTCCACCACGTCTGTCCTGCGCTCCACACACCAGGAAGCTGCGAAATCTCAGCATAGCCCAGGCATGTATGAGGATGCCAATGCTCGCAGGACCCCTGTGAACTACAGCTCCAATTCTGTGACCAGAAGTTCACCCATGCTGGGGCGTTCATCAGATGGTATTGGCCATATACTGTACATTTTTAGTTTTGTCAACTTTAATTTACATGGGAATGATATAGTCAATTTGATAATGATTCTAGGTGTAGTTATTGTAAGCCTTACCTAATTACAAAAGGCACATGTCCCTCTCAACCACAAAGGAGCAAAATCTGCTGCACATGAAAGAAAGAATGCCATGACACCGACGCAGAGGGAAAGTGTCCCAGCCAAGTCCCCCGTGTCGGGTGGCGACCCCAGGGCGTCTCACAGCCCCTTCGACCCTCACCACAGGCCGGTTGTTCCTGGGGAAGTGTACCGAGCTCACCTGCCTCCACATCTTGACCCCAGTATTGCCTTCCACCGAGTGATTGATCCTGGTACTTTGTTTGAAATTCTTTACATTACCTTAGGGAGTACAGTCATAAAGTAAATGCATATTAGATATCACATTGTCAGTATAGTGGAATCTCGGTATACGAACGACGTAGTAAATTTGAAAACAGAAATTACCTCGGTTCACAAGCTATTTTTCTTTTGTAAGGCTCAGTTTTGCTTTTTCGTGTGCCGTGGAAACATCACTAGCTCCATAGGTCACGCATCGCAGGTATCTGCAGGCTATAAATTAGCCCTCAGTATGGCTCCAAAGAAAGTCAAAATGGCTAGCAATCATGTTTTTAGGAAGCCAAATGTATTTCTGTGGACAGAAAGATGGAAATGGCTAAATACAAAAATGCAGCCTGTTGGCGTTGCTCATTCACTGTGGAGATTGTTCGGCAAAATCTCTAGGCTACTGTTGTAATAATAATAAATCAACAATGGAATACCACCTAAGAACATGCAGCATTGTTAGGTACTGGAAAAACAAAGCAGTGAAAACGGTTCATGTGGATTTTAATTGTCCCTGTCCCCCCCGCATCCTATACTGTGTAGCAGCCTTCATGTTCCCCAGACAACCATCTCCAACTGGCTACAACACATACCAGCTATACACCATGGAGAACACGCGGCAGACCATCCTCAATGATTACATCACTTCTCAGCAGATGCAAGTCATTCCACGGCCTGACATGGCCCGTGGGGTGTCACCGCGGGAACAGCCTGTTGCTATCCCATACCCAGCTGGAGCTCGAGGTATGGTTCTTCACCACCTGGCCCTCTCTTAGCTGTAGTAGGATCCTGGTTAGGAGGGTCTCTAGATTACACTGTTGCTGTGAAGTAGTAGTGGCTACCTTTTGCAGATAACCAGAAGCAAATGACCGAGACGCATTTTGCTGATTTCATATCGTGGCTGCAATTTATCTGGCTCTGTTTAACAATTCATGACTGTCACTCAAATATCCACTTGCCAAGTGGGTGCCTCATTCAGGTTTACCGCCCTTAAACTTTGTTCCAGCCCTGTTGACCTAACCATTACCAAACTGCGTTTGGGAGCACTGACAAAAGATGGTGATTGGGTGTATGCAGTGCTAATACAGTGAGAAATAAATGACTTGTTTTTTATTGTTCACTATTGGCCCTTTGCTTCTGTCTGTAAAAGGGATAATTGATCTAGCCCAGATGCCTCCAACTATCCTGTTGCCTCACCCTGGGGGAACAGGTACTCCCACTTTGGAACGTATCGCCTACCTCCCTGGAGCTCAGCCCCCTTTCACTACTAGGGCTTTCAACCCAACCTCCATATCGCCAGGTGAGGATTCCCTCCCCAATACCGACACGCCATGTTCCCTTAATTTGCTCGCCGCAATCTTCTGTTCCCTCACACCTCTCATGGCGTGCAGACCTGCTTAGGGAGTCCAAGGTCAGTACTTTCCCGTCCAGACCTTGTGTGTGAGCATTAGTCCTGAGTGATCCAGTCAAAAGAGGACAGTAGTGTTCACACTTGGTATTAAACGTGCCTCTCTACTTGGATATCCAGTGACTGAGTGGCTGTGGGCCACATCTAATAATAGTAAGCAGTACTAGGCGGGGCTTTATTCAACCAAATCGGCTTAGAACCTTCCTACACTGGTATTGCATTTTAATGAAAAAAAGAGAACAGTAAACAACTGTAGTCCTTCCACACATTAAATGACTGCAATTTGAAATGGAAAATTTCCTTTTCTCTTTCTGCCTAAAACCTGCTTTCCACCACTCTTTCATCTTCGACCCACAGGAAATTCAGCTCCTGTGGGTCGAAGACAAAAGACAGGTGGAAAGCGGGTTCTTAGGCTGAAAGAGAAGAGGATAGCACAGAGCCTAGAACTGAATGTGGGGACTTTGAATATTGGGTCTACGACAGGAAAAACTTGGGAGTTGGTTGACATGATGATAAGGAGAAATTCTGGAAGGAGCTAGACAAAGTAGTGCTGAGCATCCCAGACAGTGAGAGAGTCGTGATTGGTGCAGATTGTAATGAATATGTTGGTGAAGAAAACGGGTGATCAAGAGGTGATGGGTAGATTTTGAAAAAAGGAAATAGTGAACACTTTCTTCCAAAAGAGGCAGGACCATAGGGTGACCTCCAAGAGCGGCGGTAGACGCACGCAGGTAGATAACATCTACCTGCAGACAATGTAATCGGAAGGAGGTTACTGACTGTAAGGTAGTGGTGGGGGAGAGAGTGGCTAGACGGCATAGGATGGTGGCGTGTAAGATGACTCTGGTGGTGGAGAGGAAGATTAAGAAGACAAAGGCAGAGCAGAGAACCATGTGGTGGAAGCTGAGAAAGGAAGTGTTGTGTGGATTTTCAAGAAGAGGTGAGACAGGCTCTCGGTGGACAGGAGGAGCTTCCAGAAGACTGGACCACCATAGCCAAAGTGATCAGAGAGACAGGCAGGAGAGTGCTTGGTGTATCTTTTGGTGGGAAAGGTGAGAAGGAGACTTGGTGGTGGAACCTGAAAGTACAGGAAATCATACAAGGAAAGAGGTTAGCTAAGAAGAAGTGGGACACTGAGAGGAATACATGGAGATGCGACGTAGGGCAAAGGTAGAGGTTGCAATGGCCAAACGAGGCATATGATGACATGTATGCCAGGTTGGACACTAAAGGAGAAAAAAGACTATACATCTTGGCCAGACAAAGGGATAGAGATGGGAAGGATGTGCAGCAGGTTAGGGTGAAAGGAAAATATGTCATTTTAAATGTCCAAGGATTTGAAAATGTTGCCCAGGGTTGGCGTTGGGTCATGAAACCTTTCAGCCAATGTGGCTAAACAGTAGGAAAATCTCCTCGCCACGTGTGTAGTTAGCCACAGCATCACGTGTAACCAACTTACTGGAAGCCAGTCCTTGTCACTGGGAAATAAGCTTTTAACAATGTGGGTGTTTCGCATTCGAACGAGGAACTTTTTCATACGAATGAGAATGAGTTTCTCTTTAGAATGAGAGAGTTTCTCGTTTGAATCAGGAACCTCTACCTGTGAGCGGTAACTTATTTACCTTCACGTGGTAGCTTCCTGCGTTGGGGTAGCCGCATAGTAGCTTCCTGCGAACAGTAGCTTATTTACTTAGGAGTTCAGCATTATTCCATCAGCACAAGAAATAAATTATTCTATAGTATAACCAATACAACAGCCAATAACTCTTTTGTGTAGGCCAGGCTTAATTATGATGAATTCATATGAATAACAAATATTTATTTTGTAAAATTTTAACTAACTGTATAATGATGCTGTTGCCAGTCGGTGTAGCATTGCTGTCAGTGTCAGCCAAGTACAGAGAGTGACAAGTGACACTTTTCATCACCAAGATGTGATCATAAAAGTGTTTGAAATGGTCAACTATATTAAATGTTGATGAATGATCTCATTTAATACAGTAAAAGTGTTGACAAAAGCTCAGGAAATGTTCTCAAATTCAAACTTTTTAGTTGAAGATAAACAAATATTCTAAATCTTTGGTGGTAAATATTAGTAGGCTAACTTAAGCTGTAAATTGTAAGAGATTTCCAAAGCGGGACAAATGTATAAGTTTAAATTAAAATGACCTTACCTTACATTACCTTCCCCACTGTGCTGTTCCCCGCAGCTGGGAAAGCCCATTAGCCTGCAGCGGCAGGATGGCGGCTTTCCCGAGTCTGCATTCGGTGATGAAGTGCGGCACTTCACGAAGCGGGAGGAAAAACTAAACTACTAACACCATTCACACACGGCAGAATGAGAGCACTCACCTTAACTTTTATCAGGAAAGGCTTTTGACGTGGGTGATTTTTAGTTGCCAGTGTGGCTAAACGTGGGCAAAATTTGGTATTGAATAAGGGTATTGAATAAGTTGTGATGTTGATCTTTGTGACACTTAGGTCACCAAGCCCACCTTGCTGCTGCAGCTGCCGCTGCTGCAAATGTGGAGAGGGAGCGGGAACGTGACCGTGAGCAACAGGAGAAGGAGAGGGAAAAGGAACGGGAACAGCGGGAACGAGAAATACGAGAACGGGACCGGGAAAGAGAGCGAGCAAATGATTACATTCGTGGAAGTAAGTATTTGCTCATGAACCAGCAGAGGAGTTGCTATGACGTTAGACTTCATTTGTTCTGGTCATAGCTACTGTTTTGGTTCCAAGTGTAAATGTTTTTATTTTACTCTTTGCCTTTAAAGATAATGATAAAAAACTAATAAATAAATAAAATAAATATCGGCACATTTAAAATTATAATAATGCATACTTTTTGATCAGGTGGAGTTGAGCAACCAGGCCGGCCAGGAAGCCGAGGCTATCTCCACTCTCCTTCCCCTTCTCACAGGACGCAGGAAGTGGTTGTTCAACAGCGGCCAAGCATCTTTCAGGGCAAGAGTGTTATCACTTCGCTAATGTAAGTTTAACCAACTTGTTCTGCTGGTGATTACCTGCCACACCACTATTTGTTGACCGTATTTATTTAGCTTGCACAGTTTGCCTTTACATGAGATCCACAAACATGTCTCAAATTGATCATCAAATGTTATTAACGGAAAAACAAAAACGTTTTCCCAGGATTCATTAAGAAACTGCAATGGGATATTGAACCCTTTTAGACAAGCACGACAATGTGCACATACAACATAAACATAACGTCAGTCAAATTTTGCATATTCCCTGTAAATATAGTCATCCTTGGTATGAGCTAGTGGTTTAGAAAATATTGCCCTTTTCACATTAGGATGGCAATACCCATTAATTATTTGTATTACAGGGTATTTTATACATGTAAATGTGACAGTTACCCATGTACAGATATCAGTTGGACAGTACTGGTCACTGAGTTACACAAAGACTGTTATTACTGTTTCACACAGTGTGTAGTTGCTTTGCGAAAGTGTATCTGATAAATTGATGAATAGGTTCAACACATAATAGCTCAAAGGGTTATCTGAAATGCTCCTAATTTTGTTTTTAGGCCTCATTCAGCAGCAACAGCAGCAGCCCAGAGTAACTCTCGCTACAGTACTGCAGCTGATGCACTGGCTGCGTTGGTGGATATTGCAGCCTCTGCTCCACCTGTGGATGTGGCCAAAATTAAGGAGAACAAACGAGATGAGCGGGATGAGGAATTATGTTCAGCAGCTCGGAGAGCAGCTAGCCTCTCAGAACAGCAGCAGGAGCCAGAGCGGCGATCCGTACCATATGGTGCTATGTCTCTTCCAGGGGGGAAGCCCCACCCGGCGTACCCCGAGGGTGTTGGAGTTAAAGATAAGGGCCCTCAAACCTCAAAATCCCGCATTGAGGAGGAGCTTCGAACTCGTGGAAAAACGACCATTACAGCTGCTAACTTCATTGACGTTATCATCACCCGACAAATAGCCCCGGAAAAAGACTCCCGAGAGCGAGGCTCACAGAGCTCGGACTCCTCAAGTAGCTGTGAGTATATGAGAAGTTATATCAACTTGTCTTGTCACTGGAGAAATATAGAGTATAGTGGAAGCCCGCTATTCACGGGGGAGAGGAACGGGACCGGACTGCAAATAGTGAAAATCCGCGGATGAATGACGCCCATGATAATTACGTTGGGAAAAACTATATTTTTTTTAACCCCCAAAATTCTTGAATAAGCAAGGTTGCCCCCCACCAAAAAAAAGGGGGAAAAAAGGGAAACAAAATTCCACTAATAGGTGGCGCTGCGAGTATGTGGAGACCCACTGTATTATCAGCATAACTGTAGCTAATCTTAAAAACGTTTTCTCTTTTACTCTCCAGTGTCATCAAGTCGATATGACAACACTGGGGGAGGAGCCATTGAAGTGATAAGTCCAGCTAGTTCGCCAGTCCATTCCCAACTTGAAAAAACAGACGAGGCACAGCAGACGGCAGGTATGGACGGATGCACGTATGCGCGCACACCACTCAGGCAACCACTTTCGGTTTTGTTCTCTAACAGGACCTTAAAGATAACTTTTGACAAACCTAAGCTGTTTTAAGAGGTGTAAATATAGCATCTCGATAACGGCTACAGTAGTCTTTCAGAAGTTTGCTTACACTTAATGGCGAGAATGTCATTCATTTGGGCCTTGTAATCATTTTATTTGAACAGCTCTTTTTTTCCTAGTTTGAGTGATTGTACATGCATACATTTTCAATTACTTTCTAAATAATAATTGGATTTAAAATGTATTTAGGATTTTTATCAAATCAAAAAAAAAGTGAATACGTTCATTTATTTTAATAGGTTATGCTGAGGGTTCTAGAATGTCGTTTACATTGACAAGGTCAAGCCCAGTAACTTCTCGTTAGTGATCATGATTGACTGAAGCTGGTAGTTTTGTTTGTCTGCATAAACATAATTTGTTTTACAGTAGTCACCGAAAAGACCGATGTTCAGAACAATGGGGAAAGTCCAAGAAAGGCAGTGAACATCTAGGAAGGACAATAGAATATAGACAATACACAATCTGAGACAGTATTTTCTAAACAACTACAGATTCCAAGATTAGATAAAAAAATAAATAAATAAGTTATTTAAATCTGTCACCTCTTAGCCAAGATCTGGAAGCTGTCACAGGCAGGTGACGGGAAATTGGTTTGGATGTTGAGGAATAACCATGGCTCAAGCATGCCATAAGCTAGAAACTGCCGGGACACAATTATAACTGTCCGCAGTGGAGCAAGTTTTACAGTACATAGAGAGTGCTGACCAAAAAAGAGACAGCTTGGCTGAAAATTTCTAGCTGCACACATGGACAAGCCAATGCCAAAATCCACACAGGGTAAACATTCTACATAAGCTTAAATATATACATAACATACACCCCCACGAATATTTGGATAAAGGTCTCTTTGCAAGTTTCCCATCAGTCACATCATTTCAGATAGATATTTCACCATTCTTCTTGGCAGAATTTGTCAAGTTCCTTTAATTTGGTTGGTTTCCTGGCACAGGCAGGCTTTAAGCATAGTCGACAAATTTACAACAGGGATTGGGAAGGCTATTCCACGAGCTTAATGTTAGCTTGTTCCATTCCAAAAGCAGTGTACAGTTTGGGATCGTTGCAATTGTCCGCGTTTCAGCTGTCTCGCTATAAATTTGAAGAATTTGGACATTGTCATCCTTAATTACTCCATCCACTTTGTGCAGTACCACTGGCAGCAAAAGCAAGCATGAGGCTACCAGCTGGTACCATGTTCCACCTAATTTAAGATGTACGCTGTATAATCATTCTATCCAAATTGATGACATTCTTGCCAAAGATGAGTGTATGTACATTTCTAACCTCAACTGTATGTAAGTTGTATGCTGCAAAGTACTGTCAAATCTAATCTCATTACCTTACCCTGACTCTCCAAATTATGAATGCTCTGATTCTGAACCTGATTAGCTGGCATGCGAGTCTATGACATGAGTCGATACCGGCCTTCGGCAGAGCCGCCACAGCCCAGTTCCCAGCAGGCCCCCTCATCCCAGGCCGACAGTTACTCTCAAATCCCAAAGACACACCGGGTCATGACCTTGGCCGACCACATTTCGGTAGGAAATGCCTGTGACGTACTGGAAATTGGATATATTATGAGGATCAAAACTGACCTAGTTTTGTGATCCTTCTTTCTGCCATGTAGCATATTATAACCCAGGACTTTGCACGTAATCAAGACCCTCCCACAGTTTCCTCTTCAGCCGCTGCCACATTCCAGAGTACGATGCCACCCATGTCTTCGTCAGTTCGAGCCAAGGTGCCCAGCCGCTACAGCCCTGAGAATCAAATCCAGGCCCAACATCACCACCGTCCCCCCAGCAGGGTCTCTCCGGAGAACGCCACAGACAAACCCAGGTCCAGGTACTGAAGCAGTCATTGAATCATCACGGTGAGCCAAAGTAATCACGAATCATCTCAACACTTACCTCGGATCTTTGTCCACTGTCCAGGCCTGGCAAGTCTCCAGAGAGAGGTGGGAGGCAGATGGAGAGCTATGAACCCATCTCACCGCCCCAGAGCTGTCAAGGCATGGAAAAACAGGAGACCGGTGGGCCTGCACCCCAAAGGCGAGAGGCGGACAACTCTGAGATCAGGTCCGTGAGCTGCACAGACTCGATGCATGATCTCAAACAGGTCGGCATAACTAAAAGCAGGTAATGGGCAGTAAAAATAATGATTGTCTGATGAGGTTACTTTTATACTTTAGATGTACAGTCAACTCCCGTTTATCGCAGAGAATATGTTGCAGAACCACCCGCGATAGGTGAAAAACCATGAAATTGGGAGTCCATATAAATATATATATTCATCTAAATTTGAAGTCGTCCTTAGTAGTATGAGTAATAATAAAACAAAACCGAAGTATTTTGTATTTAAACACCCAAATGTTCAACCAAACCATATACAATATTAAGAAAAGTCCTCTAGCATAAAGCTAACCTAAAATGTGTAATGCCATTTACCATAGATGTTATGGTAATTAGAAACCTTCAGACTGCTACTTTTAACACGCACACAGCAGCGTCACATACAACCAGAGAGAATTA
The DNA here is from genome assembly GCF_024500385.1 of Phyllopteryx taeniolatus. Taxonomy (NCBI): domain Eukaryota; kingdom Metazoa; phylum Chordata; class Actinopteri; order Syngnathiformes; family Syngnathidae; genus Phyllopteryx; species Phyllopteryx taeniolatus. The sequence continues at coordinate 2,671,539 of NC_084518.1, read as the reverse complement.
AACATTCAATATTAAAACACCAAAATGTTGACACAAACCATTTAGTACAACACTCTTCACAGGCATATATTCTCTCTGCTTGGTTAGCATCCTTCTCTGCTTCTTCTTCCCTTCTCTTAATTATGCTGCATCTTGTGACACAACGTTGTACTACACCGAAGGCACGCAACTCTAAATCTGGACTTGCTTGGATACTGTAAAACCCATAAAAGATCACTTAAAGATCTGCGATATAGCAGGGGCATGAAGACGAAACTGTGATATAGCAAGGATTCACTGTCATAAATTGAGTACATGTCTGCTTATTTGAACCCTGACACTTTGATTTGTTGAATTCAAGGAATGACTCACGGTCCCCTGGCAGTGTCAGTTATCTGCCCTCCTTCTTCACCAAACTAGAGAACACCTCACCTATGGTGAAATCCAAAAAGCAGGAGATCTTTCGTAAGTTGAACTCCACCTCTGGTGTTGGCGATTCTGATGTTGGTAAGTGGGGCTTCGTGTCTTTCTTTTGGCTTAAACTAAAATGCATGCACCAACGGTTTAAACAAACCTGTGTATATGCAAGGCATGTGTGTCGTCTTCTCATCTAATTTTCAATGTGATTAAGCATCTGGTTAGCTACATGTGATTTTCAACAGCTAATTATGTCTTGCAGGAAATGCTCAACCAGGCACTGAGATTTTCAACTTGCCTGCTGTTACCAGCTCCAGTAAGTTACGATGCCTATTCTGAAGAATCCATCCTTAGAATGTCATTCTAACTATAACGCATTTACTGGACAAATATGAGCACGATAGCGAAGGGCATTTATGCGGTCTCGCTCAACATTTCTCATTGTATATTTTGTTGTGATTCCTAGGCAGCATCAACCCTAGGAACCACTCGTTCAGTGACCCTGCCAGTAACCTGGGCCTAGAGGACATAATCCGTAAAGCCTTAATGGGTAACTTGGAGGACAGACCAGAAGAGCACCAAGGCGGCGCTGGTGCCATCAGCAACGCATCCAACACGAGCAGTGACACTCGTCAGGAAGCCAACCCGTCGCCCAGCATAGGTACTTGCTAATTGTTAAGTCGGAGTCCTGCCAGTCTTTTGTCTGGCCCACTGAGCAGTTACACCACGGATGTCAAACTCAAGGCCTGGGGGCCAGCTGCGGCTCGCCACATCATCTTATGTGGCCTGCTAAAGCAAATTTTAGGCTTCTCGCTGTCTGCTTCGTTTCTTGCTAAAATCTATCCCAAAATGTTGATTTAAAAAGTTGAGATGTAGCAAGCATTTATCTCCCAGACCAAATGAACTGCAAAATAGTATTTTCCTTGACGTCTGACTTCAAAACTAATTATCCATCAATTTCTTGTTTGTATATAACAATACAATGAGGTGATTATACATTTTTATGGTTTAATAGTCATAATGGCCCTCCGAGGGAACCTAAACCACACAGTCGGTCATGACAAAAACTTTTTTTAGAGACCCCTGATTTACAGTATGAAGAGTCCTGTAATATGTTTCATTATGTATTTATTATTCATCTCATAAAATGTGTTAATTGAATTATTACACGTTTATTGCACGTTTTTCAGTCATCAAAAGCTTAACATGTTGCTCCTTTGCCACATCCAACAGTGAAGCAAAAGCAGGGCAAAGCCAACAGCCGTAAATCAAAGTCTCCTAACCTGGGTCAGGCCTTCTCGGGAGGGGATCGTCCTTCCTCCGTGTCCTCAGTACACTCCGAGGGAGACTATCACAGACAAGCACAAGCCCAGTCCCAATGGAGTTGGGATGACCGACCTTCATCTGCAGGTTAGCCAGTCGAGCCCTTTTAAAGCTTGATTACGGCATGCTAAAATGTCATTTCCACACACATTTAACATTGTCTTTCTCTTTCCAGGGTCCATGCAGTTCCCTTACAACCCACTGACCATGCGCATAATGAGCAGCACGCCGCCCACCTCCATATCTTCCCCCTCCATACAGAGCCAGCAGCAGCCACAGCAGTCGCTTCCTGCCGGAGCTCCAGTGGGCCAGCAGCGTGTGTGGCAGTCTCTGCTGTCGGAGCAATACGAGGCTCTGTCGGACAGCGATGACTGAGCCCGGCCCGCGAGAAGGGATGAAAAGAGACCCGACCTGAGGCGCATCTCTTCCACGCCCTCCAAGACACAAAAGTGTCCAATTCTTTTCTGGTGCTGTGGCGCCCCCTAGCTGTCAGTTAAGTGTACAAGCAGCTGATGACCGACTGGGCTCTCCAGAACTAGGCTCACTTTTAGTTCGGAAGCACTCACCCAGTCTCTTGGGGAATTAAACCCGACTGAGGCTATAGTGACGCTGATATGTAAAAAGAGACTTTGTTTAATTTCTGTAAAGTTATATAACGCATCTTCAAGAAAATCATTGTATGTGAATAGAATAACCTTTTTGCAGTGTTTTTCTCAACTTGATTGTTTCTTATTTTAATGTCGCTTTTAAATTGATCCACTCTAAATGCTAAGTGAAGATGTGTAATCTTTAATGCCACCGGTGGTCTTTCCCAGGCTCCTTACCCCATCAAGGCTCACTTCGACCTGTTTCTTGTTGCCCATAAGAGACGACGTTTCTCCCTGCACCCCTGTCTGAACACGGTAGACATTACAGGACATCACAATACACTGCTCAAATTTTGAAACAGTCTTGATATTTGATTGTGTTTACCACACTCTGAAAATGTGTGATTTTCAACAAAAAGGTGGAGGTCATCACACTCAATTCTAGATGGGGGAATGTCTTCCACACTGGTATCAGAAGTAAAGGGTAGGGCATGTGATGAATAAGGTGGCTACTCCTAGACCCGATCTAAATAGTGAAGTGAGCCAATGTGTTTGTCGTCGTCCCCCTCGCCCCTCAAGTCGAGCTGACAATGACATCTTGCTATCTCTGCAGTTTCCAACATGTCCAGAATTGTCTGCCCTAAAATGTCACAATTTAAATCTGTCTGGAATTATCTGTATTGCTTTTTTTTTTTTGGGTGGGGGGTGGTCTTGGTCTTGGTCTTGCCAAGCCTTGTGACTTGAGATAAAAAGGCAGCTTTAACTAATTTTCTCAGAAATACTGTTTTGTTTATTTGTACTTGCTTCCCTAGTACCTTTTGAAAATACTTTTGTGAAACAATCCAAACTAGAATGTCTTTCCAAATTAAGACCCATATTACCAAACATAATTGTCTGCACCATTTATGCACTTTTTGCCTCATAACTATTGATGATAAAAGGCGTACTGCCTGCTGTCTGTAAAGTGTTAAGGAGTAATTGGCGATATTCTTTGTTTTTCTCACCACTTGCAGACCTTTCATAATGGGATCCTTGCTTAATACTTATTGTAGTTTTGAGTTCATGGTGCCATGTCATCACTGAGATTTCAAACCATGGCAATTCTGTTTCCATTATGTTAAATAACAGGAATAAAATAAACTACCGACCCTGCAGATGTCACGTTCACCTTTCACTTTGCTGTTATCAAGGTTCTCATTCCCGAAACTCGTTCTGTCCCGTTCATAAAGCTTTTCAATCGTTGTCACTGCACATGTAAAGGTGTTTCTTTTCTGACCGTTTTTTTTTCTCTTTTCTTACTCGTTTAAATGGGATGGTTGTTGTTTACAAAGGCAATGGCAGAAAACGTTTACAAACTTGAATTTGAAAAGAAAGACTACTTGAAGCCGAAGAAGAATTAGAGAATCTTTTCAAGCTAGAAAACCCATGTGACTTATTTTTTCTTTTAAATTCAAACTTGAAAACTCATCCATTTTGATGTTGATATGCAATGATTGTATGGCACAATGTCATTTAGTTGGCTAATACAAGAGTTTAGACCAGTCCAATAAAGTGGTTCTTTTCTCCACCGCAGTCCTTGTAACGCTGCTCATCTTGTCAAATGTGGCCTCGACAACAATTGTTGGGTTAATGAGCTGCACACATTCACGTGTGCAAATAAGAAGCAACACATCTAATACAGTACATGTGTATGGTTTATCGAAAAATATGAATTCGCCACAGTGAATGAAACGGAACAGTAAACAATAAGGTACTTGCTTTGTACACCATACGCTCTAGTTACTGTAAATGGATAAATTTGGGTATCTGTAAGGTATAGGTTTACTTCACCGGATATTTATAGCAGGAAAACACTGACAATATTTTCAGTTTATTTGTATTTATAGCGGAGGCCTACAAGGGCAATGTTAAATAAGCCGTTTTACGTGCAGCGTTGACAAGCGCCAACAGCGGGTCCTCGGTTTGCGACGGGGACGTAACCCGAATGTGTACGACGTAGTTTATCCGTGGTCATAAACGGAAAAACGTAAGTACGGCTGTCGTAGAAAAGAGAATTCAGTAGTATTATTGAAATTATGAAACGCGTATAGAATAGTTTTTTACGTAAATAGTCAGATGGTGGTGGGGTCTTCTTTGGCTGTAAGCAATAATGGTTAAAATTGTAAAATATATGTGTGTATTTATATATATATAATTGTTTTAATTTTTTTTTACTTTGTGTACATTGAATTTACATAACCTACGTGTAAATCCGGATTGCATGGCTTCCATAGGAACCGAACTCTTTTTTTTACCGGAAGTCTTTGACCGGACGACGTACTCGATTGGTGAATGACTTCCGTAAACAGACGTCTTCGTGGCGAAAAATGCCCGTCGTATTACCAGTTGTGGCAGAACAGCTTTTCCGAGATATCCGTAAAACATACCGAGAAACTTCTCAAAGTAAGTTAATATTGATACATTTAGATAGCAACAATTGATTATTGTACACTTGTTTTTGTTTGTTTCCACAAATAACGATAGCACGGCGGGTAGCTCTAGCTTTAGTTACTCTCTTTTACGATACATCATCCGAGTTGTCTTGGTTTGGAATTCAAATAAAGGTTTCCTGTTTGACTTTATCTATTTTGGGTTAAGTGAATGCAGTACGGCTGAGTGAATAATCAGACTCGTTTAACAATGAGATGAAGTTTCATATTTGTACCTGTAGAGGGTGCTGCTGTTTAATTCCACCCAGTGCCGTGAATAATTCTACACGGCTCTGATTCCCCCCCTCATAAAATGTCTATATTAATTTCCAGCGTCATAATTTCAGTACTTTAGAAGAACAACTTCATTCCACCTGCCATACTTTATGAGAATAGGGCAATGTAAAGAGTTGCGTGGTTGTTATTGGACATAACAAAACTCAATGGCACAGTGTTAATTTACTTTTTTAATTTTTTTTAATTTATTTATTTATTTTTTGCTTCTTGTGATGGTATAAAACAGATATTCCCAATCAGTGTGCAGTAGGAGATCATCAGTGCGAAATTATCCAATTTAACTTATTTTGTCTGCAAATTAGTATTTAATAATCAGAACTATATCTTTGTTCGTGTATCCACGCAGGCGAATAGTGATAGGCACAACAATTAAACGCGCTTCAATGAGATGGCAGAAGTTACAACAAACCTGTGCATCCACCTGTTGCCATTCCTACGGTTTATCAGCTTTGTGTTCCTTTAAATAGGCCCAGATTTAACACCGAGTAAGTAAAGTTGTGAGTAAATTGAGACGACAATATCATTATTTCAGTATTCATTCTTTTGGTGACAATCTATAGTGGCATAATAGTTTTCTTATGTATAATATTTGTTCCTAAGATTTTATGCCACTTGGCCTATGTAATAGAAATGTGGCTGGACAATATACCAGGCTAAGGATGATAATTGTCACTATATGAATAACAATGTTATCATTATTTTCATGTTTTTCCTTTGCAGTTCCTGATGACTTACTGATTGCGTGAGTACTAATCTTCCCATCAGTTTTCTCTCCATTTGCATTTGCTTTCATATTCTGTAGTTGTTGTTTTTTCAATATATTTCTGTCCCAGTGTCTGAACAGATGAGCAGATATTAATGACATAAGAAAAAGATTGGAACACCCTCAGTGTTGCTGTTGGCTTAGATGCACAAATCACATTTGGACCAGAAAGTTCAGAGTTTATAATTAGGGACGAATTCAAATGGATTTCTTTAATTGGACGCCCTTTCTTTAAATTCATCTGCGGACCTAATGGATTTATTGGGGTCTTTTAGAGGAATGAAAAAACACGTCTGCTTCACAGTTCTGAGCTTCAGGGTCTACATCTTGGCTCTGCTGTGGAGTTTGCATGTTCTCCCCAACCTTGAGAGGGTTTTCTCCGGGTACTCTGTCTTCCTCCCACATTTGAAAACCATGTGTGTTAGTTTCTTTGGAGATTCTAAATTGTCTACTAATGTAAATGTTTGTTTGTCTCCTAGTTCCCTGGGATTGGCTGGCGACCGGTCCAGGGTGTATTGCCTAAAGTCAGGTGGGATCGGCAGCAGCTCACCCGTAACCCAAATGAGGATGATGGTTCTAGTGTCTATTTATTTCTTTTTAAATTGACACCTTAAAGGCATCCACCTGGGTCTGAAAGGTCTTCTCGGTGGGCGTGAGAGACCACAGTAAGGAAGACTAGTGACTTACGATGACAAATAGTCACGCTGATGCTGTAATACCAAGAAATTCCCAGCATAGCGGTTTGACTTATTGTCTGTGAATTAGTGCTCCATGTGGCGCCACATCCTGTCTGTTAGTCAGCACACTGTGGTTTGGCCCTTCTTCATCATTTTACCTCATGAGCAAATCTTCCCCAAACTGACACTGAAGACATGTCCGAAGAGCACAGCCTTTTATAGACTGAGACTAGATTATTTTTCTGTGTCAGCGATGTCGATCCCCAACTAATTGATTCATTCATCGGCAATTGATTTTCTATAGCGTTTGCCCTCATCAGGGTCGTGGGCACTGGGTGAGTTGGAGGCTATCCCAGCTGACTTTGGAGAATAGCGGTGCTCCACCCTGGACTGGTTACCAGTCAGTTACATTGCACATACTGACAAACAACCATTCACAGTCACTTTCACACCTATGGGAGAGGTAGAGTCTTCGATCAACCTAACGTGCACGTTTTTGGAATGTGGGAAGATGCTGGCGTACCCAGAGAAAATCCAAAGGGAGAGCATGCAAACACAGCAGGTGAGACAGACGTGCTAACCGCTAGGCGGCTGTGCTGCCCTCATTTCATTCATCAAAGGATCAAGTGTGACAATACTGTACACAAATGCTGCTTGTGACATCTTCAATAGGTTCCGTGCGTTTCTCGCAGTGTATTTTATTCCAATGAATAAAATACACTGCCTGTAGCATTTTTTAAAATTTAAAAACGGGGGTGGAGGGGAATCACAGTTATTGCTAATAATGGTGCCCTCTCATTGTAAGTTTTCTTCTTTGTCAGGCTGAAATTTGTTTTTGGGCCCTGTGCAATACAAGCTTTGGATCTGGTTGACCGGCGCTCAGTCACCTGTTTGTCATCTCCCAGTGGACGTAAAGCCTTCCAGGTATCTCATGCACCTGCTCACATCCTGCTAGTGACACGACACAAATACAAAACATGCAATTATTCTCCGGAAGCACAGCTGTTCTCAGCTTGTTAGAACTCGATGATGACAAAAACGTTGACAGAATCCCATTCCTCACGTGCAGTAGCTTTGTAAAAACCAGAGTAGATCACCATCGGAAGAAGATTTCGACGACCAGGGTAAAGAAAAAGAAAGTATTCTTACTCTAGGAACTGTATATGTCTAATGAGTCTTATTTCTGATTTCACGCCCTATATAGAGCCTTTTTTGACACTGTTCACCGACAACAATGTTAGGACAATTTATGAATGAATGCTTGCACCCCTTTACTGCTGTGGTGCATCGAGTAATGAAGTGCCAGCACAGCTTTATCACTGGCCAATGGCCATCATTTAAATACCAAGATAATCCAGACTGCTGATGCTTTACAATATTGTAGCAATGGCAGGTGGCTCCGTTTTGTTAGTATGTGACATATGCAGCAGTGTGTAGTGTTTACTGTGGCAGATTGGGGGCGAGAGGCAGATCATGTTTAGGGCGAGGCGGATTACGTAGTCACTAATTTCATTTTGGCTGCTTCTCTTCCTTCGCTTTGCGTCTCCTCTCCCCGAGCTGGTTCGAAATACCTGTCCATCATGTGGTATTAGCTGCTATATGTAGATGGATATTAAAACCCTTTTTTAAAAGTATTCTCTTGAAACGTGTTGTTTGCAGAGCTCATCCATAAAATGTATTAAGATTCAAAAGGTTTTTGTCATCTGCATAATAAATAGAGAAATGCATTGTGTTCTTTTTGGAACAGTTTTGCTGGCCTTTTTGTGTTTTCACATCATATCAAGGCTCGCTCTGATCCTCTGGAGAAGAGTAATGGAAGAGCGACTTTGACATTATTCTCATTGCTGGATTTTTTCTCACGAGCTACCTAAAGTAATCATTTGGATTGTGTATAATCACATAGTGCATGTATAGCGTATAATCCCAGACTCGATGGTAGTTTGCAGAAAAGGGAGTTTGTTGTAGCGCTTCAGCTTTGGCAAACGTTCTGTCTCGTCTTTTTCCACGGATACCTTATTAGGAGTGCATGTGAAAGCACTGCAAGTAATGAAATTGCTAAAAGCTATGACTCAGAGTGTGTGAGGCAGAAATAAAAGGGGCTCGTTTGTGACTTGTGGCCCATCCCTCAAGTGTCTTGCATCCTTTTCTGGATTCAGCCTCCAAACATCATCGTCGTGTTCTTTGTGATGGCAGTAGTTCAAAGACACTGACCATTCTGTTTCCCCAAATGTTTATTTATTGCTTGAAAACCTTAAGACTTCTTAGGAAGTTAAATATCCATTAATCTTCCTGGAAGTAGTGCATTGTGGTGTGTGCTCGCTCGGCACCGTGTCAAGTGTTGCAATAGACGTTGATACATTATCTGCTTCGTCAGGTTGCTCATTTCCTGTTAACACATCTGCAGTACTAAATAGTTTTCGCCAGTTGTCGTAGTAATGTGCATTCTTGTTTCCTCCGAGGCAATGACTAACGCACGAGAACGTGAGGATATAACGTTTCACCTAGTCTCCTCCAAACATTCATTGACCTCATAAGGAAGGTTGCACCGCAGGGGTACTGTTCAATATACAATATACACAACTGCGTTGAGAGACGGTGTTAATGCTAGTTTTCCAATGACAACAACAATAATTATTGTTATTATAATAAAGTCACTGACGTCGGAGATGGTCACTTGCCCGACTTCTGTGGAATCAGAATGTGAGTGTGAGTGTGAATGGTTGTCTATCTATATCAGTGATTCCAACCTTTACGTGGCCAGCACATATTTTACCATTTGAAAAATCTACGGCTCACCAACAAACAAACAAGTGGATACAGTCATTACTGTATGTACTTCCTGCCATCTAATAGAAGAGCATTTATTTATTTGTGCTGTCTGTCACTATGCCTCACTGACATTAATAGACTAACAAAGATACATTATGTCTTGTAAATCATTTTGTGAGCAATTACGTAAAATGTTATAATTTCCCACGGCACACGTGAAGAGCGTGTGCCGTGGCAGACTGGTTGAGAATGACTGATCTATATACGGTATGTTGCCTTTGAGACACTGCTGAACAGTGTAGGATCTAGTTTCGCTTTTTCTTTTTCTTTTTTTTTTGCCTTTTAGTTTGTTACAGCTGTGAGGCTGTCGGTACGTTGGTTTGATTGTTTATTTGTTAGTTAAGTTTGTTACTTCATTTGCTAGTTTCTTTGGTCATCAGTTAGTGAGCAAAATTATTCAAGAATGACTTAAGTTTTATTGCAAATTCATATCAAGCTACAGATGGAGAAATGTCCTTTTTACTCTTGCTGTTACAGTCCACTTGCATTGCAGCCCAGTGGCGCAGTTACCCATCAGATGGAGCAGTGGTGAAAAAAGCTTGTTGCCAGTTGTAGTGCATGGAAGAACATAGTTTTCCACCAAGAAGACAAATGTGATCAGCACGTACAGCACCGTAACAACGAATCTCTCCAGCCTGCTGTGCTGCTGCTGAAACAAATGGGAGGCTTGTAAAATGCACCACTGGGATCTCTTTTCAAGATGTCCAATGTGTAGTCACTTCTGCAGCCTCCACTCTCAATCCACCTCTACTGTCAGTCCAGCAATTTGAATGTCGGTGTATGACCGTGACGGCAGAATTAGCGGTAAGTGGCTGATTTTCATTACCCTCAGTAAGTGGAAACGCTTGCGTTGTCGTGTTTTTCACCACTACAGCTACCGCAAATTAATATAGCCTTCATTAATCATAGAAATGACTGAATGTGACTAAATGTTTACCAGTTTAGTTTATATTTATACAAAAACTTGCCAATGACAGCTAGTGTTATCAACGTAAGTAGTAGATGGGGAAAGGTTTCAGTCGGACCTGGCGTATTTGCGTTTCGGCATCTGTGGAGTCACCTATTCACGTTGTTTTTTTTAATTTAAAAAAATAAAAAATGTAAATCCATGACACATTTTATGTCCTCTGTCAATGCATCATTCTATCAGTTAAACAATGGGAAAGTCTGACGATAACGCACTGCCGAACATCAATGCAGGCGCCTGGAGCTGCACGTAAAAATGGCAGTACATTTGAAGGTAACTTAATAACGTTATAAATAAAAGTGCACAGACAGAGGTTTGTGTCTGTTCAAGTGGCTTGTTGTCATTGGTTATTCAAGTATCTATATACTATGGGATTGGTAAATTAACACTCAACAACAATCACATTTCTATAGCAAATAGATGAAAAAGAACTTTTTTTGAGTTGGCTAAGATGTCAGGGTGCATATTTTGAGCTACTCGAATATTAAAAGTGATCATTTTACTGTTGTCTGTATTTTCAGGAAGAAGAGCAGAAGGCTGAAGACTCGCCACAAGACAAACATGGGAGGTTGTTTACAAGCAGTCTGTTTGTCAGAAACTGTTGCTGCAGCAGTTAAGGTGGTTTGAATCCAGCATCATCCTTAATTGCAAACCTGGCCGAGGCAAACGAACATACGTGGGGAAAGAGAAACATGCTGAAAGAGGAAAAAGTGTGTCGGGATGCAGTCAAGGACTAAGTCCTGGAGCATGGTAAATTCGTGTTTGAACACATTGATGACATGAACATGCTGTGTGGATAATAGGAATTATATGGAATATTTGGAATGTCGTACAGACGTCAACAAAAAAAAATAAAAGCAACAAAACATTTGATCATATGTGATTTTTTTGTTTTGTTTGTTCCTTTATTCATTTTCCGCCGCTTATCTCACCTGGCGTTGCCAACCCAAGAGGACACCCTGGACTAGTCACCGGGCAAGCAAGCTGCTCAATTACACTTGTCAATTAGTGGGTTTTGTGAATGCAACGGATAAATCTGCAACAAAAATACCACCCCACTTCCCAAACACACTCACACACACACACACACACACACACACACACACGCGACTGCGTTGGCAACTTTACCAACCAATCGAGTTTGGGCCGCTTTTCAGAAGCTAACACTGTCAACTAATGCTCATCCATGCATCCAGCTGTACTCCGTGCAGCTCTGCTGACCTTTTAACCTTACGATAAACATGACCGTTTCAGATAGTGTTGCTTAAAAAGTCATGTATCTTCTTTGTCCAGCCTAGCTCCGAAATCAGAGAAACTCGACGTCAGGGTGATATTTTGTATATTCGCCACACTGTTCTGTCACAGGTTGTGTCAGACCCAGCGAAATGAACTGTGCCTCCTCCACCCATTGCGTGCTGACAGAATCGAGTACGCACGGTCAGCTTTAGAAACCCCTGCTGTGTGTTTGTAGAACTTCAAAAATATCCTATATGGTTTTAGACCATGTCCATGAGCCACTTTTACAGCAGAATCCGATGAAGACGCGTCTTCAGAATTGTTAGCCTTTTTCTCATAGCAGAAGCATAAAACCAAAAATGGGGACTTCTCGATATTCTCAAGTAGGGGGCTCTTGGAGCACGTTTATGAGTCTCGTGATGCAAAAGAGCAGCGTGTTGACGCACAGCGTTAAGGTCTGTGTGTGTCACGGTCGCTCCCCGAGAGCGTCACATGCCCTTGAAGCCCTGTTTGTGTTGCAGTTGTCGTGGACAGAGCAACGTCCGGCATCCTGGCTCTGAGGCATATGATGGCTTCCCGTGAGAGCCCGATTTTCAGGCCAGGACAAAGCTGGAGCTTTAGTGAGCGTTCCCTCTGCAGTGATGCCGCGGGCTCCCGAGGAGGCCCGGACTCGTGCCAGGCAGCGGAGTTGAAGGCGCAGCCAAGCCGCGTGCTGTGAGACGCTGGAGGTGAACAAAAAGAACCCCAAGTGTGAGGTGGTTTTTAACTACTGCGGCTCTTTCTCCAGCATTTTTTACTGCTGCTTGCAGCATCCTGCCTCCCTCGCTGCTCTATCCACAGATACTGAGTTCTTCTCAGTCCGCGTCATTGTTTCTTTTGTGTCTAATTTATGACGCAGTGTCACGTTAAAAAAAACGAGGTGTTTATACCTCTATAGGTCACCGGGCAAGGTAATTTATGGAAGCCCTGGAGAATAATGGAGCCTGCTGTAGTGTCTCAGGAGGTGTTAATTATCGTGTCAGGCTACATACTGAAGGCCTGATTTACGAAAGGTTTGCGGGTGGAGAAAGCAGCGGCAACTTGATTGAGCTTGCAAAAAGATGTGGATCTACTGATCTACTAACGAGGTGCAAGTAGCATCGCATCTGCTAAACTGCTGCAACAACATTCACAGAGCAACAAACATGAATTTAGTATGTGCATTGTGTTTTATTAAAATGAATGAATGCAGTGAATTGCGGTGGGTGGCAAATTTTTAAACGGTGCGTCTGATATGCGTGAAAAGCGCAGGCAAAAGGAGATGCTGCGGGCAGAACTTCTCTGCTCGTGTAAACGCCTTTGAATTGCAACACACACACACACACACAACACAACATTCAGCAATGCAATTTTGGATCTTCAGTGGTGTCAAACTCATTTCAGTTAGCGGCCCACGCTCACCCCAGTCTGTCCTTAAGTGGGCCCCACTAATATATTTGTGGCTTAATAAGCTATAAATAACACCTTTTGCAAATCATTACAAGTGCACTTGCACTTTTATTGCTTATTATCTTGTTGCAAATGTTGCTGTAAATCATATGAGCAATCTAAAATCTCTCAACAAAAAACAATTGCAATTTCTAGCGCACTCTGAATCATGTGCAACTTACAGATCAAAGTGGATCTATGTACCATTTATAAGACGACTCCCAAGTTCTAGAAATCCTTTTCACCTCCATCTGGAAACTCATCATACCATACTAAAACTAAAGTGGGAACTACTCCGAAAGAGTGTGCAGTTCTCCACATACCTTGTAAACGTGTACATAAAAATACAATCCAAGTTGTCGGTGTGTGCAAAAACATGAAAGGGTTCCTTTTTTTTTGAACTGTGCTAAACTGAACTGTCGACTGACATTTTGCAATATTCAATGTCTTCGTAATTGTAAAGTAAAAAGGTAGTAAAGGTAGTAATTGTTTTCACAGAACTGCAATGCAAAGGTGAAGCAGCATTGTGTTTGAACGAGGCTTACTTGCTGCTGAAACTTTGCATCTTTTAGCCTTCACAAGTGCATGGAGATCTCGTGTGCAATGGTAAGCACCGGCCATTTTCCGAACCTCCGTGGACAGCATTGGCAACGACGGTTGCTTATATTGGAAAACTAGCAGCGAATATGTTCTCCATCCCTGTGCGCATTTGACCCCCCCGTCGAAACAATTTTACCCAGCTCGGGCACTCAGACAAGTTGAATGAAACAAAACGTAGCTTTCGTGAGGTTGCTCCATTCCCGTAAATGATTGGAACGATCATTAGCACTTCCAAATCCATCACTTTCAACTTTATTTTGCACTTGTGGCACTCTCCCAAAAGTTGATGAAAACCATCAGCGCTACCTACTTTCCCCAAATATGGCGGTCTCCGCCACTATCAGGCCTTTTCCCGACAGGGCGCGCAATCTGTTAGAGCCAGTGAACAGAAATTTTTGCAGCCAATATTTGGGATCTTGGTAAAAGTTCCCAATCTTAGTAAATCACGCACAACAACTACCAGTGCGTGCTGTCTGGTGGAGCAAACACACAAATTAGCGCCCGCTGTCGTAAATTCGGACGTTAACGTCCTCTCGGTCACTTGAGCGACTTTCTCCAGCAGGCACTTGAGAGCGACAAGCAGCGACGCCATGCTTGAATAGTCATCATTTGCTTCTCAACTTCTGACATCGGCCGATGGAACCTTAGTTCCCAGCTGACCCAAGCAGGTTTACGTATTCCCCCATGAGAATGTCCAGTTGGACATGATTTATTTGTTGTATACAAATAGTTGAGTGTCGGCGGTGTCTGCCAAGCCATCGAATTTGTGAAATGACTCAACCAAGTAAATCTGTTGAATTGTTGGGGAAGTTGTCAGCGTGGTGGGAGGGAGGCTGCGATGTGCTTTCTGCTTAGCCCACATACGCAGATTGGCACACGGGTTGTCAAATGTGATTCGCCGGCCTGGTGATGAAATGCTGCTTCCGCTAGTCAAAAAGCAGATACGGAAGTGTCTTCGTGGAAGCTTTCGCGGGCCCCGCAGTTCGCACTCCCGTTTACAGAACAAAAGGCGTTCTTGGCATTGGCACCGCAGCGTAGGTTGAGGGGTGAGCAGTGACTCGTTTTCACGAGACACAACAGTCTCATTTCAGCAAAGGCTAAAGAAGACGGTGTCAAGTCGTCTAGAATTATTGATCCTTTTTTAGTATTTTGATGACGGCGCGTCCCGTATTTTTATCATGCATATATTGAGACTTGTTGCAACGGTCCAATGTCGAGTAATTGCAAAGAAAAACTCAATTCCAAAAGTACACTGAGAAGCGGTCGTATGTTCCGTTTTCTATTCTGTGACGCCTCACCATGCGCGACCGATACTTCATGTGCACTTCATGTACGTTTTCATTGTTCAGACAGGACCTAAAACCGATATTTGAAAGCCTGTAGTTGGAGTCTTTTTGTGAAAGGGGCAACAGGCGATCCCTTTTCCAGACACATGGTGTCGAGGGTCAAAACAAGCACAGTCTTAATACGTTTTGGTTTGGTTAAAGTTGAAAACCAGATGCTTCTTGTTTTCTTGAGACCGAGCGTTCGACTTGAGAGCTTAGCTTTTGACTTGCTCGAATGATGGCCGTTTCTCTCCTACAATTTTTGTTGAGCGAAGCTTTGTGTTCCCGTTGGAGCATTTTGAGTTTGTAATAATTCAGTGTAATGACACTCCTTCAAAATAATCTGTTGAAGTTTCAACTTTTGAATGATTTTTCATCTCCACATTGAGCCACGACTGGACTGGGCCACTGGGATGCAATAAAACGTGTTTATCTTCCTGCCTTTTCCATACATATATTGTGTTCACCGATCTTTGACTGCGCCTTACTCAGCTCTGAGCATCCAAATATGGCCAATACACGAACAAAATATGAAGTACGGCTGGACAATATTGGGAAAAAAATGACTGCGTTTTTTTTCTCCTACCCTGCGATATACTATATATATATATATATCTCAAGTTTCCAACTACTACGACATTTAGCAATTTGTCGGCAGTGTATTCCGGCGTGTTTAATGATTTCATCTATCCCTCTACTTGTATTTCTTCGCCGCGGCCGCTTTGTGTCCAGTGGTATCCAATTGATAGTTTCTGCGTTCCACCTTTTGTCAGCTCTTCGGGCAACGTGGCCATTTCCATTTCCATTTTTATTTTTTGAATGACGTCGGTAACTCGCGTCTGCTGTCTTATCCGAGGCTGCATCTTGTCGCGAATGCTTATTTTCAACATTTGGCGTTCCATGTTTGGGTTACACGTAGTCTTTGTATAACTTTATAACTATAATATTGTGATGTTCAAAAATACAGCAGCACATACACGCAACACACATTTCTCTTTTTCTCTCTCTAGAAAAATGATGCTCAGTCGAGCACAAAAGTGTGCAGTCATATGTAGGAAGTCTACCTGTATTTAAATGCACTGTAGTATTGAGCAATAATTGGCCAGACATGAAGTTAAAATCATTTTCATTCCCGGTTATACTATAGAGTCGTGAGCACATTCCTAACACTATTCATTTGTTCTTCATCAATCTGTTATTTTACACCTACGTTTCAACACATGCATTAGTATTTGAGCGCATCCGTTGCTGTGTACACCTGAAGTTTGTCCCTTCAATAATGAATGCCATGGCTCTCCCCGCTCCCCGCCAAGTGTAATCTGTTATGACATTCATCCGTTCATAACATTCTGAAGAGAGTAAATCCAGGCGTGTAATTGTTTCTCATGTCCTCGTTAATAGTTATCGTACCAAAAAAAAAACACGAGTGTATAACACTCTGGGCCGCTCCATGTGTGTTGTTTGATGGGTTATAATTTACCGTAACATTAGTGCTAATCTTTTTAGCATGTCCAACTAGGAGCCTCAATAGTCACTTATTAATATTAGCGTCGATTGACTGCATATCAATACGTCAACGTTGCGCAGGACCCTGCGATGTGACTATCGTGGACGCGTACATAGCGATGATGATGTTCAAACGATATATTGCGCAGCGCTAATATGAAGTTGCGTGCATGCATTGCGTCATTCAGGAGCGGCGGCGTACACACTAGAATGCTTGCCAGTCAGTCGCAGTAAAATTGCATTGATTTTTGTAACTCGCGTGATTTTTGTCGCAGGTCGCAGGAGCCTCGGGGGGTCTGTACACTTGCTTCTCGTCCTGCCACTACTGCTCGTGTCCTGCCTTCGCCTACGCGGTGCTGCGGAGGAATGAAGGCCTGCTGGTGAGGATCTCACAGGAAGACAAACACGTTGAGTTCCTGCTGGTTTTGCAAACCCCACCCAGGAATTCCCATGTGCTATACGTCACAGGCCGCTCTTCGGCTTACTGTATTTACGTGCGTAGCTGTCGTGCAACCATTGTGTCTCGTCACTCGGACGTGCATCCTGCAAAAAACTTACTGTAGTAAGTGAGACAAAGCAGAAGTTGAAATGTGTCTAACAGATGTTTTGAGGTCAGGTCATATTTAGGCCACGGCACTCTATGGCGTTCCGGCCTTTATCGCCTTTTGTTTGTTTGGTTTGGACGATTTCTGCTTTAAATCTGTGTGAGAAAACTGCTACAGAAGACAAAGAGATCGAAGTACGTTTGACCTGATGACAAGAGAGACCTCCACGAACGAGATTTTTGGGTTGTGACAGGAGAAGGCATTATAACAGTGATGTAAGTGAAGGTCAAGCTCTCTGAGTTCCAGCGAGATTGACCATGACATATGCTGGGGTCACATTGTTGGTTCAGGGATTTTGCTGACTCCACGGTGACTGAGGAAGTACTGACCCGAGTCTGTACCTCTGATGGGACAGAGGAGGTCAACGGAGGAACAACAGTGTTTCCAAATGTGTGAGAAGATTTGAAAGCATGGCGGGTTAGCGGTTAGCACTTGTGCCTCACAGGTCTCAGGTTTGGGCTTCGAATCTCAGCTCAGGCTCAGCTTTTTCTGTGGAGTTTGTTGGCTCTCGCCGTGCTTGCGTGGGTTTTCTCGTCGACTCTAAATTGTCCTTAGGTGTGCATGTGATGATGATTGTTGTTTTCTATGTTCGGTGAATGACAATCAACATTTGCGAAGGCAGAATTTTTGATGTAGCTCCTATTGTATCGTGCGTATACCTAATATTACCACCATACTGTGTACTATGTGATTGTACACTGTTCTGCTATGTGTTTTAAATAACGGCGCAATCCATGTGATTATTAAAGAAGCAAATTCGGATCCTTTTCCCGAATAGACACGGCGTTGAGGGTCAAAGCAAGCACAGTCTGGACATGCTAAAACGTGTCATGATGGAAGGCCTGAAGGTTTTCGACCGCTCCGGATGTAGTCTTGCAATGTGACTTTCTCTTTACTGCAACAAAAACAAGGCTGCTCTTATTTAATCTAATGAACCTTTGACCTCCCGTTAAACGACGCCAACTGTAAACGGTCTTGGACATCTTTGGACACCTTGCAATAATCCTAACGTATGACCCTGTGTGCGCTACCGATTGGGGGCTTCTTGGGTGGGTGCCATTTAAGTTGGCACCGCTTCGAGGATGTCGTCGCGGGCGGCCCGGAACGCTCCGACACTGACTGATCGCATTTCAGTGAGCTGTCAACTTGTTCACACCAGCTCGCACAATTCTGCGCATCACTCCGTTAACCTGACACAACGCTTTGTTTTTTTTCGTCTTCACTAAGAAGACAATTCAGTGCACTAGTAGAACAACTGTCTTATTAGTTATGTTTTTTCCCACTACACTATGGCATTTCTGCGCACGAGTAGAATGAATCGGGTGCATTAGTGGAATGACTACGTTACTAGAGGCAAAACTGTGCACTATTTGACAACTGCGTGCTATTAGTACCACTAGTGAATTCAAAAGTTCTACCAGTTAACGTCTAGAACTTCATTAGTACTCGTAGCACGCACGTGTCAACTTGTGCAGTTTTGCATCGCTAGGAGCATGTACTATAGTCAGAAATGTCATGTAGTAGTGGAAAAACATCACTGGTAGGACATACAGTTGAAACCAGAATATGGGAGGAAGCCGGAGTGCCCGGAAAGCCCCGCGCGGCACCCAAACGCTCCGAAAATCACAAGTGGGAGGCAGGAAGTGCTAGCCAGATATTTGTTATTCCTCTGTCAGAGGTACGGCCTGGGCCCTTTTCGGACAATCGTGCGCTTCCATGAATTTACTGTGCAAGACCTTGATCTTGTGAGCGAGGATACAGATTGCGCGAGCCGGCAGGCCCTCTCGTATCTTCTTCTACGTTCAAAACGGCGCACAGTCGTAGAACCTTAAGCCACGGTGATCAAAGAGTACTTCGACTTGACTGTCGTCAAATCTGGGTGCTACGGGTCTCGAGTTCAGTGTCGTGTATTTCATTGTTAGCCACTGACCGAGCGGGACCGTTGTTGCGGAGGAAAGAGGGGGAGGTTTCAAGAAGGTCAGAGCTGTCGTACGGCGACGCTCACATGAGCTCATTTCACCGGAGGTCTCGACTGTCTCGGGTCATTAAGGCCGCTGTGACCGTGACGGCCGCGATGTGCTCTTTTGTTGCAGTGCAAACACATTCTGGCCGTGTACCTGTGTGAGGCCACGGGCGTGACTCGCCCGCAAAGTGCGTCAGATGAGCAGATGACAGCGCTGCTCAGTGGGACGTCGTCGCTGTGAGTCCCACGTATGTTCCGCTTGGATGCCGATCACGATGGTGGCGATGGAGGACAGGAACAGCGTTACGTTGCTTTTCTTATTCCTCTCTTTTATATTTTGGCCTCCCTCAAGAGTTCCTAATCTGTTTCCAGGGAAACATCTGTTCACTGAGGTTGCACTGCTTTATTTTCAGCTTCCTCGTTGGGAAACAGTGAGACGCTGCACGCTCGTATGTTTTTTTTCCTCCTTTGAAAAGCTTGTTTTATCTGTCAACATATTGTACGTAAATGACTTTCGGAATAAAGTCAGATCATGGACGACATAAACATGGCTTTTATTCACTAAATATTTGACCGTACGTACACACACATTGCACCTGTTTGTGGAGACTGAAAAGTAGAATCATGACACAAAAGCGACAGATGCTAACGGGGAGCAAAGTCGATTTGGATCTGCTAATGTCACAAAAAAACCAAAAAGAATTACAGTCACCAGACATAAATAGCTTGTAAAAAGTGTGACACCCACAGTACATATTCGTGTGTGTGTGTGTGTGTGTATATATATATTTGTGTTGTTGCTCCATATGTTGTTTTTCTACACGTCGGTCAACTAAGACAACACAAAATGGCAGTGCAGTTACAGTATCGATGTCTCCATTGGAATGTTGACACACTCCTGTATTTTTAGCCCTTAAGATGAGTCAGGTGAAGGAAATGACCGAAAATGAGCAAGCGCAATGTTTGGGCTTTCGGGTTTCAACAGCACCGAGGTTCGGACGTTGTTCCTCATCTTCGACAACTTCGTTTACAGTTGAAACACAATTGTGCGCGTCGCGGGCTGCCGACCACACCCGGCAAAAAGGGGCTCACGTTAAAAATGGACTCCGTCGAAAAGAGCACCGCGGCTACACCGTTTGGTGCCGTTCAGTCGACTCATCAGTGTTCCCTGCTTCGCTTTCGCTACTTCATTTCTCATTTATTGGATTAGTGTTCATGGGAATGAGCAGAACTTCGTGGAATTTGGAAAAAAGTCTCGAACGGGGAGTCTCATTTTGGTTACCACAAAAATTCTTGTTTTGAAGCTTCTAAAACCTTGTGCACTCCAGCAGGAATTCTGCATTTGAACGCTCCGGCTAAATCCAGTTAAACAGATTTTCATGACATTACTGAGGTAACTGCAGATATGTTTCAAGTACATTTAGATTTGCTGAATGGGTATCTTTTAGCTGCAAGTCACACAAGTGGCAGAATACTCGAAGACATTGTGTTAAGAGAACGATACAACCATTAAAAACAATTGCTATTTATATTGGAAAATGTCCCCATTGAAGATACAATACAGGAATTGCCGTATAGCGCGCTAAAAGACACTATTCGATGAACCTAACATGCATGTTTTTGAACGTGGGAGAGCGACGGAGTGCCTGGAGAACATGCAAAGTCGACATCATTTGCAACCTAACCCTAAGGACTGTCAGGCGGAAGGCCACCGTGCTCGGGGGGGAAAAAAAATGTCTTCTCTCACAATAGTCAGAAATAGGAAGACTTTTCGTATAAAGTAGCAAATATCTTACTATATCGTACATTCATTTTGCCTGTTCCAGCCAGTCTATACCAGTTTAACAGATACAAAATCACTTTGACTCAAAATTGGGCCCTCAAATGGACTCGATTGTATATTTCTTCGACTGTATAAGAAATCAGCATCAAAGCATGTGTCAAAGCATAATTTCGGAATATTTCTACCTTCCCGATGGGAAATTCCTGGAAATGTCGTGCCACTTTGAAACCCTAGTTTGTGCACCACATGGTGAATCGGAAACGGTGTTTCCCGGGAGCAATAGTGCAATCATTCCACAAGTCACGGTACAGGATATATGCATATTTCCCTTCTGAATGAGTCGAGCTCGTAGAAGAGTGATGCACGTGGCCAAACAAAAGCAGCTCAAGACAGAACAGCGACACCGTCATGCTCAGCTTTTAGGGGTTTAGTTCAACAAACGGAAACACTTTAGTGAAGGTGGAACGAGCTGATTAAAAAATGACCACAAAAGTACTTGTGTTGTACCTATTGAGGTCCACGGGTAGTACAGAGTAGTACGGCTCCAGACGCCACACCAAGACGTTTGATGTTCACAGTCACAAAGATACGTTGCTTGCTGTAATAAATAAACACTTGCACTGACTCTTGGCAGTATACAAACAAAAAAAGGAGGGCTTTTGCAGTTCTATCAGGGCTTATTCAGAACGATAAATAGCGTTTTAGAATGTCTCAAAGTTTGGGTCCTGTTCACAGTCCTACAATCCAGTTAGCGTTAACATTAATCAGCAACAATAACGGCGACAAATCCTTCACGGTGTAAACGTTAAGTTTGACCCCTCGAGGCGCGTTTGACATCATAACCTGCTTGTGTAAACATCGTTCAGTGGAAAGAGTGGCAAGTCTTCTATAGCAGGGGGTCTACAGTCATGCGGATCTGGTCTCTGGTGCGCCTGCTGCCGTTGGAGCTGACGTAGAGCTCCTCTTTGCGGCACAGCACGTGCCGTTCCAAGATCTTGCGGAAGGTGTTTCTGAAGTCCTGGATGCGGTAGGCGTAGATGATGGGGTTGACGGCCGAGTTGGCGTGGGACAGAACGATGGCCACGTACATGACCTCCTCGGGCCTGTGCAGCCCCTTGTAGAAGAGCGTGAGGCAATTGAGGATGTGGACGGGCAGCCAGCAGATGGCGAAGAGCCCCACGATGATGGACAGCGACTTGGCGGCGCGGATCTCCCGCTGCAGCAGGCCGTGATGGTGGTTGTCCCCGTTGGACACGCACTTGAGCTCGATCTGCCTCAGCTGCATCCTGGCCACCGTGAAGATCTTCATGTAGATGCCCAGCATGATGAGGAGCGGCAGCAGCACGCACACAAAGAAGTTAAAGTAGACCATGTACTCCATGTCCACCACGCTCTCAAAGAAGCACCTGAGCTTGCAGCTCGGAAGTAGTAAGTGTCCGGCCTTCGGACCCGAGTCCAGTTGGCTGTCCGTGGCGTTGTCCGCTGTGGAGGTGGCATTCCTGCAACTCGAGTGCTTGATATTCCAACCGAAGAAAGGGACCAGCCCGATGACGAAGGACAGAATCCATAAAATAGCGATAATCTCTCTGGCCGTCTTTCCTGTCATCAGCTCTTTGTACCTGCATTTAACAACAAAAACAACAGTTTCACTTCTTTTGGTATTCCAAAGACACTAAAGAGGGTCCACGGCCAACCACAGGGCTGAAGCTAAAGAATTGTTCTTTTTTTATGACATTTTTTCTTCGTTGGATTATTCGGTATCATTCCGAAAGACGTGAGGTCATCGGCATCTGACAGTTTGGGCTTTGGCCTTGCTCGTGGATCTCCACTTGACATTGGAGCAGTGTTGCAAGTTTTTCTGTCCCCGAATGCAGTTAAGCGCCAGTTTGAGAAGCGGGTCGTCAAATGTGTCAGAAGTGTCGGTAGTCGTCTTACTGGGTGCCTTGTGGAAGAAAAATGGTCCAATCGGCCCAGTGAAACGGCGCCAAACCACCATCTTGGAAAAGTCTCGTTCATGCTCAGTATTTTTCTGCTGCATTTGATTTCCCCCAAAGTTCGACAGTCGTGTCGGTTTAGCTAACCAAAGAGATGAAGGTCAAAAGCCGAGAGTTGTTTTGACGATGAGGAGCGATTCACACATTGAAACAGGAGCATGATAATCTTCTGCTTGAAGGCTTTGAACGACCCGACGGGTTCATCTCGATCACTCTCTGAAGCATCCGCTGCATCTAGCGTTTGCCGATGCTCAGGTTCAGTGCAGCCCATCGGATGAACTTTCCCTGGCATTTGGCGAACGGCTGCTTCAGCAGTTTGCCGTTTTGGTCAGTGGCGGTAGGAGCAGGCCTTCCGCTGCAGGGTTTATCAACAACAGATCACGCTTTGAGAAACGTGCTACGGATGGCATTAATTGGAGCGGTGCGCTGAACTGCAGTCGGGGACAGAAAAACTTCTTGCCAGGCGGCAATATCGCGTTGCTGCGCCAATGTCAATTGGCGAGCGACGGGCAAGGGAACGACGTGCTTCGAACAAGTTCCGAGCCCGAGCTGTCAAATGCCGACGGCCTCCCTTCTGTCCGAGTATCCCTGAAATGAAACATAGAAAAGGAAGTGCATAGGGACTTTTGAGGTAGCCTCTCTTTACTGTAGATGCAGTATGACTTTACTACGGCATTAGCATAGGTTGGTGATCAATACTACGTGTTCTGATAAACTTCAGTGTCGTAAACTGAGGACCACTTGTACATAATATACTTCCCACTTTGCCAAAGTGTACTTATCCAATATCTTTGTGCATAATTAGACTATATTTATTCCTCATCTTAATGCAATACCAACATGAAACATCTTAAATCTTCAGTTTTTGTTGTTCTTGCTTAGATTTGCATTTTGTTGAATTCCTCCTTCCTCTAAATGAAGGTGAGTGTGAGTGATTGTTTGTGCAAATGTGCTCTGCGTTAAGAAGCTCAAGTCAGCCGGGAGAAGCTCAAGCTCAAGCTCAAGCTCGCCCGCAACCCCAAAGCGGATAACGGACGGATTCGCTGGACGTGTTGCTGGCTTGAGGCCAGGACGGCTCGGGCGCCTCGTTGTACTGGCGCGAGGTCGGCTAAATGATCCTAGCCGATATTCAGGACTGGCCGCAACTGCTCTCGCGGTAGTATACCATAAATCGGTGCGCTGCTCAAATGTTTGCCTTTTGGAACATTTCTGCTAAGCTTCCTTTGTCTCCGTTTACGTCACATTGAACGTATCGTGCCATTTTTCGATGAGCTAAAGAAATAAGTGTTCTTTATTTAGTTTTCCGGGTTCAGAAAGGGCAGGGAAAGGTCGCCGCACTCATGCACAGAAATAAAACTGGTCTGCTGCAAGACAGAAATAGACTTATTTCTCCTTTTGCCAGTCTTTGCATAAACCATATGTAAACTTCCAGACAAAGAGGAAAAAATGTGCTGGATCGTTGTGCTATTATTCTACACGACGTGGTGCAAGCGCGTGCTCCGATTTCCTGTGCAATCGAGGTTTGCAACGCGCTGCAATGACGAACCGATACCCGTCGACGGCTCGGAGATCAGCGCGGCTTTTGATCGCAAGGTAAAGATCAGCTCGTCACCTCGATTAGGAGGGAGAGAAATGCCAACGCGTTGGGAGTCAGACAAGTTTAGGCACCTGGCACTTGAGCAAGTATGTATACAGCAGCTGAAATAAGTATTTAACACATCACCATTTTCTCGCTAAATATACCTTGAAAGGTGCTGTTGGCCTGAAGCTTTCACCAGCTGTTGGTAACAACCCAAGTCATGTGGCGAATTAGAGTTGCCCAACATTGCCAACGCACATCATTTCCCCAATAAAATGACACTCTGTGTTTGCAGGAGTTCGGGAAACGACAAAATCCTGGATGACTTGCAGGGATCTGCACACTCGTTTCAAGTTTTCTTGCTGCGCCATTTCATATGCATTTCGTGTCATTTGTGTGTTTTCAATATGAATTCGCTCCGCCTGTCCCACCTTGTTGTGTTTAAATTCATGTCGCCAAGTAGCAAGGCTCCTCGCATGTTGAAAGAAAAGAGGATAACGAAGCAGATTATTCACGCTCAGCAGGAGCGCAAAGGACAAATGGCACATCCCGGTCGGCGGCATCCTCTGAAGCCCACAGGCTGTTTCCTGACGCGTCATCAGGCTAGCGCGCGTTTAATGAGACGCACGCGTGCTGACACACACGTAGCACCAAAACCCGTCCTTCTGACCTCAACAACTCTCCGAGAGATGACGTTGACTCCGGCTTCTAAATCATCAACAGTCACTTCTTGGTGAATGTTAAGCGGGTCAAGTGTTCACACACACACACACATACGTATGACGTCACTGCGACTATCCGGCTCGTAGTTTGCCTTTAAACTCGAGCGCAACCCACACGCGCAATTTGAAAATGTACAGCAGTTCACCTCCAAGTCGAGGGTGTCGCTACTGCCAGCTCGTCTGGTCGGATGAGAGCAAAATTGAACTCTTCGGAGGCCGTTGTAAACCACTGTAATGACCGTGCCGCAGTTGTATATCACTATTATTATTTTGCCCTTTCTCGGTCTTGTTTTTGTTATACTTGTTTATAGTTTGAGGCGTCACAAAAGCAAAAACATTTCAGCAGCAAAGCCACTGTTTTGCATGATGTTTCTGTTTTACAAAAAGTTCTTTCTCCCTGCAGTGCGGACAGAAAGTGGTGTTTTTGGTGAAAGCAAGCCGTGTTCTACTACTGATTACACAAGGACGGAAAAAGCTAGCTTCTACTTTCTACTGGTGAGCGCGTCGGTGCTTATATTGTCACAGAACACAATATTCTGTGGGTGTTGAAAGATCAGTCAAAATGCTCTAAAAGGCAAAATGGGGAAGTTTGGCAGGCTGAGAATAAGTTCAAATTTAGGCAAACAGCAAGTTTAAACGGCGCATGTTCCCCAGAATCTATTCCTCATCCTCCATGAAGTAAGAAGTTAACTAACATAAAGTAGGACAAAAGTATAAAACCAGGCCATTTTTTTTATTTATTTTTTTCAAGTTTGACTGCAGTTTGCACTCTGGTGAGTGACATCGCAAATTGAAACAAACATCAGATAAAGAAAAGGTGTGATAAACTGGTTTTAAGCAGAAGTAAATGTAAATCCAAGAAATTAGCGCCTGCAGGAAGTTTGGCAGGCTGGCAATTATTAGCCCGCTTTGCCCCCCTGTGAGTTTCCTAATAGCTGTCAATGAGCCCAGTCGGGACCTCTGGGACCTGCGTGGCGTGCGAGCGCTGCCCCGTGACCCCCGAATACACGAATTATGCACCGCGCTGGCCTCCGACGCTTCTACGCATCTGTTCTTCTCCGTCTTCCGCTCGCTCGCTCGAGCTCGCAGCAGAACCCCCCCACCGCCAACCGCCCCCATCCTCACAAGCTCAGGGAGTGGCCGACCAGTCGCACCGGTGACCGAATTAGTTGTGGCGTGACGACAGCCCGCTGGCATCCATCTTGTTGTTTTTTTCGCTCCGTGCTCCACTAAAACATAACGCATACGTCCACACGTCCACACCCTGAGGCCGTGAAGCTCTGCCAGATTTTGTTTCCCTGCAACAACTTCACGTTCGACTCGGCCCCGAGGGGGTTAACCCCTTGACTCGGGCATCGACCATTCCTTTCTATTATCCTCAATTCACAGTTCATTCCCATCATGTTTCCAATCTTAAATTTGCATGGAAATTTGCCAGAAACTTTCCCGAGTGTACCGGAAACGTTCCACCCCTTCCCAACCCTAATCACAAATAGTTATATTCCACCCGTACGGCTGTTTCGCTACGACGAAGCCACTTGCGCGCTCCAGGGAGCATTTATAGAGCAGGAAGGGAAAGTGAACTCCATCGTCGTCCGTGTGTACGTCGTCATACAGGAGGTGGCTTTACTGTAGTTACATCAGTGCTGTTAGGAAGCATCGTTCGAGCTTTATGTCCCACCGTGTTGATTGGGTTCACACAGGAAACGATGTCGCCTCTTTGGTTTTATACCACGAAACAACAAAGGTGAACCCCAGCGATGCTGCAATCGTTCGGTGTTCGTCCGCCACAAAAGGACATTGGACGTTGAAAAATGTTCGACAACTTGGGACATTATGGCTGTTTGGGTTTTATTTCTGACGATTTTGAATCGACATTCAAATACCTCGTGCGTTGTCACAGGTGACCCCTGTCACCAAACGTTCCCCAAACCTTTTCACGGTTGGATTCATGTATTTGCTTTTAATCATCCGTCTATTTTCTGTGGCACTCGTCCTCATTAGGTCGCAGGCGAGCCCGAGCCCATCCCAGCTGACTTTGGGCGAGAGGCCGGGTACACGCCGGACTGGTCGCCAGCCAATCGCTGGACACATTTTGACAATTTAGTGTCTTAACCCACGCGTGCGGAGAACATTCCAACTCCACGCAGGAAGGCCAGAGCCGAGATTCAAACTCTTGAGTCTCAGAGGGCAGACATGCAAATGAACCACTAGGCCACCGTGCTGCCCACAATTGCAAACATTCAAGGACAAATCAAATGGAAAAGGACGTGTATATTGTATTTTTATCTGATTAACAAGAATACCTTGCTTTAGATCATCATCTAAAGTTGATCTTTGTTGATCTATTGCGCTAAATCCCTCGTGACGACTGCACCGCATTTCGTTGTACGTGACACAATGACAAAGATATTCTGTCCTTTGTTGCTCGCTCTGGCAACTCCGCCTTCGTCTCCCCGAAAAGCAGCGAAAGGACACCGACAGTAGGACAGACGGAGCATTAGGAAATGACATCGGTGCATCTTGACACGTTTAGGAATACATATTCGTTTTACGAGCGGATTAGAGTAAACCCCTGTTGTTGGGGAATCACGACAATCTGTGAGTCATTGATGCCTCCCACCCAAAAGTTTAGAATTTCCCATAGATCCCATTAGATGGTGACAAAGCACTACTTATACCTAAATGAAACTCCTCAACTTGGCACCGAGAAGCCATAAAACGGCATCAAAATAATACTTCATCCCAATTTGCAAATAAGTGGGTGTTCGCCAAACTAGCCCGTTTTCAACAGAAGCAGTGGGGCGCTGCCATGACGACAAGAGCTTGGCACTGCCATAGTGAATGTTACGAGAGCCTCTTTTTCCAGGTGTAAAGGACCCCATCGCTGCCTCAGGTGCCTTTATGTTTTATATTATCAGCCACTGATGAACGAATGTCGTCTCAGTGGATAATCATTCCGCAAAAAAAGTATGCGGATGTTATCGACGACCTAACGAGCCCGACGTCGGCCGGCGACGGGTCCCGCGAATGAAATAAACAGTGCGTCGAAAGGCTATTTGAACACCGTAACGAGATAAAACAGCAACGGGGGTTTTTTAGTACGGGAAGACGGGACCCCGAGGAGAGCGTGCGAGTGTCCCGGGAGGCTTCGAACATCTGGGCCGGGCCGTTCGCGTCCACTACAACTATCTGGAAAAACACTACCGAGAGCCAAGCCGGGCCCCAAATAACTGCAGGCTGCACGCACACACATACAGTAAACTACTTTGTGTGTGTGCGCGTGTGTGTCTCATCAGCACCGTGTTATTCTGTCATTTGAGCCGCGCTGATCTTATTAGCGGCCATGCGCCGAGTGAGGTTGGGAGGCCTTTTCGAGTCCACTAACATCATGTCACGGCTTTTGTGTGAAGCAAGCGTGTCCGTTGTCAGCGGCGTTACAAAGGGACGCGACATTCCCGGCAAATTCCGGAAAGTCTAAACTGGGGAATTTGCCAAGTATTCCAAATGGGCAAGTGTATGGCAGGATTGATTGGGAATTGAGGGTAATTGAACAGGGAGCATAAATAATATTTCGTTTTGTTAGAAGCAGACATCCATGCAAATTAGATCTCCTTGATCACATGCGAGGGCAGCACAGTATCTTTTTTGGATTTTTGCTCTCATGTCGCATTAGCGTTAGCAATGGTGCTAACGCGGTTGTGTTTGTCCAGACTAAAATGTTTATTAGTTTTGACGTGATGTTATCACCTGGAGAAACAAAGCAGTAAAGCACCAGCTGACTTTTCTCGCTCCCTTGCCTTCCGGTAGTTTTTGATCGTTATATATAGTTTGATCTGTTCGTAAATGTATTGATCTGTATTTCATGCGTATGGACTTTGATATATCGTCGCTATATAAGTTCCATTTCAGTTGTCTCTCGGGAGCAGTGAAAAAGAGGAAAAACATGTTTCATAAAAACACTCCAAATGACTGCTGTTACACAGATTCTTTAGAAAATATAGTCCTGTTTACACAGCCATCATGCTGCACTGATACTGATTTGAATGTTTTAATATTTTGACGCGGACACAACTTCGGTGTCGACGAAGCGATCTTTCGGAGTCATTTGCGTTCCTCTCAGCTTGTCGCGATGTGTTCGTTTTACACTGAAATCAGCACAATTCCCAGTGAATTGGCTAACGTAACGCTGCAGTGAGTTAGCCACCTGCTTTTCAGCTGCATCCGTTACACTCGGCTCAGTGGGGAAAAAAGGATGCTATTTGAAATATTACATTTATATAATGCAAAGTTGTCACCACTTTAAGACCAATGTGTGTGATCTGACACAAAACGGGGATACTTGTTCTAAGCATTTGGTAAAATAGAAAATAGGTTTTGTCTAATCTCTCCACATGGAACAGTAGGTGAAACAAAATGCTTATTTTTATTTCATGAGATTTCAAATGAAACATCAATAACTTACATATTAGCTTTTTCGGAAAGTGCAACATTAAGAGTTAAATGAGGGCTGTAGACAAGTGCAACAGTAACAGTTTGAGCAGTGTGATTGAAATGGTTCCATTTTTTTGGGAATGCCATAAAAACAGCAGCGGCATTGATTATTGCATTGGCTTCATCTGCGCCGTTGTTTAAATGCTCACATCGGCGTGACGCCATTTCAAAAGAGTTAACAGGTTTGATGTTGCGTAGCCACGATGCCCTCGAGCCACAAGCTGAGCTCCGCTGTGTTTGTTCACGAACTCGGCGTACGGCAAATACACTTTTGGTCCTTTACCTAATAATCACATTATCATAATACAGAATTGTCACATCATTGTTATGATAGAGAAGTACTTTTAAATACAAGTTTTTACAAATTGTTACCGACTGGTGCGACTAACTACCGTATGCTCAAATGTATTTCAATACTTCTAATATTGTGAGTTTGATGCCTGAGCTGTATTGAAGGTATTTCCATGACTTCGAAGTGGAAATTCAAACAAATAAAAAGCCAAAGTGCTTTGTGGAACGGCTTGTATTCAAATTCCAAGGCCACTAAATCGGCCGCAGATGACTTTCCTCCCCGACGCGTCAACATGTCTTTTCTTGCCGAAGTTTGAGGCTAATGGAAATGACGGCGCATCTCGGTGGAAGAGCCCCACGGGAACGTTCAGTGGCTTTCAAACAAAACCAAAAATATCAGCAAGTGCTTGTTCATTGGTGCATTTTGGGATTCGTTCAAGTCAATAGGCTTCAGTTTGACACATCGGCAAACACGCGGTTTGTCACCGCTGGATATGAAATAAGAACCGTCAAGTCGAACACGGTAACGCAATCCAACGGGTGCGGACGACTTCGGCCCTTGGTATGCTTCCTACCCGCTCATCCCGGGTTGCGGCGACAAAGCCGTTGTCGCTTCGCTTGCGTTTTCCTGACATTTTCCCTGAGCGTCTCATGTGAACGTCTCACCTTCACAAAAAATAAGGGTCAGGAAAAAAAAAAAAAGGCCGGTCAGGGCCAGTGTTGGTTTCTGCTGTGTCACTTTGGAACAGGAAAACCTTTTCGCCTCATCGTGACAAGCTTTGGATTGTCGTAAAGAGACGTTCCACACATCGCATGGCATGGCATGGGCACGGTGGGCCTATTGGTTTGCATATCTGCCTCACTGTTCTGAGTTCAGGGTTGAAATCTCAGTTCTGGCTTTCCTGTGTGCACTTTGCATGTTCTCCCCACACTTTTTTGGGTCTAAAACATGCACGTCAGGTTCATTAAAGACTAAATTGTCCATAGGTGCTCATGGTCGTCTATACATATGTGCCCTGCGATTGATTGATTGATTGGCGACCAGTCGGCTATCATCGGGCAGGAGGCGGGGTACACCCTGAACCGGTCGCCAGCCCATCGCAGGGCACACGCAAACAAACAACCATTGGCACTCACATGCACACCTACGGGCAATTTAGAGTCTCTAGCACGCTTGTTTTTGGGATGTGGCAGGAAACCGCCAAAAGGGAGAATTGTGTTTCACAAAATCCCGTCGTCCGTCGGCGTCGTCCGTGTGGATCGCAAATCTCCTTTGACAGCGAGTGAAAAAAAGACAAAGACAAAAGGTGGCGCAGCGGAGAAAGAGGGAGGAGGCCTTTTTTTTGACAAATATTTAATGATGTGGTTTCAAAGTGTTATGTTTCCTAATAGCTACGTTCTTTCCTTTTTGTATATACGCTGAAAGAAAGTGTTGAATTTGCTCATGTACGCCGGTTGCACATGATTCAAACGGGTTCAATTTGATGTTTTGCAGGAAAAGCGGGAGAAATGATGTCAGTTTGCCATATTTGAATCGCGTGCAACCGAAATCGATAACTTAGCAACGTGCAGTATAGAAATGATGTTTAGTTTTCTTTGAATCCTTGCTTAGATCCAATGCAAATGGCTTTCATTTGCTTTTACGCTTTCGGTTGTGCGCATATTGAATCAGGTGTCTGTCTGTCCGTCCATCCATCTGCTTTTATAAAGGTATCCGAAGGTCAAACTAAATTGGTGAGAAGTTCCGATTCAATATTCCGAGCATTTTCAGCTTAGGTGATTTTGGTCTTTTCATAAGAGTTCCTCTCAGGTTTTTTTTTTTTTGATGGTTATTGTTTTAAAATTGCACGGGGCTTAGTTTTCCACGTCACAAAGAGCCAAGAAGCAGGAGGAGGCCGGAGCCCTCCAAAAGGTGACGCTCGCTGACCTGAGAGGGATTTTGACCGCCAGGTATCTGTCGATGGCGATGGCGAGCAGACTGAAGATGGAGCTCTGGGTCAGAACCAGGACGAAGCAGGCCAGGAACAGGCAGCCGTAGAAGTCCAGTCGGATGCCGACGCTGATGGTGACGGCGAAGGGGATGGCCAGGCAGCCCACCAGAATGTCGGCCACGGCCAAAGACACCAGAAAATAGTTGGTGGCGTTCTTCAGGGTGGTGTTGATGGCCACGGCCCAGCACACCAGAACGTTGCCGGTTATGGAGAAGAGAGCGATGACCACTTCGATGATGATGTAGACCGTCTTGATTCCCTCCTCATGCATTCTTCTGACACGAGGAGCTACTCCAAGTCGACGGGCAGCGCACAAGTCGACGGGTTGAGGTCCGAGAATAGTCCACGAGTGGGAGCTGCTAAATTGACCATCTGCAAGGGTGGGGCAAAAGAAGCATGAACATTCGCGCTAATGCGCCTGTTTGCCGATGTTCTTACCTTTGCAAAGCCGTGCATCGTCCGCGGTTGATTTTCTTCGAGTGTGGCGCGACTTTCCTCTGTGACGGCACTTTTCAAGTCGGGGAGGGACGCGAGCGCAGAGGAGGGCGAAGGCTGACATTTTCATTCAAGCCACGCCCCCTCGCTCTCTCTCTCTCTCTCTCTCTCTCTCGCCTTCCCTCCACGCAACACGCAACACGCAACACGCACTTCTCCCATCGAGCGGCACCCCGTCGCGCTAAGAGAGGAATCCCGAGCGCCAGTGTCGCCGTGCGTCATTACGCACACATCAAACCAAACCGCATCCATCGTTGGTTCCGTTGAGTAGTTTCAATAGAATGCGTAGAAAAAGTCTACGCACCCCCCGTTCAAATGCCAGGTTCTTGTGATTAAAAAAAAAAAAAAAAAAAAAGACACCCAAATACATCATATCCTCACGTTTTCCACCATTAATGTGACCTAACCCCTAACCTGTCCAACCCAATTGGAGGGGGGGGGAATAAAATATGTGAACTCTTTGGAATGTCTTACATTTCTATACAAATTGTATGTAAATGGAAAAGGTTGATTTGTGTCGCTTGTCTTCCAAGGAGTGGCCTTCCTGTCAAGATGAGTGCAAGAGCATGGCACAGGACGAAAGAATGAACCCTAGAGTGTCAGCTGAAGACTCACAGAAACCACTGTCGCATGCCGACATCTCTGTTGACAAATGTAGCATCTGCAAAACATTCAAGAAGAATGAGGTCCATGGGAGAACGCCAAGGAGGAAGCTGTTGCTGCATGTTTGAAGTTTGCTGAAGAGCACTTGGATGTTCCACAGCACGAATGGCAAAATATTCGGTGCAACCAAAGTTGAATAGTTTATGAGGAATGTGTGGTGGGAAAATGGCACAGCACACCAACATCAAAACCTAACCCCCACTGTGAGGCACGGCAGAGGGAGTGTCGCAGTATGGGCGTGCTTTGCTCTCTCAGGGCCTGGACATGAATTCAAAAGTCCATCAAGATATTTTGCAGCAGAACTATTCAACAGTTGAAGCTCAAAAGAGGATGAGTGTTGCAACAGGACAATGGTCCAAAACCCAGAAGCAGAAACGTCTAACGCGCAACAACAGGACACGTTTGGCTGAGGTTATTGCTGCCAAAGGAGGGTCAACCATTTACGTTTGCATTCGTCCTTTGAATGTTTGTTATTTTCAATCCAAAAATAGGAGGTATTTGTTGAAGACAAATTTGTTATTCTTGTTTTAGATGATGAGACTACATTTGACCTATTTATGTAGAAATGTAAGTTCTAAAGGGATCAAGTACTTTCTCCTCCCACTGTAAATGGGAGTCAGCACAAAGTGCCACCATTTATTCAAATTCTAGTAGGCTTTTCTTGACATTTTTGTAGTCACTCTTACAGCAAAAGCCAGTCGCCAGAGATGAGGTGAAGTCAACCGCTTGGTTGGTTGAAGTCTTGTCTTATAAGGCGGGTGGTGGAACGTGAGCCAGGGAGCATTAACGGCACCAAAAGATTTGGAGAAGCAAGATATTCCCCATCCACGGGCTTAGGAAAGGGAATTGTTTGATGTTGTCCGCTCCCAAAATGATCCATGGCGGTGCGTTGCGTCTTGCGCCAGCCTAAAAACTGAAACTTTTTGTACACGTACTCTACAAAGTGCATTTTTCTTCACTTGTTACCATTCGTGAATTTAGCATTTTTTTGTTTCAGTCCCCAACATTAGCAAATCTATGGAAAGATATTTTGACAGTCTGTCCAGTGAATTGTTATTTGCTAAGTTATCAAAGCAGATATTGTATATAATCAAGAGTAAAAATTCATTTTTCCTTTTGTACTGAAGTACATTTCAGTTTGTTTTTTTGTTTTTTTTTAAAACCTTTCCTTAGAGGTGTTGAATCAAAACGACCCAACTTTAGCAGTCTTTTTTCTATCTTTACTTCTACTTAAGTGTGAGTACATTTTGCCTAAAAGAGGAATCAAAAAGCCTCTCATCAAAAGGTGTCTGTTAAAATAGTACATTTGCTACGACAATCGGTGAAACCGGGAGGCAATTCGGTTGCTCCTCCCCCTTGGGACAGGCCCGCCCGCTTTAAACGAGTGTTAAGAAGAAAGAGAAATGGACGTTCCTTTATTAATGCAACAGCTCTGGAAATGTGACATCATTACATAGAAAAATTCACAAATGTACTGTATGTCCACGTGTTAACTCCTCAGGATGCACGTAAATAAATAACGTTTGATTTCCAAAGCAACAATATGTGCTGAGCATCATACTGAACTATGTCAGCTGTCATGGCGGAATTACACATATTTCCTGTACTGTCCATATTTTAAAAGCAGCCGCAGCACCGTTGCTGTTGAGGGCTCACGCGGTGGTCGGGGGCACAAAGCAGAGGGCCTTGCAATGAGAAAAGGACAAGTTGCATTTCGCAACCGGTCAGCATCCGCGCGACACGTGCGGAAAGTCTAACCCTGTCGAAAAAGCAAGCTGCGCTGCGCGCCGCCGGCGCAAGTGAGCCTCACGTCTTCAACTTTGATCAATGTGCCGAGTGGCCACATTGTTGTTGAACGCGTCGCAGTAGAAAACAGCCGCTCCGGAACAGATGGGCTCGAGCGTCCGGCGCCGGGCGGGAGGCGAAGCAAGGTGCGTCTGCCAGGAAGGCCGATGCGGCGCGGACACCGCTCAGGTCTCGAAGTACTTGTAGATCTGAGAGACGTACTGCATGACGCTCTGCCAGTCAGGCCTGTCGGTCTTCATCAGCTCCTCGATGTTCTGCTCGGAGCAAAGACATCATCACGTGAGCGGGAGGGTTGGAGGACTCTTCTGGCGAAAGTCAGACTCCACACCGGCCCGCTCGCTATTCGGTCACGTATCGAGACGGACGATCATCCAAAAGTCACATTAGCGCTGTTACTGAGTGGGGAGTGAGTTTGATGAACACTTGGGCCTACTATGCTACTGTACATTGGTCATGACGGCGGTACTTGGAGAGCTAAGTTTTTTGTTCGGTGCGACTTTGTGTAAGGAGGGAGAACCACTGCAATCAAGTCATGAAAACATGGCGGTTTTTTTTCTTAACAACCATGGTTAACTTGTTTTTACAGCTGCACGGTGGATTATCGCTTCACAGTCAGGAGACTTTCGCCCGCTTCTTCCCACATTCCGAAAGCACGCTTCGAAAGTTGATTGAGGACTTTTCATTGTCCATAGGTGTGAGTGCGATTGGTCGTTTGTGCCTTGCCCTTTCATCAAATTGCTGGAGGAGCTAATAAAGCTTGGCGACAGTTTGAGCCTGGAACATCCATCCATCCATCCATCCATCCATCCATTTCTGTCCCACTTATCCTCACTCGGGTCGCAGGCGTGCTGGAGCCTATCCCAGCTAACTTCGGGCGAGAGGCGGGTACACCCTGAACTGGTCGCCAGCCAATTGCAGGGCACATACAAACAAACAACCATTCGCACCTACGGCTAATTTAGAGTCCTCAGTCAACCGTGTTTTTGGGATGTGGGAGGAAAGCGGAGTGCCCGGAGAAAAGCCCACACGTGCACGGGGAGAACCTGCAAACTCCACACGGGCTGGGCCGGGGATTGAACCCCGGACCTCAGAACTGCGAGGCAGACGCTCTAACCAGTCGACCGCCGTGCCGCCAGCCTGGAACATTTCCTGTAAAAAAAG
Source organism: Phyllopteryx taeniolatus (assembly GCF_024500385.1). Taxonomy (NCBI): domain Eukaryota; kingdom Metazoa; phylum Chordata; class Actinopteri; order Syngnathiformes; family Syngnathidae; genus Phyllopteryx; species Phyllopteryx taeniolatus. The sequence continues at coordinate 2,635,551 of NC_084518.1, read as the reverse complement.
GATTTGAAGTCTATATCCAATTGGAGCGTCCTGTGCTCAGCTTAAAAGGTTCCACTGTATTAAGTTAGAATCCAAAAGATGAATGTTTCCAATCTCGTAGCCAGATGCACACAGTAGACAAAGAAATGTGAGCTGCGGTCACCCTCGTGGGTGAGATTCACAGCAAATGAGTTGTTCGACTGACTTCCGTACTGGATCGAAATGACTTTCGTGTGTTGTTTGGTGCAACTGCCATCATTTGCTGTGATAAGGTGATATATGTAACGACCACACATCATCAATTGTTGTTGGATTATGATGACAAAGTATCTACTTGTTCCCCACTGGCTGCAAGATGATCCGCAATCATTCCCGTAAACGTGTGCACTTCGTGTAAAGGTAGCAGCCTGCACGAATGCACAAAGTCACCTTTTCTGGCATTTCATGCGTTTAACTCAGCAAACGAGGGGTCCCGATAAGGCAGATTGGGACGCTTTGAAGGAACTCAGACTAAACAGTTGGCTAAAAGAATTCAAAGTTATCAGTAGGATGATGAAATAGCAGCCAGAGGTCCACTTAAAGTGGAATATCATCAAGTCATCTTGGAAATGATTGAATGATGAACTACTACTGAATAGGCACATTTTGACAGCAGAACCAACAGTAAAATAAGACCCGGGACCATCCTGTTAAAAACAGAAAGTCAAGACAGTCAGGAGGGGAACGGCCCATAAAGCATCTTATAAAGCATAAAGCGCTTGTTGTTAAGTGAAATACACGAAATCAAAATCCTTCCGTGTCGTCTCTCATTCCTACTCACCAGGGAAGGTTTGATTCCGACGCTCTCGGCGGCCTGGAAGGCCAAAGTCAGGTTGCGGATCTGAAGGGAAAATACATCACACTTGAAGCGACATTTCCACACTACAGGCACACACGAGCTTTTGTACAGCAACAATAAGAAGAAGGCCCCACCAATATGGATTTTTTTTTTAGGCCGATGCCGATATCTGGCAGAATTAAATTCCGATAACCGATTAGTCAGCTGATTCATTCAAAAATATGTCATGAATAAAGGGACTTCTTTTTGGATCCCTTAATGCTTACAACATTCAAGATGTTGACCGTTTTAAAATACTTAACAAGAGAGGGAAAAATCTGCCAAAATTGGCAGATTTCTTTTCCTGTTTGTTTGAATGTCTTTGTCTTGTGTTGTAATTTTGTAAAAAATTTTAAAAAAAAGTAACAAAAAAGGCTAATATGGTCTCGATTAATCGGTCGGGCCTCAAATAAAACCATAACACGTCAGACAATAGATAGTATTACCCCATTTTTGTGTAAATACAGTATACGCATAACACCTAGACTGATGACATTTTTGGAAGATTCTTTGGTAGATGTTTGTCCTCAGATAGGAAGTGGACTTCAGGGCCAAACTAGAAATACATTTACAACATCATTGCATTATGTAATTCCCCAATGACTCACTGAATCTTTTTCCATGCTTAATTCTTAATTCAGCCGTCCTATTATTAAAAAAAAAAACACTTCCTGAAGAAAAACAATGGGATTTTTGGCCTATGTTGAAATTGTTACATTGCATTGTTACAAACGCCCCGCATTTGAAAGTGTTGTGCACTCTGTCCCCTGCCTTGCCCCGATTTTCCCATCATACTGAGGCAAGCGAGCGCCTGAACTCATCGTGTTCGCCTTCAAACGGCCCGGTCCGTTTAGGATGATAAAGTACAACACTATCGTTGATATGATTAAATCAGTTCTGATGTAGTCTGTCTCGAAAAGAGCACGTTCCCCTGTTTTCTGCCTAAAACCCGAGGCCATCGATTAGGATCTCGGGTAAAAACATCTAATGATAAAGGGCGAGAGGGGCAGTAATGGGATTAGCGGAAGGACAGATTACACCGCAAAGAGCCGCTTGGCTGTTTGGGCCCGAGGCTGAAGTCACTCAGCAAGAGTTATTCAAGTCAACTCCCGCCTATTGAATTATTCAGCACAGTGGCAGCGCCGTGCCTCTGTCACCAGCTTAATGTAACGCACATGTCTCATTTGTCACTAAGGGTGAATCAGTGCAGGTCTGAGGTGTTTGACGATTGTTTTCGAGGAGCAGCCTCAGTCACATGGTCTTCTGTTCCGACCATGTGACTGTCAAGACGCGAGTGAAAATTCTTGGGATCTGGCCAAACTAGAAAAAGTACTGTAGCTACGTTTATAAAGGAACTACTGTATATAAGCACGGTTCAACAGCGGAAACAAAAACCAAACGTTTATTAGAAATGAGTAGTGAATGCCTAATTGAAGACTAGAGAGAGATTGTAGTTATGCGCAGGGTTTATTTGAATGTCTTAACCTTGGTCCCATGAAAAGATTTTCTTGTCCTAACTTGCAATCCGAAAGAGTCACAAGTAAACTTGGGACATTCAAACTATGCCTATAAACAGTGGTTTATGTGGGAGCTCATGACCCACTGATGACTGGATCCAAGAATGCATCTTATTCAGTAAGTAAGTACTAAGTCCAGTATGTACGAATGTGTGTGTGTGTGTGTGTGTGTGTGTGTGTGTATACCCACGGGGGCTGCAAAACTATGAAAAACAAAAGGTTTACCAAGTCATAGCAAGCACACTTTGACATAGACAACTTTGTTAGCAATTTCTTGGCATGCTTCTCTTCTAAATGTTCACATCCACGGCGCATGTTTATTGTAATTTTTTAGTAGGGCTAACGTGTGGATAAAGAGCAAGTTAATTGTAGCCGAGTGTGTGCGTGTCCATGTGTATTTCTGTAGTTTTGTACCTTATCTTGACTGATGAGCTCCTGGTAAGGGATGTGAGCGGGCAAATATGTGTGCAGGAGGGCACAAAAAGCCAAACCATCACTCCAACTGCTGCTGAAGTTGGTCACATCGATATCCTGTCCAAAAAACAAGAACAGAGAGCTCACCAGAACATTCAAAAAGACGACAACAATCTGAAAGCCACACGGAGATGCCATTGAAGCAGCTGTTAAGTCCTAGAACAAGAGGTCCTCTGGTTGGTAGAGGGACATTCATGCATTTGCACGATGTTGTCAGGATCTTCTTGGATCCTCCTGTAATCCTCTGGTGCACTTTGTGATGTCTCCTCATGTTCACGGTGGTGAACAGGCCATGAAAGCGGACGGAGCAGTCATGAAGGTCACATTTAATAAAAGATTGCTCATGCAGTTCTGCGTCTTTATGAGCACATTCATGTCCGCTTGTGTTTCTTTGAGGGCGCCTCGTTCTCAGAGCCCCTCAACCCCTCTGAGAACGACCTCTGGGTCGAGAATGTGCTCAGCAGCACGTCCAGTTTGTGTATGTGCAATTCACAGCGCATTGTCCTCTCATACAGCGGGGCTCTGATAACACAACAGGTTATGAGGGGAAGACTTCCTCCTTCCTGCTTGAATAGATCAGTTCCGCTCCCTAATTCGTCTCAGCGGTTAAGAAAATGGCCACAAAAGAAAGACTCTCTACCCAAAGTCATATTCAGGGCATACAAAAAAGGCGGCACACCTTTGAAAATACTGAAATAATCATGAAAAAAGGGAACTTGTCAAATTCAGATGAAGAATAACCTCAAATCATTTATTGTTAGGGGGGAAAAATGTCATCGCATAAATGAGCACACCCTTAGTCCGACAATACATTTTGATACGCTCCTGTTCTTTAATCCCCGCTCAATGGGCATTTACATTATCAAGAGTCATGTAATATTTATTGCGTTTATTTAGCTATTTTTTTTTAATCAAAATAAATGCGTTAATTGACTTACTGTAATTCAGATTTTTTAAATCCATTTTATTAAATTTTTGAAAAAAAATCATGATCATAAATACAGTACATCATCAACAATAAAATTGAAAATGAGAATGAATTCTTTTAGCAAAATGAACAACATTTGACATTTTTTACATACAAATTTTAACTTATTTTGACCTCATCTACAAATGGCCTGGCCCAAATGTTTGTTTTAAAAATCAAATGTTTCTTGAGCACAAACATTTTCCCACCCATGTGCTACAGTATTAATTTTTGCGCGGAGGAGGTCATCAGCACATCTGCATATGGCAATATTTGCCCTCACTTCTTTCCAAACACACTAATAATCTGTGATACAGTATTGTATTCACTTCAAAATTGCATTTCGATTATTAATGGAGGTAAGAGACTTGCTCAAACTCAGGTCTGAGCTCTGTGCTGTGTAGCTGCAATGAGTATGTGGAAAGTTGGTCTAGTTTCCATACCGATGTGCTAAGGAATTATTGAAGTGGTGTTAAGTCACTCAATGCCGGCCATTTTCAGAAAAGACAGCCAAAATCTACCAAATGAAAGGATGAACTCTCTTCTTTCAGCACAAAAAAAACTAGATCCTACCCTTTTTCATTCTTCAGTTATGTGCAGTGAAACAAAGGTAAGTTTTACATTTTTTGGTCGCGTCTCACAATATAGAGATAATTAGCTTTTTGTGAAAAGCAGTATTTATGCAACAGTAACTTTGATGCTTGTAAATCTTTTTGGTTATTGTCACACCTTGGACATCTGAAAGTGTTTTCATTGTATAATCCAACTAAAAACATGTATTTAGCTGTATAATACTTTCGGAGTGACGCAAACTCACTGGAATTCACGTCAGTCACGATGCTTCGTGTTGTTTACTGGCTATTCATGGTGACCGTGATCCGCGTCATAGAAGAGCTCAATTATACACACTTCTGACACAAACACGCAATTGTGCTAACGACCTCAATTCATACTCTGCGGATACGATACGTATACTTTATCTCTTGGAGTGTAAAAATACTTCAGCTCGTCTGACTCGCCACCATTTTTGTCCTGCAAACACTGATGTGTGCATAAAATCAAGGCTCTGAGGGCTGCTTGTCAAATCTAAAATGGTGCATTACTGCCCTCTTCTGGCGATTGGCCGTTAGTAAAATTCTTCCCAAGATCTCTGTGGTGCTGTGTCAGCGCTTCCTCTGCCACTTCCAGGGGGGAGGGGAAAAAAAAACAAACAAAAAAAAAACATGAAATACGTATTAATACGTGTTTGGCACAGAACGGTTGGTTTTTAAGAGTTAACTAAATGAGTTAATCAGCAGCAAGTATCAGAAAGGTGAATATATCTGTGAAGCTGAGCCACTGTGTTGAACCGTTGGAGAGTTTTGTGCATCCGTGAGTCAACGTAACAGCGCTACTACAAGTGACAGATAAGACGGGCATTTGTATGTTTGTTTACTGACGCTGCGAGCTGCTGGTCATCAGTCTGTGCCCAGAGGACCAGAGTCCAGCTGATTTTCATTCCAAATATCTAATCAGAGGATTGATCCGGAGCAGTGACTGCAGGCCAATGTAATTAGCTACCTGATTGGACAAAACCTACACGGTACCTAGGGTCTTGGAGAAACCAATGCGAAAACAAAATCTCAGCTCTAAGACCACACAACCATGAATAATGCCTGAGCTCCTAATGTGACATGTTTGGCTTCACCTGAATGCCATCTTAAATACACATGAAATGAGGACCATCAAACAGAGAATATAAGATAGATGTGGCTACGTGTCAGTTTTAAGTCCACTATTTATCAACTGAAATATATCCATCTATTCAATTTCTCCACTGCTTCACCTTTTAAGTCAAAGGCTTTGAGTAACATTTGACTGTGAGAATCTGTACTTTGACTCAAAGGAAAAGAGCTGTGTACTTTGTCCCCCAGACCATCAGTGACCGAAGCATCACCGTAAAGAAAGAATGTATTTCTTTTGTCCAATACCCCAGTTAGCTTCACATGTCTGGAAGGATTTGTGCTGATTAACAAAAGACCGCAGGCCAATTTGTCTTCTTCATTTTAGACACAAACTGACTTTCGGATCTCTGGTGATATGATGTCATGATGTATTTATCTTCAAAGATTCATTGGAATTTTTAGCAATAAAAACAAATTGATGATAGTGGCTTACAAGCACGTACACAAACAGCCCGTGTACATTATAGGAAAGTGAATACATTAGTCTAAAAAAGCCTGAACCGGACGAATTAGGGCATGCACTCAAGCCAATCATTTGATTGTTTTTTGGCTCACACTAACTCCTAATCATCAAAAGATGAGATTTGTCTGCATTTAATATTGCTATGCAACAATGTTTAATTTTAGATGAATATTTTATGTATCCCGCCCAGTGCCATGTTCACGTTGGACAGTGGCTGACAGTGGATGAGAGGCTGCAAGTGAGAGTGGCTTGCCGTCACCCTCAACCTTCCATCAGTCATGTTAAGTCCGAGGGACAGACGCGCAGTCATGTCAGCCCTCATTCACCAACGAGCCCTTTTTGCTGTAATACTAGCAGCTCCGTGTGTGACATTGTACACACGCCCAGAGCGATTAAAGGTTAGTCAGAATGCAGACACCCGGAGACAAAGATAGATAATGACGAATAAACTGACGAGGGAGGCTGGAGAGGGCCGAACGTGCATGTGTGTAAGTCTGAGCTGATGGTCTGGGGTGGGCGGGGTAAATAGAGGCCCGTGGTGGTTGTGGAGTTTCGGGAGAGAGGCATGCATGCATGGCATTGCATGCTAAAACAGCAGTAGACAAGAGCAGGTCGCTGGGAGCCGGCTCAGAAAAGCAAACACGGCATCAAGCGACAGGAAGCGTGTCGCCAGGCACAAAAGGGACAGCCACAGCTTTTCGTTTTTTTCCCAGGCTCAGAGGAGAGAAAAGGGGAATTGTTCATGACGAACAGATGATGACGAACAGAACATGTTAAAGTTGCTTAGAGGTCTTTGGTCAATAGAAAACCAAACTTTATGACTCATCTTAACAGCCTACAACCTTGGAAAGTCCTGCCGGTGGGCAAGCTTAAGGCCAGAGAATATTTGCTATTTGGGTTACTAGCGGTGTGACCATTTCAACAATTTCCTAAATGCATTATAGTGTGACCATGTAGAAGACATTTTATTATATATGTATCCCTCCCATACGCTTTAAACACATTTAAATGTATTAAGACACACAAACATATCGAAGCACCCTTTTTAAACACATTGTAAACTTATTTCAACAACAGAAAATTGCATGCTCAATACTGTACGTACTGTCGTGTCTATGTACTGTACACGCCTTTAAGAGGCGGGGACCGGTGGGGTGGGGTGTGACATCGGCGAGTCTGCGTTAGTGTCTGGGTGCGAGCTGTGGCCCGCAGCAGCTCGGACGTGGGTGTGCTCATTGCGTTTGTGTTTTATTGTTCTCCTGGCTTGCAAAAACGCTTAAAAAAGTGCATCAGCAACCGCGGCTCTCCTGTCTTACGAATCAAATTCGTTCCGTCACCATCGGCGACGGTCACTCTATATTTTTCTCACTTCACTCTAGCGGCAATGTTTCTGAAGCTTGCTGGTAATTCACATTTTGGCTTGCCACACAAACAAATAAAAAATAAAATCGACCGAGCGTCTCTTAACTTTGAAAACTTGTAAATTAGGGCACTAGTAATTCATGCATAAAAAACAACGACTTTAAAATAAAAATGTGATATAGTGGGCAACACTGTGATCCAATTGTCATAATCCCAAATTGTCCTTGAGCCATCTGCTATTACGATATAGAGTTGTTCATGTCCAACAGTTTAGCAAAAAAAAAAAAAAAAAAAAAGGTTATAAAAAAGCCACAGCACCATTCCAAGAATGATAATGATGTGACTGACACGCATGGTTTTGAAAAATGTCCTCAGACTAAAGAGATGAACGCAGGAGACATCGGCCTGAGAGGCTTGTCTGACTGATGAGCTCAGTATATTTCCTGTCAGACAATCACTTTACCTCACCACCACCACCACGGGCGGGCGGGCACAGGAGCAACCAGGAAAAAAACAAGAATGACAAAAGGAGGAGACCTGTCTTTTTATTCACCTTCTCATCAGGAAACATTTCACATTTGACTTGAATTACACAGCACAGCATTTCCTGCTATTGTTATAATGAGGTTATTCGACAGATGCTTGCGGTGATTTAAAATACCGGTGTCGAGAATAGCTATACAAGTATGTTCTTGTTGAACCCAGACAACTGCTGGCTTTTAACAGTGACTCTGCAAAAATGTTACTAGATATATTTACACCAATGGCCCAGATCATTATTCTTTGACTCTTTATTCGTGCATTCATGGGGCGGGCGGCAGTAGCTCAACTGATAAGGACTCGGGCTTCTGGAACCGGAGGGTGACAGTTTGAATGAAAAATGGCACCTAGTTGTTGGACAGATAGGAGTCTGCTTCCTGACGACCGTCGAGGTGCCCTTGAGCAAGACCTCGGAAACCCCTCCGACACGAGGTCAAGAGGTTCAGCCCCTTTTTTCCACTCGGAAATCTCTCCATGTGTGTGATTTCCCCTTGGGGGATTATAAGCACCCATCCATCCATTTTCGGAAGCATTTACTCACGAGGGTCGCGGGTGCGCTGGCGCTTATCAGCATCTATCCATCCATCCAACCATCCATTTTCTTTACCGCTTATGCTCACTAGGGCCACAGGCTGCTGGAGCCTATCCCAGCCATCTTCAGGCGGGAGGCGGGGTACACCCTGAACCGGTCGCCAGCCAATCGCAGGACAGCCTATCACTATATCAAATGAAATACCAGAATTTACACTAATGATTAGACATTGTTTTCTCATTCAGTGTATGACCGCCATTCCTTCCACTCCTGGGTGTGTGCGTGTGTGTGTGTGTGTGTGTGTGTGGGGGGGGGGGGGGGGGGGGGTTTATTTTTTACGGGTTTGTGTGCGCACGTGTGTGAGAGAGAAAGCGTTTCCCAGACAGGGCCGGATGAGCCGTGCTCTGTCAGGCCCAGCTGAGCCTGACGCTCATTGTTCCCATGTTAAACAAATAGGGCCTTTATTTTTGTTTGGCTTCTACGGTTAAAGAGAAAATGTTTTATAAGCGTCCGCAGACTAAATTGGGACATCAAAGTAGTGGATAAATACACAGGAGACGAATGTGTATTCCAGTAAGTACAGCACACGTTCCAATCAAAACAGCACCTCGAGCGTCGCCCTTTGCGTCCGTAACAATATGAAGTAGAGATGGCCACAGTAATCCATCACTTGATTGATTGATTAAGAAGTCCCTTGTGATGAACTGACAGTTGATTTATCATGTCTTGAAGCAACAGCGGCAAAATGGAACGTGCGATACGACATGAAAATTGTCCATCCTTCCGTCGTCCATTTTCAACACCGCTAATTCTGGTTAGAGTCATATATATCCCAGCTGACGTCGGGCGAAAGGCGTCCCTGAACTGGTCGCCGGTCAGTCGCGGGGCACACGTAGGCACGGACAACCATTCGCGCTCACATTCACTCCGGTGTGTCACTGAGAGGGAACTGAATCCACGCTGCCCGCACCAAAGTCAGGCGAGTGGACCACCACACCATCAGTGGCCATGAAAATTGTCTAAATACAATTTACTTTGTAGGTAGCGAGCTTTGTTTTAAGTGTAAACATTAGTTTTGACTAGAAATATTCTCGGTAAGATTTTCTATTTTTGCAGTGAACCTGGCAACCAACAACACTTTCCATATTCTATTGCAGTTCATCTCTTTATTTTCTTCTTGTTTTATCAAATCTATATTCAAATTGTAATGAAAAATGAAAATACATTAATATATGAACTATTTTTTTATTGAGTGAAATACCCATCGCTAGTGTAAAGAGTAGGTAAAAAAAACAAAATCGACAAAGATGCAGCAACTTTCCATGACACATTGTTTGTTGCTTCATGTAGTGTTTCCCAACCTTTTCTGAGCCAAGTTACACATTTTACATCTCACAAAAAAATCTTAAAGCACAACGCCAAACAAAAGTGTTACTAAAAAGTGGATGATGAACAGGTTCCGTGCCTTCTGCCATCTTTTGGAGCAGCATTTAATTGTTCTGCTGGCGTTTTCAAAGCAGTGAGAGGAATTGCATCATTTCCCGTGGCACATCTGATGAGCTCTTACGGCACACTAATGTGCCAGCAGACAGTAGTTGGGAATGACTGCACTAATGAAGATTATTGACGAAAAAGGAAGTAAAAGTATGATGAGTTGTAAGTTAGTCGACTTCAGACCCAAGGTGTTAACGACCCCTTTTGAACTCTAATTTCCCGCGAGTGGCCACTCGGCGTCTCCCTGAGGGCAAAGTCGATCAGAGCCAGCTGAACGTCCTTACTCATCGATCTGTGGCCACGCATGCGCTCGCACATCCCAACGCACACGCGTGAGCTCACCTGAGGCTCAGCCCAATGCATGATTTACGGCACGTAGGCCATTGTCTCTCCTTTCATCATATTTCTTTCTCCGCGCTCATGTGTGTTTGGACAGCCCCATGTAAGATGATAGGACACAATCAGTTCACAAGCTCCACTGTGCTCACTGGTGATGACGACAGGCCCTCCCCCTCCACACACACACACTTGTGTCCTGCTTCATTATTGATTGGGGTATTTTGTGTGCAGATATAATCCCACAGATTTGCTTTGTACCTCAACAACTACGTATACCTGCTCACAATAGCTCCCGTTTCCTGTTGCACTTTATAATTAGGCCGCTTTGTCGACAGTGGGAATGTAAGAGCAACTGGTGCGGGACTGACCTTCCCATTGACTTTGTTCTCATCTTCCTTTTTTGCTGGCAAATGCACACGCTCTACCAAAAAGTGAAGCAGTTAAATGACAACTCTAAATTGCCCGTAGGTGTGAGTGTGAATGGTTGTTCATTCACACTCACAAGAGAATAACTTTTTTTAATGTTTCGTTTTTTGTGTCTCCTTAGGAAAAGTCATTACATTTCAGAGTGAAGGAATTACATTTGGCACATTTTTATTTCTGCCAAATGCCAAGAAGAGTCAAATTTGACACAAACAGTATGTACAGATTCAACTGGACATTAAATTATGTAGCATGAAGACAATATTTTGTTTATAGTGGTCTGCATGTGAATATTAGCCATGGGCAAACCTTAACGTTGAAGTATTAGTCTTTGAACCCCGGTCCCCAGAACCATGCCGGCCACTTTTCAGTCATAAAGTTTAACTGAGAGAACAGTAAAACCCAAACACAATGAGCAGGAGGATTCGGTAAAGCTGGAGCCAGCCCACCAACCTCCCACCAGCTCGCCGACGAGCAGGTTTTCACCTATTGCGGGTTGGTCTGCAATGTATTACCTGCCACGAACGAGGGTTGGCTGTAGTTTACAAATGTGGTAATTCACACAATGGAGAGCGCAGAGAAGGATCCTTGCTAGTGGCAAAACGCACCGAATATCTAAGACTCTGAACCTGACCTTAACGACATTTTCGCTCCCTTTCAATCTCAGTTGCATTTTCCTAATCCTGGATGGATTAAGTAAACATGCAACAAATTCAGCGTAAACAGCTATTCATCAGATTGACTTTGTGTTGGAAAGTAGTCCAAGTACAAGATCGCTCCAATCGCTGTGAGAACGGAGGTTCTTTATTGGTTACTGCCTGATCGTCTGGGACAGAATCCAATTACAGGTTGGGCACATGGCAGATGCGGACTAAATCTCGAAACACGCAAGGATCACCGTCTGAATCAACAGCAAATATGAAATGTGAGAATGTCCAATGTTCTGAGAGCATTCTTCCTATTTATATAGGAAGCAATAATGACACCGTCTCACATTGGCTACCTCTTTAGGGTTCGAATGGTGCTGGGCCGGACTCACCTGGGTTTATCACAGATTTTGCTTGATATGGGAATGACTGAAAACACTCAAATATATGTAGCTGAACAGCACAATTTAAAAGATGAGGAATGCACAGAGGCCAAACCGTGAGAGGACTTCACTAAATCTTTTAATCCCGTTTAAACTTGTTTGTATAATCTTGAATGTGTGTCCACTGGGAACATGGGGCTGCCTTCTGAGACAGCTGCTTTAATCTGATTTGTTTTATTCTTCCTCATTCTGAAAACCAAATGAAATTCCACATATGAGCGGTCTCGTGTTTCACGTAGTACATCACACACATTTGTGCGAATCGCTGTCTAATGGTCCCGCATCTTATCAGACGGGCTATTGGCGTGGGCTTGCTGGTCAACCTTATTAGGCAAGATGTTGAGGATTCTGTGTTTTATCAACACGTGCAAAGACAGATACGCACACAGTGTCAGTGTGACTATCAAGCTTTAGAGAAGGCAGATGTGTCACATGACCACATGATGCGCTCAGTTTTTTGTTATCTTATCTTCTATGGTATGTTTGTCTTGGGGTGGGCAAAACGTTTTGCTCAGGGACCATACGTTTGATTTGTAAAATAGAAAAGCCAAGCCCATCATAGGTGAGGAAGAATAAGTGAAAATGTGTATGGAAAAAAGTTCAAGTTTTAAAAATATTCATTCTCATTTAAAAAAAATAAAATACAAAACGAAAATGTATGTGTATTATTATTTTCTTTTTACAAAAAAATATATTATTTACAATAAAATAATTTGCCAATTATTTAATTTGACTAAAATCAATTAATAAAAAAAAAAATCAACTCATACATTTTTAAGGAAAGCAGAAAAGGAAAAGGAAAATAAACAAATTCATGCAACAAATATCGTTGTGCGTGGCGTGTGGGCAATATATTTCCGACCCCTGGTCTAGCTTCTGTGGAGGAAATGAAGCAGGAGAGATTTCAAGCATAGGCTGCAGACCAGAGTCCAGTGTGCCTCCTCGCAAGAACAACATTAGCTAGAATGAGTGCTGCTGGATACACATGAATACACAGGAAAATCTCTCATCCCACTGGTCTTAATTACCGTAATTTCTCGTGTATAATGTGCAGACAATTGTCAAAAGTCAATAGTGCGCATTATACATGTGTATAGGGGCAAATGGGAAACAAATGTTCACATTTTATAAATGTATGCTGCCATCTAGTGGTTAGGGAAAAAGCTGTACACTTTCATTCCAAAATGCCACCGCCACCTAGTGGTTATAAAAAAAATCGAGCCTCCACTTTCATTTCAAAACGACAGAGGTACGTATGACTGCATATATGTACAGTTGTGCTCATAAGTTTACATACCCTTGCAGAATTTGTGAAATGTTTTTTTTTTTTAATATGACTGATGACTGAACAACAGCCATTAATTTATTTATGGTTATGTTTTGTTTAATGATAATGCTTTTCTGAAATGCTTCATCATTTAATTTGAATCCCATTGAAATAAAAATGTCACCTGGTCCTTCATGTTTTCTTTAAAGAATTGAACCCAGTTTCCAAATTCTGCCTGGGTAATCAAACATATGAGCACAACTGATTCTGAACTGTGTTTTCTAATTTACTAAATAAAAGCAGGGCTGTGAATTTCAAAATAAGAGCAAGTAAATGAAAAAAAAAAGGATTACGTGTTCAAATAAATAAATACTTCAGAATAATTCTTTGTAAAAAACTAACAAAATAAAGTTATTTCATGTTTTGATCATATGGGTAGAAGCAAAATCATGCATTATAGATAGGTAGAAGGGTTTTCCAGAATTTTGAGGTCAACTTTGGGGGTGCCCATTATACACGAGAAATTACGGTAATGTACTCCTTAAATTGGCTAATAGGGGGACAACTAGGGACAAATGGCTCCATGGACACAGGGAACACAACGCAATAACAATGCACAAACAAAGAGACAAGGATAAAAGCCAAGTGCATTACAGAAAGACATGTCGAAATCCAATGTCTGCAACAATGCGCAACGGGTTCCCTTATTGCTGCATCTCCCTGAAATATGACAGCTGGCTGGAACTTTTTTAAAGAAAGAAATCTGAATACGCCTTTAAGGTGGCTGTCTCCCCACACAAAAGGTGGGACCAGAAGAAAGTCATTGCATGTATTTAAAACTTAAAATCGAGTAGCAGGGAACACATATCAAAAGTATACAACCCTGAAGAATGCCTGAATGTTGTGATGTAAACAATATTTTCGAACTTTTGGATGTGTGGAACAAATTCAAACAATTAAATTGGAAAGAGTCATTTCAATCCTCTGGGGAAGAATTGCAAACCAAATGAATAAACAGCAAAGCACGATGTGATAGTGATTGAGTTGAGCTCGGATGTGAGAAAGATCTTTGGCCTGTGATCCCTACCGGATAGCCTTGTGTTTTCTTCTGGCACCACTTCAGTAGAGCATTCCTCTTAGATCCCCCATACTCCCGCGCGAGTGCAGCCAAGGGGTCCGTACTTTCCACACCGTCACGAGGGAAACACAAACCACAAGTACACAACACAGTGAGAAAGGGACAGATGGTGTGAGAAGCGATAAGTCTATTGATCATACAGTTAATACTCGCCGACAGTGTATTGGTCTCTGCTGTGGCAACGGCAGAAAAATTAACAAATAACATGAAACAATGATTCCAAACACACACACACACACAGTACATGAACTGTGCTTTAGACGACACGAATCTTGTTCCCAAGGTCATCTCGGTGGTGTTTGTGTTGTAGCTGGGGCCATGGGAAGACCAAGACGTCCGGTCATTGCTCTCAAAGTGGTAAACACGTCACTGCCACTTGGCTGTTAAATTCATTAGTTCTCCCTTTGAGGCGCCGCTTAGCATTGCAAATTTTGCAGAGCTCCACGTGCACGCATTCATCACCGGTGAACAGTATGAGTTGCATAATCGCCCAAGCACCAGACTAAAAACAGTAATAACACACTGCTGTTTGGAAAGTCTCAAATAAGGAACTACAACAACAACATTATCCAAGTGAAAGCACAAGTGGGAGTTTGAATCTTGCTGAAAATGAATTTGACATGTATGATATTTAACATGACACCGCTCAGGCGGGTTCATCAACGGCAACAGTACGATTGTGGAACTGAGCGTGTGTCGACCCTGAGGGATGCCAAAGTAGAAGTCTTCCACAGAGGGCTTTTCAAAACTCAAACACTAATACTAATTAGATTTCAATGTCTATTTGCATAGACAAAGTCAACAGCCGGTCATCCACCTTCAATGTTACCAGGTGCAGTTGCGCATCCAGCAAAAACAAAAGGACAGCTCTGAACGTTTATGAGGGGACTGTCTGAGCTTGCGAAAAGGACAGCTGCCAGTGTCAATTGAATTAGTTGTGGTGCCTCTCTAATAAACAAACATTAAATCCACTTTACAAAGTACATACACAACAATGATTCACGAAGCAACAAGTCAACATTTTTTTATGTTGTTTCTACGATTTGTGTCGACATTTTGTGCATTTTACCTCCAACTAACGGAAATACAACCTATAAAGACCAAATTATCCATTTACTCTTCTTAATTGATAAATGAGGAGTTGAACTAGACACCTTAGTTCCCCACGAATCTCAATTCCTCGTTTTAACGAGACCTTTTGCATGCTTTCAAGTTTGCGGAAACCGCTTGGGGAAGGCCCTTTTCAATTCCATCATGAAAGAGTCTGGCATGGACTATATTGCACAGGACCCTGACCCCAACCCCATCACACATCCTTGGGATGAAGTAGAAGAGAGATAGTGAGCCAGCAGGCCCTCTCTCAGGTCTAATTTCTGTGACATCATACTTTAAATGGAGGAGACTATAACCTAAAATCTTGTAGAAAATCATCATGTACTGCAGGTGCACCTGTAGACCACAATGCGTGTTTTGCTGTGCAGCTGCCTGCCAGAAATACTGTACTAGACAAGAACCGTGGCCCACCTGAACATGCTGTTGGCCTGGTTGCAGCTAAAAGACGACGTGCGGCTTCTCAGGGAAGCGGGACTTTTGAATATAGACTCCAGGGATGGACTCTTCCTCATCAGGATGTTAGGTTTTGCATCTTCCCCACAACCTGAAAACCTTCCTGGGGAATCTGAGGACGTAGAGATCAGACATGCATGATAATGTACAGGATTTCATAACGTTTGACTGATACAGTATGTGTATCAGACAGACATATAAAACAAAAACCGAAAAGTGCCTATTGAAGGGGTGAATGGGAATAACCCGTCCCATACAGCATACATCTAGATTCATAAGTAGCCCAAAGCTATCCGAGGATATCCGATCTGAGGACGTCTGGGTTATACCACCGAGGCTACTGCAGAGTCAGTATGAACAACGTGGAGTCAGTGGTCGCATGTGTCAAGTAATGATGGAAGAAGTAGCAACATGTGATATTATCATACAATACAGATTAGTAAGCGCATTTGCTCCCTTGGCCCAAAATCATAAAGCCACCCTCAGAAAGGTTGGAAATCATTTTGTTTGTCAAGGTGCATCTGACCTTTTCGTCTTGCTACAATGCCTGTCTTATGTTGCCTCCACCTATTTGTGTTCAATTGCACTTATATGTGGAATATGTCTGTCCGAATGCTGTAAATAAGGATAATAATACATTAAAAAGTGATTCACATCAACTGCAGTACATACTGTGAGGATGAACAAAGTCTCCGTGACTGATTCTTTTTTCCAACAACTCTGACAAGGGCTTTATGTACGACTGCCTCTGTAAGAAATAAAAACAGAGCATCCATCAAATAATGATTGAGGACGGCTCAGCGTTGTATTAAAGTCAGCTAAAGGTCAGCACTGCCGAAGGGACGAACATGCAGAAATAATATCCAGTCACGTGCCGCTACCCCCTGGCCGTGCACGCTCCTGCCAAAGCGTCTGGAGCTACGTTGTCCTGTGCTAACCTGGATCGGCGAGACCGCGGCGGCAGGTGCTGTGCGCATCGGGATTCCGCTGAGCAGACTTCTCGGTGAGCTGTGGATTTGAACTGTGAGGCCTGGTCCATCTGAGAGACATAAAAGCAGCATCATACATTGAATCATGTCTCGGAAGTCTATTTACTGCACTCTTTTTTTACAAAGAAGACCGAATGCGCCTGGTTTTACCTTGCGCAGCAGTTACATCCCAAGACCAGCAGTTGTATGTAAAACTTGATAAAAGCAACATTTGAAGCAACAGTCTAACCCCAATAATGTCTTGTGGTAGATAAATAGTAAAGAGAGGGATGAGTCACACGTATCTATTCAGTCGATTCCCTTCATTTCGGAGTGTTTCTCTTGGCTGCGCTGCTGCCAATGCATGTACGTGTAGCTGTGTGCGGATGTTAGATGTTGCATCCAATCACTTTTCAGCCTCGATTGTGCTAACATGTCAATCTATTCCGCCAATGTGACTTCATCGAAATCAGGAATGGGGCTGTTTCTTCAACCAATCCAATTTCAAATTCACCCCAGAGGGACCCTCAAGACGGGCATCATTTATCTGTCCTCTGATTGGCTGGTCAGACAAGCCAAATTCAACAAGCAAAACACGTCTGTAGTGATCTGCACACATTTATACATTTGATCATCAACAGTTCTAGTGACTATGTAGTTTTTATTCATGTTTTGTCATTTGATTAGATACTGTAAATATTGATTGTGAACGGCACCAGGTGATGTACGTGGCATGCTGTTATATTATACTGCATTTTTCCCAATGTGATAGTGATGGTATTAACAGGTGGATTAAGTCTGGTAAGTCTCCACTGAAGCCTCAAGGTACCAAACGCACCACCCGTCACTCGACAGACTAAATGTCATTCATCCAAAAGAATTTTCAAGAACACTGAGAATAACTTGACTGAGGTCAGTTCAGGTCATACTAAACAATCCGCTTGCAAAAAAATCTATCGGGACATTGATGCTCAAGTACCAACGCTGTGTTGTCCACAAAGGATGCGCTGGTGTTGTGGTATGGTGTGGCTGAGTGTGCGTGTCATGGAACTCACTCTGTCCACCGGTAAGCCTTTCGGGTGACTTAACGAGGGACTTGGCGGTAGCTCCGGGCGCCTTACTGGCATCACCGTTGGCGTCAGTAGGCGGGCCTGGGATCACAGCGCCCCACTTACGACTGCCGTCACGAGCGGACTTGTCTAAATCATCACCTTGAGACCTGACAGACACAATGAACATTGTACAGTGAGTGGCTCATGTTGTCAAACTGGCTCCTCCGGCTCCATTTTCAACTTACAAACTAGTTGAAAGGAACAAAGTAGTTAATGAAAAATTTCCATGGTCATTAACATTGGACTCCAAAAATTGTAGGCTAACAGAGACACAAAAGCACATATCTACTGGCATAAGAACATTTATTTGTTCATGTTACGAATGACAAACATAAATGACATTTTTTACACACGCGTGTATGCAGTCTGTGGTCGTCTTCACGTATGGCTTTACCAAAGACAAAGTGAGGACATGAGGATTTGCTTTTACCGCTGCCAAACAGGTGATCTTTTGTTGTGTTGCTATTAGTTTTATTAGCAACAAATGAACCTCACATTTCTTTACAGAATGCATGACTTTAGCATTTAAAAAAAAAAAAAGGCACAACAAAAACAATTGCATGTAGAACAATGTTTTTTGTTTGTTTGTTTGTTTTTAACCAAAGACAATTATTACAAGTGGAAAAATAACAGGACCCCAAGTCGAACCTGAGATCGCGTAACCATGTGGCCCTCCATGGGTACGATTTGGCTCATATAAGACAAACCTTTGACAGGTGACATCTCTTTCAATTCATTGTCCTAATTCACAATATGGATGACTAATGTAGCACAGTCATAATGGTCTTGCTGATTGATAGTGAACATACAACAAGAAAACAATACATTTATGCTTAAAGACAGTAGAAATAACTGAGATTTGTTTGTTTCTGTATTTTTGTTTTTGTTTTTTTGCAAATCTATTCCAATTTAGGCAACAGCCAATTCTGGTTGTTTCAGTGACAAATATTTTTCAACAAGTTGAACAATCCAGAATGAGCACATACTGGACATAGGCAGACACGGGTCAAATATACACTATCCACAATGGCGTCAGCGGCTCACCATACGGTGTTACATAGAGCCATCTATTGGCAAAATAGGGCATTGTATTCTTTTAGACACAACGGAGAGACACAACACATTACACCTCATTCGCCAACCGTTCTGAAGTGCACATTTGTTCTAAGTTGAGTCCAAAGTGTACACAAAAGATTAATAATACATTGGAGAAAAAAAAACTCACATAATCAACGGTGTCACGATTGAGCAAAAGTAATCGTTCACTGAATTTCACTGTAATATCAACGTGGAGGATTTACAACACCATTATATCGTCATCTTTATAATAACTGTTTACATTTACCAACTCTTCATTAATCCTATTTGGATCTTTGAATGATTCTAAAAAAAAAATAAAAAAAAAAAAAAAAAAAAAAAAGATCCTTCTTAGATTGGTGAATCCGGCCCGTTGTTTTTCATCCGTTTGACCATCATTATTTATCTACACCGATGGTCCACAACCTGAGTTAAAAAAAAAACTAAGAGTGAAAAAGAAAATACTAATATTTGTTAAATGTGCAATCCTCAGTCCAACAGCTCATTTGTCACGGTAATATAGTTTCTATAATAATGTATAGTTTTTTCTGGTAAAGTGGTTGAGAACCACAAACAGTGTGTGACGACAGACAGGTGCAGTGAGCGGTTCAGAAGATGAGTAAATTCAAATGGGAAAGCCATTTTTGCACACTCAGCTTCAAAAGGCACACATAACTTTGCAGTCTAAGAAAGTATCAAATATATTTAACAAATAATGTAACACACGTCACAAAAGAAAAAGACACACATACAGTACATTCAATGAAAAAAATAATAAATAAATACAATATCATCAAAATGACATAGGCCCGTACATTTTAAAGACGTAAAAAATGTAAACCACAATATTTATGATGCAAAAGACGAGCATACGCGATCTGCATTGATGCTTGTTGATCAGCATGTTTCATTTCTAAGCCATAACTCGGGTGCATCAATCTTGCCGAAATGAACATCGCTAGTGTCCTTCGACTGCTGTCTTGGTATCAAAGGTTGCTCCAGGGACAATTCTGACAACAGAAAGAAAGACAGGGATCAACAAATATTTTACTTTCGGCCTCGAATGGGTACTTTGACAGAAAAACTACAGACCTTAAGAGTTCTGATGTCCATTTTTAAAATCAAGCCGTAACCAGAAGTGTACTACATGCATGAATCATTAGGTCATTAATCAAACCTACAATGTCCACTGATAAAGACGCTATACTGTAATACTGTATAACTACAATTGAGACAGAAATTGCCTGAAATTTGAACTAATGGAAAAACTCGGGCCTACTCGAACAACCAACAGCAGGTGGCACAAGAGACATTCGTTTGACGAGAACCAGGCAAAGCAATGCAACAAAATAAATAAATACATGAGGTCGTCCTGCAGGTGCCGCTAGCCAATGTAGGGAAGGATGGGAGTCAAACGAGCTGAAGGCGAGAAACAACAAGACAAAGACAGGGAGGTGAGATGAGAGCAGCATCAGCAGCAGCAGCAGCAGCAGCAGGCCAGCAGAGGCAGGCGAGCAGGGCAGGGAACTCACCTGGACTTTACAAAAGACATCTTTGCGAGGCATCACAGGGTGCTGCTGGACGCGGGGGACCGGACGCAGCGCAACAGCTAATCTCGGGGATAGTTGGCCCATTTAGCTGGGGTTTACAACTAGTGATCGAAATCTCTTTCTAAAGACGATACGAAATGTCACGCGACTGTTAGGCATGTGAGATGACGCTGATCATTCTTGCAGACATGGATGAAGGAGTGGTTTAATGGCTTACAGAACGACAGGACACACAGATCAACGCGTCCCCACAGCAGCGGGTGTAAGCACAGATCGCCAAAGAAATCATTGAAAGAGGTACGATGACGATAGGGGTGAGTGTTAAAGCCTTGGTTTCGTGACGGTTACAGTATGTTATCGGGACAAAAGCCGACGTGCACCTTTAAATATAACAAGCGCACCGCTGAACAACGACGGAACCGTTAAATCTTGAATGGATTCAGTCCGAGTTAAATGTAAATTGCAGTAGTGTTGGGTCATCAGTGCATATGCGGAATGCGCATATGCCACTACAGCTGCATTCTCAGCTAGTGACGAGAACGAGACAAAAGAAAGGATGGTTGTGGATAGTGAGGTCTGAGTGTCTTTGTGTAAAGGAGGGAAGCAGTTTAAAAGAAGTATAAAACGTAGAATCAGATAAATCCCAGGAACCAAACTCTGAAATCTTTTCATCAAGATAAGAGCGTTACAATGTTTGTAATACTTCTATTTATCTGTAAAATATGACATTATATAGGCATTTGGCACTGCTCTCGCAGGTGTGCCATGAAAACAAACGGACATGGCTTGAAGGCTGGAGAGGGCTGTGAGATGGGAATATCGTACCTGACACCTCGCAGGGCCTCCAGGTCTAAGGAAAGCTCGGCATTGCGATCCTGCTCCTCCTGCAGCTGCCGTCTGAGTGTACGCAGCTCCTGTTGCGCTTCCACCTTGATGTCATTGGCGACCACCACTGCCGTCTGGAGATCGGCCTGAAACCGACGCCACTCATCTTTTTCCTCCTGCAAAAAAGCAAACAAACGTTAAAGACACGGCTGTCATGGGAAGATGTGCACACAGAAGGCTTTGTTCACGGCGCCAATACACAACTGTGCTTTAAAGTGGAAAGTAGAGCGAGGAGCTATGTGACAGAGGCAGCAGGAGAGCAGTTAAAAGAGCACATAACAGACAAGTGAGAGTCGTGTCCCCAAACACTCTTACCTTCACCTGCCTACTAAAAACCTTCAGTTGTCGTTCTGCTTCAAATTTCTGCTCTTCTATGTTTTTAACAAAATCTGCAATGACAAATGAAAGGTCATTGACAACCACTTCTCCAAGTCTCAGATTTGCCATCCAGTGGCTAGTTAGTGCCGGCATTCGTCAGTGAATAGCGCAGGGGAGTTTAGTCAATGAAATTAAAGCACAACGAAAAGAGCAATGCGTGATAACAGACGGCGGGGATATACAGCAGTATAGCCAAAGTCGAAGAATCTACATACTACTGGGCAGAGAGTGATGGTACACATCTTCATTTGCATTCTGTCCACCCAAAGAGATCAGGAAGCACTTTAACTAATCCATATAAATATCAACATTCAAATATAAAGCATGGGCTCATTTCAACAGCTATCCACAAATACAGCTAACATTATAAGGCAATGAAGAGCAAGACCTGAATGAAATATAAAGTTATATAAAGAACTTACTCTCCAAGTCGAGGACTGCTTGATTCGTATGGAGGTTGATGGCCCGCTGCTGCTCCACTTGGTCCTCCAGTTCAAAGATGGTCTCCTTCATGTCCTTCACTTGTTTCTCGGCCAGGATGCCCGCCTCTTCCAAGGCGCTCACCCGTCTGGTGAGCTCCTCCTCCCTCATCTCCGCTCTTTCCTGGACCTGCTGGCCTTTGGCCTCCACCTGTGCATGCATTTCTGAATTTAGCATCTGAAGATGGGTACTGTCAATTAGTACTATATATTAAAATTACAGTTTTCCAAGAAGAGATTAGATTAGTTAGATTAGTAGACAGTGCACAGCTGGCAGAAAAACGTGTAGAAAACAAAACAAACAAATACTGGAACTCACTATAACTTTTTTAACTTCACTTTTAAACTTTTTTTCTAAATGTAATAACTCATTACAGTACCCTGCAAAAGTGTGAGTTTTTTGGGTTGAGCGAGTATATAATAAACCTTAAATAAAAGAAAGTCATATAGACAGAGCAACCATGCTCAAAGTCCCTGACTGTTTACAAATGTAGAGCCTCCCCCCCCCCCCACCCCCCCAATAAAAAATAGACTGAACATTACAGCTACAGAGCCTCTATACGTCTTAAACTCTCTCTCTATTTTGTTCCCATTCAGAAATTGCTCAGTCATGTGCTGATGGATCACCCTACTGTTGACACTGCAGTCACAGCCCACTGGTGATGGCATCGCATGGATGGAAGTGTCAACAAAGTCTCCAAAGAATTAAGCTATATCCAAGTACTATTCATTAAGGGGCATATTCTCCCATTCTTGCCTAAGTCTGTTTGCTTACGCAGCAAAGAGGCGTGACTCATTGAAGTCTGAGGGTGGCTGTAATTTCCGGATTGTGGAGTTTTCCTGAGACGTGAATAGCATAGAAATCCATTTGGAAAATATGTCTGTTAAATAAATTGTACAAAGTTAACATTTATTTGCTGGCTTGCATTGGTATTGTGGACGATTTTGATGGTTGCTTGCTGACCGTGGGGTAGAGGAAGATGTCTCGCCCTCCAGAAAATAACTCAGCAAGAATCAACAGGAAAGGGCACCTTGACCAAGGACACATAGCCAGGTGTTAATCTCATATCTTCACATTGACTCCCTCCCCTTAGTATGATATGTCTTGGACCTTAGATACCTCCCTATTTGAAATAAATACAGGAGCAACGGGGGAGATTGTTTAGAGCGTGGTAGGAGACTGTAACTGAACAATCTCCCACACGTCCTCCTCATGAGCAAAAAGAAACCAGTGTCTTCATTCCTTTGTGTCTATTTTTATAGGTGTTGAGCGAGATAGATCCAACAATGTCACTTGTGGGCATGTCATTGCCTCATTCCTGATGACATGCCCACTGCTTACATTCCTAAGAAATACTGTGCTCATGACTGAAGGCATTGGCACCTGTGATAAGCCGTCACCTGCAAATTTCATGTTTTGATTTTTTACATTAGTGTCACTAAACAAGCTAGTGGAGCACACGCGTTGACTCCTCCTCACCTCAATTCAGCATTCACCGCCCTCCCAGGACAAGGAGGTCACAAATAATTACTGTACAGTATATTCAATAAAACATACATTCTGTGGTGATCTTGTCCCGCCCTTAACTGGTGTAAAATTGTGAACATCCCTAGAAATGCTGATCAGTCCTTTGGCGTACTTGTGCTGCCATCCCCCACACGTATTTGTTTGGCCATCCTGTTGTCATAAAAATTCATTTCTTTTATAAACAACTTTTAAGTGAATGTTGGTGGTAAAAACTGAAGAAGGAAATTTGTTGACAGAGGCACTTTGAATACGTTCGATAGCTTTGCGGGAGTCTCTTTCACGTAGTATTGCGTTTATTGTAACTGCCTCCAAACTTCAAATGTCATATGATGTTTCACCTCTATGGGGCGCTGGACTTACTGCAGCCTCCAAAGTGCGAAGGAACAAAGGTGCTTAAGTCGACGGCAGAATGCACGCTTGCCCAGCTTTGACAGAGAACGCCTAAATTCCAGCGTTGCTCCACCCGGAGTGCGTAGCTGGCACGAGGGTGCGTCAATGACCTACTTAAGTGGTGGGGAGAATCTGCGCAGCCAGAGAAGGGCGGAGCTGCGCGCATTTTCTGACTTTAGTACATGGGAGAATATGCCCCTAATGGCTTAATCTTACACAGGAAATACATCAATTGAATCCAATGGAAAATCCCAATTGTAATTTCAATTCTAGGTGATAAAAATGCGCCCACATACCTCGGACATGCTGGCTTGTACGTGCTCAGTCTCATCTTGGGCCTGCAGCAGGTCCTGCCTCAGTTCTGTCAACTCCTGCTCAAGTCGGTCTCTCTCAGCGTGGGCTGTCTTGAGGAGGCTCTGCAGCTCAGTACTATCGCTGGCACTCTGCATGGCCTTCAGCTCACACACCTTTTGCCTCTCAATGTCCACCTGTGCCTTCAGCCTACTATTTTCCACTCTGAGACAGTCAACTGTAGCTCTCTGCTCTTCTGCTGACTGTGCGGCTTCACCCCTGGCTTCCAGCTCCCGGTTCAGTTGGCCATGCAGCCTATCCATCTCTTCTCGGAGGCCACGCACCTGGCTCTGGGCGTCCTGGTGCTCCTCCTCGAGAGCTCGTAGGCTGCTTGTTAACTGCTGCTGGATGTTAACCAGCTTCTCCCGTTCAAAGCGTGAGCTCTCAACTAGCTCAGTGTACCTTTGCTCTAGTTCAACAAGTCGAGGACCTTGGCTCCTGAACTCATCCTCCCTCTGGGCCTGAGCCTGGGTCTGCTCCTGAAGTCGGCTAACCAATGCCTCATTCTTCTGGGAGAGCAGCTCTAAACATTCTCTCTGCTGCTGGAGTGAGGTCTGGAGAAGGCGCTTCTCTTCAGCCAGACGCTCATTCTCAGTCGTCAGTTCTTGCACCACTTGCTGCTGGTCAGAAAGCTCCTGCAGAGTGGCCTGTAGCTCCTCGGCAGTGCTGTGGTGGTTTTCCTCCATTTTGTGGATCTGTTCCGTTAGGCTCCGTACAGACACATCATGCCCACCCGCAGTGGCTTCACTACTGACATTGCTGCTTATGGATTCTGAACGCGGGATCTTTTCAAACTCTGATGAGTCAGATGAAGGTGACTCCTTGACAAAGCTGGAGGAGACAGACTTTGTAATGAGGCCGGCCGTTGGGCCGGTCTCTAACAGTAGGCCATTCCGAGGTTTAGGAGGGCTACCAGACAATGGTAAGGTCTCAAAAGAAAGAAGTCTTCTCTTTAGCACTTGGTTCTCTTCTCTGAGGTTTGCAAGCTCTCTCTGAAACTTTGCATTCTTTTCCCTCAGCTCCTGAACGACCACAAGAGCCTCAGGGAGCTTTCCCTCTTCTGTCTGTTCTGCAGACAGAGCTTGAGGTGATGCTGAAACAGGTGATGGTAATGGGGAAGAAGTGGAGGCTTTACCTCTGCAACGTTGCAACTCCATGCGGAGATTGCTGATCTCCAAGTCTTTAGCCTTGGCTTCAGCTAACAGCTCTTTAACCTGACATTCCAGGAGGCCCCTTTCCTGGCCTTCTGCTTCTCCACGACATTTAGTTGAACTTCGTGTTTGCTTTGCCAGGGTAGAGAGACTGGAAGTGCTGGCACTTGAAACAATCCTTTTAGAGGATGAGCTCCTCAACTGGTCCCTCAAGGAGATGCGGTCCCTTGTTATTGAAGATGGGATTTCTCTTGGGGCCGGGATGCCAGATTTCTTAGTTCCGTGACAACCTGTGACACACACCAAAGTGACTGAGATAACTTTACAAATCCATCCACCCATCCATCCATTCTCTACACCGTTGATCCTGGAGCCTATCCCAGCTTACTTTGGGCGAAATGCAGACTACACCCTTAACTGGTCGCCAGTCAGTGGCAGGGCACATACAGAGACAGACAACCAGTCAGACTCCCATTCACGCCGTCAACTGAACTGAACCCACGCTTCCTGCACCGAAGTCAGGCGAATGTGCCACTCCACCATCCGTGACTTAACTTTCAAAATCCAAAATGGGCAACTCATTTGTAGCTCCCCAGACCATATAGTCACTTCCAAAGTCAAAACTAAGCACAAGGGTGTTGGGGAGGGGGGGAAAGTATGCAGCAGGTTACAATAAATAACTGCAAATAAGACGCATGTATATATTGCCGAATTAAAATGTCATACATTGCGATCGGAACACATTTGTTAGTCAAGCTTTAAGTTTACTACGGATCAAGCATGTTTGGAAAACGGTGAAATGACTCAGCAAAGACACATTTACAAACATTTGTTTACATCACTAACTGAATACAAAATGGGTCACATTCTGACACTCCTATTAGTCCGTTGGTTTCGTTTCAGCATCATGTGCCCTATTCAGACATTGTTTGCGGTTTGGACAATAGAGCATCTGCTTGGCATTGTCTCACTGTTGCTCTGTGCTCATTCATCATTACAGCAGCGCGTTACTGTGACATTTCAAAAAGCCTTAATGTGGGTCACAAGCACAAGCCTATTCCAGACTAGTATTTTATTGTACATTTTCAGATCATCAACAAACACTGACGCAGATCAGGGTGACTTGGTTCAACGATGGCGAGTTGTCCCTTGGCATATACGGTAGTTAATTCATGCATTAAACAACAATGCTCTCACATGCATCGTCAAACCCACATTGCGTAGCCAAGAAAGACTATATCGGAGAAAGGACCGACAGAGTAAAGCATCAAACGCACACATACAACTCCAATCTGGACTTACAAATGTCCTAGTTTGGAGAGAAAATACTCAAACATCTCCGTTTGTTTTAAAGGAGCCTGCCATTAATTTAGCACACTGCACAGATTATACATTACCGAACGAACTGTGGCAGAAGCTGCCGAGACTGTTTTACATTTCCAGCACGTACGGCTGGCTTTGAGAGAATGAAGGGTTCTTTCAGTAGAGCTTTAGAGACATTACGTTGTGAGGAATTAAATAATTGTTTGGCGTTTGAAAGAACTACAACATGGGACGGAAGAGCATAAAGCACACATCACCAAATGCCAAGCAGATTATTTTTGCAACTGTACACTTCTTAGAACGGAGTCACTTTATCTATGATAACATAAATCAATGATTGACACAAAGAGGACAACATGCAACACTTTGTCATACAAATATACATAAGAGATTTTAATATATCGCTTTTCCATTCATCCATTTTTTTGTACCACTTCTCCGCACGAGGGTCGCAGGCGTGCCGGAGCCTATCCCAGCTATCTTCGGGCGAGAGGCGGGGTACACCCCGAACTGGTCGCCAGCCAATCGCAGGGCACGTAGAAACAAACAAGCATTCGCACACACATTCACACCTTAGGGCAATTTAGAGTCTTCAATCAACCTACCACGCATGTTTTTTTTTTTAGATGTGGGAGGAAAGCGGAGTGCCCGGAGAAAAGCCACGCAGGCACGGGGAGAACACACAAAGTCCACACAGGCGGGGCCGGGATTCGAATCCCGGTCCTCAGAACTTGGAGGCAGATGTGCTCACCAGTCGCCCACCGCTTGTATATATTATAAATGCGTGTTTACAATGCACTGACACATCATGCAGATACATCTCACATCAGATTTTAACGTCATACGTGTTACACAGACTTCACGGTTCACGCACAATCGCTGTTCCAAACTCAAGCTACCGTGGATAGCATAGAGGTTATGAGGACACCAAAGATAAAATATACATAATCTTCAGTAATGTTAATGTATAATGCAGAAGGTTTGTATGCCAAGATGTGTTTCACCAAACAAAAATTTGGTTAAGCATTTGCTTGCTTCCACATAGGTCAGTATAGGTCCAGGCCATTTACCCACCACAGAGAAACATTAAATCTCTGAAACGGCCAATTAAATGGCTCAAGGAGGGGCTTTCCCCCTGTCGTTGTAAATAAATCTGAAGACGACTAAATTCTAAAGTTTGAACTGACAATTTTCATTTACACTGCCTATACTGGTAAAATACTGGCTTTCAAAAGGTCAAAGCATCTCTTGCTTTGTCCATTTAAGGGGCCTTTCAGTTGAATACTCCACAAAATAAATGTAATTACAAACCCCTATTCCAATGAAGTTGGGATGTTGCGTAAAACGTAAATAAAAACAGAATACAATAATTTGCAAATCCTTTTCAACCTATATTCAATTGAATACACTATGAACAGAAGATATGTCTCTCATTCTCTCATTTTGAATTTGATGTCTGCAACATGTTCCAATAAAGCTGGGACAAGGGCAACAAAAGACTGGGAAAGTCGAGGAATGCTCCAAAATACCTGGAACATTCCACAGGTGAATAGGTTATTTGTAAACAGGTGGGTGCCATGATTGGGTATAAAAGGATCATCCACGAAAGGCTCAGTTGTTCACAAGCAAGGATGGGGTCGGGTTCACCGCTTTGTGAAAAACTGCATGAACAAATAGTCTCACAGTTTAAGGACGTTTCTCAATGTACAATTGCAAGAAATTTAGGTATTTCATCATCTACAGTCCACATCATCAAAAGATTCAGAGAATCTGAAGAAATCTCTGCACGTAAGCGGCAAAGCCGAAACCCAACATTGAATGCCCGTGACTTTCGATCACTCAGGCGGCACTGCATTAAAAAACGACATCACTCTGTAAAGATATTGCCATGTGGGCTCAGAAACACTTCAGAAAACCATTGTCAGTTAACACGGTTTGTCGCTACATCTATAAATGCCAGTTAAAACTCTACCATGCAAAGAGACAAAACCCAGAAACGACGCAATCTTCTTTGGGCCCTGAGCTCATCTGAGATGGACTGACACAAAGTGCAAAAGTGTTCTGGGGTCTGACGAGTTCTTATTTGAAATTGTTTTGGAATTCAATCCTCCGGGCCAAATTGTTTTTGGAAATTGTGGACGTCGTGTCCTCCCGGCCAAAGAGGAAAAGGACCAACCGAATTGTTATCACCGCAAAGTTCAAAAGCCAGCATCTGCGATGGTATGGGGTGTGTTAGTGCCCATGGTATGGGTAACTTGCACATCTGTGAAGGCACCATTAATGCTGAAAGGTACATACAGGTTTTGGAGAAACATATGCTGCCATCCAAGCAACATCTTTTTCATGGACGCCCCTGCTTATTTCAGCAAGACAATGCCAAAGCACATTCTGCACGTCTTACAACAGCGTAACTTATTGAGTGTTGTTAAAAGGAAAGGTGATGTCACACAGTGGCAAATATCCCCTTGTGTCAGCTTTTTTTTGGGAACATTGCAGGCATCAAATTCGAAATGAGTGAATATTTGCAAAAACAAACTATAAAGTTTTATCAGTTTAAACATTACATATCTTGTCTTTGATTAGCAAATCATTGTATTCTGTTTTTATTTACATTTTACTTCATTGGAATTGGGGTTGATATTTAGGAGTACAGGACACTGTTGATACAGCAAAAGAAAACATAGGAAATTAGTGACAATTAAATTATGTAAAGTAGGCAATGTTAATTCAAAGGCATTCATCCTTGAAAAACACATTACCGTAATGTATTGTGTAGGCTTTTTTCCTTATAATGAAGATAAGCTTTCCAATCACAGTTGAAGCTTTGAGGCTGGACGCAGTCCAAAAACCTCCAGTTAACTGCAGCCTGCTAGCCTACATGCCAGCCTGGAGGTGGAGGGCAATATGCTCCAAGTCTTTCATTTCCAGAACAGGAGGGTCATGGGTGAAGAGTCACCATGAATTAATGACTACAGGCTGCTAAGTGTCAGCCAGTTGGTACCTCAAGTGCGTTCATTATCACCATCATACACAAACCCATCTGGAAGAATGCATTTGCATTGTCTGTCTTTTTTGTCCCAGAAAGTATGGTGAGCATTTTTTTCCAATCAGAGGGAAACTGTGAGGAAAGACTATAAAAGGCAGTCAGTGTTTTTGGGCTTTCCTTTTGTCTGAGTGACAAGACCCTGAAATGGGTCAACAGGCGCCTATCAGTCAGACAATGAGACCCACGGGCATTTCTGTCGTCTGACGAGAATCAAAAGATTCCAAAGAAGCTCTGGAACGAGGCTGCATGACACACTGACCGAGCACAGATGAGTCAGGATGGTTAAATGAAATGCAAAGATCAAATGACTGGCACTTACAATTTTTGGGTGAGAAATCATGACAAAGTCTACTCATAAAATGTGCAGTAATTAATAAATATTTATTCAAGTTTACAAGGAAGCTTAAATAAAAACGTTACCAGTAAAAAATAAAACTCCCTTCTGAGGTCTTGTTACACCACACAACTGCGTGATGATAACATAGTCAGCAGTTGGTATATCTGTACTGTAGGCGATCAATTGGGGCTCCTACTGAGGGAACAACTTTGCTATTAAAAAGGACAGTAGCATTTTTGACGTTTGACTTCTCACAGGTATTAAACTGTTTGTTTTGTAGCACAAAGGGAAGTACAGCAGGAGAACTGGAAAAGTTCATGCGTTTTGCTTCGCTCATCACTTTGAACAACTCATGCTATAACTGGGTGGTATACTGGCAGGGCCGTGATGGGATGGGAAGAAGCTTGTCTGAATAATTATTCCTATCGATGTCTTATTCATTACTTTATATAGTAGCTTTACAGGAAATAGGGTGCATTAACAACAGTATTTCGGAGTGTGAAAATTTATACGTAGGGTTGTTGTTACAAAAATGGTGTTGAGGACAGACGGTCATTGTTGCTTACACAAACTGTACAAGCCACAGCACTGATTTATGTGAAGTCTTTATCCTGGCCAGAGTTTTCCAAAAGACAAGATTTTAGGGATTAAAACCTACATTTGCATACAGATGAAAGGGCAAAGCTAATTAAAAAAAAATAATAATAAAAAAAGATCTGTGTTTACTGTGCCAAAGGACCAGTGGGGCAACTTCCTCAGTGCCCAAGCTATCACATGTTGGTCAAAGTTGCTTCCTTTTAAAAGGGAGATTTTTCCCCCCCCTTCAATTTACTCGAAATGACGCAAAAACTTGGAACCCATTGGAAACTTGCTCTCTGTTCTACCAGTCCGACAAAGCAAATCCAATTCGTTAACAGATGTAAAAGACTGCTTATTTTGCCCCACCAAGAGACGAACATCCAGTGTTACCCTACCAAACCTTGTCCTGAGATCCTACTAATAAATGTGTCAACGGGAGGCCAATGGAAATGTCAAAATGGAAATGATTTTAGAACTTCTGGGAAGAGGACAGACGTCAGCGTACATCTGGAGGGAGGAGACACCGAATGCAGACAGAGAATAAACACAATGCCTTCCCATTTCTCACAGGCACATTATTGTTCTCTGCTTTAGTTTCAAACCCATGATTGGGAATTTAAAAAAAAAACAATTTTCCCCAAAAAAAAATATGATAAAGTCTCCAGGAAGAGAGCGAAAAGCATGAAGTACTGTGTGCAGGAAATCAGTCCTTATCAGTGAACAATGAACTTACATTAATTTTACAACCCCAATTCCAATGAAGTTGGGACGTTGTGTTAAACTTAAATAAAAACAGAATACAATGATTTGCAAATCATGTTCAACCTATATTTAATTGAATACACTACAAAGACAAGATATTTAATGTTCAAACTGATCAACTTGATTGTTTTTAGCAAATAATCATTAACTTAGAATTCTATGGCTGCAACACGTTCCAAAATAGGTTGGACAGGTGCCAAAAAAGAGTGAGAAAGTTGAGGAATGCTCATCAAACACCTGTTTGGAACATCCCACAGGTGAACAGGCTCAATGGGAACAGGTGGGTGCCATGACTGGGTAGAAAAAGAGCTTCCCTGAATTGTTCAGTCATTCACAAGCAAAGATGGGGCGAGGTTCACCTCTTTGTGAACAAGTGCGTGAGAAAATAGTCCAACAGTTTAAGGACAATGTTCCTCAACGTACAATTGCAAGGAATTTAGGGATTTCATCATCTATGGTCCAGAATATCATCAAAAGATTCAGAGAATCTGGAGAAATCACTGCATGTAAGCGGCAAGGCCGAAAACCAACATTGAATGACCGTGACCTTCGATCCCTCAGGCGGCACTGCATCAAAAACTGACATCAATGTGTAAAGGATATCACCCCATGGGCTCAGGAACACTTCCGAAAACCAATGTCAGTAAATACAGTTCGGCGCTACATCTGTAAGTGCAACTTGAAACTCTACTTTGCGAAACAAAAGCCATTTATCAACAAAACCCAGAAACGCCGCCGGCTTCTCTGGGCCCGAGCTCATCTAAGATGGACTGACGCAAAGTGGAAAAGTGTTCTGTGGTCCGACGAGTCCACATTTCAAATTGTTTTTGGAAATTGTGGACGTCGTGTCCTCCGGGCCAAAGAGGAAAAGAACCATCTGGACCGTTATGGACGGTCCAGATGGTTCTTCAAAAGCCAGCATCTGTGATGGTATGGGGCTGTGTTAGTGCCAATGGCATGCGTAACTTGCACATCTGTGAAGGCACCATTAATGCTGAAGGGTACATACAGGTTTTGGAGAAACATATGCTGCCATCCAAGTAACATCTTTTTCATGGACGCCCCTGCTTATTTCAGCAAGACAATGCCAAAGCACATTCTGCACGTGTTACAACAGCGTGGCTTCGTAGTAAAAGAGTGCGGGTACTAGACTGGCCTGCCTGCAGTCCAGACCTGTCTCCCATGGAAAATGTGTGGCGCATTATGAAGCGTAAAATACGACAATGGAGACCCTGGACTGTTGAACGGCTGAAGCTGTACATCGAGCAAGAAAGAAAGAATTCCACCTACAAAGCTTCAACAATTAGTGTCCTCAATTCCCAAACGTTTATTGAATGTTGTTCAAAGAAAAGGTGATGTAACACAGTGGTAAACATGACCGTGTCCCAGTTTTTGGGGAACGTGTTGCACCCATACAATTCTAACTTCATGATTATTTGCTAAAAACAATCAAGTTGATCAGTTTGAACATTAAATATCTTGTCTTTGTAGTGTTTTCAATTAAATATAGGTTGAACGGGATTTCCAAATCATTGTATTCCGTTTTTATTTAACACAACGTCCCAACTTCATTGGAATTGGGGTTGTATTTGTAAAATAATCTCAGAAAAGTTCCTCAAATACACAATTAGAATGTAATTTCAGACATTTAATACACAGAGCCCATTTTCATGAAAACATCTCAGCACAATAAGTCTGATGCACTGTCGCTAAATTTGGTACGGTCAGAATAAAACAAAACAATGACATTCCAATGACAACATAATGAAATTCTTGACTGGTAGTGATCCCTATCCCTAACCCAACAAAGAAAACAGCATACTTTGAAATATTACAGCTCTCATCAAGCATCCGATCACAAGTGTGTGAAATTTCCATTTTTGTCCATGCGAAAGTCAGGACAATCGAATTGAACTTACTTGACAGATATGTTTGAAACTTTTCTCCCCCCACCCCCCGCCTCACATGGGTACAACAGACTGAATAACAGCCCTGAAAATAGACACACTGTTATTGGACTATAATTTAGTGTCGATTCATCAACAGTTGACAGCATGCAGACCGCAGTCTATAGTCTGGGCCACAGTGTTGGTAAGCTAGCGGGGAGACAGAAAGGCTCAGTGTTGCAGCAGCCATTGCAGTTTGGTTGTGATAATGATAATGCAGTCTTATCACTGCAGAACACAGCTTAACCCTTAGCCTGCCACTTTAGAGAGCGCAGCATCCATCATATTTGAATACATTTCCCCTCCTCCCACATTTGTCTATAACCTGAACCTCCAGGAGAAGCTCCTGCATGGCCAAGCTTTCTGTCCTGTCCTGAACAAAAACAAGAAATGGAGATCATTGTCTAAGTTCAGTTCCAGATTTGGGATTTTGCCTGTGCATGTCTATACAGCTCAGAGGTGTAACCAATATAAAAACCAGAGAGCTGCCACTGAAAACCAAGCTAATGTGAAGCTGTCAGTCAGTGACTGCACAAACATTGTCCACAGCCATAGCCAATACTGTACAATCATTTGGAATGCCACCGAAGAAGAAACAACTGCTGTAATAGTTTACAAACGTCAAACAAGTTGACTATGGAAAACAACAACCTTTGACAACTAAAATATTTTTCAAAGCCATGAAGAAAGACCCTAAAAGAACCGTTAGTCAAATCAGCAACGACGTTCACAGGGCAGGAGTGAAGGTGATAAGCATGAACAAAAGCAGAGCAGTTCAATTTGAAGATGCAAACCACTGATTAGTAAGAAGAATGGAAAGGCCAACGTGCATATACAGTAAAGGCATAATAATACATTGCATCCTCCAAAAAGTCAGGGAGAAAAAAATTCTTGGATAATGTTGTATGGCCGGCCCGGACGATCCGCTATACATCACAATAGCAAACAAGACAATCATTCAACTGCACCCAAAGATCAACAAGAAGAAGAATTTTGCCTTGCAACAATTCTTAATTCCAAGAATATCAGTCTTGGTTTCTGTTACATTTGAATCAATCCATATTTTCTCCTAATACTAATTGATACTGACTGGGAATTATTACTTTAGCACCATTTACTGTACGTGTTAGTGTGTATGAAGAAACTGCCTTTCAGCCTGAGCATTTGTCACCGATCCTTAAGAAATGCATTACAAAATAGACTGGTACAGCTCAACCCACTGCTGTTAAAAGAAATAGTACTGAATGTGTCCGTGCATGTGCATGGACTATTGCAAAACAGCAAAAATCCAGTAAGTGGGTTATATTTTTCGGGGTGTTTGATGTTTGCAGAAGACAACACGGCAGATTTACACTACATTTGAAACCCATTTTTGACGCTTGTGATGAGCTTTAAGTTGTTGCCTTTGAGAGAGGCTTGAAAAGGAATTGAAATCTGGCGCAGGCATATTCTGCTCAGGGCAGCGGAGAGATGTGAGAGTGATGATGTTAGCTCCTCTAGCAGCTTCTCAAAGCGTACTCCTTCTCCTGCCCTACTTCCACAGACTACACAGAGGTGCACAAACAGATCTGTTCCAGCTGAATGACTGCACGCCATCAAACAAACAAACAAACAGTGTAAACATGCTCATCCTTTGTGATAAGAACATACCTTACAAACATTTAATGGCTTCAATAGCTCCGGGGCATTTCGAGCAGTACTCATCATCAGCCTGAACTTGCCTTTCAGACATGCAGCAAGCAACACATGACATGCAAGTTAGTCAGCCCCAGCTCATCAATGTGAAACAATTTGACTAAGGTGCGGCAGACAAAAGGTGCAAGTGAAGCAGACCTGGCTCGCTTTCCTCCCGTCTCCCTGCTTGGTTCCCCATGTCGGTCCGGTCTGCGACTCCCACACGCCACACAGTGAAGACAAATCCAACAATTTGTGGCTCCGGGGGATCTGTGATGTATGAGTGTGGGGGGTGTCAGCGTGGTCGCATTTGTTCAGCATCCACAATCGCCAACACTCAGTCACAGTGAAGGAAATTCACATTGTGCTCCCTCGTCTTCTTTCCCACTACGGATCTTCTTTGATACGATCCTTCCCAGGACTGTGTGAACGTGTGCGCGCGTTTGTGTGAATGCGAGGCAGGCGACGTGTCGTGACGGCGAGTGGCTGCTCGTGTGTGTCAAAGCTTCTGAGTTTCCGTATCCTCCGCAAGGGCGATGCAGGCAGCGTCATATGCACATGATTATTGCTGTGATAACCGCTGGTTCAGGAGGTGTGGCTTCCCACACTCGCACACAAACGCTCGCTCTCTCGCACGCAGAATTAAACACCACCTCCTGCCAGCCCGTACTAGAACAACGATGGTGACCATTTCTCTCACTGCTTGCTACTTTATTCATTCCCCACATTCTGTATGCTGAGCGAAGCAACCGTGTGAGGAGCCATCGGGAAAACTCATTTCCTTGCATAATCTCTTTTTGCATTTAAGCCTTACGTTTCTTGATGAAAAGAATTATGAAATAAGATTGACTAGGAGTAGACGCATTATAATACAGCAGTGCAAGTTTTGAGTGGAAGCTTTATTTTTGGATTTGAATTCTAAAACACTGCGGTTGCTCTTAGTCTTTTCCTGCCCGCATCCGCTCGGACAGTCAACCTTACGGGCCGCTTCCGAGCCCATTCCATTCAAGGCATCTAAATGTTACATAAACTCTTATTTCCATCCACCTCTCTTATTATGCTGCTTTCACCTCCACTTAGATCAGCACATCCACTTTGGTAAACAAACATATCCTTAATCCCGCCAAGAATGTTCTCCTCACCGCAGGACCTCCATCTCTGCTGGCACAACAGGCCTTTCTCAAGATGCGGCAAGACTGTCGTGCCTTTCTATGGACTTCGGGGTCACGAGTATTACGACAGAGAGTAATTTAAAGAACTTCTTTCCGTTCTTTGTCATGAAGCCGAGGCACAAAATCTGAGCGTCGATGTCAAAACCTAAAGGAGGGACGCTGAGTCTACATGTAGGCCAGAGCACACGCGCTCAAACTGCTTCTTTCTAATAATCCTTTTTACACATGTATGCATCATCAACGAGGCGACAGTACCGTAATGTACAGTAGTAGGGTAGCGCAGTAGCGGAGAGATTCAAGTTCATTTTCTGGTTATATTTGTGCGTCAAGGACTATCTTGAATGAATATGTTTTTAGTGCTCGTGTCAGTGTGCGTCGGTCACGGCTGAATGCGTATGGAGACCGAGTCATCCCAGTGGACTGAGGCGTACGTGATTAATTCATCTGACAGATATGAAGGCCTCAAGAACCATACATGGGAGGGACCGTGTCCGGTATCTCAGATGTAGTTCGTCAAACCTAAATATAGTCCAGACAAATAATATTCCTGAATCACATCACATCACTTTGGCTGCTTGTCCCTAGTACCATATATGAAGGGGGCATGAGGAAATACAGTTACAAATAAATGACATTGAATCTATATAAATCAGTGTTTTTAGTATAATTTGAAGTGCAACAGCGGACAGGGAAAGAGATTTGAACTCTTTCTTGCATCCGTAAATGACATGCAAGTATGCTTTTCAGCGTCCCATATTTATTTACTGTGTTGCCATTGCTGCCCTAACAATAAAAGACAAGCGAGCGAGATGTCACCCACATTTGCTCGCTTTCTAAATTTGAACTGAAAATGTTCACATACGGTGTGAGAAAAGATGCCAGATATCAGCCGGACACGTGCTAACGATTCAATTCGAACTAAAATGACTCACAGGGAAACGTTTACAACATCTAAGCTCTACTCAGAATTGAATGGCACACATGATATAGTAAAGTGTTTTTCAATGTAAGGGCTATTTGTATCCTCACCAGACATGTTATTAATAGAGCAGGACAGTCTACGTCCTTCTGCACACTCCACAGGGACTCCACCTATGAAAGCTTGACTGAATTATTGAGAAGGCATTTTGAATAAGTCATCGGGAACCGATTGTCTGACAGCACGGTAGAGTTGGTTAAGTGCCAAATCTGAACCCATTAACAAAAATAACGCATTGGAAATCCTGCTGCGTGCCAGGTCAATTTATCGTCATCTCCAGCAAAGCATTCTGGATGTTGGAATCAACTGGGATCATGGAAAAAGTGAAGCACAGTAATTGATGCAATGAAATGTTTTAACACAAACCCCAATTCCAATGTTGTGTCAAATGTAAAACAACAACAACAACAAACTGAATACAATGATTTGCAAATCCTTTTCAACCTATATTCAATTCAATTGAATGGCTCTACAGAGCCAAGATATTTCATGTCAAACTGATAAACATTTTGATGATAAACAATGTTTTTTTGGCGAATATTTACTAATTTTGAATTAGATTCCTGCAACATGTTCCAAAAAGGCTGGGACAGGGGCATGTTTACCACTGTATTACATCACTTTTCCTTTTAAAAACACTCAACAGTGTTTGGGAACTGAGAACACTATTTTTTTAAGCTTTCTAGGTGGAATTCTTTCCCATTCTTGCTTGATGTACAACTTCTGTTGCTCAACAGTCCGGGGTCTCCATTGTCGTATTTTGCGCTCCATAATGCGCCATACATTTTCAATGGGAGACAGGTCCGGACTCCTACCAGGCCAGTACAGTCCTCACACTCTTTTATTACAAAGCCATGCTGTTGTAACACGTGTAGAATGTGGCTCAGCATTGTCTTGCTGAAATAAGGAGTGACATCCCTGAAAAAAAAATGTTGCTTGGATGGCAGCATATGTTTCTCCAAAACCGGTATGTACCTTTCAGCATTAATGGTGCCTTCACAGATGTGCAAGTTACCCATGCCATGGGCACTAAAACACACACATACCATCACACATGCTGGCTTTTGTGCTTTGCGCTGATAACAATTCCTCTCTGGCCCGGAGGACACCACGTCCATGATTTCTAAAAACAATTTGAAATGTGGACTCATCAGACCACAGCACAGTTTTCCACTTTGCGTCAGTCCATCTGAGATGAGCTCAGGCCCAGAGAAGCTGGTGGTATTTCTGGGTGTTGTATGGCTTTTGTGTTGCATGGTAGAGTTTTAACTTGCATTTGTACTGTAGATGTGACGACAAACTGTCTTAACTGATGCTGAGCTCACGTGGCAATATCCTTTACACAATGATGCTGGTTTTTAATGCGGTGCTGCCTGAGAAATCGAAGGTCACAGACATTCAATGATGGGTTTTGGCCTCGCCTCTGACGTGCAGAGATTTCTCCAGATTCTCTGGATCTTTTGATGACATGATGGACCATAGATGAGGAAATCCCAAAATTCCTTGCAAGTGTACACTGAGGAACGTTGTTCTTGCTTGTGAACAACTGAGCCTTTCGGGGATGGTCCTTTTATACCCAATTATGACACTCACCTGTTTCCAATTAACCTGCTCACCTGGGGAAAGTTCCAAACCTGTGTTTTATGAGCATTC
The DNA here is from genome assembly GCF_024500385.1 of Phyllopteryx taeniolatus. Lineage (NCBI taxonomy): Eukaryota > Metazoa > Chordata > Actinopteri > Syngnathiformes > Syngnathidae > Phyllopteryx > Phyllopteryx taeniolatus. Next base: position 2,596,459 of record NC_084518.1, on the reverse strand, counting down.
CTAAACTTTTCCTGTCTTTTGTTGACTCTGTCCCAGCTTTTATGGAACGTGTTGCAGGCATCAAATTCAAAATGAGATAATATTTGCAAAAAATAAATAAAAATAAATAATGTTCATCGTTTGAACATTAAATATTGTGATTTTGTAGTGAAAATGATTTGCAAATCGTTGTATTCTGTTTTTACTGCAACCCTTCATGAATTTAGGGTTTGCAGATACTGTATTGACATATTTTAGAAAGCTTTAAAAGTGAAAAGCGGCAATGTCAAGGCCAAGCCCAAATCTACAGATTGTACACCTCCACAATCTACAGATCCAGATGAATGGTAGCTAAGATACAAGTGCTATGAAAAATGATGATGTAAATAGATTACAGTGAAAATGTAAGAAAAGTGAGCCATCTGGTAAACAAGGATGATGCCTTTTAAGTATTTAAAAAATACAGCTGGGTGAGAAAGGTCTCTATGACATTTCTACAGTAGAGTCAGGTCATGCAATATTTCAAGTTGAAATACCGGAGAGCCTTTCACATTTCATCTTCACAGTCTGGCTGTGCGTACAGTAAGTACTGGGGGGAGCAGAGTCGTCCGAGTCAGCTCATCTGACTGATGGACGACAGCTGAATGTCTGTGTGACAGCGTTGATGCGTCTCAACACAGCAGGCTCGACTGAAACATCAAGTTGAACAAAAGCAACTGCGTCGCCCTTTTGGGTAAATAGAAGAGGTGGTGCATGCTATGCGAGAACTTAAAAGATGTAAGCACATTTTAATTGTGGATTTCCAAAGCTACTGTACAGTATATCGAAAACAATATACTAGCAAATGTAACCGATTAGTTTTCTTCCACTGGAATGAAAAATTAGCCCAAAAAAAAAACCAAAAAACACCACCTTCATTTCAAAACAGGACGCAGTTCTGCCCGAGAGCAACAACAAAATTCCGTTACGGTAGACGTTCATAAGATTTTCTTTCTGAAAAAGAATTATTTAGTGAGATTCATTCCCTTGATGATGACTGCTTACCAGAAATCAGTTCTCAAAACTAGGCCAATGTGAGTATCCGAGGATGATGAATTTATCATGCGCACTTCTTACTTGAGTTAGAAAACACTACTGCAGAATATCCGTTTGTTAATTAGAGACAATCCACTCTTCTTCTTTTTCTTTTTCAGGAGTGTGGACTTTCCTTGGCCGTGGATTTTCATTTCGTTTGAAGTCTCAACCCAATTATCTTTATTTCAGCAAATCAGCCCCTTGAGAAAGAGCCGCACTGAAGCGTAGAATCCACTTTGGGGATGAGTCACCATATGAAGAGGAGTGTGGAACAATTAAGGCGGGGAAGAACTATAATGAGTAGTTTCCATATTCATACGAAAACTCAAATATCTTAAATAAAAGGGCCTCTTTTGAACCTCCCCTTGCAAAAAAACAAAACAAAACAAAACTTTGCTTAGTTCAAATACAGCAGCAACTGTGGCTACAATTGGTTGAATAGCACGAAGAAATGTATTTAATTAAATATTTACAGCACAGGTAAGCTGCAAGATCGGGCAGTCAAAACGGGCGATTTAATACTTTCCATTTCATAATTCAACTGCAATCCATAATGAATGAAATGTATGAAACCATTTGCGAGCTATTCAGGTTAAATCCCGTAGGATGCTGTATACGGTGTCGTCAGTAAATATTTGCCCCCTTCTAGATTTGTCAATTATTTTTGACCTATTTATCCTACTTTTCAGATCATCGAGCCAATTTTAATATTTAGCAAAGACAACCCGAGTAATTACAAAATCCAGTTTCTGCATCAATTTTTCATTTATTAATGGGGTCCACCTTTGAATGGCTCTAAAAAGTCTGGAATGAAAACCAATAGAGATGCAGTGCTATAACCCGAAAGGCAACTGATGCTCGAGTACGGGACGGACTTGGAACAATTCTGCGAGGAAGAGTGAACCAAACTTCTTCCACAGCGATGTGAAAAACTCATCACTCTTGATTACTGTTATTGCTGCCAAAATTACTTCTCCACATAGGGCCAGATAGTTTAGGATTTTTTCCCCCCTTAATCATTAGAAATCATCCTTAGAAACTAACGTTTAGATTTACTTCAGTTGTCTTTGTGAACTCTCAAAATTGGTATGATGATCCAAAACTGAAAATGTAACGAGACTCAAAGTAAATTGTTTTAAATAAGACACTTATTGTGTCGTGTTAGACAACGAAGACCATCATCGCTTCCTTCAAAAAGAATTATTTGTGCTGATTTGTTATTCAAAACATCACCTGCTGTTTGCACAGCTAAGCAAATGGCAGAGGAGCAGTTGAATGTGTTATGGAATAAGTCAGCCAACCCAAAAAGGTCAAGTCGAGAAAACCCAGAGGCCTTTCTCTGGATGCTCAGGATTAGGGTGTGTGTGGTCCTCTAGTGGCTGAAGTGGGAAATTCTACCACTAACATCACAAACTCAAATAGCACACAAATGGGAATACACGCCTCACCTTTTTGTCAATATTTGATCTTTTCATGGACAACACTGAATAAATGGCACTTCACTCCAATGTAAAGTCGTGAACATACAGCTTGTATGAACATTTGCTGTCCCCTCAAAACAACTCAACATACAGACATCACTAAACCGTCTGGCAACAAAAGGGAGGGCTTTATACTGACTACTATAGATTGTAGAAAAGTGGCACTTCTTGAAATCCAAACTAAATATTTACATATATGTGAGGTGTGTATGTAGGTCACTTATGACAAGCACAACCCCTGTCCACACTAAAAAACACACAAACAAACCCCAAAAAACTACAAAACCGTATTATGCTAATTATGTATGGAATTATTTCAAAATGTATGAACAGATCTGACTTACCAGCGAGACTACGGGGCCGGGCCTCAGCAAGATCTGAGATAGCTCCAGCGGTCACGGTCTTCTTCATGCGTAAGCCAGAAGCAGCGGCTGCCAGCGCGGGCTTAGTCAGCGCGTCATCACTGTTGGCGCGTTTCAGCTGAAAACAGAACCGCTGTTAGTAGCGATAACGTCGGTAATCTGTGATCTCAGTCAATAAGTATAACACCGAAGGGTTTGGTTGAGGCAACTCAGGTTTGGGCCTCACCCGGCTGAGGCGCTGGTCTGAGGCCAGCGTACTGGACGATCTGGAAGTCCTCATGCCTGTGGAGGCGCTAGTGGAGTATGAAGAAGAGGGAGCTGGAGAAGCCTGCTTCGCCCGCTCCTGGAGTCCCGCCTTGGGCATCCCCAACTTGGTGGCACCCGTTTTCATCATGACTGTGCGACGGCTGACGGCAGCTGAACAAAAATCATTTGAATGTTTATTAGCTGGGTCAAATCAATATGTTAAGATGAAAATTCGTATTCTGAAGCACAACCTCGGAAGAAAAATTCTCTCCTGCACCCAAAACGTTTTCGAATCCCTGCCAAAATCAAAGCTGAAGTTTTAGCCTTTGTCCACTGCGGGGCACTATAGAGCTAAATTGGCGCTACAGCAAAACATTGAGACTGAGCTAGAATTGTATGACTTTAGTATTTAGTTGTAGCACTACATTGCCCTGTCCTGCAAATACCACACCTTGGTTAAAATTGTAAAGCCAGCACAGAAAAGCAGGTCAAATATGCTTCCTCCGTGCAAATGCAAAAAGCATTAGGAATACCAAGAAAACATTCAAGCGAGACTTGCCTGAAGGCAGCAGCATGAGCAAATAATTTCCTGTTTGAAGTTGCTTCAAAACAGTGCCAGCGTCGAACAATAATAACTGTCAGCTGACAGGTATGCAGCGAGCAACAATCAAGCGTCCTTTTTTGGAACGAAAGCAACTGGCTGCCATAATAGCTTTATTTTCCGACTCCAACAGGATGCGAGTGTGACCGAGAGACATTTGCCTTCAATGTCTGCAAGGGGACATGATGTGGAAAATGGAAGGAAGTGGGAGTGCACTTAACACAGGAGAATAAAAAACAATTGCAAGTAGTTTAGAATATATCTCAAATCAGCATTCAGCAATCCTTAACTGCCTTTTGCACCTTAGAAATTGTAAACTTGTTGCTGAGTAACAGTCAAATAAATGTATACTCATGAAAATTTACTTAAAATGATGCATTGTCTGCATACAAGGTATGTTGTTTTCATTCCCCATCTGCAGTCTTATAAAAACACTCGTCCTGTTTGTGGATGAACAAAACAATCAAAAGGAAGACACGCTCGTCACCCTGAACAGAGAACAACGTATTCCTCTGCTCTCATCTATTTTAGGCTACATCATATGTCATTTTACTAAAAGGTTGCAAGCATTACACGACACGCTTTCCGACACATGCCCCATCGGAGCAAATGTAGAACATTTGAAAATGAAACGTAATCACGTTTGCTTGTGCTTGTACTCCGATCTGAATAAGATTGCACAGTCTACAGTTTTTGTCCTGAGAAGTTCACCATCATATGAGTCCAAGTCCTCCTATGACTGCCCCCTTGCATGGTCCTTGTGGCTCAAACACTCTTTAACCGATACGATGCCTCTCTTCTCCTCCGATCGGCCGCCACGGCGACAAGAACCTTCTTCTCAACGTGATGCTGAGAACACCGCGACCTTATATTTTCGAATATTCCTGATTGGAAGCATTATTTCTCCAAGGCAAAAGCAACGGGTCAGAAGTCATTTTCATACTCTGGACCACTAGTGGCAAGGGAATCTGAAATATGGCCTGACTGTAACTTTCTGCAGCAATATGAGGCCAACTCCTCTTGAGCCTAAACTGTGTCCCACTTACTTTATGGTGGCCTAGTTAAGAACCCAGATGTCTCCGAGACAACCTGAGATTATCCAAGAGCTCAGCGACAGTATTAGAATGTCCCTTGATTATTATAATCCTATAAATATACAGTATCAACACAATATATATCTAATAGAACACAATGAACTGTGATCACAAAATAAACATTTTGACATGAAGTTGGAACAAGGCTGGTAAGAAACTCAATGTAATATTGTTGTCATGACTGCGGTCGCACTGTGCCTATAAAGTGCGCACGTGCGGTGTATGCGCCTCATGCGCCCTAACTCGTAAAGGAGGCGAAATTGCCGCCGCTCGACTGAAGTGGCGGGGTAAGATCAGATGAGTGAGGAGCAAGCGAGAGCACTTCTCTGCTTGGGTGTGGATGAGCCAATCTTGCACATCTGATCTGAGGAGGGCGGATTGCTTGCAGACAGGACAGGGCGGGCGCTGTATTCTAATCACAAAAGGAAGCTGAGCAGGGATATGCTTGACATGTAGCTCACTACTGCAGATCTTGAAAACACATTCAATGAACACATTAACATTAAATGACGTCGGCGTGTCCAGCAGCGTCACCGCAGTCTCGCAATCCTACATTTCGTTTCAAGAGATCATCTCTTCTCTTGTTATTTTCCATACGGATGGATGTGAGCACACAACAGCTCCTAAGGATTATTTTAGTGTGGAAACGTTTTGTTGTTGTTGTTCCAAGTCTTCCTCAAAGGAAATCTGCGAGCGGTGAAGGGAAATTGCGGGGCCAACACGACCCTGGAGTGGTCGCCAGTCAATCACATACGATAGTAAAGCTATAAAATGCTGCATCGTGTTCAGCCTCCATCGTGACCCATCTTTTCTTCACCCGTGCCCAGTTGATAGTAGGAAAGCTTTCACAAGGCTGGCACAACTAAACAAATGTGACACGAGCCCCATACGGCAATATTTTCGTAGCCGCTGTTGTATGATGACGGATAACAAAGACTAAGCCACTCCTCTGATCTGACAAACATGAGAAACCCGGCAGAAACAGGCCTAGCGGATGTTTACTTTTGTAAACAGACTTCAAGTTATTTGTCTTTTCAAATTTCCCAATTTCAATATGACGCTCGCAACACGCTCTCGGCCAATATGCAAGTGACAGCGATCGATGACAAACTAATATTGTACAGTATGATGTACAAAAGCCGATTATCAACAACTGAAAAATCAAACATTGGTCGATGACTATTTCGTCCTTTGCACGCTGCAGCTGCAACGCGCAATACATAAAAGTCAGGAAGAGGAAGAACACGCTGCGATTCATCGCCGCCGTCTTTCTCTTACAGCGAAAGGAGGTGTCGTACCGATACGCCACGACTCTCGTCACTTAGAAATCTCTGAACACATCTTGAATATGCAGTACTATTTGCTGTACCGTCGCTGTTCCAAAGTAATGTGTAAAATGTTTGAGTCTTCCTAAATGTGAGCGTGAATGTTCTTCCATTCTGGTGTCATTTCCATCCCACATCCTATGGTATGCCAAGGCTGTAGCATGTGGGTAGAATGCAAGCTGCGCTTTGGCGAGGAATGAAACAGGCCTTAGATTGCGGCAAGAAGCTAAGTTTGGTCTGACCGCACCCCTACTCAGAACACAGCTACACTATAGACAGTTGAACAACAATTCAGTATTCATTCGAAGGAAATCAGGCCTGTTGCTGCAGATGCAAGCGGGACTGTGCCTTTACGTTAGCCGCCAGGCTGTTGACTACAGCGAGTAAAAACAAAGATTCTAAACCATCTCTACGGGGGAGCGTCAGCACTCCCAGCTCGTTTCGAAACTATCTTTCTTCGACACTGACCCAGGACTCAAGTCATCTGAAATGCACACAAAGCGCCGTCAGCGGTGCGGTTGTGTGAAAAAGCGGAATCAAACTGTCGTCTCTGATTTCCACATTACGTACTACTTTCCAATGCGTTGCATTGTTCTTTTTTGTTTGACTTCAACCATCGAATGAATCATAATTAAGATGATCATAAAAATATGCAGTCATAGAACAGGTTTTTAATCAGAACAAAACAGAATCTAAAATATCCACACATGGGCGAATACAACCCATTTGACCAAATATTCAATCCCGGATAGCAAAGGCAGAGAGGATTGGCGGGACTATTAGCGAGAATCCCGGAACAAAAGTCTGGAGCTCTGTTCTCTGAGTGGCTCTCACTTGTCTTTTCTCCAGGAAAAAGACCTGAGTCAGATTCTCCACATGGGGTGTGAACACGCATGCACAATGGTGGTGATTCAGCTCTACAATACACTGAGCATTCCCACCGCTAACCGTAGCTTCCACAACTATACGCACAATTCTAACGCTGGAGAGATGCCGACAAATTCAATGTCGAGTGGAAGTTCCATCGAATAAAGCATTCTGTGTTCGCTTATTTCCTTTTGGGATGCAAGCGTTGATGCAAATACATGTTATTGCAATTTAAAATTCTTTTTAAAAAGGGCAACAGTTGGCTGGTGTGCCACCAACATGAATATCTTTCTTGTTACGACAATAGAACACGAGATGGTGAGTCCAATTTTTTTGCAACCAAATACTGTGAAGTCTGAACAATTTCCAATACACCGCCGGTACCAAATGCAAGATATGCTTCTGAAACATGCTTTTACATGCATATGTTAGGTATGAATCGTGCCTGTCTGGCCACATCATCATCTGTATAGTGGCGAGGTCTCGGGAGGTGGTCTTCGAAGAGTCATGAGCTCAGCTAAAAGGAGAGCAGAAGAATGTATTATTAGCCTCACGCTGTGAGACGGTCTCTGCTTTCTTTTTGTGTTCCACTTTAGTCTGGGGAGATGTGAAACTGATGCGCCACCGGACACGACGCTCTTTCCCAAAATCACAATGAATGTGAGTGCAGCAAACATTGGTTTGCATTGAGAGCTGTTAGCACTGACTGGAGGCCTTTCAAACGGGAGTATTCACGCTCTTTCCCCCTTCGTGTCGGCTCTCTCTGGGGTCTCCAGATTCCTCCCACAGACCGACAAAATTCCGATGGTTGTCTGTCTGCATGGGTGCATGGTGACCAACCTTGGCTGCCCCCCTTCCTCTCGTTCTCTGTGCCCCTTCTAGTATTGGTCGAATTCACAGAGTATTATCAAGGATGTGTGTTTTTTCTAGGGAAAGAAATTACTCTCATACGATTGTAGCTAACCCAAACACCTCTCAGATCAGTCAACAATTGCATTTAGTGCCAAATATCAATATTACACCTTCAGTGATGCATATAAATTAAAAATCAATCAATCAAAATGAACACAGGTGGTCCAGCTAGTCCTCATTTGTAGCTCAATGGCCAGTGTAATACTGTACATAAGCATAAGCGTAGAGGTCGCTGATGGAACGTTTCCTTCCAGTTTCAGTGGGTGGTGGTCGCTTTACATCGCAAAGCAGTTGGCAAATGCCCAAAACTCCAAGAAGCAACGTGGCTGTCCATATTCTCATTCTCAGGGCATTGAATCCATCACAATCCGGGCTGTTCCGGTTGTCTTAGAAGACGTTTGGGCTCTCATCAGAGCTGAGCAGGCTTCATCGGTTCACGCAACAAGGCTAGCAAGTTTCCACAGTAAAAACCCAGGCTCGTGCTGTCCTGACTAGCCTTGTTGCATGAACCGATGAAGCCTGCTCAGCTCTGGTGAGAGGCGAAAAATCTTCTAAGACAACCGGAACAGTGATGGATTCAATGCCCTGAGAATTAAAGAAGCAACACGCGTTTGCTGCCATTTCCCCTCAATGCAGTTTTCATTATGATAAACGTATCGTGAATTTGGACCAAAATCTAATGTTCAAAGTTAACAACGCACAAATACAGAAGAAAATGTGACATTCTCTGTTATGTGAATGCTCTTGATGGAATTTAACCTATAATTGGCCTTCAGCCTTGATATACACTTAGCTCTATGCTTTGCAATGACTGATGTACTGGAAAGTGCCACCTTGCAGCAGTCACATTCATGCATTTGCTTACCAAGAAGGATCACGCAAGTAATAATCTTCAGCTAGAGGCTGTGTTTCAAGGCTCCCCAGAAAGCTCAACTTCCTGCTCTGATGGTGTCAAACTTCGGATCTGATAAACAGCCGGAGCCACGTTGCAAAAACTTCTGCTGCTTTCCTGTGTGCGTGTAGAGTGAGTGGGCGGATTCCATAGAAACACTTGCACAGCGTCCATGAGAACAAAGCTCAATGACTTTCCGCAATGGAGCATCGTAACGCATGGGCCGGGCAGGCCGAGGACAGAAACACTTATGCCCTCCGACTATCGTTTCATCTTCTTCATCTTTACTTACAGTCCGTAATAACCTCTCAGACAAATAGTTCATATTTTTCCCTGCTCTCGCTCACCTAACACTTGCAAACTTGCTTGTCCTGTTTACCGAGAAGAGCCCGACCGATGATATCGAAGAATCGCCTTCAAGACATTCACCGTGCATGTCGGCAGGAGCAAGTGTGAAAACAAGACACATCAGCTTGATTTCAAATGTGACCCTCGTGATCCATTAGAGAAGCAGCAGTCATTGTATGTGTGGGTTTTTTCCCAGGTGAAGAAAGGACTCTTCGACTGAATCCAAACATCTCTCAGATGGAAAAGATACAGATTGATAGTTTGGCATACAGCTTATTGTACATTTTGCATATCTTGGAAATAATGCCCCCCTCCCCCAAGATACGCTTTAGTTATTTCAAATGCAAGTGGTCATTCCTTTCCAATCGCTGCCCCCACCTTCGCGAAGGGCATGTCCGCGAAGCTGTACGCACGCACGCAAACATGGCTCCCTGTGAACTGGCAATTCTGTTATCACACTCACTGCTTTGCCTGGACGTGAGTCACTGTCGCCACCGAAGAGAAGGTTTATGATGAAACTGTTCGTGTTATATAACCAAAGTACTACATCAACAGCGGGGCTATTGTTATGAAAGGAACTACTGTCCGTTTCTGTATTTGCTTTTGCTCAAGGGCAGGGCCATAAAACGTCAGTTCATATGATTTATGACATTTGATAATAGCCAGCCTTCCACCCTCTGTACCACATCACAAGGTCACGTCACCGCTGCACGTACATGAAGGACTCGAGAACAGCGGCTAGTTCTCGACTCGCTCGCTCAGTGTGCCGTTATTACAAGAAGACTGAGGAGCCGGAGACGTTCGAGCAGCACTGAGAAGACAACTTGAATGCCCTGCAGAGAATCGTGTTCAATTCTTCCCACCGTGAACAGTGTCGCAGACGGCGGGGCTTCGTCTTAGGCCGCGTACAGTATATGCAGCTGAACATGGGTCCTTCCCAGATAGCCCTCACGCTATAAATAGCGAGAAAATGACAGGAACTGCCTGGGTAATGATTCAGATAGAGGATGAGAGAAGCCAAAGAAAAAAGAAAGAAAAAAAGAATCCAGAAGCTCGCCACTCCGGTTTCCACAAGGTCGTGCCAAGTCTACGACACTCGATTCCAACACAACATCGTTCAATTAAAACAAATGGGGAAAAAAATAAATAATAATAATCTAAAAATGATCATCTTGAACACAGACCGAAGAATATTTATGGACACACCCAAGACCGTTTTCATTTCAAATGTCAAAAGATAATCAATTCTGCGAGGAGCTCCTCTTCGATCCCAGAAAAGCACACTTGCAACTGTTTCTATATTGCGGGCTGGTTAACCATAAGGAGGGAGGAAAATGCTTTACTTAGCTCCAAACAACATATACGTCAACCACACTGTAATACTTGGCCCATATATCTTTTTTTTTTTTCCCCTCCCCTGACATTTCAAAAGCAGCAAGAGAAATGTGAAAGCTCTCATTTGTTGCCCAGTTGGGTTCCCCTCAAATAGGCCTGCAAGACCCACTGCGCACTGACGCCGCCTCCATGAACACAACGCACTCAACGTTAAGGGACGGAACAGGCCATGTTTGACCATTTGAAACATTCATTACAAAAACAATTGAGGAGTCAGATTTGTTCTCTGTACTCGGTGGCTATCAAAGTTTTTAATCACATTCCATTTGCGTATTATCGATTACATGGCTTTTGGAGAATAATATGGCTAATCCTTAAAAAAGATACAATTTATATCGTTTTGTTTATTGAAACAAAATGGGATACACAGACTCAGCGAAATGACGGAATTAAGTGTTGGAAGATATCCACCGTCACAGGTGTCATTTATGGAGACACGGCCAGAGATGGTGAAAGGAAAGAGATGTCAGTATCAACGCCGCATTTTAGAACAATTGCCACAGCTTTGCCTATTGTAATACATTTCTTAAATTGTACAGCGACTTTAAAGACAACCTCTATATTCATGTGCTCCATTCGTGTAGTCAGTGTCATAATAATTGTAATGATCCGCAACAAGCCGTGTCCAAAACCACAAATGACCATTTTTTTTGTCACTTAATGGCAACGGAGACATTTGAAAACATCTTCTTCAATCTTTCGCAGCCACCACCAATAATGTACCTTTGTTCATCTATCCATCTATGCCAGTGACATATAGTGACAGTCAGAACAACGAAGATGGCAGAAGGTACTCTTGCTGTCCACAAAACAGAATCGTAGCTTTGTGTTCAACTAAACAGGCCCACATTTCAATTCAATTCGTGACGATTCAATTCATTGAGACGAGATCATCGTTATTTCAGGATACTGCGGGCTTTACTGCATCTTTTGCTCGTATCTAAAATATGTGCCTCGGCTCAAGTAAGGTAGGGACGTACTAGTGTACAGAATAAATGCGGTCAGATGCATGTCCCGAGACATAATTATACGATTGCGTTTATAGCCGCTTAAACACACTTACGCGGTGGCGCAAATGCACATTAAAAACCGGTTTCCCGTCCTCTGCTTCAGTTTATTGCACTGAAATACAATATCCCCATTAATCGAACACGTACCAGCCGTCTGTCATCCTTGTGAAATTAAGCTCGCTCGGCTTTCTCCTTCTCAATTACACGTAACACACGAAAGGTAAAGTGGATACAAATAATGCAAGACGGACGAGCTCAGTCCGAGGAGGGAGAGAGAGATAAGCGAGAATGTGTTGTTTTTTGTTGTTCTTCTCACCTGTTCAGTATTGCTGACGTGCTGCTGTTGTCGGGCCGGGATGCAGCCGCCGCTACCGCCTCAACTCAAGTCACAGCTGGCCGCCGGATAGGTGGAGCGCGTGGCGCAGTACTCTCGTGACATTATGGGAAATGTAGTCCGAGTGGGTGGCCACTGCGTCTTCCCGTGGTTTCACCGATATATATCCTCCCCTGACATTTATATATATATTACAACAAAACTGTTGGGCAAAATATATTTGAAATGAGCTAAAATAGCTAAATAAACCACAGAACGCAAAAACCCCTGATCACGGTGTTCATATTGGCTTGAATGTGCGGATATGAAACCCATTTAGAAAAAATTAATCCATCTTTGACGCTAAACAATTCCTCTGTTAATTAATTTCGTATTGTTTAAATGATTATGTAGCCCTAATTTACTATTTTATAAATCCAATTAACAATCCACCAAAATAATTACGAATGGCAAGAATCTGCTTATTCTCGTCCCAGATTACATTGACCTAAAAGAGCTGTCATTGACAAACATGGCGGCCCCCACGAGTGCTGCGGAAGCTTTCGTCTCCCATTCTAAAAGTTCTCCTACAGCTGCTCCGAGCATGGAGAGCCCGCCGATTCAGTACAGTATGGTTCTGGATCATCTTATTGGGGACAAGAGGACCGTGAAGGACTTGAACCCCGGCGTCATGGGGGGACTGCCGGTGCCATCAAAAAGCGAGGAGCAGAAGATGATAGAGAGGGCAATGGAGAGCTGCGCTTTCAAGACGCTTTTGGCCTGCGTTGGAGGTAAACATGATTGGGTGCGTCGTACTTAATATGGGGGAAAAAAAGCCGGAGCGTTCTCCGATGGGATACTAGTAAACAAACCCTTACATGTTATTGTAAGGATATTGTACGTTTCAATGATGATTTAGCCTTCTTCTTTACTGTCGTCGTTTGAATGTGTGAAGATGTTCCGTGAGGTCAATTGCTTCCAAGGGAGACTGAACGCTGGCAGTCATTTGGTAATTTGATTGAAAATTACGTGTGATGGAAAACCACACATAGTTAATAGGATCATTGAGGAACTTAATTCAGTAACTATTGTTAAGGATGTAATAAAATTGTCACTGTTCAATAGATCATGGAACCTTCAATCGTCGCTGCGCGTTCGTTTTCTTTGTCCAAAAAGAGAGGAAAAAAAGAAGACACCAGAGGGCTGAGTCTCAGGGTTCATTCAAGCAACCGTACACCAGAGTGCAAGTCCGCCGAATGGCACACCTCGTTTATTTGAGCTGACTCCTTTTATACACGTCAGAAGGTTTCGTTAGGACTGTTTGGCAGAAGGTATCTCCGGGAGTCATATTAAAACCATCATTCCTCAGTAATCTAAACTCCTACATAATTTCATGGATAACAAAACTTAATCATGTATCACCCTAGTGTTTTGGAAACGGAACTTCATTGTTAGATAACGGAACATAGCCTCGTGAGTAAGAAATAGAACAATCCAACACTATTAATAAGTGAAATGCCTTAAACATGGTCATGGTTTTGGGCATTGCTTAGGTCGTGTTTGTCAGTTGCTACTTGCTGTTGCTCAACTGCCCGCCATTGAGTAGTTCTTTCAGTGACTGATGTTGATTGACTTGCAATCTGTTAGGCTATGGCTAACTATGTCCTTGTTATCTAGCAAAGAAGTTGAATCATAACTTATATCATAAAATCGCCTCTCACACTGGATGGATGAAAGATTACCGCACCCCCTCCAGCCCCCTTAGTCTTTTCTCATGTACAGTTGCACACGTGAGGAAGCGACCCTGGCGAAACATTTGCATCTCGGAAGCACATACCTCGGGTCAAAAGTTTCCGTGTCGATAAATCCCCGCTTTTGCAACACGCACCCAAAAAAAATCGGCCTTCAAATGAATCGATAAAATCGATTAGATGCCCAGCCCAAGTTGGGACTTGTAGATGGTCATTTTTAGAGATTGGAGAGGGCAATTTATGTGCACGTTCTCAACAAGTCTGTTTTCCAATTATCATCATCGTAATGAAAAGATGACATGCCTACTCTCGATCCAGTCAATGTTTACAACTCGTACTGTTGGTTTGTTTTGCACAGGGTTTGTCCTCGGAGGAGCGTTTGGCGTTTTTACCGCAGGCATCGACACCAATGTCGGTTTCGATCCCAAAGACCCGCTGAGGACCCCCACGGCGCGAGAAGTCCTCAAAGACATGGGCCAGAGGGGCATGTCCTACGCTAAGAACTTCGCCATCGTGGGTGCCATGTTCTCTTGTACAGAGTGCATCATAGAATCGGTACGGTAACCCCGCAACTCTTCATTTTGTGCACTGTGTGCAGGATATAACAACACAGCTTCCGAAATAGGCGTGAACAATAGCTAAGTGACTGTGGCTATATTTAATCAGTTTATTTGAAAGGGGACAATGCAATTTCATAAAACACATCAAGTACACATGGTTAAAAAAGCCCGAATTAGCCAGAAGGCTAGTTTTCATCTGTAGTCCCCTGGCCATGATGTAAAAAAGCAGTAAAAGACAATATAATACAGGATACATCAACAAAGACAAATCATGTTATCATAACATAACATATACATAACAGTATGTATATTGTGTTTTACAATCATACTTCATATAATTTCATATGTACCTGTGGCGAATTCAAAGAACGGGACGCCGATTGCCATCAGCCTCTCAAAATATCCCCACTCTCGCCTTTATTCTCGCCCGTTTCCTGACTTTGCGACCGTCTGCTGTCATCACAATCGCATCCCGTTTTTGTGTTTCAATAAAAAAAGTCACGCCGTATGGTAAATTGAATGTGGAGCCTCAAAAGCAGATACGGGGTCGCCTGTTTTTTTCCATTGCAGTCTGCCCGTAGATGTGTGGTGCTTAATGGCTTCGTGTGCGGCGAAGAGCTGCTGACACAGTCCGCTCCAGTCACATTTGGCGGGCCTCGGTAACTCACAAATGCGGTGCTTAACCACTGATGCCAACTAAGTTTGTATGGGGTGTGGGAGGGGCGACTCATGCCAGACGCCCGAGTGCGTCACTTGGCGTCATTTTAGCCCGGCCGTAAAAAATCCGGAAAACTGAAATGGTAAAAAAAAAGTTGTC
This sequence comes from Phyllopteryx taeniolatus, assembly GCF_024500385.1. NCBI lineage: Eukaryota > Metazoa > Chordata > Actinopteri > Syngnathiformes > Syngnathidae > Phyllopteryx > Phyllopteryx taeniolatus. The sequence goes on along the minus strand of NC_084518.1, from coordinate 2,581,432 downwards.
CACTTTATCTCTATATTTGGACACGTTTCAGCAATTATCTTCAAACATGCATAATGGATTTAGAAATAAACCTTTGAGTTCGCATTACAGGGTCTTTTAGGACCGTTCCGTGCACTTCCTGTAACATTCATATATTATTTAAAAAAATGAATGAATAAATGACAATCCTCCTTCTTCTCTTGCATATTTAATCAAATCTCTTCTAATTGATCTTCAACAGACAGCGACACACAGTTGTAACTTTTCTCCAATTGAATTGACAGCACAGAGGCAAATCCGACTGGAAGAATGCCGTGTACAGTGGCTGCATAACTGGAGGAGCGATTGGGTTTCGTGGTCTGTAAAGCCATATTTACATTTGTATTGTATGTTATATTTGTTCTTATGTCCACACTTGTTTGTTTTTTTCCCACATATGTAGCTGGTCTGAAGGCCGGGGTCCTAGGATGCGGAGGCTTTGCGGCTTTTTCTGCAGCCATTGAGTATTATCTGCGGTGAACGACTAAAGAGAAAGAATGAGTCCCTTTGGATGAGCCTGTGACAGATGGCGACCCGTCGGTCTGCAAATCACAATTATGATTTGTGGGATTTATGCGCTGGTTGTAAGTGGACAGGAAAACATGGTACCTAGGCGTTGTTTTGAAATTGCTGGCAGATGAGAGGTTGTCAGCTTCTGTCTATGTAAAGAAAGATTCGTTGGGAAAACACTGGCCACCTTCACATCGCATGCTAATAAGAGTCAGCATTTATGTGAAGACTGTTTGGTCATTTCATCAGGTTTATTTTCCAACTTACTGGAATTTGTGCGCTCACCTTTGTAAATATGCTTTCTTCATTGTTATTTTAAGTAGTGTTTGTCATAAACATTACATTCGTATATCTGTGATTGGATCTCCTTTTTTGCCCCCTGATCTACTTTTAACAAAATCTAAAAATGTTAATGTTTTAATAGTATATGTTGATTTTATAAGCTATACGTTCCCACATAAGGCATAGATAGCTTATGGTTATAATTTACTGTATGTATAGAGTGTGTATATATGTATGCTTATGGAATACAGTAGGTGTACATTTGATAGCAGACTGAAACGATTTAGTAAATGAGCGACTGCAAGGTGCAGTAGTGGCACATCTGCCTCCCGCTTTGAAACTCGGCCCCAGCCTAGTTTGCGTGTCTCTGGGCACTTCACTTCATTTCCGCCACATTCCAGTAACGCGCATGTTCTTTTCATTGCATATCCTAAATTGCTGTTCGAGCTGGGACAGAGTGGCACGGTCGTCGGGGCCTCTTGTCGAGCGTGCCCGTAGAACTTCTTGGGAGGCTGAGAGAGAGTGGTCTACTAAAACATGGTGGGAAACCCGGTTGACATTATTGCGGCCAGGACCGATCTGATTGAATCCCAAATCTTAGCATTAGATGAGCGCGAGTTAATTTGCTTCCTCGGGATGAACTCGTAAAAAAGTTTTTTTCAAAAAGTACTAAAGTAAGGGGAAAATCTGAAAAACAAAACATGTAAGTCACGATAATGAGACGCTATCTGATCATGATGATGGCCGGGCTACGTAAAAGCCAGCCCGCGGCCTCGGATCCTCACTTCAAGGCTTTCTGGGTGTTCCAAACTTGAGGCTTGAAACTGAAGGTCGACTTTGTGGAGCTGAGACACACAAAATCTGTGGCATCTTTGAAAATGACTTCTTAAAATGCCTTTTTTTTTTTCTCCACTGGATTTCATGTGATGGCATCTTCTACCCCGTGATTTATATTCATCTATTGCTTTTATTTATATTGTATATATCATGACTATGCCAGTTTTGAATGTACCCGATTTTATGTTTGGACTTTGTGTGTTTTAAAATGTATTCCCCTAACTATTTTTGAACCATTTTCGTCTCAGCTGGGTTTGTTGGGCTCCTGCACTGCCTGTGGCTTCTTTATTGTTGTTCTTGTTGTTTTTTTGATCAATCATTACAACGTTGGTATCTTTAGGTGTTTTTTATTTTATGTTTTGTGTTGTACGTGTTCTGTCAAAGCACTTTGTAAAGGTGTTTTTAAAGGTGCTATATAAATAGTTATTATTTATGCCGTACAGTGATAGGCAGAGCAATTGAATGCTCTTCCATTAGAGCCATTTTGTGCCTTGCGCCAAACGTTCTGTACAACCATTTTTGAATACTTACATGAAAATTCTTTGCTGACAATTATAGGTGGTTTCCTCGGTGCCACCTTCACTTGCTGCTCGTTTGTGACGAATGGGCTGCAAGTGGAATTACTACACATAATAACAGAGAATACAATTTCAGTTGGACTGGCCTATGGCGGATGACTGGTTAGCACATCCGCCTCACAATTCTGAGGACCGGGGTTCAAATCCCGGCCTGACCTGTGTGGAGTTTGCATGTTCTCCCGTGCCTGTGTGGGTTTCCTCCCACATCCCCAAAAACACGCACGCTAGGTTGATCGCAGACTCTAAATTGCCCGTAGGTGTGAATGCAAGCGCGGATGGTTGTTTGTTGATGCTGTATGTGCCCTGCAATTGGCCCCGCCTCTCGCCCGGAGATAGCTGGGATAGGCTCCAGCACGCCTGCGGCCCGCGTGAGGAGAAGCAGTATGGGAAATGAAAGAAGGGTTGGCCAATTTTTGTATTTTTTTTATTTCGACAGATAGCTAAGTACAAGGTACAGAATGAACTTGTTTGTTAATGCTGAGGGATATTAAAGATTATGAAGCACAATCATTGTATACAGTACATTACTAGAATTGTTTGTTTTTTTTCAGTATTCAAAGGTTCGAGTTTCACAAAAACTGCAATTTGTGTATGGCTGGATTTCAAAATGGACACAATGCCGAGAAGGGTCGCAGCGGAGTCCTTCTTTAATCTCTTCCGACGGCTTCGGGCCTGTCGATGCGGTACATGAACTCAGCAGGCACGAAGTAGCCCAAGTACTGCACGCTCTCAGGTGTGGTATCTATGTAGTAGTGGCCACCTTCCCCATGGCGGCTGAAGCAGTGGGTGTGCTCCACACGTAGATCGAGTCCCTTGATAGGAAGCACAGCAGCAGTTTCGAGCAGCACTAATGCAGTGAGTCCCAACCAATGCGCCGCAGTACATTAGGCCATCCGAGACGACTACAAATAATTCAGTACGTCGTCTTTGGGCTTTCAAGTCATGAAATGTTTTGAACAAACAATGACTATAAATAACTCGCGTGTCGACATATTTGGACTTCACGTTGAACCTCCTGACTCCTGAGCCTTTCCTCTTTCTTTCTAACTTCTCTCCTTCCCTCCATCCTCCATCCCTCACTCAGCTCCTGACTCCTCAGCCAATTTACCCTGTTGAGCTGCATTCTTCTTCTTATTGTGTTTTTCCGACAAAAATAACAAAATATTGCCCCATTGTACCGGGCCTTTGGTCTGTTTAGTTTCCCTCGTAAACCTCGTAGATGCCTTCTTATGTTGAGATCAGTGCGATCTTCAAATATAGCTTCTCCATTAGTCAGTTGACCTGTCGAGCCCGCACAGTACGACTGACTCCAACGTAACAAAAACACATACTTTGTGCATCGGTAGTCTTTCGTCTGTTGAAAACGTCTATCCTCTATGGAAATTGGTCAAGCGCCCAAGAAAACCAATTTTCAGAAAACACCTAGTTATCCCTTTTCTGCATCTTTGCAGAGGCACATGACCACATCTGCAGCCGTTCTCCATCCACTGAGCGCAGCACGCCCACGTCAACCCTTATTATACACCTTGACAAGGTCGAAAGGTCCGTGCTTTACCGAGAGACATTCTAGCTACGTATGTACCGTGCCGAGTAATCATCACGGCATCGATAAAACAAGCAATCTAAAGGTGGCCTGAGACTTTTGCACAGTAGTTTATGCTTTCATCGATGAGATGTTTACTCACAGGATCTTTGGATACAAGCACCGACTGGCAGACGAGTGGGGCGTTCACCTCAAAGTGTTTGAGCCAGCTGTTGACCTCTTCATCGGAATTGAGCGGACAGACTGAGAACTCTCTCGGCTGTGCAGAAACAGTCAGCATGAGTCTCGCGACGCCCATCTTTCATGCTGGTTTAAAGAAGACATTATGAAATGTCCCTACAATTTTTTTTAAAAGGTTCCCGTGTCTAAATATAACACGAGACATGCTTTTGTCAAAGTACTCCAAGGATCGAGAATGATACAACACTGTACACTACACACCCATTGAGTCTCGAGAATCGATTGGAACTGAGACTAACGTTTAGATTGCCTTGGAAATTCTAATTTTATAATTTCGGCTCCTAGTTTCCATGGCCGCAGTCCGCCGACCCCAAAGAAGAAGAAGTGCCTGTGCCCAACGGCAATCAAATGTGCGTCTTAACTTTTGGGGAATAAATGACCAGTCGCCTCAGTGCAACACTTAACAATCAAATGATTTATGCAAATGGCTGCAATATAAAATAGAGTGAACATTTTAAGGGGGTGTGAATACTTTCCGTACCCACTGTACACCAGGTTAGTCCCGGCAGCATTGGACACATTTATTTTCACGAGGTTGTCAAAAATAACGCTCTCTTGTGAAAGTGCCAACTATACTCCTATGAAAGGAGAATTCAGAATTTATAAATTCAAGTTCATAGGTTTGATATTAATAACTGCTCCAGTGTGTGCCACTAACATGTGTATGTGTTCACTGTGATGGGTTCAATGCACAGAACAAATTTTGTGTGTGTGCATGCATGCATGTTCATGACAATAAAAGGTGATTCTTCTTCTTCTTCGTTGACACCTTTGATTTATTTAACACAATAAACCAATCCATCAGTGTAGGTTAAGGATATGTGAAGGTATATCATTCTTGTTGTTACATACTCTATAGTTAAAAAAAACAGCTAGGAAATAAAGCACAACATAATAGATTTTTCAGGATTTGGGGGTGGCCAGCGGCCCTACCCAATGATGCGTGATTGGTTGAAAACGAGCAATTGCGAGATGAGAAGAAACTTCTTCTCTTCTCCTGCCTTGTCCCACCCAGTGTACAAAGTCGTACGATGCAGGGAAACGACACGGTCCGTGTCAAATGTGTATTTTCGTCTCCGCTGCGAAGTTTGGTCGCCCCTTATTTAAACCACGCAAACTGACCCTCTCCCCTAAAAGAATCGGAATCAACAATTGTTTGGAACCGGAATTGAAACAATTAACCAGAATCGGAGCTGGAATCTTTCCAATTCAAACAATGCCCAACCCTACCTGTTAGCTTATAATACTTTGTGCATCCAATAAAAGTAATTGCATCTCCGTTTACCATTTTGGCTTCAATGTGTTTTTTTAAAACAGCCGTTGCATGACTGGATCTTCAGGCAAAACGGTGATGGAAGTCAGCCCCATTTGTCACAGTGGGGCGGAAGCGCAGGAAACATTTACATTATTGGCAGATAAAAGGTTGAATTGGTTGTTTAATTCATTAATTTAAAAAAAAAATAATTAATTAATTTTCCATAATATGTCCCCTTTAATTTTTATTTAAAATAGCTGCATTAAGATGCTCGTATTTACCATGATGTGGATTTTTGCTTTCCCCCTCTGGATGATGAAGGTGCCCCCAAGAGCCAGGCTCCGATCAGGGTACTGAACCTCCAGAGTTTTTCTCAAGGCCGTCACAATACTGCGATCTCCCGTTCTCTTTTGTGCCCGCACCTCGATGACCTGGGGGAGAGGAGGAGACGGGTGTCTCAGCTGGCACTGCTAATTTGGCCCCGGTAATGTTGCTCTCAGTTGATGCCAGTTCAAGTGGCATCGGGCTGAAGTTCATGCACAAGAATCTAGTTATTAAAACAAGTCATTATGTAGACGTGAGTTCATACACAAGAAACTAGGGAAGTTTGTGATTGACAACAAGCACACCGACTATGCGTTTTTTTTTTTTTTTTTCCATAATACTGTCAGTAGTTTTTTTAAGCTTCTCTTTTGGAAAGCCGGTTAAGCCTTTGTTTGATATCCTTGTAGTGCACTACTTGTCTATATACTAGTACGCGCTTTGTTCTTGCAAGTAAGACAATTCAGCAGAAAGAACTAGTGATGTCTCTGCCATTTCTGCTAACTCAAAGAATGACTAGGACACACTAGAACAACTAGTGACATTTTTTTTTCCATTACTGTATGACATTTCTGTTCACCAGTTTACCAACTAGGACCCACCAGTAAAATGACTAGGAGGCGCTTGCTACGAGGGAGATTACGGTGCACTAGTAGAACAACTACACATGATTAGTGAGCCAAAACTGAACTTGTTGACATCTGCACACCGCTAGTAATAGAAGTGGCGTGGGCAAAATGTGTAGCTGCACAGAGTGGCATTTCTGGGGCAGAGGAATCAACACCCCCCCCCCCCCCCCCCCCCCCCAAAAAAAAAAAATAAAACAATAAAAATAGACGTTTTCTATGGGCATCATGACATGTAAATCATTGGTGTGTGTAAGGGGACTTTGCGCCCCCTTGTGGGGCAAAGGCAAGATATTTCATGTTCAAACTGCTAAACTTTTGGTTTTTTCCCTAATAGTTAAGCATTTTGAATTTGATGGCTCCAACACATTCCAAACAAGCTGGGACAGGGGCATGTTTACCACTGTGTCACATTACTTTTCTTTTTAACAACACTCAGTTAACGTTTGGGAACTGAGGGCACTAATTGTTGAAGCTTTATAGGTGGAATTCTTTCCCATTCTTACTTGATGTACAAATTCAGTGGCTCAAAAGTTCGGGGTCTGGCTTGTAGGCCAGTCTTGTACTTGTACTTGCACTTTTACTACGAAGCCACGCTGTTAGAATGCGTGTAGAAAGTGGCTTGGGAGTGTCTTGCTGAAATAAGCAGGGACGTCCCTGAAAAAGACGTTTCTTGGATGGCAACATATGTGACTCCAAAGCCGGGAAGTCCCTTTCAACTTTAATGGTCTCTTCGCACACGTGCAAGTTACCCATACCATGGGCACTAACACACTCCCATACCATCACAAATGCTGGCTTTTGAACTTTGCGCTTAAAAACAATCTGAATACTTCTTTTCCTCTTTGGTTCGGAAGAAAAGATGTCCATGATTTCCAAGAAGAATTTAGAATGTGGAGTTATCAGACCACAGCACACTTTTCCACTTTGTGTAAGTCCATCTCAGATGAGCTCAGGCCCAGAGAAGCTGGCGGAATTTCCGGGTCTTGCTGATATACCGCTTTCGTTCTGCACGTTAGAGTTTTAAAGCAACAAACTGTATTAAGTGATAATGGTGATAGTGGTTCTGAAGTGTTCCGGAGTCCACGTGACAATATCCTTTACACAATGATGTCGCTTTTTAATGCGGCGCTGCCTGAGGCATGGAAGGTCACGGGCATTCAATGTCGGTTTTGGTTTTTGTCGCTTACGTCCAGAGATGTCTCCAGATTCTCGGAATCTTTTGATGATATTATGGACCGTAGATAATGAAATCTCTACAGTTCTTGCAATTTAATGTTGAGGAATGTTGTTCTTAAACTTGGACTATTTGCTCACGCAGTTGTTCACAAAGTGGCGAACCTCACCCCATCCTTGCTTGTAGACAACTGAGCCTTTTGGGGATGCTTCTTTTAGAACTACTCATGAAACTCACCTCTTGCCAATTAACCCGTTCACCTGCGGAACGTTCCAAACAGGTGTTTTTTGAGCAGCCCTCAACTTTCCCGGTCTTTTGTTGCCCCTGTTGCGGTTTTTCTGGAACCCATTGAAGGCATCAAATTCAAAATGAGTGAATATTTGTGTAAAATGTGTTTGAACATTAAATGTCTTTGTAGCGTATTCAATTGAACGTGGGTTGAAAAGGATTTGCAAATATTCTGTTTTTATTTACGATTTAGACAATGTCCCAGCTTCACCGGAACTGGGGCTTGCCGAACTTTATAACGACACTTGTCTTGCTAGTGGGGATAAAGGAAGTCACATGGACAATGTAGCGCACGGCACGACTAAGATAGGCTTGCCATGGCTGGAATCATCACCTTTCCTGGCCTCCCTTCACAAGCGTAAAGATTCCCGAGCAGTCCAAAGTTGCAATCAGAGAATTTGTGGCTGTATCTTTCTTGCAGGCACTGGCCATCCACTGGATTGATGGAGGAGAAGTAGCTGCTGTTCACTGCAGGCCTTCCATCAGCTTCAGTCAGAACCAGTGGCATCAACTGGGATAGGAAATATACTGTACATCAAAGCACAATCTGCTGCACGTAAAAGTGGAGAAACAATATACCCATATAATTAGCCTCGTCTTTCTTGTCAGCACAGCCCTAATTTTAATGAAATCAAACGACTGCTGTTTATGGAGTCAGCCCCGAGTTCATATTTCCAAGAATGCCCACTGTGCCATTTTCCCATAGCCTACAAAGCAGTTATGACTGAGGCCTGTGAGGCCCGCGCAAATCTGATGTAACATCCATTTGTCTATTGGTCCATTTTCGACTCCCTTTGACCAGGAACATGAAACCTAGCCTTTCGGGTTATCAAAGCACTATTTTACGATAAGTCCTCCATCCATTTTGTATACTGTAATGCTTGTCCTCGTTCAGGTCACGAGTGAGCTGGAGCCCAACCGAGCTGACTTTAGGCCAGAGGCGGCGTGCGCCCTGGACTGGTCGTCAGCCAATCACAGGGCACTTATAGGTAAACAAGCATTCACTTTCACGCACTCATTACAGTCTTTAATTAACCTAACATGAGTGTTTTTGGAAGATGGGGCAAAGTCAGAGTTATTGGAGAAAAACCAACACTAGCACCGGGGTCAATTGCAAACTCCGCACGGGAGGACCCGAGCCAGATTCCAACCCAGGACCCCTCGACTGCGAGTCTGACACATTAACCACTGCCATGTGAAGGTTTCTCAAGCCTATTCGATACAATTTTACTATTTGGACTACTGTATTACCTCTTTACATGATTGATTATACAATATAAACTAAGGTCATTTGGAATTGGACCAAAATGGTAAAAGAAAATTGGTAAAAATATGCGTCTATATTTGCAAAAAAAGGCACAAAGCTGATGTCACGCAACACTGAATATTAAGTCTGCTTTTTCTTTGGCTTATTCTAAAAGATGGAGCGCCGTCACGCATGATGTCACACAAGACCTCAGTTGATGAAGTCTGTGTGAATGCGTTTTTTCCCTTTGACTTTGTGGGTTTCTGTGACGGGCCAAAAACAAGAACCAACATGAGAAGAAGGATATACACAGGTTATGTGAATGAAGCAGAATTACATTTCAAGCAGTAGGACGACTGAAGTGTCACTGTACGCATTGATAGGTTAGTGTTTTGTTAGGTATTACAATGACTTAACTTTTAAAAGTGATCTAATGTGGGAAAGGGAGTTTTAAAATGCAAACAAACCTGACCTTGGAGGCTACACTGCAAGATGTGAAATGAATGCAGTAATACAAAACGAGCAGGGACTGCAGTGCTGAAGTCATGGGTCGCAGGTGTAATGGCGGTTGCATTTAGCGTGCATGCAATATCGAGGGTACCTCCGCATTCATCCCCACGATCCTCGAGGAAACGGCTCCTGCACCGAGGATGAACGCTCCTGGTAGCTCCAGCTCCTTTGAGATAGCATTCATGTCATACTCCTGATGAGAAAATAGGATTGAACAAATGGACAATACCAACAGGCATCAGTCAGAGGCATCTGAGTGCATTTAGTTTCTGGGTGAGTTGTGGACCAAAGTACTCTACCTTGTGCTTTTGAACCACAGGGACCAGGTAAGGTACTCCTCCCACATCTGTGACCCGAGGACTTCCACACAAACCTATGGCATAAAAAAGTGCACAAAATTGATTTTGATTGATTTTTAATGTGCGTCATTGTGTAAAAATAATCTCACCTTTAACAGGAAAGTTGAATGGCTCCTTAGTGAGATCGGGACATTCCACAACACTAACCTTAACTTCTGCAAAGTTATCTTCCAGTCCTGTTTGTAATACTGCAAACAGCAATAATCGTTTTGATTCTCTCCTCTGACCACTAACCGTGTCCATAAAAGTTCAAGTCCTTACCGGCACGCAGTTCCTCCAGGTCTGGGACATGCAACTTAGCTTTTTCAGTTTTGCTAACATCTGCCATGACTGTATGGAAGTGCAAATTAGGTGACGAGACGGGGAAAAATGGAAACGTGTGTGCACTGTCCAGTTTGCAGAGAAACTGTCTGACTAAAGTACAAGCAAAGAGTAAAAAAAAAAAAGGAGCCAGAGGCTTCCCTTATCGTGTGTCATCGCCGGCGGAACAAGGTTATGCCTAATATTTATTAAACCAATTTTGCCCATCGGAAGTATTGTTGTTAGCGCTGGTGTATCTTTAAATGTTAATATGTTTTTGTTTCTTTGTATGGAACGTCAAAAACGTGTCCAGTGGAGTCTGTATTCGGGGTATTACATGTTGACCCTAACGTGTTGACTAAAAACAGAAGTAACCTATTGAAGGGTATTTCTTGACTTGGTTTTTAGTCTTTGGCGATTGTTTAGGAAGTCACATGATGACGCTAGAAATACTTCCTGGTTTATCCGGAACCACATGTGAAGCTGTTAGTGCATAATTTCCTTTTTTAAACAGGTTGTCCGTTGTTTGAGCAATGTTTTCCTAATTTTGGCCATTTTTTCACTCCCGACTATGACGAGTTCGTTCAGCAGTTTGTGCTACTTTCCGGTATGAAGTAGATTTAGGATTTATAATAACGATTCAAAGTAAGCCTAAAATGTCAGAAATAACCAAGGATGTTGGATTGACTCGGGACGGCGCCCTGGCTGACTTGATATCAGCAGAATCAGGCCACGCCGTCCTGGAGAAGTCTCTCCCGGATTGTGTGAAGGAAATCTCGCAGCATCTCGAGCGCCAAAATCCAAAAGGCCCCACTGAAGTCGACAGGTACAGTGTTGCCCAGCCTTCACATTTTACATTCGAACAAATCTAATGACAAACAACCAAACAAAAATAGCATGTATATACAGTGGTACCTTGATTTTAGCAGTTTAAATCGTACAACTGTAAATCTATATATAAAACACTTCCTGTCATTTTTCGTAAATGAACATTGGCCTGTCACGGTAGCAATTTTTTAGGATATATTTTCCTAAAAACTATCAAATTAAACAGCATAATTGTTTTATGCTACTGTTATCATGATATTAGAGTATAATAATTCAAGTACATCCTTTTTAAAAGAACAATTAATTTTAATTCTAAATAATATCTTAGATAAATGAAATGTCTTAGATAAATGAAAAAAACATAAATAAAACAGACTCAGGCTGTTCACAAAAATTACACTTAAACAAATGTTAAAAATTTGGCACAGAGGTATAGTCATTAACCCTCCAAAGAGGACAAAAAACATTCTTGTAAATTTGACACACCACACAGAAGAGGGTTTTCAAAAAGACCTACCAAATATGAATGAAAAAAAAATCTCCATGTATGTAAAATAAGGCTCTGAAATCAAGAAAAATATGGCCCGTCGTCAAGCTGGACATTAGCACATACATTTTGGTGACAATTGGTCGCAGATGTGTGACATTGAGACGTTAAGCTTTTTCCCCATTGGGAGCGCATATCGAGAGGAAAATGTTGAACGTCCATAAAATATAAAATATTTGGCATTTTGTTCTGATATTTTCAGATGGGGAAGGGAGCGTAATTCAAGATGTCCGACGTGACGATTGGTTGGAGTTTTGTCACATTGAGCAACGTTAAGATTTGTTCACATTAAGTGTGGACTGGCCCGACACGGGGGACAGTAAAGGAATTACACCAGTTCATGCACGCTACTTTGTGGATGACACCTCCGGAATTTAACCCCCGCGATAAACTGTATGGTATATCAAATTAAATTTCCCAATTGAAATGACGATCTGTTCCAGCCCCCCAAAATCCACTGCAATTTCTTATGTATTTGTAATAAGGAAAAATAGAAGAATATAGAGGAATAAAGTTGATGAGCCACACAATGACGTTATGGGAAAGAGTACCGGAGGCTAGTCAGGAGAGAAGTATTTGCGAGCACCACTGTGGTTTCATGCCAAGAAAGAGTACCACAGAGCCATGATTTGCCTTGAGGATGTTGATGGAGAAGTACAGAGAAGGTCAGAAGGAGCTACATTGTGTCTTTGTGGATCTAGAGAACGCCTATGACGGAGTACCCAGAGAGGAACTGTGGTACTGCACGCGGAGGTCTGGCGTGGCAGAGAAGTATGTAAGAATAATACAGGACATGTACCAGAGCAGCAGGACAGTGGTGAGGTTTGTTCAAAGTGTGAGGGATCAGGAATCAGTCCTGAGCCCCTTCCTGTTTGCAGTGGTGATGGATAGGTTAGATAGAGAAAGGAATAAAGATTAGCTGAAGTTAGACATAATTTACGTGCATGGATGAGAGAGGTGGAGGGAGACGAGTGAGGCTACACGGAGAAGAGATAGCAAGGGTGGAGGACTTGAAATACTTGGGGTCGACACTCCAGAGCAATGGTGAGTGTGGTCAGGAAGTGAAGAAACGGGTCCAAGCAGGTTGGGACGGGTGGAGGAAGGGGTCAGGTGTTAGGGAATTAGAGTACTTTTTATCGCTCTATTTATCATTAGATTATTATTTTTTTGAACTTCACTCAAATGTTGCCTTGCAACACAAAGCAATAAAAACGATGAAGCGACAATTTGTAACTTGCACAACTTAAATTGGGGCACTCGTAAGTGAAGATACCGCTGTATACTAAAATAATGATGATCTCGTTTGATATTACTCACAAATGTACTGACTGAGTGTAAAATTCGGGCCTACTTAGTTGCTCATAAAGATATGCAGTTCCATGAATGGCATCATATGGATATACAGTGTGATGGTATCTTCTGCCATCTAGTGGAAGAGCATTTAAAAACCATAGTGTATTACACAGTAGTTGCGAATCACCGCATTAGTGACCCTGATCTCACAGAAATGACAAAGCTTCCTTAGTTGCAAACTTATGTGAATTTGTGATTCTGCGTCTTTGCAGCGATTCGGGAGACAGCCTATTTCTCACACAGGAGCCAGTCCCTCAGGCTGCGAGAGCAGTCAGACGGCGCAAATCATCACAGCGCACCTACGCCACCGAGGGAGAGGACAGTGGGGGGATAACTTCGTCCGCTCAAAGACATGACGATAACCATGAGATGAGCACAAACAAAAAGAAACAAAAGCTAAAGTTACCAAACTATAACTTCTCTTTTCTCACGGAAAGTTGGCACAGAGGCACCCATTTAATCAAGAGACACAATATAAGACTCCATGTAAGGATTGTCCAATGGTTCGTCCTTGTATGATAACATTCTGCATCCTTTACGCTCATTCAATATTTTGTATATTTCTGTTTCCAGAATTATGTGACGGGGGGCTTCTTTAAATGTGTAAAGTTGTGGCAGGGAACAAATCATTTCTGGATGCCTCTACCAACAGTTGACCAAGATGATGAGGACATATCACCACTTACACAGTGAGTTTTTTTTTTTTTTTTTTTGGGGGGGGGACATTATTTCATGTAGTCATCATAGTTATTTGAAGTTAATGATAAACTTATGTGTTAGTCACATGCCCTGAGCTCCCATGTACAGTAGGAGCTGCTCCCACTTCAGTTTCAATGCTCTTTCTAGTGGCTGGATTATTTTTGAAAAAATGAAGTGATAACAATACAGATATTAACACATTTTCCCAATAAATAAACCCCTTGTTTTCCATGTGGGGAGCCTTTCCCCCCAGACTCTGATTCTTAATTATGGAAAAGAGAGCAATTTATATTTGTGTTCATCATAATTGCAAAATATCTGTCCTGTTGCAGAGATGGAGAAGACAAATCTAGTCATGAGGACATCAAAGTGGTGGTAAGCAAACTGTCACTCTCTTTTGACAAAAAAAAAGATTCAATTAACGTGAGAAAAGATGAAAAAAAAATGCTGCGTTACATCTACGCCAGTTGTAACGAGACACACACCTTCCAAAAAGCTCAACTTTCATCTCGTCAGTCTATATAATATTCTCCCAAAGATCTTGGGAATCATTCAGATGTTTTGTTTGTTTTTTGCAAAAGTAAGTCAAGCCTTTATGTTCGTTTTGGTCTGCAGTGGTTTTTGCCTCAGAACTCTGGCATGGATGCCATTTTTTTCCCCCAGTCTCCTCCTCATTGTTGTGTCATGAACACTGACCTTAACTGAGGCAAGGGTGGCCTGCAGTTCTTTAGAAGTTGTCCTGAGTTCCTTTGTGGCCTCCTGGATGAGTCATCGGTGTTCTCATGGGGTAGTCTTTGTAGGTTGGCCACTCCATGGAAGGGTCACCACTGTTCCATGTTTTCTCCTCGTGAGGATAATGGCTCTCCCTATGGTTCGCTGGAAGCCAAAACTTTAGAAATGGCTTTTGTTACCCTTTCCAGACTGATGGCGTCAATTACTCTATTTCTGGACTTTTCTGGAATTTCTTTGGATCGTGTCATTTTGTTGCAGCTTTTTTCGATCTTTTGTCCGACTTGATTTTGTCGGAACAGATTCTGTTTAAGTGGGTTATCGTTGTCTGATATTTACATTTGTTTGGTGATCTTAAACATTAAAGTGGGGAAACTATGCAAACACATAAGAATTTGAGAAGGTGGCCAATACTTCTGCACAATACTTTACAGTATTTTCAATCTATTTTTTCTTGCAAATCTTTGCGTGTGTTCAAGTAGCTTTACAATGTGTGAGAAAAAGTGTGTTTTAATAAGTGTTTTTTTTTGTTGTTTTTTTTTAAAGTATGTGGGAGAGGTACAACTACTACAAAAGTGTTGTTTTACATGGTCTCTCTATATGATGGATTTTCATCTATTGCAGGTGGGTCTGCAACGTAACGCCGAAGTGAAAGGGGGTTAATCCTATTTTTTGTGTTGCAGGACAAAAAATGTTTTCTGGCCAAATCCAAAACAAAGCAGCAGCAACCCTGGTGCACACCACCACGGGGTACCAAGCAGTGGAAGCATCAGCAGGAGGGAGGAGTTGTTACCCAAGAACGGGAGAAAATAGTTGAAATATCCAGTATGAGTAATGAGTTGAAATATCAATTGCCCACATCAAGTATGCCTTTGGTGGAAGATGGAAATGATGCAGTATGTTCCTCTTCAACTTGTAACATTCCTGCTGTGTTGGGAAATAATGAACCGTTAAGAAACAATATGGTACAAATCCAAACTCCGAGAAGCAAGAGGATTCCTATCCCAGAAGAAAGACAAGAACTCGTTGATGCAGAGACTACAAACAAATGTGTGCTATTCAAAAAACAGAGCAATGCATCTCGGGAAGGGAGTGATCAGCAGTCCAGGCAGGAAGAGGTTGAGGGGGTTGCCGCAACTTCCGTAACCGTGGAAACCACAGATGAAAATGCACTTGCACTGGATGAAAACAGAAGGGACAACTTTTTACATGTTGCCAACACTCCGATGCCAGAAGACAGTGTAGCGGATGGCGACCTGGCCTCGGTGAAAAAGACTAGAGACGATGAGCAGGTTAACTCGCAGCTTGACCTCAGCGTAAAAGAAAATGCTGCGTTTTCCCTCAGCCACAATGACTTTACAGAGAAAACCGAGCGAGGCGAGGTTGAAGAGTTGTTCTGTGCGGTCAGCGAACCTCTAAATGATAACAGGCAGGGGGGAAAAAAGAAAAAAAAGAGATCACGTCACAAACCTGGGAGTTTAGACATTACTGCAGACCCTCAAGAAACTGACAAAAGAAAACACAAGAAGATTGTTGATACAGCTCAAGAAGATAACAATAGTGGGAAATCTTCCAGTGATGCCGCACGTTTGTCTCGAAGTACAAGGAAGACGAAGAAGAGATCGTCCGTCACAGACATTTTTGACACTCTAGACGAGACCCAACGTGTGGCGGACGAAACGAAGAAAACCACTGAAGACAAAGAGGTGCAACTGGTAAGCAAGAAAAAGAAGAAAAAATCCGGCAGAATGATCCCAGAAGATGATGAGTTGGTGTCTGAAAGGGAAAAGAAAACCAATGGAACCTCTTCCTTCCTTGTTGCTGATGTGGAGGAAAGCAGTGCCTTGGAGGCGGACTCACACTTTAGGTTCAAGAAGAAGAAAAAGAAGTCTGCCAGCTACGAGAGCACAGGGGATTTTGAGGGTGCATCATCAAACTGTGCTTTGCCGGAAACCATTGAGGTGGGATTGGGAGGTAAGAAGAGGAGAACTGACAGTCAAGTGGCGAGAAAGGAAAGTGCAGATGGTTCTGGACATTTGAAACCTGGTGAGCACAAGTTAAAAACGAAAAAGAACAAAAATAAGGGTTGGCTGCATCGTCAGACAGTGGGGACTTCACCTGTTGAGACTGGAGAATCTGAAAACTCCACAGTCACCCCTTACAAGAAGAAGAAACGCGCATCGTTATCGCCGAATCAAGCGCGCTGTACCGCTTCTGATAAGGAAACACCGAACATGCCCAAAGATAACCCATTAGATGATTTAAAAGACAAGAAGAAGAAGAAGAAGAAGAAGAGAAAAAGGCAGCACGGAAGCCTGCTGCGCTTGATGAGGGGTTCTTGTCTGAAGAGGTTGTCCAGCATAAAAGGCCAGAGAAGGAAAGAAATCCATCAGCACCCAATCAGATACTGAGTCACTTTTTTAAGTGTGCGTTTTAGGCTGTGTCAAGCAAAACAAACCAAAAGTGGTCATAAGCTGAGAAGCGGTCCTCACACACAATGACAGAGGGATTTGTTATCATAAACATTTGGACGACGCCTGATCGGATGCATTGTGGTTGTCTCCAGTAATGTATTTCTGGTTTGTTTTGTATCAAAAATGTTTTCATGAACATGCCTATATTAAGGGTAGGTGTCCATCTTGTGAATATAAAAAAGTCAACACACCCCCGTTCAAATGCTTTTTTTGTGATATAAAAAAATGAGAGTGACAAATCATGAAAAAAAAAAAAGACCATTGATATGAACTACAGTACAACCTGTACAACTCAATGACATTTTTATAAAATACTTTATTGAGGGCAAATACAAATAGACAACTGAGAATGTGGTGTGCACATCCTCTTATAACTGCCAATGTGACTGTCTTCATAATTAACCAATCACATTCAAACTCATGCTAAATATGAATCAGCACACCATAGGGCTTATGCGCAACCAACTTCCGCATTAGGAAAAACGGGTCAAAGCAATTTTTACCGGTTCAGGTGACTGGTGGAGCCCTACGGCAGGAGACCGGATCAAAGCATCCGTGGCAACTTTACATTTCTACAATGGGCCTCATTCGCTAATAAATCCGAAGAAATGTTCCCACTGTGCGCACATTGATGCCAATTGTCTTGGCACCACCGTACGTATGTTAGTGACTCATAATGCATTCTAAATGATGGGCCATAAACGCCACCCATTTTACTATCAAGAACTTCTGTCTGATGTAGCTCAGCCAATTGCACGGAGGTTTCAAATCACAAGAGATGGCTGATCCAAAACTAACTTTTTTCATCTTTAGCCTATTTTCAAAAAGTTGGTATCAGAGGAAAGCTTTCTAAACACAGAAACCGACAACATATAGCCTCATAATCAGGTTAATAATTTTGAATGAATTACGAAGTTACATTTGAGAATTTGGCACAAAACATACATTTATACCTATACAAAAACAATTGAAGAGCTGTGAATGAACAAACACTGTATAGGTTGTTAAAATGCATTGCAAAGAATAAATATAGCAAAGCAGCATTTGTAGTTAATGAAATAAGCAGTGGAAGCGACAGAAAATATATGAGCCATGTGCTGACGGGAGTACGCCACAATTCAACCGGGGGGATTAGAAACAATACTGAAGCCATGGGAAAAAA
Organism: Phyllopteryx taeniolatus; assembly: GCF_024500385.1. Taxonomy (NCBI): domain Eukaryota; kingdom Metazoa; phylum Chordata; class Actinopteri; order Syngnathiformes; family Syngnathidae; genus Phyllopteryx; species Phyllopteryx taeniolatus. Next base: position 2,563,550 of record NC_084518.1, on the reverse strand, counting down.
ACTAAGAAATCTGAGCGGTCCAATCGCATTGTGAATCAGGCCCATTATCTTTTGTTGTACAGAAGATGACAGTCGCTAATGTTTAGGCTTTGTTTATGTTTGAGTTTTAGCACAGTTCGTTGAGTAGTATGCTAGCTTTCGGAGCATGCAAAGGAAGTCTGCTAAACTGTTAACCTTGTTTCTTATATAGCTAATTGCCACGATTTCAAGTTCTCATGTTCTTGTAGGCTTTTTTGTCCCCAAATGAGGACAAGTGCTATAGTAAATAAATGGATGGATAATAAGGATATATTTATGGGTTCCTGGACCGTAATAAATGAGGCTGCTATTGAAAAATGTGCATCCTACGCAGTTTCTATGCTAATTAATAGCTGTGCTAAAACTCAAGCTAGGTTCAAGATCCCGAGCGGACCATCCGCCAACATCACGGCTGCGGTGTCCTTGAGCGAGACACCGATACCCCGAAATGCTCCCCGGGCGCTTCAGCTGCCCCTTGCCCCAGTGTGTTCCACTAACATGCGTATGTGTATGGGTTCAATGCAGAGAACTAATTTCGTGTGCAATGTTCGTGACAATGAAAGGTGATTCTTCTTCTTCAAACCTTTTCAGAGATAGTTTGTCATCAAAATGCGCAACTCTTTAATTATGGTCTATGACCTTAAAGTCTTAAAAATGTTTATTGTGCTCTCCCGAAACCCTAATGAGGACAAGTGCTAAGGAAAGAAGTATTGCCACTACTATTGCAACTGCCAAATCGCACACTTATCCAGCAGTGTGTGGCAAGCACTTTTCTGTCTCTTCCCATTTTCTTGCGCTTGTAACTTGCTGTGGTGTATCGAGAAGTAAGAAGCAGCGTAAATAAATAGATAAATGCTGGATTTGTAAACCCCCTATAGTCGGTCCAGTATTTGTGTGGAATGAGACGTCGCTTTAATATGAAGGTACCGGAAGTCACATCTTCTCGTTTTGTCCGGTCTTAACCACGTCCAACGGGAGTTTATTTTGAAGAGACTTTCCCGGAAATGTATCCGCGACATTAGGTCTCCTGCAACGTTTGCCACCTTACAGCATGACCGACAGCAGTCCAGGTGGCTATTATGTCGTTCACGGCGGCTGACTCCAATGAGCAGGCGGCCACCGCGGACACAGTCGGCCTTTTAAAAACACAGCGTACAGAAGTGCCGGGCTCCTGTCGGAAACTTTGTGTTTTTGTCCCCCTCGCAACTCGTCCGGCCATGTCTTCCGCCTCCAACGGCAGCGCGCGCTTCAACGAGGCCCGCAGAGTGGCGATCTTCGGCGGGACTCACGGCAACGAGATGTCCGGCGTGACGCTCGTCAACCTGTGGATGAAGAACGGCGCCGAGATCCAAAGGAAGACCGTCGACACCAAACCTTTCATCACCAACCCCAGGGCTGTGGAGAAATGCGCCAGATACGTGGACACCGACCTCAACCGAGCTTTCACGCCAGAAAATCTCAGGTAAAAGCGGCCGTACGCCGTGTAGGGTTAGTGGAAGTCGTGCTCCATCATTGGCGTCTGAATGACAAACAAGCGGAATGAACTTTTATCACAACGCTTCATCGAGGAGATGACATGGCGTGAGACGGAGTGCCATCGTGCCCGCGTGCTGTCGACGTGTTCCGCGGAGCGTCAATAGAACAGAGTGCGCCGAAACGGATCGAAGACAATCAATCCCCGAGCCCCAATGTCCTTTTCGCGTCAAATGAAGTCTTCTGCGACGCCCTGGGCCTGGCTGGCGCGCGCAGTCAGGCAGCAGTGCACGCCTAATGTGATTGGGTAACATCGTCGCCTCGTCGCGTTCCAAGTCGATTTATCGATGCCAGGCTTCAGGGTCCTTTTCCGAGGGAACGGCAGGCTCAAATGTGGCGGAGCGAGGTGTTGACCTTTCAAAAAGTTGATCCGCAGCTTCGTTGCACCTTCTGCCATCTAGCGGAAGAGCTTTTCATTGCTGTCACCATATGTCGCTCGCACACAAACACGAACGCAGACGTGATTTGTCGTTCGAACTGATGAAGTCAGGGTGGGGAGAAATATCGCGATATCCCTCTCCGCGTTTCAATATCGATTTCTCTGATCCTCTGACTCGATTCACCCCCCTGTGCGCGTAGATTCACGTTGTATGGGTGAAAGTTGCGCTCGACCTAAAACAACAAACTGCTGACCGAAGCAAGGAGCAGAAGCGTGCTGCCATCGCCTTCAACTTTTCATTTTGGGATTCCCAGTACAACTGGAACACAGGGACATGGCAAAAAAGTAAGATCTTTTGGAAGCTGTGCCAGGCACATTTTTGAACAATTGGCATTGCAATTTCCAGGAGGAAAGAAAAAAAAAATGTTTGGCAGGCACTTTACTTTTTCAGTGTTTATACAGAACTATCATGTTTTCCCACTTTTGTACGCCATATCCACAAATATTGTGTATTTTTCTCTTTTTCTTTTGCAGATGTAGTCCTCAAAAATGTGAGGTGACATACCACATGGTCACAGAATTGATATCAAAGCATTTCAATCATCATCAAATCTCATCGAATCACAACCCCAAAAAATAGATCAGTCTATCAACGGTAATAATCCCAATCAAATTGAAACGCGATGTTCGAACGATACTCAGCCCTCCGATTAGGTGAAACTGTATCATTTCCCATAAGTGGGCGAGCGGTCAGCACGTCTGCATCGTAGTTTTGAGGGTAAAGGCTTGAAATCTCGGCTCTGGGCTTCCTGCGTGGCGTTTGCGTGTTTTCCATGTGCTCGCGGGCGCTCCAGTTCCTCAACGTGAATGTTCCGTTAAGTGAAGTGAAGTCTAAATGTGCCCTGCGATTGTTTTGCGACCAGCCCACGGTCTACACTATTCGCCCAAAATCACCCGCGACCCTAATGAAGACGAGCGCTGTAGAAAGTGAAGGGATAATCAAGACTGAGAGGCTGCGCCAAGCCGAGGTAGAACAAGTCTGTCGTCGCTTCATCGTTCTTACAGTTTGATCTTTACATATCTTATCCAGCTTGAAAAAATGCTTTGGTGTTTTTCCTGAGGGCAACATAAGAAGCTTAGACGCTTGCTAAAAACAGCCTGCGATAGATAGACTGACAACTTCAAGCTGATTTTTAGTTTCCATCTGTGCGCTTTCACAACTCATCAACAGCCACTGTGCTTGTGTGCCCATGCACGGGCGCTCAGGACAATGGCAGATATTCACTGAAAATAGGAGTACAAAGTGCAGATGTGTGCACGCAGAAACAATATGGGCGGGAGAGGTGCTGTTGTACAGTAAGTTGGAGAACGTCCTCGACGTGGTGTCATTTGGAAATGCTTTAAAACAGATAAGAGTGACAAAAATAACAGCAGCTCTCATTTTAGCTGTAAAGGTCAGTCCCAGCAAGGGCTCAAAACGGGTTTCTTAAGGAGCATTGGGAGCACGTAGGCCACAGAGGGGCAGAATGACATTTCACAAAAGGAGGCCCAGTACTGTCCCATACAGCTCGTCCATAATAGAACATGTGGCACAAGTACTTTTATATATTGCCACTTGTAGAGTTGTTCATATTTCATGCAGTATTTCAAAACTTTCTGAGTTTGCTGCTTGGGGGCTCCTCCACTACGACAGAGTTCTATTCCTACGGCGGCAACGTCAACCAGAATTTGTACGCATTTGTCGGGACACGCTGTCAGCTATCATCAAGCTAGGCTAACGCAGTAGTAAAGTCATACTTACATGAAATATTTGTATGTCAAGCACTCAAATATCGAACAGTAAGCAGTGCAGTAACTGAGCGTGCCTGCTTTTACCTCGCGGTGACGTATTCTGACACCACCGCGCAAACTCGTTCTTTGGCTCGAAATGTCGTCTGTCGGCACCATACCGAACACTCCCTGTTTATGAAATGAAGGGATGAGAGCGTTTGGGGAAAAAAAAACAAAAATCCATACTTGGCAATGTTTTATCAACCAGTATCATGCTAACCTTAGTAGCTGGCATTAGGGCTGTCATGATACACTCAAGTTAAAATTGGATTCCGACCAGTTGGGACTGAATCAAAAAGTACTTTAGTGCACTCCTTTTGGGCTCCATTGCTTCGAGACACCCATCAACGATCAGTTCCGAACCAAATGAGTTGATTCATTAATCACTAGTAGATTGCATTGTGTAACATTTGACTTCCGTGCTTAGTTTCCCCCCCTTTGTGCAAAGATATGTCGAAGTTCTTTAAAGCTCCTACATAATAGATAGTTTGGGTTTCTACATTAACGTGAATATTACTTGATTCATCACTCACAGGGCTGTTAGCGTTTTCAATGATCATTGATCTAAGAAAAAACAGCATTACTTAAAAATATCCTTGATTGTGGAAACGTCTGGCTTCTTGCTTAGTTTTCCTGCCGCTCTGCGTGCTGCAAATCAACTAGCACCAAATGCAAATGCTGTCAGCAATAGTTTTCTAATGGCGTGTGTACTTCAGTGCTTCCGGGGGCAAGGAGTTACCCTACGAGGTGCAGAGAGCTCAGGAGATCAACAGACTGTTTGGCCCTAAAGGAAGCCCGGAGGCCTATGATGTCATCTTTGACCTCCACAACACCACGTCGAATATGGGCTGCACTCTCATTCTGGAGAACTCAAAAGACCACTTCAATCTGCAGATGATGAACTACATAAAGGTTTAGTATTACTTATAATCCATTCGTCAATGTTTTTTTTAAGCTCCACAAATGGAGCATCGAGTTTAATTGCTTCCGCTCAGCTTCATCTTTCATATTATTCCATGTGCTAAAGAGTTAATGTGTAACATGCGCCAGGCGTCTACGGAGAGCTTTAGTAAGCTCTTTTACTGTTTAACAAACATACAAGGTTATGTCATTAGTTATTACTTGGCCCCTTGTGACCTTAGTTAAGCTCCAACTAGAAGTGGTTGAGTCTATCTTTACTGATTACCAAGAGAGAAAAGCGCCTACCAGTGCAAACCATTTTCACATCTCGACGTTCGTTCGGCTGTAAAGGCCTTGGCGTATAGCGCTGCGCCTGTATAGGACCTTACGCCACAGCCTGGGCATACAGACTGCCGGAAAATTCAAAGAAGAAGAAATTGGGGAAGTTTATGCACTAGCTACATTGCAATTGCAAACTCTTCTCCTGATCATTTTTGTTACGCTAAATGCTAGTGAGGATAAGCGGTAAAGAAAATGGATGGATGGATGGACTTGTGAGGCAAACACTCAACAGTTGCTCCTCTATTTGTGTATGGCAGCAGCACGAGCTTCGCATTGCTTCCTCTGCCGAGTTTGACAAAGATTTGACATCAATCAAATTTCAAAAATATTTGAAAGATTTAGCATCCTAAGTCATATTTCAACAGTTTCTGAAAACGGGACATTTTTTTTCAATTATGCTATTATTATTATTATTATTATGTAATTGGGCTAACGACATGGTTAACATTTATGATCCTGAGAGGACAAATCCTTTTTAATAGTACCCACAGCACAATCCAATACGGCAGGATAAATTTTTATCCTTATATCCGCTCCGATTTCTCCTTCCTTACTCCTTGTAAAATTACTTGTCTGATAATATGATGCGTTCTCATAAAAATATGACTTAATTCTCATAACATTTACATTTTATTCTGGAAGTCTAATTATTTATTTATGGCTGTATGGATTTGTTGTTGTTGTTGCATTTTTTAATATATTTTTAATGTATGTAAGCATGTCTTAATTACGTAACATAGCCCAATCGTTTTCTGGGGGTACATATTTACATCTTGAATTCTGAGTGCCTTGTAAGTGACAAAGCTATCGTTAGCTCGAGTCTTTTGCGCAGTACTGTCACCGTGGTCCATGTTCTAACTTCCTTTGTATAATCTTTTTGGGTGTGTTGCAGAAAGCCACGGCTCCCGCCAGTTGTCTCGTTCTGCTAAACGAACATCCTCTTCTGAAATATTCCACTTCCCGCTCGGTAGCCAAACATCCCGTTGGTGAGTTTCTCAAATGCGAGCAGCTGTATCTACGCCTGTAAAGCGGGTGGAAAAGCTGCATACTTTGTCATTATTGTTTTAGGCTTGGAGGTGGGTCCTCAGCCCCAAGGGGTTTTGAGGAGTAACATATTTGAAGCCATGAGGGTCATACTGAAACATGCTCTGGACTTCATCGCTTTGTTTAATGAAGGTAAGACAGACATTGCATTGCAGCTTTAGTCTTATGCCAGACTTGTGGGTATAAGAATCGTAACCATAATAATCCTAATAATAGATCTGCAAGGTAATAATATAGAATCCGTGGCAGTGGTTAGCATGTCTGCCTCACAGTTCTGAGCTCGGGGGTTCCAATCTGGGTTCTGGCTTTCCTGTGTGGAGTTTACATGTTCTCCCTGTGCTCGCGTGGGTTTTCTGCGGGTACTCCGACTAAAAACATAGACAATGGATGGATGGCTTTCCATCCAGCTACGCATCCATTTTCTACTGTACACCGCTTGTCCTTATTCGGGTCGCAAGGGAGCTGGAGCCTATCAGCCAGCCAATCGAAGGGCTTTATTTATCAACCAAATGTGGAAAAACACCCTCAAAACAATAGTACATAAAAATAACATTTAATCTATTCATTGTTCATTTTTCCATATTCGATCGAGGAAATATAGCCAGTGCCCAATACTATTGACCACTTCAGAACAGTAACTTTTGGTTCAGGTTGTACTATTGTTTAGTTTAGTTTAGTTGTTCACAAAGTGTTACGCAATAGCATAATAAGCAGTCTGTTTTGTCCGTCTGCCTGCTTCTCAGCCTAATAAGACGCACAATGAGAGATGACAAGTTGCCCACAGGCGCACCACCAATTCGCCCACGTGCACCTGCACTAGGACCCCTAACTAGCTCGGTGGCGACCCTCCGGCTCGGTACAGCGTGTTCGATGTTTATGTGCAGCGAGGCCATCATTTCCTAGCTCTTTTACGTAAACAAGCTGTGTGTGCCAAGTGTGAGTTGCAGCTTGCAGTCTGTTGTTTTTTTTTTTTTGCCCCCAAACTGGGCTGCTGTTGAATAGTGTGCTTGTTAGGAGCTGGTCAACTTGCGTCTTTCGTGCCAATGGTGTGGCAATCTTCTGTCTCCGGTCCACGCTGGCGAAGCTGATAAATGATGTGACTTGGTGATGAATCGGTGATCCTGCCCTCAAAAGAGAAAGAACTTGTTCAGGTGTACAAGGTCCAAACATCAAATATGATAGATTGTTTTTGCTTGAATTATTATTTTATTCTAGAAGGGGAATACGTTTAACATTTCTCCTCAGGTTTATTTGCGCTTTTGTGAATAAACAGTGCATCTGGAAAGTGTTCACAGGGCAAGTTCGAGTTAACTTTAGATACCGTGGTTACTCTTTGTACCCACGGACAAATTATATTAGAAATGATTCATACCCCTTTTCAATTCAGGCATATCCAAAGTTTTGTTTGATGAATATTGTTTTCTTAAAACTGTCCATTCGGGATACAAAAAATGTTCAATATATATAAAAGGTTGGAGGCTCACCGGTTTAGAGTCCCGCTACGGACAACTAGATGCTGGTGTGCTTCTTGACGACAGTTGAAGTGCCCTTGAGGAAAGCGTTGAACCGCCTCAAACTGAGCTCGAGGAGAGCAGCACCAATTGTTCGCCCTTTCACTCTGATATCTCTCCTTGCATTCCTGCATATGTGTGATGTGCAAAATAACATGATCTGTACGATAAATCAAATGTGGAACAATCACCATGAATTAACCTGACAACCTCAGCCTATGAGGCCTTTTTTTCTGACGCCTTTTTGATCAATTCAACAGAGAGGCTTTGAACATGTTTGGAATGTTGTTTGCTGTGTGTTGTTTAGGCATGGAATTTCCGTCCTGTACAGTGGAAGTTTTCCGGGTTTCAGAGAGGGTTGACTACCCCAGAGATGCCAATGGAAACATTATTGCCATGGTGCACCCCAATCTGCAGGTAGAAAGAAAGGGGGGGGGGGGGGGGAGGAAATCATTCTTGTCGAGGAAATCAAAACGTGGTCTTTGTTGTGAAAAGTCACAATATAATGAATGTTACATTGAGCAGCACACTCAAGTCACTTCTCCCCCTTGCTGGGATTGTTTTTGTTGCAGGACTGCGACTGGGAGCCATTGAACCCGGGCGACCCGATGTTCCAAACATTTGATGGGAAGACCGTTCCCTACCGAGGCTCCGGCACTGTTTATCCCACATTTATTAATGAGGCAGCCTATTATGAAAAACAACAGGCGTTTGTTACCACTAGACGAGAAACTCTAGTGGCAAGCGCCATCAGAAAAGCATAAAAAGAAAACCGTGGATTTGGAGGGCGCACGTGAGCCACCACAACAATTTGTAGATATCTTTTGCACTTTCTTCCTCACATAACAATCGATGCCATCTTCTGCTCAATGGTTTTAGTTTTTGTGCACTTAATGACAGAAAATCAGTTAACTATGCAAAGAATGTGGAATCTTTGCAAGGCAAAGACTTTGCTGTGACGAGTCTTTAATCTGAAGATTTAAGGTACAGTATTTGTGGTTATTTATGATAGTTATTTAAAAATATACTTTTGATTAAATCAATCCTTTTATGAGATTAAATCTCGAGGTTAATCATTAAAGGCCTGATTAGTTCCTGCTTTATGATTAGTTGCTGTACATTTCCTTTTCATGCTCAGGAAGCTAATTGGGGATCATAACCTGCAACCTTTGACCCCCAGCCGTAGTGATTTGTCTTCCTCATGAATATATTTGTAAGATCCTGGGAGGTTATTTGTGGCCTTTGAAACTATTTGCCTGTTGCATCTGTGGTGCTCCTAATCCTATTGTTGCCTTAAAAAAAAGACTAAATTGCACTGCCAAATTGAAGTTGATGTGTTTGATAATAACATACAGGTATTTTAATAATAAGAATGCAGTATACACTGTATGCTCCTTCCTTCTCTGCACAATGAAAATGAAAAAGTAATATGTGTCTATTTTGGTATTCTCGTACTGTGTAGCAGATGTAGATAGTTTTTACGTTTTGATGTCTTTGTCGTCATCAAGGGTATCCTTGTGGTCTCATCATAATAATGTTTCATAATTATACGTGTTACCACCATTTATACGAGAATCAAAGTTCACTGTCCTTTCAATCCTGTGGAAATAGTCCCAAAAATAAATGTCAAATATCGATGCTGGCTGTCATCGTCTTGTGGTGATTCGAATGTCGTCGGGTTGTCTTTCAGTGTGTAGCACCAGCAGTCACATGAGGGCGTCACACTAATGTGAAAAATCTCAATCGATCCATTTTCTATGGCGTTTGTCCTCATTTGGGTCTGGGGCCTATTCCAGCTGATTTTGGATGAGAGGCGGGCTGGGCTACACCCCGGACTGGTCGCCAACCAATCGTAGGGCACATAAGGATGATCTTTTTTTTTTTCTTAAACAATTTACAGCCTTCAATTACCTAACATGAAGCAGGCAAACGTGCCTCTATCTAATTTAATTGCCCCTATCCCAGAACTACACCAAAAAATGTACTGCTCTACTGTCATTTGAACATTTGTTATATTTTTTGCATTTGAACTAGTACTTGGACAACAACGTGGGCCCCCTTGTAACCAACCCTGAAGGAAGTCTCGAAATCTGAGATCACTGATGAGCTGACCTTTGCCGAGGAACTCAGCGCTATCAGAGTCGTGTGGTTCATACACTTCCTGCTTTATAATTTTATGATTCCTATCTAAAAGGGTTAGTGGTGATCAGGCCTTCATTGAGATGCTTGATGTTTCACGCTGGCAAGGGAGAAATGCTTTTAGAAGACTGAGTTCTCAAATAAACGAACCCGCTCAATTTTGCATTACAATTTCCCTCCTTGACCACTTTCATTGTGACTTCTCCATTTTTTTTTATCAAGACCACGTATCATAATTAAATTGTGCTTTTAAAATTCAATCAGAACAATGTATTCATCGAGCACGGTTACCGATTCATCCGTGTTTTTTTGTGTGTTTGTTAATTGTTTCAGTGATTTCATCACGGAATTTCAGTTTGCGTACTATATGCCGTCGTACTAGTACTCGTGTCATTTAGGTTACTTGTTGACGTTTGAACCAACCCAAGCTGGAGAGTCATAGAATCAAATCAAAAGTTGCGTTCATGGTAGCTGGGACTTTTGGAGAACTCAACGTCATAGCGTTCCAGACAGAGGAATGAGCTATCAACGACCACGTGATTGATTATTTATTTATCGAATGATAGATGCGTGTTTCTGTATGTAATTCTCGGATTGCTAATTATGACAGTTCCTCGTACTTTGCTTCATCTTTTCCTTTTTACAGATTTTTACAGTACGAGCCGTTATTTGAAGCTCTAATCCCGGTGGTAAACGAGCACTATTTGATGGCTTTAAACGCGTGCCTAATCTTCTTGTAGTCACTCGGAACACAACAGCAAAAAACAAACAAACAAAAAAAAAAAAACACATTTGACCAATTAGCTCCTGAAGGTAACACGGCCGATACAGGAAGTGTTGAAACTTTTCAGCTGTGAGCCCAAACTACATCCGCACACAGGGTGCACGCCTGCGTCACGCGGAGGTTGGAAGATGGTCGTAAAGTGGTCCGTTTGATAGCCCCAAATTGGACGTTTACGCCGCAGGCGCCAGGTGAGAACGCGGAGTTGACGGCACCGTTTTTGGGAACGACAGCAACGATGTGGGAGCAGGAGGAATTTGCCAAACACTGGCGGAATGAATTCCCCGACGGCGAAGTCCCACAAATGAACTTGAATTCGATGGAGGACATCGAGTCGCAGCTGGAGACTTCCAAAGTCAACCTGAAGCGGCTGCAAAAGACTCTGAACGAGGAGAAATTCAAGGTGATCTACCTGCAGACCACCGTGGCGCGACAGCGGAAGAACGCGGCGGAGCCTCGCCGCGGCAAACACGCCGACACGTTCGCGAGTCCCGGCAGTGGCGACTGGAGGTCGTCTCGGCGACAGGGCGACGTGTGCGAGCCGGCGGGTGGGACGCCCCGGCCGGCGAGCGCGGCGACCTCCTTCAGCCGCGAGCGGAGCAGGTTCAGCGGCAAGACGGGCAAGCCCGTCCCCGTCCCCGTCCCGCCTCGGAAGCCCAGCCAGCCGGGACCGAACCCAACTCAGACGACCAATAACGTCGACAGCAGCGACCGCGAGTATGAGGATTTGCAGCTCAACGAGAATTTCGTCAGGAATAACCTGTTGGTACCGAAGGCTGCGAGCGGCGACAAGCAGAGGACACCCGGCAGCCATCACCCGTTCCGCCCGAGTAAAGACTTGGACTCCGGGGACGACGGTCGCATGTCTCCGCCCTTCCTGCATGTCGGACGCGGTTCTGGCTGCAGCACGCCTGACGGGAGGAGCGACGGCGACCTCAGCTCCGAGCACGAAGACTCCTCGTCCGCAGGTACTCTTCTGACAGCAATGTGTCGGCACGTGGCCTGCTACAGTTCAGAATCAACATTTAATGACGAAACATCCAGCCCTCCATTTTCCGTACCGCTTCAAACTTTTCTCTGCTTGATCGGGGTACACGCAGAATAATAATTTGGCCTCATTTGAGATTTTTCCCACCCTTTTGGTCAGAGATGGAAACGGTATGATTGTCTGAGGTCTCTAAATGATTATCTTGACCAATTATACTATGGGGTGGGGTGTTTTAAGACAGTCTACTACAGAATAAGTAAATTATGTATGATTATTGCACCTCCAAATCTGAGACCGTGGTCCTCGGTCGGAAAAGGGCGGCGGGCCCTCTCCGGGTCGGGATGAGATCCTGCCCCAAGTGGAGGAGTTCAAGTATCTCGTGGTCTTGTTCACGAGTGAGGGAAGAATGGAACAGGAGATCGACAGGCGGATCGATGCGGCGTCTGGAGTGATGGGGACTTTGTATCGGTGAAGAAGGAGCTAAGCCGAAAGGCGAAGCTCTCGATTTACCGTTCGATCTACGTTCCTCCCCTCACCTATCACGTTCTTTCGGTCACGACCCGCAGCACGTGACCGAAAGAACGAGATCCAGGATACGAGCGGCCGAAATGAGTTTCCTCCGCAGGGTGTCCGGGCTCTCCCTTAGAGAACGGGTGAGAAGCTCGGTCATCCGGGAGGAGCTCAGAGTAGAGCCGCTGCTCCTCCACATCCAGAGGAGCCAGATGAGGTGGCCGGGGCATCTGTTTTGGATGCCTCCCGGACGCCTCCCCGGTGAGGTGTTCCGGGTACATTACCCCGGGGACGACCCGGGACACGCCGGAGAGACTACGTCTTTCGGCTGGCCCGGGAACGCCTCGGGATCCCTCCGGAAGAGCTGGATGAAGTGGCTGGGGAGAGGGAAGTCTGGGCGTCCCCCCTGAAGCTACTGCCCCCGCGACCCGACCTCGGATAAGCGCTAGAAAATGGATGGATGGTTGGATTATTGCTGAAATCGGATCGGACCGATATCGGTATCAGCCAAAACTCAAGGCTGCAATATCGGTATCGGATCGGAAGTGAACAAGTTGGATTGGGACATCACTAGTAGACTTATTGTTAAGGGCGTGGTGTGCTCTGTTGGTCAATCTCAAATACATTCTACACTAGAAGAGCAGTCAGAACACACATCTTTTTTGATTATTTTGTTTTGTTTCCTCATTGTGTTTGGTCTCTCATGTTCTAAAAATGGGTTAATATTTTTCAAATTGGTATGTGTTGACCCTGCTTCAGAAAGTAATATGTTTTATAAACATATTTAATACTGCAATACTAGAGCAAGTTAGGCATTTGAGTGTATGCACTTGATTTACAAAAATTAAATTAATCATCATTTAATCAATTAAGCAAATTGACGTTTGATTTTTGTTATATTAACTTTAGACAATACTGAGGAAAGTTTTTTTTTTTTTTTTTTTTTTTTTTTCTTCTCTTCTTTCCACACAAGAATATTTTTTAAACAACACTGACCCGATAAGCATAACGATTAAATAAGTTGTAACAAATGGAATGGCTTATGTATTGTTCAGACTGACTCAAGAGCGCCACTTTTTTTGTTACTATTTATGATCATACAAGTTTAATTTTGCAGTCATTCTGATGCCATTGTTGGTTTCCCATTATTGTAGGCATCAAGGGAGTTTACAGACACTTACTGTAAACTGCTTTATCTATCCAATCTTTGTTGCCCAACAGGACTGTTTTCTGTGCTATGGCAGCCGGACTAATGATTAGAAAGTCTCGTTGCCGAAGACAACGGGAGGTGCGGGAAGTTACGGGAACGGTCGGAGCCATTTGGCTGTCGTAGATGTCTGACTCGTGGTCGCCGAGCAACAGCCGGGAGCTCGTGCCGGCGTTCGTGTTCACGGGACCAATGCATTTGTACATAATCGTCCACCAATCACGCATGCCTTAAAGTACAGTATGGGTCGATCCCCTGTCTTTCGGGTTCCTGATTAACAGCACAGTGTTGTTTCAAATATTGTGTCACCGTCCAGCGTGACCGATTTCAGTGTGAGTAGCCGTGCAATTGTGCAGCAGACCCCCCTTCAGAATAATGTACTGTGGTTTACTCTGAAAGCACTTTGTCAACCTGGAAGGACCTCTAACACACACAATACATTGATGCGAAATGCCGAGATAAAACCCAAACCAAAAAATGCACATCTTTTACTTTTACCTTAGAGTTGGAATGCACACAAATGAAAACGGATGTTTAAAGCCATACTGCATCTCGTGAAACATGACTTTTACTGTGTTTTGTCCTTTTGTCCACATTGGGATGTTGGTGGTAATCTCGGTGGGGCCTGCTGAGTTTCCAAACTAGCTGACAGTATAGAACTTTGAATTTTCCGGAAATGTATTTTGAAGTGTAAGAGACGACAAAGAATTTTTTGTCCAAAGAGCGTAGAGTGAATATTGCATGTCACACGTCCCCCCCCCCCCCCCCCCCCTCCCCCTCGTTCTCTCTCTCTCTCTCTCTCTCTCTCTCTCTCTCTCTCAGATAAGCAAAACTTGTTCAGGCTCGTCTTGGACTGCAAGTGCAACTGGAGAACAGGGAGAGCAACAATGTGTAGTGCAAATCGCAGCCTAGACTGTTGGCTTTGACTGCACATTGTGTGCAGGTTTCACTAGCTTAAATTGTTGAACATTTGAAATTACCATTGGAAAATCCGATTTGAATTTTTTTGAATGAAACAAATCTGAGACTTTATTTGAAAGCCAGCCCTAGTATCTGTAGTGGAAACCTTTTTTCATTTGTTTTTACTGGTTTTACATTTTAGGATTGGTTAGAGAGTTAAGAATGTTACAATGTCATTGAAGGGTTAATGATGGCAGTTGAACTGTGAAACATTTTATTTACTCAGGCAAAAAAGTCTTAATTCTGAATTGGAGTAGAACAATTTGATTTGACCTTGGTGGTTCCACAGTCCTTACGAAAGCCAGCCACAAATTTGGAAGATAACAGAGGGTGGGTAGGATGACAGCTTAAACAGCACCTGTGTTTACTACGTTACAAAAGAAGAAAAGAGTGAAAAAGTAAAGGAAAAGAATGAAAGTAAGATATATTCTCTTTTCCTGTCTAGAGGTTACTTTAAAATGTTTTTTGTTTTTGTGCAGTAAAGCCACGTATCAGTCCGTTTAATTCTGCGGTGTGCTTGAGACGTGTGTGGGTGTTGAAGCTTATGAATGTTAATTTCTATGTTGGGGCTGAGCAGGAAGGCAGACAGGATGCCTCAGCTGTGACGCAGAGATGTGGCCTTTTACAGCATCACTGCTTGCCTAGGAAATGGAGTGTTTGAGTGCACCGAGCACAGTTCTGGATCTGAGGTGTGAAATACACGATTGCTGCTTTGAATGGGACAAAGCATGCTGTCTTGTGCACAGTTCAACGTATGACATGATCTGTGTTAAAACATGGTTTAATGTTAGAACAGGTGCGTGCTCACAAGTCACAATCTGCCCGTGTTTCTTGTTATACTATAGCGTTGTTGTCAAAGCCATCGCCGGCAGTAAACGGCCTAGATCTGCACATTATTACCAGAACTGCAGTGGCTTGCCGGCGACCAGTCGCTACTGACGTTCGGCTTGATGACACTGTTCCCCCTGGAGATGGCTGATGTCAGCAGTCCCAGTCCTTCACTGCTGAAAGTGGAACTATGTGAGGCAGGGCTGTGTTATTTGGCCTTTAAATTGAATGTGATTCTGAAAAGCAGTTTTTTTCCCACCCTTCCTTCACTTGTAAAAAAAAAAAGCAAATGACTATCACATTTTTCCCCCTTCTCAGATTTGCTTTATCCCAATATCAAACAATTGTTTTCCCATTATTAACTTGAATCAACTTCCACAGAAATAATACAATTGTTTTCGTTACAGATAATGTGAAAAGTGTTCCTTCCTTTTGTCAAAACGTATCGAAACACAATCCCTAATAAATGCTCATTTAAAATCTTCAGCTCTTTAACATAATGAAATGAGCCGTCAAACTGCATGGCTCGGCTCATCCATGTTTCTTGTCCAGCTCCCACACGCCTTTAAAATATTTGCGGATTGTGAATCATGTGAAAATGATGACCATCATCTGTTTCATATAGGGAATGAGACTCCCCAGTCGCTGTTTTGAAAAGTTAGCGATGTGATTGCTATATTTAAGTTTGACAGCACTTACTCTGCTTTTGTAAACTAGCTCCTCTCCCGTCGTAGCCATGTTGTTAGTGTAAACTATGCAAGTCAGTGGGGATTCCCTTTGAACTACTGAAGGTGCAAAACCCCAAAATAAATAAATCAAAAGCAAAATAAAAATTGGAGACAAACTAGGCGTCGAACGACTTCATTGCTGACTTTTTTTTCCTCTCCATTCTCATTTAGCTTTGTGAGCCTCCAAATTCACAGTTACACAGACCCACTCCCCGGCTTGTTCATCCCATCATCTTCAGACACTTGCTCGTCCAATCACATTCAGATACCTTCACGGCACAGTCGGAATTTGCACAACTGAAACACCAATTCATGTGACACAACTACAGGGTCGGAACTTGCTACAGTATGTAAGGTTAGTGTATATTTAAAAAAAATAAAGGAGGAGGGGATGGTTTTCTAATAATATATTTTAGCCAACCTTCAGTTGTGTTACATGGATTGTTGCAAGAGTTTTATATGATATGACTGTCTTTGAGACCCTGAAGGTATCTGTGATTGTGATTGGATGAGTGAATTGGGGGAATGGGGCCAGTGCGAGGAGAAAGCATTGCTTGCGTCTCTGCTGGAGCCAGTCAGCAACACTAGTTGGATGTTTTCTTTGACGACATGAAGTGTTCATTTTTACAATACAGAGATTATAGAGCGATCATGGCTGTTCTCCATTTTATTCTGCAAGTATATTGTGTTTTTGCTGTTACAGGAGGGTGTTTGGTGCCTTTGCTGACAGCTGATGCAAAGATTTAAGACTGCTCATCAGCTAGCTCGTGGGTGCCTTTTCTGGGTGGGTGTGCATAGCACTTGTGCTTTTGTTCTATTTGAGGATAGACTTGCATATTTTTCATGTGACCGGGCTACTGGTCTCATTTTGAATCAAATATTTCCACACGCTGGCTTTGAGGCACCGCAGCTAGTTGGCTGTGGTAACTCACCAGCTGTTGATTTCAGCGAGGAATCCATGTCCAAAACACGTGATTGGCGATTAATCAACCTCAAGCTGTGAGCATCATTGCGGAGAGGCAAGGTCGATGCATCGAATAGTTGGTTCAACCTCTAGGACGAACACAAATTAATTAAAATTGAGCCCTACTAACAAGTTAAGAAAGTGGCTGAGGTACAACTTTATTGAAGCAGGTGGCATAAAACAAAAAAAATGCTTTTGAACCCAGAAAGTCGAGCCCTCAGATGAATTGCTCTCAAAGACGAGCATTGAATAACATGATTTGCAAGAAGCTGCTCCCGTTCTCCTTTTGATAGTAGACCTGTTACCCACGCACCCTCTTGCACCAACCCAGTTTTAAAATGTGTTAAAGTGAAAGAAGGGGGCTAGAGTATCTTCCTGTTTTCTTGTCAGTTGACTGGTTCAACCTCGGTCACTTCCTTGTCTGACGACCAAACCCTTTTCGGTCACTTCATCTTTTCCGTGAGTGACCACTGAGGATAGGGGATGTGACTTCAGCCTGTTGTAGATGTATTGTTTGGATATTTTCCGAATGAAGTAGAAAGTAGAGTTTTTCAGAAAGATTGGGAATCGAAATTTTTTTTTTTATTTTTATTATTTTTTTCTCTTTCTGCCGCTGTGTTCACGGGTTTCTGTATTCACGGGTTTCAGTATTCATGCAGGTGAATTTTTACAATGTTCACTATTCACACATTTCTCATGAGCATGTGGTATTGGTATTCCCTTTACACTTTATACCCGGCTTTTTGTATTTCTAAAATGCTAACTCTGTCGCCAATGTTTTGAGTAGTGCAAAATTGTCAAGCGTAACAAAAAAGTTGGTCATAACTTGGGTTTGGAGATATTCTTTATTTACTTAAATAGTTTGGTTTATTGATGAGCAAGATGGGTTTCTTGGGATTCATGTTGTAATACCAGGGCAATAAGTCACAATAAATACATATATTTAACAATATAATAATAAAGACATGGACATTTTCTTAGTTTTTATTTTTATTTCTGAGGTACTGTTACATCACAGAAGGGTATCATTGACTGCAAAAAGGAAGAATGTGACGGTCACCACAGAATCCCATCTAATTGCAAATATTGTAATTACTGCTAGACGATGTATCTGTGGTGTTGCGATACAATGTAAGAAAAGGAACAGAATACACTGCCTGTCATCACAGTACATACACTCTTCCTGGTAGCTAAACATTGTAGAGACAAAGGTATTATCGCAACCTCCCTCATTGTGTGGGTGTGTTGGAAGAACAACATGTACTACAAATACAGAGACATGGCTTCAGATAGGCTCCAGCGTGGTCTGTATGTGCACCGTGCATTCACTGACGCACGTGTTTTGGTCAGCTACTTCCACCAATGGCATCTACGAGAGTCAGAGAAGTCATATTGATTTCTGGGTTTACTATGTCATGACGGTAACCTTGGCCAGACCAGTGGAGAAAATGTTTTCCTGTGCTGCATGAATCATCACCTCAATGGCAGGAGACTTGGCTCGGACCTTGTACTTCCACACGGCTACTGCCATTCTCCAACCACCTCTTGTCAGCCTGTATCCTTCTCAACAAGCCAATGTCTTTTTCAGATTCCCTGGTGTTCTTGTTTAAAAAGTACAATGGGCAGTAGAAGTCGAAGTACCAGATGGCCCTGGCGCTATCACTACAGCAGCTTCTACTTGCAAGAGGAGAGCCCAGACTGCTTGGTAGTGGTTTATACAGTGTAGTACACCTGTCTCTTGAAAGTGGCTCTGGATCTTCACCCGGCCTAGCCTATCATGTCACGGTCAGAGAAACCCGTGTGGAGCGGTTATTATGTTGTTCTTATTAGCTCCACTATTATGTAACAATGTGGTAGAAGTGCAGAATGACTCACTCACAGACACGTTTTCCAAAATAGACAAATCAAAGATTTACATGGTTGTTTTGTTTTCACATTTTATGGATGGACAAGCACTCCAGAGACAACTACTAGTATACAAGCCATTCAAAAGTACATTTTGCATAATAGTAATATTCCCTTTAAGATGACTCGTTCAATGATTGTCATCTGATGCAGGCAATTTTTCTGTCACCACCCAAAGATTATGATTGTATCCTAATAAAGCCAACGGTAAAATGACAGTTAAACCCTTTGAGCAGGCTGTTTCTTTATTTCTGCTAATAGGTTTGGACCCATATTCTGCTTCCATGCGGTCCCCTGGTGGTCTGGAGAGAGAATGGAAATTTTTTTTGTTGGACTACACGCTAGAATTAGTCTATTATGAAGCCAGCCTTTGTCACAATTAAACTAGTTTTTCATGCATTGCATGCCAGAAGATGTTTGCTGTCTGTCTAGTACTACGAGATAAGTGCAGAGAATTTGGTTGCAGTGTGCTTATCTTCCCAACAATATCTGTGCGATAGAAAAACAAATAGGTCACCGGAGCCTCCCTCACTCTGGGTATTAAGTGTCAATAGGATCCCATTTAGAAACACGAGCTACTCGGCATTGTTTGTGTCATAATAACATTATATTCACCTCAGGACACAAGTATTTTTCTTTTGACCGTTTCATATGCTTGCTCACTATACCAACCTTTCTGAAATACTATTAAACATTGAATATAATTGAACATTAGATGTAAGTCTAATCACACACTGGATTGCGCATCTTGGCCCAGGAACAGAGGACCGCTCCGGAAACCTTCCGGTCGCGCTATGACCACTCCACCACGCCTAGCAGCCCTGTATCAGTGAGTCTCGTAGGTAAACATATGCAAAGCAATTAGATATTACATTGTAATATACTGTATGTATTTTTTTTTTTAATCTGCTATATCACAATCTTTCTGTTAACTGTGATACGGCAAATAGGATTCGTGGGTGACCAACAGCCCTGTATCCTGTCCCTTCACGGAGGACCAGCAAAAGCTCGTCTCCACATTCAGAACCACAACATAAGCCATCTGTACTAATCTGAGGCTCTTTAAAGGAGTGTGACTGTGGCAAAAGTAAGGCAATGCAGACAAACGTGACGCCAGCCGTGTCAAATGTTATCTTTAGAGCTTTTATATGCCGCAGGTGGCAAAAAAGAAAAAAAACCTGTTCTTGGTAGGCTGTGGATTCACTTCTTAAAGTCGCATTCTAATAAACTGCCTTTCATATGTCAATCACTTATGCTGATCAACTAACTAGTGACTACAGCGAGACTGTGTACAGTATGTGTACTGTGTGTTCATGTTGTTTACCTTAGCTTGCCTGTTGGTTCTTGACAGATGCTCTCATATTTTAAATATGGGAATAATTCATTTGGGGCAAGAATCTCAGTGGATTTCCCCTCAAAATGATCTTCTCTTGTAATTGTAATCAAAATGGTCAGCACTTATCTTTGGCTGTGGATTTATACATCTAAATCAGCACGGATGGCTTCTTATTTTGTCTCACAAATACCTTTTATTTATTTTTATTTTTATTTTTGAAACTGACAACGTCCTCTCCCACGTTTATGAACGTGTGTTGGCTGAAACGAGACACTAGAGTGCAGTAATCTACCATGTTGACAATGTGCAGTTCTGTAAAGTGGGAAAGTTTGTCCCCTGATGGTGGCTTTTTACCTTTTTTGGCAAAAAATGTTTACTCAGACCGCAAACGCCCAATGAATCACTGTTACAATACAAAATCATAGTTCGGTAACTGTCGCACACATTGTGTTTTTGAGTCGAGAGGCGATGAGGAAGCGGGATATACAGGTAGTGTATGAATCACACTTTGTGTTGAACACAGCGTGTGTGTTTCTGCTGCTTACCAAATCACAGCGTCATTCAGATTATTTCCACATTGGACCTAATCGATCAAAAATAATTATGCAAATAATTCGCCTCACGCACCCCCTGCACCTCCTCCCTCAGCACACCTTTTTTTTTTTTTAACCTTCCTCCATTATATAAATAACAGTCGTGCATTAATACAATGCTCTCTGATCCTAAATGAGACATTTGTTTAATATGGAAAAATAACTGGGACACACACACACCTCTATGGTAGTGATATGCAGGCAGGGCTGTTCAGCATAATTGGATGGTGAGGGACTTGGGGGCTTGCTCAGGGCAAATAGGGTGAGAGAGGATCTCGTCTATTGCGCACACACGGGGGACCCGTGCACACATGCACAGAAGCAGGAATAGAGGTACTGCAATTGTTAAAAGAATGGCTTTATTAGTGTGATCCTCTGCTGGTCAAACCTGAAGTGGTAGAGTAACAACACAGAAGGAAGACAAATGACTTATTCGTGCAATTGGGATCAGAATTATCCCGAGGGCCTTTTTGCACTATTTCCCCTTATTAAAAAAAAAGCAGGTACCAGACAATACAAAAAAACACCCTCGGTGATTGCATGAAGTCTCATTTACCAAGCAGACATTCATCACTGGTGCACTCAGAGCTTCTGAATAATGTATGGTCTGTGCTGGTCCCGCCTGCCACGACTAAAACAAAAGGACGAGTGGGTGACGACCATCTACTCGTCACTCGTCTCTAAGGAGTGTTGACACTTCCTCACAAAGACATTGGTGCATGTCGGTGAGGCAAATACTATATTGATAAAGCTTTGCCCTGTGATCGGATAATACTTCATTTAATGATGGCAGTAATTATACTTCAGTATAGTCATCTGTTATCTGCTAGAATAGGCGTAAAAATATGATATCATTTTCTCATATGCGTGAATGTAGCCTGCTCACGAAGATATGGGCCAGAAATCCCAGTGTACTACATGGTGTTATGGTGTTAGTCTTGTTGATTATGTTAACTTATGTTGCGTGTTAATGATAAGATTCCATGTTTCTATTTATAACCTAAATGGAGGTGCGTTGGTGTGTGGCTCCATTAAAAAGGGCCATTTTTTTTAATCCTCTACTCCGTCGGTGTTTTTGGAGATACGAGCCATCTCTCGGTTGACGTTTTAGTCTTGAGTTGCTACCAAAAACTTGAGTTAACCGGCGTTAGATGGTGGCAGCGAACATCACAATATTAGCAAATGGTTTTACTGCAATAATGGCCTCATACATTTTCCGTTCAGCATAATGGGAAAGGATGATTTGGCACGAGTGTTTTGAATTACGCGCGTGGTCCCGGATGAAATTAAACTAGCCACTACCACTTTACTGCACTCCAGCATTTGTTGAACATTGGTGTACGCCCGCGGCTCTCCTTCACGTATTTATTTATTTACTTTTTTTTAAAGCTTCATACCAATTTGCAATACTCATGCCTCTTAGTGGTTTGTATCTTGGTCTGATAGGTGTGTGTGAATGAGTGTACTTGAATTTTCTCTTTCTTTCTGTTTTACTCCTGCTCCCAATGAAGATTTTTCAAAGCCTTTCACGTGCGTCGAAAAATCGCTCTCCTCTTCCTGTGTGTGCACCTCCACCGTCTCTCACCCTCTCTCATAAATGAACAACTGAGTTACATTGAAGAACCTTTGAAAAGTTGAGTGGGGGATGGAGAGCCTGTGTAGAACACGAATTGTCATATTTCTCGTATAGCTTTTTAGTCTCATCTCCCGTTAGTATTCCAGCGAGAAGCTGAGGGGAGCAGGTGGGGGAGACGGGGGGCAAACGTGGGGTGGTGACTGGAAAATTAGTGCTATTAACAGACACCCCCTTGCCCCGAGGGGAACGACTCGAAATATTGGCGACGCATCGGATGGGTGGATGTGCTTTGGGTCGGTGGAGTGGGGTGTGGGGAATATGTAGGTGGGAGGATGATGGTTTCATTGGCTGCTGAGCTGCTGTGTGGCCTAATTACACACACACACACACACACACACACACACACTCATCTGTCTCTCTGTAGGCTACATGACAATTACTGCATCTATAGAAATGTTCTCTTAAAAACCAGCAGCAATTTGTGTATGTACGTGTTTTTTTTTTTTTACTGTCTATAACTAAAAAAAAAAAGTTCTGAATATCCACTGGGAATAAAAAAAAAAAAAAAAGTCTTGACTATTATCATAAGTAATCTAGTATTAGGTTTTCACCACTGTATATCCTCACAAATACAATAATGTGTGGATGCTTGTTTGAGAAAGAAGTGCACGAGCAGAGCACCAGTTTAATTCTATTGTCAGTGTGTGCATAAAGCTCCAAAATGCTCCAAACCTACAATATTTTTCATTGCTTTCTACTGGTACTTAAATGATTGGATGTCAGAAAGGAGAGTGTGTGTGTGTGTATAATCATACTGTATTTCCTGAAGGAGTTTAAGCTTTTAGAATTAGGGTTAAAACAAATCTGTAATTGAAATGTTACTGCCTTTGAGTTAACGATCAGGCCCCGATGCCCTTTTCTAAGTATTTGCTCACAGGAGGATGACACGCGTGATCCAAGCCAAGCATTTGTGGCACTTTGTGTGTGTTGTGGTGTGGCTGTTTTGCTCGTGGTTGTTTTTCATTGCTGCCGCACGGGTGGGTAATTGTTTGCAAACAATGAGAAAATGTTGCTAGAATGTTAACAAGCTGAAGACATGCAAGTAAAATGTGTGATTTGAATGAACAACTTTATCGAGTTACTTACCCATCTACTTTCACATAATACACCCATACACGCTCAGTGAAATTGGGGAAGTGGTGCTTTTTTTATATGGAATGAACCATTATTCCATCTTTTCATTGTGCTACAAAGAGCCAGACAGAGTTTATTTGCAACCAGAGACTTGCACATTGTGTAGTTGTGTAATTTGTGAGAGTTAGTTTGCCAGAGATTTAAGACAAAGGATGTGCACAGTAGGTAAATGTATTTTTGATGAGGTGCCTCTGCTATTTTCTTCGCTTGGGTGGCTTTTCCCTTTGCATACTCTGTATGCATGTGTATTCTCCATAAAAATATGCTAGTGTTTTTTTCTCTCCATATTATACACAAATATGTATTCCAAATGCCTTGGCAGAGATACATTACCACATCTCTGTGTGTGTTTTATCCAGCTGGCTCACGAGAGCAGACAAAGAGCGATGCTCGGGACCCGCTGCTAGTTGAGGTGGGGCTGCTCAGGGAGGGGGTCCTCTTGTCAGCCTTTGTGTCCTAATTGAAGTTTTTAGAGGAGGTTGACAGAGGGAGCATGGCTGTTTGTGGGACCTGGCAGGGGTTTCAAGTGAGGCTTTCGCATCATGCTTTGTTGCTACTGGTGTTGATGCTTGTCAAAATAAAGCTTTGCATTAGTTTCTGAAGTATTGCAAATATCATTTGGGCTGGCGAAAATAACGTTTGCATTTCACTGAGCTCCTAAACACATTTGTATTACATTAACTCTAATTGTGTTTATAAAATACACTGCCTTGCATAATAGATCAAAATAATATATATAGCCTACTCTTTGGGAGGATATATCTATTGTTTTTTATCAATAAGAAAATTTGCACCAATTTTCTCCATTTGAAGCTGTCAAAATAATTGTTTGGGACCCAAATATTTAGTTTCTAAACCAAGGTTTGGGTGGTAGAGATTTGTCACTTCCAGGAAGTGTTACTGTAATTCCTCGTGTATAATGCGCATTTGTTGAACATGAACACAACTGCATGTTTTCTAATTTACTATATAAACATAGGGCTGTGAATTTCAAAGTAAGAGCAAGTAAATAAAAAAATATATATATTACGTGTTCAAATAAAGTGCTTAACTTCAAAATAATTATTTGGGGGAAAAAATACAGATAATACTTAGTTTTGATCATATGAGTAGAAGCAAAATCATGCATTGTAAAAATGCATTATACATAGGTAGAAGGGTTTTCCAGAATTTTGAGGTCAACTTTGGGGGTGCGTATTATACATGGGTGACCATTATACATAAGAAATTACGGTACTTTATCATAGGGAACGCACCAAGCCATCACTGTGTCAGTTGACTGATCTTCCGCTTCAGTTCTTTGGCAGTGTCTACCACTTTTGTATTGCGCATTATTACACCTACAGGACTGGAGTGGGACCATGTCAAGCAGTGGATTTACTTTATGCTGACATAGTAAAACAAAATACTATAAAGGATTACGTAAAACATACAAACCCAATATTGATGGAAATTTGGAGACTGTTGAGGTGGGTACCAATCCATTACATTTGAGTGAGGATCTAGATAAACATGCAGTTTCAGGAACGAATTTTCACTGTTTAAAAACCATCAAACAGACAAAACTAGCAGTTTGACGGACAAACAGATTTACCCTGTTTTCCCTGTTTTTCACATTTTGTTACAGCAGAGGTCTAAACTCTACTGAGTTTAATTATATAATGGTTAATAAATGGTTATTACAGACATAATGCGTCGTCACTTCTGAATACCGCCTCTGCTTGAAGTCTGAGAGGGAGGGAGGGAGGGAGGGAGGGAGAGAGTAAGGGTTGGATGAGAGAGCGAGCAAGCCATAGAGAAAGAGGGAGTGCTTCTTCCTTCCCCTAGCAACGCTTGGCTTTGGCCGTTTCCAGCCTGTTGTTTTCGCTCACTGTCTCTGGGCTATACACACACTCACACATACACTCCTTTGGTCCGCTCGCTTGCTGTCTGCCTGTTGGACCCCAGGGCGTCTCTTGACATTTCGACCAAATTCCTCTTTGAGCTGCTCGCTCCGAGATGAAAGCTTTATCGCAAGGATAAAATCGGGAAGAGAGACACGAAACTTAAAACGGGGCGGACGAAGGAGGAGAATAGCAGAGTGACTGACTGGGCTCGGGGGAGCGCGGAGAAGGTAGAGAAAAGGAGGATGGAGCCCCTTAGCGCTCACGGCCTCCCTCGACTCTCCTGGATTGACACCCTGTATAGCAGTAGGTACTCATCTGTTTCCCCCTCAATACATCACTTCCTATTTGTCTTGGTGCATGTCTTTTAGCTCTAGCGCCTTCTCCATCTCCTGCGCTGCTTGTTTGTCTGAGAACACAGCTACATCCACTCCCCACAATGGGAGTGGAGCACTTTTCTTAGGACTTCCAATTAGTGTGCATTACTGTAGTTGTCCATAACAACCGCGTTGACCCCTTTGCCCCCATTCCGGGCCACTGGTAACACCTTATTCCTGCTGGCCTTTTGCTACCAAAAGCAAAGCGCGGGCACTGGCTGTCTGATGTTGAATTTTTAATCCAGTCCTTATTGCTCTTCCTGCAGTGCTGTCTGAAATACTGTTTAGTATACTTGGCCACTTAGGCAGTGTTTTCACATCAGCCATCAAGAGTGACCACTAATTCCCTCCCGATTTATCATGACCTCGAAAGAGTTTCGAGTGAACTGTTGAATGCCAGTATTAAGGACTGTAACGGATAATGACAATTAGAGATGCACGTGGACTTGGAAAGAAAATGCTTCAGTATTGCAACATCAACACGACTTTGTCAGCCATTTGACTGAATTACCTTGATCAAATATGGAGGAATTTAACAATCAATTAATCAATGTAATTCTTTAGAACAAGTATTTTTTTTCTTGGAAGAATCTCTCTCTAAACGTGCCTAAGTCCTGTTTTCATGCCAGTGTCGTAGTTAGCACAATAATGGTGCTCGGAGAAGTTGCCATGGTGGATGTCTGTGGATAAAGCTCAAGTTCCCATAGCTACTGTCATGTTGTTTTTCAGCTCGCAAATGATTTGAAATCCAATCAACGGCACCTCTGCTGGTTGTAGCCGAGAAATCCACTCATTTTGCCTCAGAAATGATGAATCAACAATCAATTCCACTCAACAGACCAAATTCTTAACAAACACTTAATTGATTATGCTCATCCCTAGTTACAATATACCATGACTAGGGATGGGTATCGAAAAGCACAAATCTGTTCCAAAGTCAACGATTCAATGGAATCGTTTGAATTTTTAACGATTCTCTTATTGATACTACTTGGAACGATGACATCATTGCGCACATTAGACAGCACACGCAACGTGTGTACCGGCTGACAGTCGTACACCTCTAGGCCTGCGGGTCGTTTTAATAGGCTACGTCACCATTCTGAGCAAGGGTGCCAGATTGCTACCAAAAGCAGCAGTAATTTAAAGACTAAAAATGACACCAATTGAATTTTATATACTACTAAAAACGACACCACTTTAACTATTCAACCGTCTGCACAAAATAACACAAAGATGCATTTGTATGCGGTCAAAACTTGATACAGTAATATTAACTATAACAATGCATTCGGTGAAAGAGCGGATGCAAACTGTCATAAACCCGTTTTTTTTAGAGATTAAGAAGAATATTGCCTGAGAGTGTCATATTACGTTTGTATGTATGACCACGAGGTTTGTGTGTGAATATTCATTATTTGAAGGTAAATCCACCCGTCCACACGCCAAAGGGTTTTCCATTGAGTGTTAGCAATAAACTGGCCATCTCTAAAACAATGTGTCTTGTATTTAAATATACAATGTGTGTTCTTTTTGTTGTGTGTTTAGTTTTACAGTACACTCCAAATGGGGTGTCATTAAACAGTTTAAAGCACGCTTGCTGCAAGATACACGGTGCGCTCATGTTGCATTTAGAATGCAGGAACTTGCATACACAACCCGCACCGCGGCCCATTAATTGTTTTTCTTTGAATGTAACGTTTTTATACCTAGTCGACCATTTCATTTCATCCGTTCCACCCCTTCTCCAATTGGCTCACAATTTTCAGTTAAAAATATCCACCAATCACCAAAAAGTTAAAAACATCCACCGATCGCTTATACCGATCGCTTTTTTTTTTTTTTTTTTTTTTTTTGCCTTAAGTATCAGTGACTGGTTTCGGCAGCCTTCATGAGCACCCGATATCTTGTAATATAGCCAGTTCGTCCCGATACCGATACCTGGTATCGGTACTTGCCCATCTTTAAACATCATTGATGAGAAGAGCAGTGTGGGCAGTAAAATAGGCCATGTACTTCAGTAGTTTTTTGTGTGAATGTATTTGTTATGGAGGAGTTTAGAGGCATTTTAAAGTGCTCATTCTATTAAACAAAAACAAAACAAAAATATCCAAAAAGATGGCAGCCACTGCCACATCCCTATTTTGACATCCACACCTCCTTTCCTGTGTATGAAAATGTATGAAATGCTTACAAGATAGTACTTTATTTACATAAACAAAGCAAATTATGATTGTATATAGGCCTATGTTGCTTACAAATCTACAAAACAAAAAAAAAATTTTATCGCGATCAGCCATCTTTGTTGTGTGCCTGGAATACTTTGAGGTCGGAACTGGTACAATCAGAGTGGGATAAATCCGACTTCCCGCTTTTCTGGAATACAGCATGATGTTTCTGTTGTAGATTTCCTTATGTGAGGCTTAAGTTCCATTCGGCCAGTGTTAATGGCTCAATCCTAAACCGTGAACACACATCCCAAACTTGCTGTGTAAAGTGATCTACTTTATCAATTATTGTCATACCACGATGTGTGATATAAACAAAATGCGTACAACTGAGCTAGCAAGCATTTTAGAACAATCAAAACTGTTGAAAAAAAATGTCGGTACCCCTCTATTCACCCTCGAGGACTTACACGCTGCCAGAACTTAGACAAGAGCATGTAAAATCCTCTTGGACCCTCCACATCCCGGTCACCAGCTCTTCCAGCTCCTTCCCTCAGGTAGGCGCTATCGAACAATGCAACCTAAAACTAGCAGACATTCCAACAGCTTCTTGCCTCTTACCATTAACTTCTTAAACCGTTATGTTACAATTCCATTGTAACATTTTTTGTTTTGATATCATTGTCACATCTCTGTCGGGCCAATTATACATTATTCGTGCACTCACTGTAGTAGTCTCGTCACTCTCCATCTTGTGAAGTATCTGCACCATTTGCACAAGTGACACTCTTCCAGATTATCACACAACTAGTCTCTTTAAACTGCTTACATTTCTTGAAGTCTGTCCGCCATTTGTACAATGGTCACTGAACCAGATTATCGCTCTATTTGTCATTTCAAACTGCTCTAAATTGCTGGAGGACTGCATTATTTGCACAATTGTCAAAAAAATAAAATGTATCGGCATTACTGGTAACCTTTCATTGCTTAGTGACTCGTACTATGTTTTTATGTTTCAAAAGTATTTTTAGGCAAATGGCTGTCTGTTGTCGTACGAGAGCGGCTCCAACTACCGGAGACAAATGTCTTGCGTATTTCTGACATACTTGGCAAATAAAGATGATTCCGATTCTGACTTACAGTAGAATCAAAGTTGCACTTGTATAAGTGACAGTGCAGAGAGGGCTGGCCTTACATCGGTTGAAGTACAAACAAAAAAATCAGTCTCATGAAGCAGACCAGTCATGAGTAACTGTACCTCTTATAGTAAGTAGGGTTTTGTAAGTGTATATGTCGTGTTAGAAATACTGGTGACCTTGTCGCGGTCTACCCTGCCTGGAGCCCAAAGTCAGCTGGGATAGACTCCAACTCACTTGTGAATCTAATGAGGACAAGTGGGACAGAAAATGGACGAATGACTGGACCTGGGGTAGACCGTTTTATCTTTTTTATGGAACCCAAGCGAGGCTAAGCAGTACAGATGATGGATGAATTTGAGTTTCTGCTGCCCGTAGTTTAAGGGAGTCCTTGGAAAAATCCAGTTTCTGGTGATATGTAATCTGCTGTGTAATGTCATTTGGATGCCCAAAACATTTGATAAACATGGATATGATGGCGACGAGTTCACTGTTTGATCTTGTAAACTCATGCAACAACATGATTTAAATCTCCACTGAACTGCGGACACCTGGATTACATTTTAGCCAAACGTTTTTTGCAAAGCTCACTATGGCATTGTCAATGACAAAGTAAGGATAGTTGCCCCCTGCCTTGACAGTGTTAGGAGTCTGCAAACGAAAAGTGTGCTCTGAACGGAAGGTTAAGTGCATGCTTGATGTACTGTTCTTGGTGGCAAATGCAGTTACATGTAAAACATGGGAGGAGGAAAATATATTAATATGTAAGTACAAAATCTAGGTTATCATCGGTAAGTGACAATACCTGTGCGTGACAGACGTCTAGCTCAACTGGCTCCTTGACTTCAAATTTGTACTCAATCTGGATGTAATGCGCAATTTAGTGTTTGACGTTTTTGGGTCGCAGCAGCAATTTGTGTGATGCTCTCAGGTACACTCACCAAGACAAAGTGGGGATGTTCAGTTGTGCATGTTGAAATTCATCAATTAGTAAACCGCGTTCGCCCACTGTATCGCAGTTCACCCCCCCCCCCAACCCATCGCAGTTTTTTTTGTTGCCCATATCTACTTTTGCTATTCCCACGATATCACAAAAATCTGTAATGCGGGGAAAGGAGAGCCCCTGTCACTAATGCACTGTTCAGCTGTTTATTGAATGCTGTGAGACTCGTTAAGCACATTCACGCAGGATCCAGGAGCTGCTGTTGGCCACAGCTCATGCCCAGACACTCACATGCAGACTTGCCATAGCTTGAACAGCGTTTCACTGTAGTTTAGTAAGTGCACAGAAAAAAACTGTTCCAGCATAAAAAGACATACAGAGCCACCGTTCTTCATGACCGTGCAGCTGAACAGGGGGAAAAAAAAAAAGTTCAGTAAGGTATGTAATTGCAAGGATAAAAGTTATGGACAAGTAATCAGTGCTGTACAACTTAATGCCAGATGGCTCAACACCTTTTCTGTGACATACTGTATTTTCCTGACTCGTAGATGTTTGTGTTACTGCTTATTTCTGGGGATAAGATGTTCTCCCCTATGCTTCATTCAGCGTATGTAGCACACTTTAGCCTTGAGTTATTTTGTAGTATTTCACATGCTGCAGCCACGCAACATACGTATTTGTCAGAGCCTTTCAAACATTAGTTTCTGTCCGCAGCCCATCATCTGTGATAAATGCAGCCAACCTCACTGCTGCTCCTGGCTGACTTTGGCCTAGTCCTACTTCTGTCTCTAAGTGTTTAATGCTCTCAGTTATTTGACGGTCACATGACCTGCGACTGCAAAGAGCACTGCAGAAGGGATTCTGAATAGCATCCCAGCAGAGTAAATACAGCTAGGCGAATCACATTTATATCACCCTACAAAATCAATTTGGGACAAACTAACCTTGTCCATCCATCCATCCATCCATCCATTTTCTGAGCCGCTTCTCCTCACTGGTGTCGCGGGAGTGCTGGAGCCTATCCCAGCTATCATCGGGCAGGAGGCGGGGTACACCCTGAACTGGTCACCAGCCAATCGCAGGGCACACATAAACAAACAACCATTGGCACTCACATTCACACCTACGGGCAATTTTAGACTCTTTAATCAACCTACCACGCATGTGTTTGGGATGTGGGAGGAAACCGGAGTACCCCGAGAAAATATTTTTCAGGGGCACTTTTTGCCACACACATAGGGGCACATAGGGTAAAAAGTGTGTGTGCGTGGGGGCGTGTGTGTGTGTGTGTTCCACTGCCTCTGTTTGGTGGAAAATGAAACAAAAAAATAGTTCCATACTTTAGCTTCAACCCATGCCATGTTTTTGCTACTTTACTCCTTCCAACGCTGTCTTCTCAGTGAAAAAGTGCCTCCATTATCCTGATCAGTAGATGAAGCAAATGCCTGTGGTAGCTATAGAAACAGATATTCAGTTGTCCACACGTATACACACACACACACACACACTGCGAGGGAGAAAATCTTTTTGTCAGCCCAAAGCTGAGTTATGTAAGACTATAATCTGCACTGCCTCTACCAGGCAAGGCTTTCCTGCTTTGTCTTGAAGCATCTTCCTCCCTCCCATTGGACCTGCTAGGTCCTTGCTTATATAATCCACTTTGTGTCTAATATTCTCACAACAGTAAGAGACATTTTTTATGTTGTGGGAAATGATTAGTACTGCGCTCATTTTACAAAAACTAGAACTAAACGGGTGTTTGCCCATGCTACTTTTGACCGTAACCTGGATTTATTTTTTGAGGGTGGGTGGGCTTGGAAAGATTAGTTTGTATATGTAAGCACACCGACATTGGCTGGAATTGAGAATGGATTCCTATTATTATTATTACTTTGCACTTAGACACAGGTGAACCATTCAGATTCCACCCAAAGGGGACTAACTGGGAAATTAAGCCAGCAAACAGAACAGAAGACTTGTTTGCACACACATTTCTCTTGGCAGCACTCTTCGTTCACCCAAAATAAATAAATAATGGAATGACTTCTTGCTGCCAGAGTTTGCTCAAGGATTGGATTATTGGTCCCGACTGAATTGTTAAATTATTTTCATTATGAATATTTGTGTTTCCCGTATAGCCAATGGAAACATAAAACTGTAACGCACGCTCACCAGATACTAAGCTACACTTGTACAATATAATGTCGTCCAATACAAGAACTGTATCAAAACTGAACTGATTTGCACAATCAGGGAGTTATGAAATAAATCAAATGATTCAAATATTTTGTTCAACCTTTTTTTTTGCTCCAAGAGAAACACAAAACATATGGAATGGCTCTCAGTGTATGGTGCAGTACAGTTACACAACACTGGAAACTACACTACCCATTAACATTTGAAAACAAATAGAGGAGCTCCATATTTGCAGATTCCTTTCTGGTTTTGTAGAATATTATGTAAAATGTTTGCATTTGGTGAACGGGACTCATTGGCACAAAGAAGAAATAAATTATCTCTCCATTTATTAATTTTTTTACCCAAATTTAATGACGTCTTCCGTAGCACATGCCACCCCTCCACAAAGGTTCATGGAGATTGATTCTGAAGTTTTTGTGTAATCATGCTAACCATCAACCAACCAATTATTGGTTATCAAAACAGTACAAATCACTGATAGAGGTGATAATACACATTTTTTAGAATCAAGGCTTCTCAAACAGTCTCAATCAAAACAAAAATTATCCATCCAAAGTCAGGATTATTATACAGTTCTTATATGGGATCTCAGTAGATTGGTGCAGTTGTACTGAATGGGTACAAACACAAGTGCTACTAGTGTTTAGACAGACGCATTAAAATATGGAGCGTGAGTTGGGTCGAAAAGAGTGAGAACAAAGTCAAAAGTTTAATTTGGCTGGTCCCTGGTAAAATGATGCTCCTCTGAACCATGGCTGCCAGGCTTCATTCAGTGACAAGCATATGAATAATAGATGCTTCTTTTGGCTCGGCTGGTTATGTTGTTGTTAGCCTTCTACACAAACACACAGAAATTCAGGTTGAAAAGTCGGGTGTGTGTTGTGCTGAATTGGTTTGAGAAATATTCAAATGTTCTCTACTCTTTACATTTTTTGACTTAGCTAGTAAAGATTTTTTTTTTCTGTCGGAAGAATAAAGCATACAATTGGTGGATGGATGGATACAGTACTCAGTATACAGTACACAAGTATATACAATAAAAGAACAAGTCTTGTAAATTGACACATTGCTCCATCTCGTGATCGAATCGGTGATCGGTTATCGTTTTTTTTTTTTACTTGCTGATCGGTGATCGGCCCCAAAAATCCTGATGGTGTAAAGCCTAGTTTATTTTTGATATTGTGATGGGCTACGTGATGCATGACTTTTTCCCTCTTTGACGCTTATGAAAAGGTGGGCCATATTTATGATTACTGGGTGATCGATTTCTTAAAAAACATTTAGTTCATAATCATCATTCATTCATTTTCCGTACCGCTTCTCCTCACGCGGGTCGCGGGTATGCTGGAGCCTATCCTAGCTATCGCCGGGCGAGAGGCGGGGTACACCCTGAGCTTGGTCGCCAGCCAGTCTCAGGCCACATAAGCAAACAAGCATTCACGCTCACATTCAGGCCTACGGACAATTTAGAGTCCTCAATTAACCTACCGTGCACGTTTTTGGGATGTGGGAGGAAACCGGAGTGCCTGGAGAAAAGCCACGCAGGCACGGGGAGAACATGCAAACTCCACACAGGCGAGGCTGGATTTGAGGCACATGTGCTAACCAGTCGCTCACTGTGCCAGCCATCGAAATACATTATTTAAAATACAAAAAAATAAAAGAGTAATAATGCATTGAATAAATGTTAATTTTACCTAGTCTATCAAGGAAATCTGATCAAATGCCCATTGTTACTAATTTTTAATTTGTTTCCCAACAGGATAAGATTAAATTGGCACAGTCACTGAATTAAGTAGGGTATACTGTAGTAAACAGTATAATCTTGATATGTCTCAATGGTGTTTTCAATGTGTTGCCATCTTCACACGGATGATGCACTGAAAATCCTTTGTTGTGCTTGATGTTAGAGGGTGTGTCATGTCTGTGTGTGTTTCTGCTTTTGTAGATCTTTGGGGACTATCACTATGCCCTCAGGCACTGGGGCACAGCGTGTGTGCGTGTGTGTGTGTGTGTGTGTGTGTTGTTTGTTATGTTACTATAGATGGCAGCTATCGTCAGCGGTTATCATCGTAACTACCAACCATCTTCTTTTGCCATCCATGCCATGTTCCTTTCAGCCAATGGGCTCAAAGGTGCATCGTCCTCCCAACCAATGGCGCAGCCAGCGTGTTTGCATGCTCTTGGTAGGCAGGCACCTTGATTTAAGCATTCAGGGTTGTCGAGCGGAATGAAGACGATGAGAAAAAAACTGATGAAGAGAGAGCAAAAAACAGCTCGAGAGCGATGAGGCCATTATGAGTTGAGAGGACTGATCGATGCATTGGAGCAAAAGCCAGACAGTCTCAGGTGAATAAAAGCGTATACTGTATGTCATTTATTACCTCTGATTTTCTGTGAGACTGAAATTCATAACTGCTTGAATCACAGATAAAAATCTTTCTCTGTAAATGTTTGGTCTACTTATGGCCGGAAACAGAACGTGGCTTTCCAGACTCTCTTTATCTGTCAAAAGTTAATTCTCAAGCCTGTATGTGTGACGTTAAAGATTGATGGCCTCAGCGAAGCTTGGCCTTTTCTTCTCAGTTGGTTATCTGTCTGCAGAGGTCGAACATGGCTGCTTACGTCCAGACTGGTTGCTCTGACAAGAAATTTCAGGCCATGGCCACGGTTCATTTTCTTACGATACAGTTTCTGATTAATGGATGGTGTCATTATGACAGTATGTTTTCCCTGGCCTCCTCGAAACCTTTCTTCATTTGTAATTCACCACTTAACCTCAATCTTTGTCGATGGAACGCGCTCAAAATCAATGGGTGCCATGTACAAAAGACCTCTTCTCGTCTGTGTATCCCCTATAGTAACAAAGTCATACCAGAATCCATTCGAAAATCTATAGAAAGAACTGAAATTCAAGGTCCGTAAAAGAAGCCCACGGAACCTTCAAGATTTGAAGACTACTTGTGGAGGAATGGGCCAAAATCAGACCAGCGCAATGCATGTGAATAGTTTCTCCATCCAGGAGGCGTCTTGAAGCTATTGCAAACAAAGGCTTTTATACAAACTATTGAATACCAGTTGGTGTGTTCAATACTTTTTCCCTGTGTCATCTCACATTATTACACACACCTTAATTTCTGTTTATCTTTGTTGTACTTTCTTTGTATGTATGGATTACTTGGGTTGTTCCCAACATCTGATGAAATTTTCAGGTCAATTTGGAAATATATTTGAGAAAAATGGTGACATATACTTATTTCAGCCGCTGTATATTTTTTTTTCAGTGATTGGTTTTAGATAAACACCTAAACATAGACAGAGATCCCCTAATATTATTTAGTTTAGACCCTCCTTGTTAAGAGAAATATGTGTAACATTTGAAAGTAGTGGACGATGTTAACAAAGATAAGGTTAAGAAGAATTTTAAGTTTAAGTATTAAAATGGGTAAGGAATGTAATACCAAAACAGGCAAAAAATATGCTCTACACAGGCAGCAACAAACCGAATAGGCCATACAGGCAACAGAAAATCAAATAAGCCACTCATGCAATAATAAATCCAAAAGGCGACACAGGCAACATTACACGAAAACAAGCGATGGACAAAAATAGGCTACACGGGAAGTCAAGAATAGAGTCTGCACATAGGGAATTTCAAACAAGATTCTAAATACGAATGTAAAGCAATGTATGTGTTCAGTACACATAAATGGTTTCAGGGATATTGCAAGGCAGGTTGGTTGCACCATCAACCATCTGCCATGAATGAAGTAAAATGGAGGCTTTTCAAAGCTCCCGCTGTCGGTGCTGCTTTGTGAGCTTTGTTATTGGCTGTCGGCAGGGAAGAGTGCCGTCCGACAACATCCTTAGTCTGAGAATAATGTTCGTTTTACCCAAATAGAT
Organism: Phyllopteryx taeniolatus; assembly: GCF_024500385.1. NCBI lineage: Eukaryota > Metazoa > Chordata > Actinopteri > Syngnathiformes > Syngnathidae > Phyllopteryx > Phyllopteryx taeniolatus. The sequence goes on along the minus strand of NC_084518.1, from coordinate 2,527,675 downwards.
TATTGCTATGGATTGGTATTGACTTCTGATTTCCAAAGTATTTATTACAATGCGAATTGCCTAGTGGCTGAATGCTATAAAAACCTGCCATTGAGTTTTGAGTATATATTTGTGTTCAAGAAGACACTGTTTTGATTGTCTTTTGTAGGTTTGTTAGCGGGATTATGTACAAAATTGATAACCCGTTTCTAGGGCTGCAACTAACGAATATTTTAACAATCGATTAAGATGTGATTATTTATTTCAATTCATCGATGAATCTGATTTTAAAAAAAAAAAAACTTACATTTCCATCCCTTTATTCAAAACAGGATGTTTTGTTTTTTTTATTTGACAGTGCAGAAAATTCACAAACATAAATTAGGATTCAGTAACCAGTTCTGTCCGTAACATGTCAGAAAATAGGCAAAAATATTAATTGTTTTCCAAAGTAAAAGATGTTTGCAAATATCTCATTTTGATTAAGCCAAAGATAATCAGTCTGCTTAATATAATAATAATATATTTTAATTATTATTTACTGCTTTATTATACAACCAATGAAGTTGGGACATTGTGTTAAACAGAATACAATGATTTTCAAATCACCTTCAACCTACATTTAATTGAATACACTACAAAGACAAGATATTTAATGTTCAAACTGATAAACTTTATTGTTTTTAGGAAATAATCATGAACTTGGAATTTTATGGCTGCAACACGTTCCAAAAAAGCTGGGACAGGGTCATGTTTACCACTGTGTTCCTTCACCTTTTCTTTGAACAACATTCAATAAACGTTTGGGAACTGAGGACGCTAATTGTTGAAGCTTTGTAGGTGGAATTATTTCCCATTCTTGCTCGATGTACAGCTTCAGCAGTTCAACAGTCCGGGGTCTCCGTTGTCGAATTTTACGCTTCATAATGCGCCACACCTTTTCAATAGGAGACAGGTCTGGACTGCAGGCAGGCCAGTCTAGTACCCGCATTCTTTTACTACGAAGCCACACTGTTGTAACACGTGCAGAATGTGGTGTGGCATTGTCTTGCTGAAACGAGCATGAAAAAGATGTTGCTTGGATGGCAGCATATGTTTCTCCAAAACCTGTATGTACCTTTCAGCATTAATGGTACCTTCACAGATGTGTAAGTTACCCATGCCATTGGCACTGACACAGCCCCATACCATCACAGATGCCGGCTTTTGAACTTTACGTCCATAACAGTCCGGATGGTTCTTTTCCTCTTTGGTCCGGAGGACACGACGTTCACAATTTCCAAAAACAATTTGAAATGCGGACTCGTCGGACCACAGAACACATTTCCGCTTTGCGTCAGTCCATCTTAGAAGAGCTTGGGCCCAGGAAAGCAGGCGGCGTTTCTGGGTGTTGTTGATGAATGGCTTTTGCTTTGCATAGTAGAGTTTCAAGTTGCACTTACGGATGTAGCGCCGAACTGTATTTACTGACATTGGTTTTCTGAAGTGTTCCTGAGCCCACGTGGTGATATCCTTTACACATTGATGTCGGTTTTTGATGCAGCGCCGCCTGAGGGATCGAAGGTCACGGGCATTCAATGTTGGTTTTCGGCCATGCAGCTTACATGCAGTGATTACTCCAGATTCTCTGAACCTTTTGATGATTATTATTATTATGGACGGTAGATGATGAAATCCCTAAATTCCTTGCAATTGTAAATTGAGGAACATTGTCCTTAAACTGTTGAACTGTTTTCTCCCGCACTTGTTCACAAAGAGGTGAACCCCGCCCCATCTTTGCTTGTGAATGACTGAGCAATTCAGGGAAGCAATCATGGCAGCCACCTGTTCCCAATGAGCCTGTTCACCTGTGGGATGTTCCAAACAGGTGTTTGATGAGCATTCCTCAACTTTCTCACTCTGTCCCAGCTTTTTTGGAACGTGTTGCAGCCATCAAATTCGAAGTTAATGATTCTTTTCGAAAAACAATCAAGTGTATCAGTGTATGAAATGTTTTTGAAAGTGCAAATTGAGGAATGTGTTGTTATAAACAGTACATTCTTTTGGAGTCACTCTCATTATCCATGAACCATGATTCCAGTATTTTGCAAAGTAATACCCAGAGATGCAGCACACCACAATGTATAATAACGTTTATTTGACATCAAACAATTTATTGAGTTTTGACTGTTCACTTTCCCCCTTCAAAAAAAAAAAAAAAAGTACTGCTCCACCACTTTACATCATCCGTGATGAACCATGAAGTCGTCTGCTAACAAGATTGGCAAGCAAATTTTCTTTTCTCCACTATTATCGAGTCCCCCTCGGTGGAAGTCTGTGCCGAAGTGAGTGTTTCTTGTTTTGTTCTTCAGTTTTAACGTCCGGATTTGGTATGGAGTTTCTCTTACTCGACTTAACATTATGCCACATGACTCGTTGCTCAGGGTTTCATCTTCTGTCAGAAACCTCTTGATTGTTTTAATCTCCTTGCCGTATCTGTATCGTATCCTAATTGAGTGAGTGAGTGCAATAAGCAGACGGTGCAATCATCAGTGGCGTTGCCTGCAGGGCTGTCGACAGATGCTTTAATATTAATAGCTTCACTCTTTGTAGTTCTTCACTGCACAGCTTGATACCCTCTTCCATTAACACATGAACCAATGCATGGAGGCACTGCAGCCACGATAGTCTTGAGGCCCACTCGCTAAAGCTGCTGAACAGCGCAGACTGTCCTCAGTGGGGGCGCTTTCTGTCTTGTACGAGGTCTACATGTGAACAATTGATCTGACATACCGTTTCACAAACAGTAGGACGGAGATGCGAGGTGAGAACTCGAAAGACCAAATGGTGTTATGGTTGATGTTAGAGGGTGTGTCATGTGTGACTATGTGTTTTTCTGCTTTTGCGGAGGGCATAGTGAGAGTCCATTGGCAAGGGTTTATGTTTTGAAAAAAGGTGAATCTCAACTTGAATGAGACTGTGTGTGTGTGTGTGTGTGTTTATGCACATTTATCTGCTTCGGGCCCGACACACTGCAGTTGTCCTAATCTAAGGAAGAACTGGTTTGGCTCCAAGCATCGTGAGCCTTGGGGATTTAGAGTAGCTAATTACAATGTAAAGTGACTGGCTGCAATGGGGTTTGGGGTGCACAACTGCACATAGAAGAGGGTAAGAGCAAATCATGCGTGGAATGGGTTGGTTTATCTCTGTCTACCTAAAGACATATGGTCATAAAGATATCCAGCTGTTGTGCAAATGTCAACCTATAACCCTTCAAGTGGGTAATCTGGGGGGGGGGGGGGGGGGGGGGTTGGGACAGATAGTGAGTGCACGCTGCAGGCAATAACTTCGTCATTTGTAATATATATATATATATATATATATATATATATATATATATATATAGACAGCAGTCTCATCTGTCTGTTTATATTACACATTTTATTTTGTTCATGTTTGGAAGTTCTCCTGTCATCTTTGAATTATGAACTACCCACCTCATTGTTTCCCTGCTGTCAGTGCTTCCTTTCAGTTTGCATTTGCAAAATAAAATGTTCAAATTTTGGTATTACTTTAACGTTTGCTATGGTGGCTTGAGTAAAATTTCTGTTGCCTCATTTAGCTACATGAGTGTGAAATTATTAGGAACCGCTAGCTGTATGATTCACTGCGGAAAACACAATTATAAACTACAACAACCACTATAATTAACATATTGTTAAATGAATACTCTTCTGACTGTCAATCAAAACTAAACATTTCATGTGTAAATGCAGATTTTCTTTCATACAGCTCATTAGATTATGCAGGTGGTCATATTGTTGTGGCTAATCAGTTGAATAGTATTAAGGTGTAAACTTTTTAAACTACGGTCAATTAAAATGTGTCATCAGTAGTTTGAAGGTAGATCTGTATTACATGTTGTTCTAATACTAATAGAAAATAATAAAAGTAAGCTAAATAAAACAATGGCATTATGATAAAAAGGGTTACGGTGGAATTATTGCAGTTTCCCTGCCCTACTTTCAAGCTCCACAATCTTGTAAATTGTATTCAACGATGTTGCAGCTTTCATAAATGAGCAATATATAGTAGAAGCTCTGACCTCAAACAATATGTTCTGTAGCACTAATTGACCTCCAATTTATTTGGACTGTGACATTTTATTCTCTTAATGGAAATCAGTGAATTTGTCAATGTCAAACAGTTGTCATCATTAAACCTTTCACTATACAAGCACTTTTTGAAGTAACATTGTAACGTTCTTAACTGTTATACAATTGTAAAAATAAGTTGTTTTCTTCGTATTATTTTGAATATTATTCAAGCTGAAGACACCCTGGATATTGAACTTCCTTGCCAAATAGTAAATCACTTTATAAGTCATTGTGTGTCAAGTTTGCGAATGGAGGTTTTATTGATTGTATTGATCACTGCTGAGATGTCTCTTGGGGAAAGTGGCTTGCAATGTGTGCCGCCTTGGCTCTGCTACTATGGCTTGCGGCTGTTTGTCGTCCGCTTCTGAGAGTGTGTTTTCTTGAATAGACAGATGTTTGTGCACCTGCTGATTCACGAGTCTGCTTCTGTGGAAATGAAATGCAGAAGCAGCAAATTAGGTGTAAGAGCTTTATTTGAAGTTTAAGTTCCTTCCCGAGAGCCTCATTTAGGAGTAGCTGAAGCTGCAGTTTGCAGGATAGATGTTTTACTTTTAACTCTTCACTGAATCTCCCTATTTTCTCATTCCAGTGTTTTCAAGGTGTTTTATTTTTTATTTTTTATTTTTTATAATAAACAACCCTTATTCATTGCCTCCGTCCGTCTTTCATATCAAGTTACTCCTGTTAAAATACAAAATGATGATGAGCAGAGTAAAAAGGTCCTGGATGTGCAGATATACTTTCACAAACGATTTGAATTTCCCCAGTGTCGCCTCCTGATTGACGACCATATGACTGTGATGTGGAACAGCCCACAAGGTAGCCATTCCGTACATACATGTTGTCACATAGCAAACATCTGTCAGTTCGCTGATGCACTGGCGGTCACCCGGTCTGGTTGACCTTCCTTTCTTACAGTGGAGCCTCGAGAGTGAAATGTGCCTAAAGAGGTACAAAACAATGTTTCTAACGTACAGCGGACTCCCGCTTTGTGGAGGATAGGGACCGAGCCTACCCTTCTTCCCCCAAAAGGCAAGGCGAGAGGAATGCATTCATACAGCGCATTTTATACACAAAGCGACTCAATGTGCTTCACATGATTAAAAAAACATTTAAAAACGAAGCGCAAAAGACATTTCATTGAAGTCTTTGAGGTATTTGAATATCAGTTCTCTCCGACAACAACCAAGCAAGTCGTGCGCAGTGGCTCTTGCTCAAGAATACACGTCGCACATGTGCTCGTGTGTGCATCTCGGCATGCCCCATTTTCTTAGCTGCGCGCACAGTGCTGGCTGGCCGTAGGATATGATGTAATCGCTGTCCTCCCTTGGAAAATGTTGCTGAGCGAGGAAGCTCAACTCGTTGACTTCGAGCTTATGTTGAAGCAATGACTTTCATTTTATTTGAAAATGTGCATAGCCCTCACATCCCACTGTAAACCCAGAGCACAGTTCAAATGGTCATATTTATTTGATGTCCACTTATGCTCCCTATTATGTTTCTCAATTAAGCTGGAAGACTATTAATTCGTAATGAGCTTGTGCTCTTTTTATACTGATATTATTTGGTGTGGGTGTGTCCCTTGTTTTTGCCTCCTGGTAAATGATCTGATCTTGCATCGTTGTTTTTTATAGCATATAATTAACAGGTGTATATCTGCAACACGTGTATGACACCTTAACTGACGCCACTTGACTCGTCTCAGATACATCCAGTCTTCAAAAATCACGAAATGTTGTGGTCCCATTTTTAGCCACTTAAGGCCTCAATTTGGATTCTATCCAGCTCGTACGTGAGTATAAAGTAGAAGATATACTGCTTTCCGTAACTGTTTTAATGTGTTAGGATTTGTCAGAGTTGTTTCCATTGCTGCAACAAAACATAATGTATTTAGCAGTAGGTGCAGAGTTTCGCCACACTGCACTATTTGCATCTGTTGTTGACCAATGCTGGCCACTCATGTGCGTGACGTATCTGCACCGTTTGCACAATTGACATTGTTCCAGATTATCGCACTACTAGTTACTTTTAAAGTGCAGAAATGTCTTGAAGTCTCTTGCACAATGGTCACTGCACCAGACTATTGTTCTATTTGTCATTTCAAACTGCTCTAAATTGCTAGAGGACAATTGTCACACAAAAAAAGTATCAGCATTACCACGTTACTGCTAACCTTTTATTGCTCAGTGACTGTGTTTTTGTTTTGATGTCTCAAAAGTATTCTCCGTCAGTTGACTGTCTGTTGTCATACTAGAGCAGCTCCAAGCACCGGAGACAAATTTCTTGCCAAATAAAGATGATTCCGAACATTGCATATATGTTAACAACAAAATCGAAGCCCCCGACATAAGAGTAGGCTATAAAATACATGGTAAATGCAATCCTTTTCTTAAAAATGAAATACAATTTTAGCACTTTTTAGCGCCAACCTGGTCGTATTAAAGGTTTTTATAGCTTTGCTACTATTTTATCTTTTGACCTGGTATTGATGCAAATTGACAATTGATTCAGAAAAAACAGATTTTCACCAAAAAAGCCATTTCATATGTGAATATAAAATACAAATGAAAGCGAAAATTCAGACTCACTTCAAACAGTCAAACATCTCGAAATAGCCCATCCTACTGTTGCGGTGTGCACTGTCACTATTTTGCCCAGTGGAGGTGTGAGGGAGTACAGGAGAGATGTTTTGGGGTTATTTACAATACCTTTTTGACTCTCTTACAATTCTAAACTCAATTCTAAATTGTCTTTGTTCATCATCCCACCCCGTTGGCCAGTGGTTTTTTTACCATCGAAGCAGCTCTGCAGGAACCTTTACAATTTAACTTCATGAAGGGTTGACATGGCAGTAGCAAAAAAAAGTGATCTTAGACTAAAACACACACAAACATCTTACAAGCGTTTGAATTGGGGATATTTGATGAATCAATAATCTAGTTTGAGCTGCAGGGAGTTGACTCTGACAGAATGAATCTGCTTAATACAGCACTTACCAAAGTGCAGTCAAATGCCCATCTCTGGTTTGAATGATTGCAAGCACAAACAGCGACCCACTCGCTCAATGTTTTCCCTCTTTGAAGCCATCGACTCTATGACTCAGTTTGATGAGCATCCAGTAGTAAGCTCTTGTGTGGACCAATGGCAGTCAACAAGTAGAAAGTGTGCGTCATATGTCAGTGTCCTTGCCACAGAAATACAGCCCGGTTATTGAGAACTGAGAGGTGGCTGAAGCGCTGTCCATCAGAAGAGGCGACCAGCACAGAAAATGTGAGGCGACCTTGGGCCTGAGGAAGCTTGCCTTCACTTTTGGAGTTCCTCATGTTAAGGGTTGTCATGTTAGCCGCAACTACATAACGGGCTTAGCTTGCGGCCTTTTTCCGTGGGGACGTTACAGTAGTATTCATGTTTATGCGTTGGCTATTGGGTTCCCGAGTTGTTGGTGAATCTTATTGTATGATAAGATTTTGCCTGGGTGATCGGATTCCAGACTGTGTATATGGAATGTGCCTTTTCTGCTTGCTCCGACTTGGCCTCATTAGTTCATTTTATATCATGCTTTTTTTCCCCCCCCTCTCTCCTCATTGTCATGGAATAGTTGGAGCCTAGCCCAGTTGACTTAAGGTGAAAGGCCGATTGCACCCTGGACTCATTGCGTTCATACTCTTCGGGCAAATTAGAATTTTGAATCAGCCGAGCATACTTGCGCTTGACCGTGGGAGGAGGGTAGAGTACCTGCTCTCAAGTATGCTCCCCACATGTGCCACTGTGCTGCCCTCCTTGGCATTATCTCCTGTTTAACCCCACGCCGTATTCAAGCGCAGTAATGTGTGCATGCTTTTGCTGAGTGAACATTAATGACTGCTTTGCACCAATGAATCCTTCCCACTGAACGATAGCCGCCTCTTGGCTATTTGAACAGCATTGATTTTTCTCCCGTTCACATATTGTCAATGTATAAGCAGATACAGCCTACATTTAAGCCTGTTGCTTCTCTTCATCGTGAGGTTGAACAAAACACTGAAGGAGTATTGAAAAGAAGGATTTTTGGAGGAATTTTCTTATGGTGGTAATTTCCTCGCAGTATGAATCAAGCATCAATCTATCTATTTATGTGGAAACCTGTCAAGGCATGTGATTCATTTATTTATTTATTTTATTTTTTTTGTGGTGAAGAAGCACGAGGACCACGCTGACCATTTCATAGACACAAAGACTTATTTAAGCCCAAATGATTCTTGTGACTCACATTAATAGTGTACCACTGACAGCAAAGTGCATGTACTGCTATACATGCACTAAACCACAAATGTGGTTCTTGTGGGCTTCAACGGATTAGCTCCGCTTTATCGTCACCATGCGAACTTCACGACTGGCTAACTCTGCTGTGCGCAGTACTGAATAGACTGCTGAATGATTTCTGTTGCCTATTGATGTTTTTGTCTGTTCTGCCTATTTGGCAAATGGAAATGTCCTTCATCTGACCACAACAACGAACGAATGCTTCTCTCTTATTTGCTAACCTGCTTTGCCTAAACTGAGCTGTAGTGTAAACACTTGTCATGTTTTGCAACAGGAACAAGTACATTTTATGAATTGGCCATGAGCTTGAAGAAAATGCACGTAAAGGTATTGTATATTATATAAACGTGTCAATCTCACAAGAACTGTATTGAAAGCAGCAAGAGGTGGAAGGATGGCAACTTATCAATGCTTGTTTACTGTCACACAGATGTATTGATTTTATTTTTTTGTGCTTCAACACCCACGAATGCAGCATATGTCAGCAGTTTGCACAACTGCTTCGAATAAACCGTAGTAGCTGTGACTTTTTCTAGTTCGTGTGCAATTAACAGATGGAGGGATTTATTTTCCCTGCATCGACTAGTGCCTGGTGTGATCACAGCGGGTTATGATGCGCGTCAGACGGCTGGGTGCCGGACACTCGGCACTCCGAAGTGTGACGGTGTGTGCCATCCCGATGCAACCGGAGGAGCTCAATCCCTGTTTTCATGAGCCGCTGGCCATCTAAGCTGGCGGTGTGAAAAGGGCAAGGGTGTTTCCTCACTGGATATCGTTCAGCTTGTGTGTGATTGGTCAGCATTTCAGTGAACTCTCCAAATGAACTGAGACGATGCTAACTTAGATGCTCTGCGGAGGTGCTCACAGGTTGATTCTCCACAGTGGTTCACTTCGCTTGACGTTTTAGGGATGGCGACGTACAAATGGATAAAAACTCAACAGTGCAAATATTTTATGGGGAGCTGGTGCTGTTTAAGCTCGTACCGAATACTGCACTTATGTTTTATATATATATATATATATATATATATATGTTATATTCAGATGGAAGCACAATTTGTCTTGTTTCATGCTTTATGATCTTAGTCAAGTATTTATTTACATATACTATATATAATTTGTCCGGTTTCCTCCCACATCCCCCAAAACATGCGTGGTAGGTTAATTGACAACTCTAAATTGCCCGTAGGTGTGAACGTGAGTGCGAATGGTTGTTTGTTTGTATGTGCCCTGCGATTGGCTGGCAACCAGTTGTGGGTGTACCCCGCCTCCTGCCCGATGATAGCTGGGATAGGCTCCAGCACTCCCGCGACCCTTGCGAGGATAAGCGGCTCAGAAAGTGGATGGATGGATGGATGAAATGGAAGTAATATGGACATAAAATGACATTCCTGTGTGTGTGTGTTTCTCCCACTGAATTTGATTATTCCATCATCAACATCACCAAACCTTCATTTGGTTGTTCCCACTTTGCCTGCAAAATGTCCCTTTCCTTCATGGGGAGATGCCAACTCTGTGTTACTCTTTCTGACAGACTTTAACTACAACACAGATGGCTACGAGGGGGACGGCGCAGAGGATGGCAAGTCTCAAGATGGCTCGGAGACACTGCCCTATATAGATGAATCCCCCACCATGTCTCCCCAGCTGTGCACACCCCGAGGACCAGACGGAGAAATGGTCTCCCCCACTCCACCAGAGAGCCTTCTGCAAGGGGTAGGAGAGCGCACACGCACTTGACATATTGCCACAGAATAAAATAATGTGTGAGTTGGGACGCAAAGAGGGTTGTAAATGGTCACACATCACATTTTGAGGTAAATACACTTGAGGCCATTGATCACCATTCGGTTTCATTGTCATCATCATTAGAAGTGTCACAGTGGATTTATTCACTCCAAGTGTCTGTCTCCTGCGGGCTGTCAATCGTTTCTTCCTGAAGCGACGCGCCGGATCTTGACCTTCTGTAATTGTTAGCGATTAGCCACATTAGTTGAGTGCCTGCAGCACATTGCAGGTGGCTCTTTCAGTTCAGCAGGAAATTACGAGTCATGCGGAGGGGGACTGACGCCACAAGCACCAATTTGCCAGTTGGTGTGGAAGCCGTTCATATTTGGGAGTTCATTCACAGTTAACTAATTTTGGTTATTTTCTTTTTTTGCCCCCTGACGCATTAATAATGCCCTATAGGTTTCACACCCTTCAAAATGTTTAGAAAACTACATATTTGTTTGTCACAAATAAGATGATCTTCCTGCTGGATCTATGCAGACTCCTAGGAAACAAGGCTCCAGGATTTTACACCAGGATCTTAAAAGGCTCCCACAAGTGTTTGGAATTCTTGAAAATGAGAATTTTATTTTAGAATATGCTTATAAACTTCAGACAAAGTCCATCCATCCATTTTCTGAGCCGCTTCTCCTCCTCATCCTTTGGGGGATGTGGGCGGAAACCTTCTCAAAGTCCAGTTAAAATCCACAGCAGATATCTTTGACTAAATAGCGCTATTGTTACTGCTAACACAAAATGCATGTATGTCACATTATATGGAGACTCTAAATTGCCCATAGGTGTAAATGAGAATGTGAATCAGAATATCGTAGAAACGTTTAGTTCATTAAAAAAATGATATCATACAGATGAATTAAAAACATAAGAAAATACTTTTCAGAAGACCAATTCCTACCCATTTCTTTATATAAATTTTTAGTTTGTTATATAATACAGTATTTTAATTTCTTAATATGGTACATTTTTGTCTATAAGCTATCATCATCAAAATGATTAAAATAAATAGTAAATAATGAATAAGCAAAAAAGAAGTCCAAAAGTAAATGTAAAACTTTTTGCGACGTTTTTTTGTTTGTTGGTGTGCCGTGAGATTTTTGGAATGTAAAATTGGTGCCTTGGGTCAATAAAGGTTGGGAAAAGCTGCTTTTATTAAACCTACGGAAAGTGGTGTGAAACTCCAGTTCATTTAGGTTTTTGGTGGTTTAGCCTTGATATGGATTTGATCTTGAAAACGGCACTTACCCTTTTCCTGAGAAAATATTTCCGTTGCTATATTTTGTCAGTCTATTGTGTTGCTATGATTGGCTACCTGCTTGTCAGATGTTTGCAGGTCACAGTCTGTGCGTGCATGCATGTGTTTGATCGTCTGTGATTAAGTGTGCTTCAGCACCCAGGGGGGAGGCTCAGTGGGAGTCATTTCCAACCTGCACTCGACTGTCCCGCTCTCAAAGCATGAAAACCTTTGTACACATTTTTGTGTAGTTTTGAATGACTGACTAAATATAATTGTCTGTTATTGTTTTTGTTCATTGTCATCCGTTTCTAAATATTAATATTAATATTAACAAGTCACTTGATAAGTTTCATTACTTTCACAGATTGAGCTTGTTTTTGGAAAAGGTCTCCATCTAGCGGCATGACGCGGTAGGAGCAGGTCAGAGGACACTTCGACTTCCAAGCTAAATCAACCAATTAGCAGAAGAGTTTCTGATCTATTGCAGAAAGGATAACTACTTGGAATAAAATGCGATGTTTCTATTTTCTGAATTTATTTTAATCGCGCCATGCAAATATTCAGCATGAGATGTATGTTTGATGATACGAGCTCATTTACTTTCAAACAAAGAATCACTTCCAAATTCCTTTCCATACCATCTCTTAAGTCCAACAAATGTTACTTCCTCACTTTGCTTCAATGTCTGAGCTAAACTCGCACAGATTTTGCAACATTCGATGGCACAAATGGCCTGCAAATGAGGCTCGGGGCCCACGGAAGAACAAATGTCGAATATTCTAGTTGGGGAGTGGGGAGGTTCATCTGGAGGGAACCTGGAAGAGCACTAAGTGGATGTCACTTCCTGGTGAGAGCTTCTGGTAAATGGACAGCATTCATTCACAAATGCACTTGCTGAGGAGCCGACGCGTCTTAAGTCTTTAGTTCACTTCTAATATTTTGAAGTATTGTACTTCTCCCTCAGGGGAATTGTTAGATCTGTTGCAGTATGTGGCCTGTAATTGGAACGAGCTGCCACAGTTGCACATGATCTGCCCTCAGCTCAACATCTGAGGCTCTAAGCAGATCAATAGCAGGGCAACCGAGTGTGAACGTGTGAGAGGCACGCGCAGCGAAATACGCAAAGAGGCGAGAATGCGCAGGCCAGGGAAACTACGTGGTTGCACGATGAGGAAGTGGCTTTTTGCCTGAACAGAATGAAGAAAGAAGAATTGTTCCTTGAGTGAAGTACTAGTTGAAATGAAACCACCTCTGCTGCCATTGAGGAAGTGAAGGAGCAGCACTGTTGCGAGGGGAGGGGAGGGGCGGACGCGGTGGGAGGGCAGTCCTCGTCGACCATAGTGGAACAGTGGCACCGCACACATGCACACCAGGAAGCCAAGCAGAGGAAGGGGGTAGGGTCGAGTAGGCGGGGTCATCTGTCTTCACTCTCGCCGTCCGGACGACTCGCACGGGGTGAAAAGACCGATGTGTCCGGGCAGGCCCTGTTGAAGGCAAACACGAGCAGGAAGAGGAGAGCGCAGGATCGGGGAGCGAAACATGGAGGAGGAAGAGGAGGAGGTGCTGTGCTATCTGGACAGGGTGCTGGAGGAGGAGGTGTTTGAATATGGAGACGCGGAACTGGAGCCCATCACTCCGATACGCCGGCAGTTCAAGGTGAGAAAACCAGGCTGCTTGTACTCGGTGACGTGGAGTCATTTGTTTTGTTTGGATGGAGCGCGCTGCAACGTGGGCCTCGGAAACAACTGCACAGCGTGTGTGTGACGTATCGGTGTGGCCTGCCGAGGCAGAGCGCATGCTTCTTCGCTGCTACTTTTTGGAAGAGGCCGAGAGTGGCGCAGGTTGTCATGGAAATGGACTCTCATATGTTCCTTGCCTTGGCCTTCTTACTTTGTACAGCTGAGGGAAAATAGACTCCCTGTCTTTTCTCATCCTGCTGCCACATGCTCGCCACCAAAGGAGTGAACTTTTACACGTCACCGACATGTCCAGATCCCTTTTAGTTGTCTGTGGTTATTTTGACAGAGACACTTTGTTCATACAAACGAACAGCAAGCTAAAAACTCCACAACCATCATGGGGATCCACTTTGGTTACTTGGCAGTTATTTTAGAATACCCTGATAAGATTCAGAGTTCAAAACATTGTTCCTCGGAAGCCCTCTCCACGGGCATAATAATAATAATAATGCTTTGTGAGATATGAGCGACGGGAGGGGTTCTGATCTGGTCATTAAGTCATGACCCACTTTTATAGAAGTCGAAACAATCATATTTATTCATCCAAAACAATTATATTTGTATCTATCCATCCATTGTGTTCTCAAACCTTTTAAGCCAGTAACATCTTCAAATATTCTTAGCCCTCCAAGTACCACCATAATGCCAACCAATAACACAGTCCCATATAGCAGGCCAAGAACAAGCTAGAGGTTTTAATCCTAAGAATTAAAACCGTCTAGTTTTTAATGTCAGACGGTGTGGGTTAAAATGGCAACATTATAGCTTACACCTTTTATCATCGCAAGTACACTGATATCTTGGTTTGGATTGAACTATTGTTAATGATTCATCGCACACTGTTGCTCTTTGTCCTCCATTGAGCACATATGTGACACTTCAGAGACCATTTTCTTTATCGCATTCAACTGTGAACTCTGTCGATTGAGGATAAAGTGAGCAGTGATCCACTGTCAAACCGAGACTTTTTTCCCCCAGTGTGACCTGATATAGTAAGTTCAGTGGAAATGAGCCACTTGGGAGGTGGCGAAAAGGAGTCCTGGGCACAAATACAGTATGCTTCTAAAGCATCATGTATTGCATGGCATATTAATGTAATATTACAACATGAGTTGGTTTTGTCCAACAGGGAGGCATTGAGAAAGGACTCGAGATGAAGAAACTGGTGCTCTCTGGTTTCTTGGCCAGTGAGGAGATCTACATTAACCAACTGGAGGCCCTGCTACTGGTAAAATACACAAAAACATAATTCCTCTGCACCATCTGGTTTATGTTAAAAACATTTCAGTTTCACGTCAAGTATGAATTTTGGATGGCAGCATATGTTGCTCCAAAACCTGGATGTACCTTTAGTTTCAGCAGTAATGGTGCCTTCAGAGATGTGCAAGTTACCCATGCCACGGGCACCAACAGTCTCCCATACCAGCACAGATGCTGACTTTTGAACTTTGCGGCAATAACAATCAGGATGGTCCTTTTCCTCTTTGACCCAGAGGACACAACGTCCATGATTTCTAAAACAATTTGAAATGTGGACTTGTGAGACCACAGCACACTTTTCCCACATGGTGTCGGTCCATTTCAGATGAGCACAATTGGGCACAGAGAAGACTGCGGCGTTTCTAGGTGGTGTTAGTATATGGCTTTCGCTTGGCATGGTAGAGTTTTAACTTACGTTTATAGCTGTAGCAACCAAGTGTGTTAACTGCCAAGTTTTATGAAGTCTTTCTGAGCCCACGTAGCAATATCCTTGACACAATGATGCCAGTTTTTAATGGAGTGCCGCCTGAGGGATCAAAGGTCACGGGCATTCAATGTTGGTTTTCGGCCTTGCTGCTTACGTACAGAGATTAACAGAGTAACAATTTTGAAAGAACTCGTTCTGATGTAGTGCTGTTGTACAGCTGCAGTTATACATTTATTCCACAATGAATATCTCCCCGGCACTGGCAATCAACTTGAGCACTATTATGAAGAATATCCCGGTGTAACTAATGTGATGTAAGTTTTTTTGGTTTGTTTGTTTGTTTGTTTGTTTTTTTGTATTTCTGTAGTGAGAGAATGTCTAAAACTAGGGCGTGATCACACTTGCTTCGTGGTAAATTTGATTTAGCTTCTGCATCTCTAAATGACTGTCGAACCAATCGCTGGAACAAAAGTCCCAGTTAACGCACTGT
Organism: Phyllopteryx taeniolatus; assembly: GCF_024500385.1. NCBI lineage: Eukaryota > Metazoa > Chordata > Actinopteri > Syngnathiformes > Syngnathidae > Phyllopteryx > Phyllopteryx taeniolatus. Next base: position 2,512,317 of record NC_084518.1, on the reverse strand, counting down.
TATCGGACACCAGTTATGTTGACTGAGTCTATGTGTCCGTGCGTGTGCAGCCCATGCGTCCCCTGAAAGCCACAGCCACCACCTCGCAGCCCGCCCTTACCGTCCAGCAGGTCGAGACCATCTTCTACAAAATCCAAGACATCTTCGAGATCCACAAGGAATTCTACGATGCCCTCTTACCCAACATCCGGCAGTGGGATGAGAAGGTGACTGTGGGCCATCTGTTCCAGAAACTGGTGAGTGCAATATAGGTCGACTCCAGGGAGTTGGTTTCCGCTCATGTAAATGATTGGCGAGTCGCTTGTTGTGAATCAATCTGTCATTGTTATGTCTGTCATGTTTGAGTAGGGATGGGCATCTTGATGGGCTATGCACATGTACGTTAGATGATACCACTCGATGCATCAATTAATTGTTTTCAAATATTATTTTAAAGCATTTTAGAAAGGAGAAAATATTAAAATGTTTTTCCACAGATGTATATTTAGATCAAAAATCCCCACATTGATTTAACAAATAATATTGAAAATGAAAATGCTACGCAACACATAGTACCACTGAGACCACAATTCAGTTGGGACTGAATCGACGGCGCCTCTGCTGAAGTCGCTTTGTTTAGTTCTTTCAAGTCATCAACTGGCAATTCCACCCAATCAACAGTAGTCTCCAGAAACACACGCTGCAAGACGTATACACCACAGTGTACACAGTAAACAGAATCAGATCAAATTTCTTTTTATACATGTACAGTGTGTGCGTTCACAGTGAGGGTGATGGATGACGTTTTTTACTTTACCATAATTTGATTTGCAAAATAAAGCTACTGTAGATGGCGTAAATATTCACACAAACCTCAGTAGAATACAATACAATTAACTACAACCTCATTGTTAAACTGTACTGTTAAATGAGTACTTCTCTGACACTGTCAATCAAACTGAGCGTCATTCCGCTTTGTAAATGCAAAGTATTGCAAACAGCTCCCGTATTGGATATTACGATGTTGCGTGAGTGGTCCAAATCTTGTGGCGTTTACTTTATATTTGATCCACACTCTGGCCAAGACACTCCACCAGTTGCTGTCTTTCTACTCACTCCTCAGAATTCCTTGCAGATATTTAAAATATTCTTTACATTGACACTTTTCAAATCAATAAATGCATTGTATTAATTACCTGCATTTAACTTTTAGCAGTGTAATTGATGCGGAAGCTCTGTGGTTGTATTTGTTATACAAGAATACAGTATACCCATGTCAGTAATTCTATAAGACTCAAAACATTTAATTAGCAATTGATGCAAAGCCAACTGTGATAACTCAGAGACGGTGATTGCCAATAATACTAATTGTTAGTTTTTGTTGTTGTTGTTGTTAGAAAAAAAAAATGGGCGCTTTTATGTATACGTCGTGTAATCCTAGTAGTAGTTACTGTAAAGTACGTAACCTTCCTCACTGTTAGCCCCTGGAGTCGCTTCACCGAGTGGCACCCGTTAGTGTTGTTTTTAGTTCCCATCTGTGCTGCGTGCTCGGGCATATCATGTGGCAGCGTGCAGCATTTAGTCAGGATGGCAGAGCCACGGTGCAGATGGCAGCGTCATTAATTGGCCTCTTCCTCACTTGTGCTTGTCAGTGGCATGCCCTCTGAGCACAAAGGGGAGACATTAGTAAAAACAGTCAGCTACAGAACAAAAAAAGACAGCTACAGCTCAGTTTTCACGCCTTTCCCCCCCCCCCACAAGAAAAAAAGATATCAGCTGTGGCCTGCACTTTAATTGCGCTCCCAAATTTATGAAATCATTGGCAGAATAAAAACAAGGGTGATTTAACATAGATGTTCATCAAGTGATTTAACTCTTGCTCTTTCAAGACACTTACTGCAATCCATGCAAGAGCTCCTTCTAAACTCAATAGACCTCTATTTTCTGTTGCAATCTAAGGGGAACAGGAAGGAAAGGACATGAAAGTAGCAGAATAAATCACTCTATTCAGTTGGTTCCAAACTCCCTGCTCAAAAAGGCATGCTGTCTTTCCCACAAGCCTTTAGCATGATGCGTATTCATGCAGTGCCAGTCTGCAGCTTGTGCGAATTCAAGACGGGCAAGGAAATGTGGAAGGATGAGCACCATCGCAAAGGCATTATAGGAAACCCATTAGCCGGTGCACAAACTATAAACTGAAAATGTGCAGTCAAGCAAACATTAAAGTCAATGTTTCATTTTGTTTCAACCTATTTCACACAATTATATATATATATATATATATATATATATATATTTGTGTGCGTGTGTTTAATGAAGTGGCACTGTGGAGGACTGGTTAGCGAAGCCGCCTCATAGTTTTGAGGAAGCGGGTTGCAATCCAGCTTCGCGTTTGTAGAGTTTGCATGTTCTCCCCGTGCCTGTGTGGGTTTTTTCCGGGTACTCCGGTTTCCTCCCACATCACAAAAACATGCATGGTAGGTTAATTGAAAACTCCAAATTGCCCATAGGTGTGAAAGTGAGTACGAATGGTTGCTTGTTTATACGTGCCCTGCGATTGCCTGGCGACCAGTTCAGGGTGTGGCGCCCTGCCTCTCGCTCAGAGTCAGCTGCGATAGGCTCCAACACGCCCGCGACCCCAGTGAGGGTAAGCGGTACAGAAAATGGATGGATGTGAGGAAAAGCGGAGTACCTGGAGAAATCTCAGGCAGGCACGGGGAGAACACGCAAACTACACGCAGGCGAGGCCGGATTGGAACCAGAGACCTCAGAACCGTGAGGCAAATGTGCTAACCGGTCGTCCACCAATTCGCCGCCCTGACCAATTATGTAATAAAAATATGAAATTGAACAAAGTTGGCCATAAGATGTTTCCACCCTGCAGTGATGATAGCTTCCTTACAGTTGTGAGGTTGGAATTCTCCCCGAAGTCCGCTGAGTTAGTTTCAAGCTCACTCACGACCGTAATGAAGACGAGCACGATAGACAATCGTACGACTTCATTGGCATTTGAACAATTCAATTCATTGTTTTTGTTTCCCTTCCCCATTAAACGATAGAAAGCAAACGTCCCATTCCCCTGGTTGCTTTATTGACTTGATTTGATGTGTCCCAGGCCAGCCAGCTGGGCGTGTACAAGGCCTTTGTGGACAACTATAAGGTGGCGCTGGAGACGGCTGAAAAATGCAGCCAGGCCAACAGCCAGTTCCAGGAGATATCGGAGGTATGTTATTCTTAAAACTAGACTGGATTATCAATTCGTTTATTTGCAGTACCTTTAAAGTACCACGAACATTTCATTTGAATACTGCATGCATCTGCTTTTTCTCTGGTTGACAAAACGTCCTGAGCAGAATGAAATATTACATGTGCATGTGACACAGTGAAGGGAAGCGGACTGACTTCGAAAAGACTTTTTTCCCAACAGGAAGCAGTGTTTATAGGAATGTGAGTTTGTTTCTAAAATGGGAAAATATTCTCAATATTTTTCCTTCAATCTTTGGTAGACCTCCAGTTGTCCTCATCGGGTCTTGAACGTAGGACGCAAACCATGTAATGCATGTCGGAGGGTATTGTTTGTCTGTATATCAAGTTAGATGTTCCGTTCAGACAAACTGCCAATATTTGTATTACTGTATTACTCAGTGTTGTTATATGAATTATCCACACGAGAAGGGCGAACATCATTCTGACACTCCTTTTTTTCGTCTAGAACCTCAAAGTTAAAGGTCCTAAAGACTCAAAAGACTGTACCTCAACAGTCACAATGGAAGGTAAGTGTTGCGTCGCAGCATGAATGCATTTGGGCCGTTGGCGCTTTAAGACTTCAGTCCTGCCCCTTCCTGAGTGCGTATGCAGTGGGGACTTGAGGAAGCGCGCACACATACACATACACACTAACGCTCTCGCCGACTCCGTGTCTGGCAAAGTAGGCAGTATGCAGGAGGATTTATTGACGAGAGGAGAAGATGGAGCTGCTTCTGGTCGTCAGACTCTGTTGTAACTGCACATACGGTAAAGCCTGTGTTGATATTTTAGTGTTTTAGTGTTTATTTAGTGTGGACTGTTATTGACAACGAACATATTGATTACCTCATCTACCATATGATGCTCTATAGAGGGGGGCAGATTATTTACATATATTGGCTTTTTACCGGTGTTTATACAGCATTGGTCTAGTTAATTGCTGCGATGATGTCGTTTTTGTCTGTGTGGTTAAGTAGCATTGATTCATTAGAGTACAATGAGAAGTTTATTTTATTTATTTAGTTTCTTAAGGTCCATTAGAATATTTCGTCCCTGTCGGGCAGAAACCTTATATGTCCAAAAAGACCATATTTGATAGATTTAATATTTTTTCACAAATCGACACTATTGGTCTGTCCCCACCGTCGTGGGCTGTTATTTTTTACGCTTTGTTAACCAATTTAAAGTGGTGAAAGTAGCTTGAGAACAAATCTACTAACGCTCTTCAGTGCTCAACTGTTTCAGAAGTGTTGTGAAACTCCGCCTCTTCCTTCACTCTGCTTTAACTGCGTCACATTATTCCGCCTCAACATCGAAAGTCTGCATGGTTTTTAGAACTTATCGAGTGAAAATAGTTCAGTTACATACATTTGAGCAAGCCATAATATTCTAATTAGATCAGATCGGTGTAAAGTGTAGTTTCAATTCATCTTTTCGAACTGCCCTGTGAACTGCGATCTCTTGTTTATAAGGAATAACTATACAAACACACGCATCATGGCATGCATATAATAATCCACCGGTCAACAAAGTGACTAATCAGAGCCTTCATTGAAAACAAATGGTAACGGCGAGGTGGGCGAGCAAAACAGTGGGAGAGTCACCGGACTAGCCGATTGATATGTGCTAAATGATCAATAAAAGTCAGATTTTTACTTACTGGTACTTAACATGTTCACCTGCGCGTTGATTTCAGGTTGACTTCCCCTTACATTTAATCTCAAACTAGCTACATAACTTTCTTACCACGTCATTCTGATTGGTTCTCATATCAACCCTCGCAGAACTGGAGCTCGAGTCGGTGTTTGCATATACGTGTGTAAAAAGTATAGCTGAGCCTGCGTGAGCGTGTACATTTGAATATCTCAGAAGAACTGAACCTGGTCCCAGTGGGTTTTCACGCTCTCATACGGCAGAGTTGAAATGGAAGAAAGGAGACGGAAATAAGTGGCGAGGCAGCTGAGCACTGAGCTGCTCAAAGAGTGACGTTTAGTGTTGTTGATGTGTTTTACCTGTCCGTGGGAGCAGAAAAGGACCTCCCCTACACACTGCGTCTCTGTGTTTGACTAGGTTAGCCTCTCTGGTGTTTAAAAAGGTTGCTTGATTTGACTCTTTTGTTTCAATGAGACGACTGATATGCCTTTTATACAGAACATCAGGCCAGACCTTCTGCATCCTTTGACCTCACCACTAATGTATATGCACCAATAAGATAATGCAAGGGCCTCACTTACAAAAGTAGAGTGTTAGTAGAGTGGTTAGACAGTGCACTGCATCACAACAAGAAGTGTATAATATTTTGGGTACCTTATTTGTGACATAAGAGTACAGCTGTCATTGTTCCGTCATGCACATTTTGCTTGTCTAGAACCTCAATAGATTGTGCAGGCTTACTTAAAGTTGTGGCTGGTGAGTGTAGAACATCTGTGAGCCATCTCCCGTTTTTGTGCTTTGCTGTGGGAGTTTCTCGCCTCGAACTGTGAGGCCAAAGAGGCTGCTCTTCACACGACCTTAACAGCAAAAAGCTGAACCTGCGACCTGCGTCATGCAGACGACGGTGTGTGCATGTGTGTGCGCGCGCGCTGCATTTCCCCTTGCTCGCGCCATCAGATGTGTTGATCTCATCAGAAATCTTTCAATGGTACCAGGTCAAGTACATGTCTCATTCAGGGACACTTGAGTATGACGTTAGCTTGTTGCTAAACGGAATGCGAATGTGACGGCTTCTTCTCTCCACACAGCTCTTCTTTATAAACCCATTGACCGTGTGACAAGAAGCACCCTAGTTCTTCACGTGAGTACACGCACCCGCTACACCTCGCTTAGACTAGATTTACGAATCCAAGTGCCAAAATCCGATTTAAAGCCTTTATCCAATTTTTTGGACTATTTATGGACTGTGCACCTGGAAATTAGTCGCAGCGCTCCACTTTTCTTTTTTGTCCCCCTCATTTTATGTTACAGCCTTATTCTAAAATGGAATACCCGTCATATTTCCCCCCCAAAATTCTACACACAACCTCTCATGAAAAAGACGACAACATTTGCAAGGGACAATAGACAAAATAGCCCAAAGATAGGTGTGCCAAGTGTACGTCATTATATTAATTGCTGCCAAAGGTGTACTGAGTAAAGGCTGAGAATACATATGTACATATTTCTGTTTTTTGTTTTGCACCCCCCTCCCCCACCCCAAAAAACACACTTTCACCTTGTCAATTATGGTGTGTTATGCGTATAATCTTTTTTTTTCATTACGCTACCATGGCGCCTGTCTGAATAGAGAAATTCCCAAATCTGAATTGTATCACATGAACAATGCGGCCTTAAGATGCCAGCGACTTCTTTTAGTATGTTTGTGTTCTCAAGGCAATACGAACGAAAGGTCAAAAGAGGCAAATGTGTCGTTCTTGATAAACTCATCCTTTATGTATCTTTCTAACCTTTGACGTATGCACTGCAGGATTTGCTGAAACACACGCCAAAGGACCATCCAGACTTCCCTCTCCTGCAGGACGCTCTGCGGATATCTCAGAATTTCCTCTCCTCCATCAACGAGGAGATTGACCCTCGCAGAACTGCTGTCACTACACCCAAAGGAGAGGTGTGTGTGTGTGTGTGTGTGTGGTCGAAAGCACCTACATCACATTTTGAATGAGGTTGCAACCTACACATTACTATCGTCGTGGTTTTAAGTTGGCATACCGTGGCAGAGTCACTGATGGTGCAGCGGTACACTCGCCTGACTTTGGTGCATGCAGCCTGGGTTCAGTTGTTGAATGGTTGTCCGTGTCTATATGTGCCCTGTGACTGACTGGCGACCAGTTCAGCGTGTTGTCCGCCTTTCGCCGGGACAGGCTCCAGCGCCCCGCGACCCTAACCAGGATAAGCGGTGGGTACAATGGATGGATGGATGGACGGATACCCTGGCAGAATTTGTCAAATGTGTCGCAAAAGGACTGATCAGGCAAAACGCATTTTATTTTTCAAACTCAAATTGTGCTATAAGGCCTTTCATCATAGCACAGTCATTAAACAACACACAGCAATAAAGACAATAATGACATGGTTCTCATTCAGTCATCAGTCACATTTCCCCCAAAATTGCCAATATTTTACAAGTTATGCTTGGCTATGTAAAATTATGAGCACCGCTGTAATATTAAAATGACAATTTTGGGCTATGAAAATGTATTTGAGTACAATGTAACAAAACAGCATCAACAAACATTAAATCAGTAGAAGGTTTGTCAATCAAAAAAAATGTCAATCAAAACTTGTTGTCAGAGTGATGCTAGTCTGCTCGTCTGCAAGTCCTGAGCGTTGTAAAGGAACCCGTGAGCACCGACCCCATCCAAACTCAGCTCAGTGGTGCAATGGTTTGCGCTGCCCGTAGCTATATGTCTGCTGTCTGCTGCTTTGCATGGTGTGCTGGACCGCAGTGGTTCTCAAGCTTTTTACACCAAGTACCACCAAAAAAATGCTTTTCATTTTCATTTCAAGTACGCTCATCGTGACAAACAATAAAATACACTAGCGTAGTAGGCCTAAGTGCGAATAAAAAAAAACCGCCTAAGAATTATTTATTGTAAGCCATTGTGCACAGTTTGAACTGAACTTTAAAATGTATTGCAATCAAAATAAAGTACGTAAAGATTCAATGCAAATGTACCGAACAATTAAGTACAATGAAATTGTACTTGGTCAGTGATTCATTGGCATACCACGAGAAGGAGCCCGCGTGCTACTATTGGTTCCAATGCCACACACATCAAAACCAACATTACGTAATCATTGTTACAGTACAAGTCAAAAGTTTGAACTGACGTAGCATGCACAAATGTGGACCAACATATGACTGGAAATGAGGACAAGCAGCAAAGAAAATCGTTGTATATACTCTGTCCTCAGATGACTTTTTCATATATTTTGCTCCTGTTTGAGAGACAGCTCAGCGAAATAGTGGTTCGTACATCTGCCTCACAGTCGAGAGGTCTCATGTTCGAATCTCGGCTCAGCTCCCCTGTGTGAATTTCACATGTTCTTGCGAGGGTTTTCTCATGGTACTCTCTCTGGCTTCATCTTCCATTCCAAGAAGTCCTTGTTCCATACTCTAAACTGTCCATAGGTGTGAATGGTTTGCCTCAGCGGGCCCTGCATTTTAGTGGCGGGCACTCACCCATGACCCTAATGAGGACAAGCGGTCTAGAAAATGGATGCAGGGATGCGTCTATGTAGCTAAAAGCAGTCACTCTACATTTGGGATGCATGCTGTTAGTTTGGTGCCTTGTTTTACAGTAAAAGAAGGCCATCGAAGGAAAATATTACAGTACTAAAACATTGAATAATTGTGTATTTGGATGCTGTTGGAGCCTCATTTCTTTCCCTTTCACTTTGTTGCAATGTAAGATCACTGCATATACGTAAAGTCGTGGAAAAAGTACTCCTCATGAATGTCAAGTCATATTTGGTTTCTTTATTCAGGCTCGTCAGCTGGTGAAGGACGGCTTCCTTGTGGAGGTGTCGGAAAGCTCCAGGAAGCTGCGACACGTCTTCCTCTTCACCGACCTGCTGCTCTGTGCCAAAATGAAAAAGACCTCTGCTGGGTGAGCTTTGTTTCATCGTTCTTTCATTTACAGTCTGTAGACATGCACACGTCAACTGGTACAATATAATTAGATGCAATATAAGACTGGCATCGAAATGGTTTTCCTTTTTCATGCGACTGAGGTAACCAAAATATCAAACACATTTCAGGTCTGCATCGCTTCACGCGACAACCACAGTTATTCACATGTTGTGAAATGAATACCTCATTTTTAGACAGAATAGACATCGGGCATTGCTCATTGGTACTTACTCTGTTCAAACTGGCTCGATTGGCTTACCGCAAGAAATGCTCATTTGAAGGAAAACCAAAGCCAGCTTGCTGTTACATCTCCAAAGAAATCATGTTTGATCTCGAAAATCTTTCAGTTGAATTGAAAACAAAAACATGTTTTTGTATCTTTTCGAGGTGGTAGTTTGGATAGAATCATAATGCTGTCATTCATTCATTCATTGAATTGAATTGAATTGTTTCCTTTCTAATCAGTCGCGTCGGGCTTGCCTTTTATTATTTACCTATTGTATGTCCAAGTCTGATGGGTTAATGAATGTGTACAAAGTATACAGTCGATATCACAAGAGGTCACAGTTCTGGTGAAACAATGTATTTTGGATATATTTATCTATATCCGTGTACATGATGACATTTCAGATGTTCTGACTGATGTCGTGGTTTCATTTTGTTTGTCCCTCTGCAGTCGTCACCAGCAGTATGAGTGCAAGTGGTACCTCCCTCTTGCAGGCTTGACTTTCCAGACACTGGAGGAGTCTGACTCTTGCCACAGCATCCATGTCCTCCCTGAGCACGAGATTGAAGAGATGAAGATTAAGATCTCACTCTTAAAGAGTGAGATACAGAAGGAGAAGGTAAGCGTTGGTCACTGTCATTTATAGTATAATTCCAGCAATAAAATAAAAAGACACTGTATGCTCGACCCAGATTTGTTTTTGGACACCCTTTAGGCTACCTATCAACATTTGAAAACAATTCAGATGATTGATTTATCCAAAAAGGACCAATGCAGTTCACCGGGAAGAGCCGGTTGGGCGTTAATTGGAAACCCTTGTATTGCTACACTCTTTGTCCGTGAATAATTTTTTCATTCCGATGGAAGATCTCTGATCAACTGTTTACGAGTGATGTGATCTATTCCGATCGAGTATATACATGTGCACTACAGTTAATCGGAGCAGCCGTATGACGTGTACATTGACGTAGACGTCCCGTCGTTTGTCAAGATGGTCAGTCATCTATTTAGCACAGTAGTTGGGATTGATTTTTACACTTTTATTAAATCAACAGCTTGATTAAAAACAAATTACACGCAGTCAAAACCATCTCCATCGCATGCGATCTCTGATTGGAAGCCGCCATATTTACGTGCATAAACGGTGGCATCACGGTGAATTCTCGTCAAGACGGAGCCCCGTTCAATTTTTTTAAAAATTTGATTTCATTTGTATTCTTTTTTTTTTTTGGACAATTGTGCAAAAAGATGCAGAGTCCTCTATCAATTACAGCAGTTTCAAATGACTAATAGAACAATAGTCCGGTGCACAATTGTGTTAATGGTGCAGATGCTACTCTGGCATGAGTGGCCAGTATTGGTCAACAACAGATATGCGAATAGTGCAGAGTGGCCAGACTACTACAGTGACTGCACGAGTAATGGATAACTGCCCCGACAGAAATGTGACAACAATTGGCAGCATGTTACAATGGAATTATAAGTGAACTGTTTAAGAAGTTGATGGCAAGAGGCAAGAAGCTGTTGGAATGTCTGCTCGATCTAGTTTGCATCGATCGGTAGCGCCTACCTGAGGGAAGGAGCCGGAAGAGCCGGTGACCGGGATGCGGAGGGTCCGAGAGGATTTTGCACGCTCTTGTCTTAGTTCTGGCAGCCTGCAAGTCCTCAAGGGTGGCTCGGGGGGTAACGACAATCCTTTCAGCAGTTTTGATTGTCCGTTGCAGTCGGAGTTTGTCCTTCTTTGTAGCAGCACCGAACCAGACTGTGATGGAAGAACACGGGACCGATTCGATGACCGCTGTGTCAAACTGCCTCAACAGCTCCTGTGACAGGCCGTGCTTCCTCCGAACCCGGAGGAAGTACAAAAAAAACCTTGTTTGATTAGTGTGCAGAATTTCAAAACCTTCATTTATCCAGGTTAGGCCAGTCAAAACAGATTGTCACTGTCATTGTCAGACTTCTACGTTAAATAAGGCAAAATCAACGACGCCGACGATCTTGAATAAATGCTCAAACACTTTTGCATAGTGAACTGCATTGGATAAACATTAATCGGAATTCTTTTGGAAATGCAATTATATGTTACATGCATAAATGTAAAGCGTGTCCAAGAATAATCTGACACTTTGTCAGAGTGTCTTTGTATTTTATTGCTGTAATTATACTACACTCCATATAATAGTGACCTTAAGCTGGATATCAAGGCTATCGAATAAATGCTCAAAAGCTTCCGAGGTTCCCCAGTCACAACACTGAGAAGAGAGAACCTAAACATGGAAGGAATACAAGAGTGTTTCTATTTGAAGTGCACAGTAGCGCCTTCCTAAGGGCTCGCAGGAAACAGTGGTGTCACCTTGACCAAAATTCCTTCGCTTTCTGAACTCCACATTTCTTCCAGAGTGACCGAGGTTGTTGTTTTTCTGGGCTCACGAGTACACCATTACTGTGATTGCTATGAACAGTATGAGTAGATGAAAGACCAAATTTGCCTCGCTGATGCCAAAATACCCTTGTTCATGTGTGTGTCCCGTTTATTAAAGACAAGAAAAATAATAAGAATCTTCACTTGAAATTGTGAAATGTTCAAACTTCCGGTTCGTGTCTCGGGTCAAAAGGACAAGCGTTAGGACCGTGGCAGTAGGAAAAAGTGATTTGAAGCCTACAGTAATGTTGCCCTGAAGGGGAGCAGAGAGTTCCCGCTCTCCCGCTCGCGGCGAAGCACGTCTGCTATTTCTAGCCAGAGGAGCGATGCATCTGATAGTGCCCTGACTCTGACTCACAGCTTCCTGGGAAGGATATGGCTATTCATGTTCCTTCGGACCTCCAAGAATAAATAGCATGTAATAATAACCATAATTAACACACACACGAATTTCAGACATTCATGGGCGGTCCTGCAAAATAGGAAGAGGCCACTTCAGGGTGATACGAACCCTGATGCTTTTCCTTTGGAATTTGAGCAGTTTCTAAACATTGTCCACAATGAAGAAGGCGGAATAAAGTGTTTTGAAAAGGTGTTACGTTGCATGGAAAAAGATAATTACCACCTCTGTACAGTATTAAGTGGTTGTGATGTTTTTCTGGATTCAGAGACAAGAATAGAATTCTTGACCCACCATACTGATGAATCATTTCAACATGCAAAACGTCGACTGTAGAGTCTGGCTACAGCAGTTCTTCTTTTTTTTTTTTTTTTTCTTCCCCCAGCAACAACTTCGGCTTTTACAGCATTTCCACTCATGGGTTTTTCGTTTGTTTTTGTTTTCCCTAATATTTATTGGTCATTTTAATGATCTTGTTTTGACGTCCTTGAATGTCCTAAAACTTGTAGTATTATAAGAGTGATTCTGATCATTTTGGTTGTTTAGAAAGCACCAAAGGGTCAGAACCGTGTGGAGCGTCTGAGGAAGAAGATGAATGAACAGGAATCTTGGCTGCTGCTCCACTCCCCCACGATTCCTTTCCGCCTTCATAACAAACATGGCAAGGTAATCGTCTCCGCCTGCTGTGCCACACGCACCATTCAATTGCTGCAGTGCTCCAATGTTACCACTAGATAGAGATATATCCCAAGAAGTGACAAACGTTGTAGTGTTTCAGTTTGGTTTCGCTGACTGTGTCATGGTTCTTTTACCCAGAGCTACCTGTTCCTTCTCTCCTCTGATTATGAGCGGTCAGAATGGCGGGAGAGCATCCAGAAGCTCCAGAAGAAAGGTGATGCTTATTCAAATACAATTGTTGCTCGTCCCTGACAACAGCGCAAAAAAGTGCGCATCCAACTACAGCAGTGTGTGCGCTGTGTGTGTTTTCAGACCTTCAAGCATGCGTGCTAAGCTCGGTCGAGTTGCAGGTCCTTACTAGCTCCTGTTTCAAACTCCGAACTGTCCACAACATTCCTGTCACCAGTAATAAAGATGGTAAGACACACGGTCGTATAAATGGATTGTCCCGCTCTTTCAGCTCTGTCACACCGACACCGCTCTGCATTCCAATTGAACATCGGCAAAAACGTCGTATAAAGCGCGTGCGGCCGAATGTGGGTTCCAAAATGTTTTGCATCCAGGTCCCTGGCAATCACACTGCTGTGCACTGTGTCAGTGGTGTTTGTTTTCACTGCACATTCCCACGTTGTCGTGCTTTCACGAGCCACGACTGACATTAAGGCCGTCTGGTCGACCTCCTCTGACATCCCTCGCTGCTGCAAGCGTATCTGCTTTCACACCGTCTCGCTCTTGAACATACACAAAACACCCCCCACCCCAAAGTCAAATCGAACAGATCACCCTTTATTCAAATCCCCAACTGAAACCAGCAAACATGTTTGACTCCATAATGTGTACCGTAATTCACGCTTGAAATAAAATGTCTGCTTCGAGCAATCGAGTCAAATTCCGTAATAATAATAATAATAGAACAAGTCTGAAATTTTTTCATCTTGTAACGTTACTTATTTTAAAAAAAAACATGGCTGACCCCTGGAAGCTTTGTCTCCCTCTTCTGGCTTTTTGGCATTTTTTTTTTAAAATTACAAAAACATGAAAGACCACTAAATGCAGAGTTCATCTAATGTCTTCACATTACCCAGTGCAAATAGAGACATTAGCGAAAACAATCAAACACACAAAAACAATGTTCACCGCATTCTCCGACTATTGTGGTCCTCATTTGTTTCGTCTCGCCTGTTATCACTGCCTGATATCTTTAAGCGTCATTGTAGGCGGAGCTTTTTTCTGATGTCAATTGATTGAATCAATTGAACTAATTTATTGTAAAACTCCGGCTGGATGACTGTTTAGCACATCTGCCTCACAGTTCTGAGGACCGGGGTTCGATTCCCCGTGTGGAGTTTGCATGTTCTCCTCATGCCTGCGTGGCTTTTCTCCAGTTTCCTCCCACATCCCAAAAACATGCGTGCTAGGTTAATTGAAGACTCTAAATTGCCCGTAGGTGTGAATGGATGTTGTTTGTTTATATGTGCCCAGTTCAGGGTGTAGCCGGCCTCTCGCCCGAAGATAGCTGGGCTCGATGGATGGATGGATGTAAAACTCCTGTTTCCCAAGTTCAATGAGAACTTAAGATGACTTTGAGAGGTTCTTGTGTCGTTTTGCGTCTCGTACGGGTGGTTTCCTGCATGTTGAAACACTGCTCAGACTCCGTGGCTTAATATCACGTCACTTGACTTTTGATAGACTATCCAGCCATCCATGGATTTTGCAAAGCACTTGTCGTCATTAGGGTCGCAGGTGAGCTGGAGCCTATCCCAGCTGACTGGAAGAGAGCTGGGTCCACCGTGGACTGGTCTCCCGACAATCTCACACAACCAAGCATTCAAACTCACGTTCACATCCATGGAAAGTTTTGAGTCTTCAGTGAGCCAAACATGCATGTGGGAGGAAACCAGATTACCCGGAGAAGAGTCATGCTTGGATCTCCTGACTTTAAGGCAGAAGTGCTTCTTGACAGTCTAATCATTAGAAAACACACACACACACACACACAATGACATGGACCTCACGGAGAACAGTAGGGGTTCAAATTGAGACCAGCTGGCAAAGGAATGTTCTCATAATTAACTGAATGGATAACATTCGAGAGACCCACTTTAAGGCCAAAACTGGAACTCTGATCTTGTTACAGTACTTCTATCCTGCGACTGAAACATTGTTAGTTAATGACTTTCGCTTACTATGACTTAACTATTTTCAATTTTTCAAACTACATTAAGTGAATTGAGTCAACGACTTGTTCGCATGTTGCATCACGGTCCGAGATTCTGTGTTCGAGTCTCGGCTTGGGCCTTTTGATATCGGATTTTCACCTTCTAGGTCTGGGGTCATACCCCGCCTCTCGCTCCGTCACCTTAGATAGGCTCCAGCTCACCTATGACCCTGAACAGGATAAGCGGTTGAAAATGGATGTGTCACAGCTCTCTGGCCACCTCCAAGCTGAACATTTGAACCCTCTTCCTGTGTAGGTCACTCACACAAACAAAGCTGGAGTGCAACCCCTACATAAATTCGTAAATTTCAACTCCAAGGGCCACACACACACACACACACTTGCACCTGGTAACCAGCGCAGTCGTTTGGACATATTATGGAGTCACAAAATGAGTCAGTTGCTCTGAATTTTGGTTACATCTGAGTCACTCGGTTGGTTTTTGTGTGCAATTCTCAATTGGAAATGGAAAGAATGAGTGATACCTGCATTAACATGGGCTCAAAATCTGGATCTGTGCCATCGGTGTTATGTTAGACAAATGAGCTGAGTCGGAGTTTCTTTACGTGACGTAATGTCTCGATGTTATGCGGAAGAGTGCGGTCCTATAAAGTTAATGCAATTAAACGCAACGTGATTCTTCTATTCCCAGATGAAGAGACTCCAGGCCTGTACGGCTTCCTTCATGTGATTGTCCACTCTGCCAAAGGATTCGAGGAGTCAGCCAGTAAGTCTGACAGCAAAACAACTTTTGTTCTCCACCACACTTGTGCGCACACTTCAGCTACGCGTACTTCTTCCACAGCCGCTATAGACAGCATGCTGACACACTTGAGCTCGTCAATCACCGTGTTGCGCACATGCTGTTCTCATCAAGCGATGGCCACGTAAAGAAGGGAGAGTAATGCAAAGACAGCTAACAGAAAATGGACAGAGAATGTTGGACTAAATAGTGGAACACTCAATAGAATGTCTTCCCCCCCCCCCCCCCGTCCCCCAGACATCATGATGTGTGTGTGTGTCTGTCTGTCTGTCTTTTAGCCAGTGGGGTGTTTCCAAGCCCGCACACAGGCTATTTCAGATGTACCAGGAATGGGCAGCTGGCATTTCAGTACACATTGTACCCAGTCTCTCTCTCTCTCTCGCTCTCTCTCTCTCTCTCGTGCGCGCGCATCTTCACACAAACACACAGATTGAATATCTCGTAACTCGACAGGGCAAGACGATTTCCTCGGTTAGCGTGACAGCCGCAAGTGTAGGAAAGTCGCCTGCAAGAATGTTCCTGGTAACGGATTGGAGCGCGATCTCTTCAGAAGGCCTGTTTGATCCTTAGTAGAGCGCAAAGGGCTGACGTGGTTACCAATGAGGAAATATCTGATGTACTGTGTAATCCATAGTAAGGCTCCATGTTCTCCTCATGTCTGGAGCAGTGATAGAAGTTGAAGATATTGTTTGCGTGTATAATTTGTCAAAAGTACCAGTTACAGTATTCAGCTCAATGATGGGATGCCGTTTGGAGTTGTATGTACTTTGTCAGCAGCAATGTTGTTAGAGGGGATTTAGCGTGGCTTTTGCGGTCTCCGTCGTTTCCACTTGAGACATTTCCTTTTTTTTAAACAGCCACACTTCCTGGACTATAAAAGATAACACATGAATGTGATTAGTGGCATTACACATGGTATGATTATAGTTAGCACGTCTAATGACTGCAAATAGCAGCCATTTTTCGGTTCAGATTTTTGAGTAGATGTGTATTCAGCGGTAATCGTGTCACTTTCTCCCTAGCCCGCTGATTGCGAAATCGCACATGCATATTGTAAAAATGTGCATACATTTTTGCACGTCTCTTTCCCCTGGGAACAGGCTTTTAATTCCACCCAGGGCATAGTAGTCAAACTGGGTCACAGAAGCAGGAGCTAGGAGTTCAATCTCCCCAACAGTGACTCCCGTATTATCTAAAAACATGACCTAGTAATTCGTGATGGGAAGTTTAGCTTTTGTTTTATTCTGTGTATGAATCCATCCATCCATTTTCTGAGCCGCTTCTCCTCACGCGGGTCGCGGACGTGCTGGAGCCTATCCCAGCTATCATCGGGCAGGAGGCGGGGTACACCCTGAACCGGTTGCCAGCCAATCGCAGGGCACATACAAACAGAACACCATTCGCACTCACATTCACACCTACGGGCAATTTAGAGTTGTCAATTAACCTACCAAGTATGTTTTTGGGATGTGGGAGGAAACCGGAGTGCCCGGAGTAAACCCACGCAGGCACGGGGAGAACATGCAAACTCCACACAGGCGGGACAGGGGATTGAACCCCGGTCCTCAGAACTGTGAGGCAGACGCTCTAACCAGTCTTCCACCGTGCCGCCCTGTGTATGAATGCCAAATGTTGTTGCAAATGAACTCAATAAAGGTAGACTTGGCGGTCCATACACGACCCCAATTTAAAGTCTACATCAGGGGATTCAGTTTGTGGTGAAAAATTGTATTGAACTGATTGTTTATTAACCGGGTCATGAAGCAGTTGAGGTCAAATGGAGTGCACTACTTAACTACAACCAGAAGATGTACTAAAGACCCTTTTTAGTCTAAAGAACAACACAATGACACAGAAGTTGAGACCTAATTGATTGAACTTTCCCCAATAGTCACAGAAAATGTCAAATGCCCATCGTAACGGGGCTTTGACGCCGCACTTGTTTTCCGCTGCGTTGGATGGCAGCCTGGCTCAAGCTTGCCGTATTTTGTCCCTGGCTGCTAAGCGACCGAACAGGAAGTGGCCTGTGAAGTAGGCTGCGGCTGGGCAATATGGATTTGTCACCTTTGCGAAAGGCTGGGGCTTTGCTTTTAGTGAGGAGGAGGAGAGTGTTTCTATGATTATAAAGGCACGGCAGGATCTTGGGGAGTTCAGACTCCTCCGTGAGCTACAGCCATTTGTAGACCGCTTCAAGGTGTTTCACAAAATCTCCTGCTCTTTTCACTCGGAAATGATCCGCATCCGTCTCTTCTATTGGATGCGCCATCTGGCGTCACGGTGACGCTGCACCCGAATTGAACATTCCTTCTGTGCATCGAGAACCGATTGGAACCGGGACTAAAGTTCCGGTTCTCCCGGAATCGTTCAAATCTTAAAATTTCCGTTCCCAGTTTTGATGCCTAGTCCGCGAACCCCGAAAAGGAAGTGGCGAAAACCAACGAAGAAGAAGAGCGTGCACGAAGATGCTTGTGCTTGTGCCCGACGGCGGCGAACAAAAGTGTGTCTTAACTTTGTTCAAATGACTGACCAGTCGCCTCAGTGCAACACTTGGAATAAGATTGTTGTGCAAAGGTGTTTCACGATGTGTAGTGTCTTGACGCGCTCCGAGCCTCAGCCGGAGCTTCAGTGAAGTCAACTCTCAGTCAATTGGGTGAGTGAAACAATAAAATACATCTATGCCAACATTGAGACAGCTAACAAGGTAAACGGTTGGTTGCACTTTTGCACGGATGGCTTTTAGCGTTTGTTTGAGTCTTCAAAGCAACGTAAGAGCCGATGAAAGAAAACAAAGCTTAACATTGAGCTAAAACTTCCCCCATGAATTGGGACAAAATCCACATAAACGTTGTCTCAGAGTATCACAAACACTAACCTTGTGCCTCATCAGTGGGTAAGGGAAGGAATCAATATTTTATAGCATTTGGTTCCATGCATTAAAAAAAATGTTTTTTTTAAATCACAGGTGCCGTGTGAAGTTACTTTTCGTGCCAAAATGCTGAGTTCCGGTGTGTACACTTCAAAATAAAAGGCTACAAGCTTAAAACGGGAAGTCAAGTTAAAACTGGCACATATAAGCAAACCGTTTGACGTGATAAAACAGTCCCAAATAACAATTTTAACAATGCTATATTTAACTTTTAGCTGAAACCTTAATCGATTATGAAGTCCATTGGGACTGCCTTTTAGTTCACAGGTTTGATAGTGATACTGGTCAGAAGGAACCCCGATGTTCATTTTAGTCTATGCTGCGGGCTGCTAAGTCATTTCCAATTAATCATTTGGACACCCTTTATTTAAACCATGCCAACTTTTTTGACACAGCCCCCTAAAAGAATGTGAATCGAAATAAGGAATCGCTCAAATTCAAACGATGCCCGACCCTATAAAATGAATGAAAACAATGTGTCCCCATGGGCACATGATTTCACTTCTAAACCAATTCTAGCCATGGCTGCATGGATTGCTCTTTGTTGTGTGTCATGCTTTTATTAGTTTTCCAACAATTCAATTATGACTGTTCGCTAAGAATTTTCAGCAGGGTCGACGTAGCGACTTAGTGGATGGCTCTTCAACCTGCAAATATGCTTATTCGTTGAACTTGTCAACTGATTCTGTCAAGCCTTCATTTGACCCAGCATTCAAAACAACCCCAGGCAAAGATTAGCATCCAGTTTTAGAACACACACCGAGGCTACAGCCCTCAGTCAAGTGAGATGGAAAAGGATGGTATCCATTAACCTCTGTATTAAGGGTTCAGAGACCCCATGCAGACCAAGTCATCCTCCTCAGAGTCAGCCTTTTGTTGACCTGCCAGGGAAAAAGAAATTCATGAAGTTCCAGGCCACTTTTAGTTTGTCCTACTTCTGTGTGGACGCATTTTTTATTTTTTATTTGTTTTACTCTGGCCTTGTTTGAGTTGAATCTGGGCACAGAAACCCATTTCAGATGGTGAGAAACATCCACAGACCCTCTGCCTCAAACACAACACTCGTTTTTCAAATGTTTCTTATGAATTTAATTTGTACTATGGATTTTAGGGGTCCGCCAAAATGTGACAGTCAGCTATGAACTGTCAGTTTATTAAATGTCTATCAAAAATATCTTGTTCTGTTTATTCAATATCTCCCACGTGGCCACACAGAATTCCCCCTGCAATGAACTTCCCTACGATCATCAGCACTAATCTTCTTCCCTCTGAGTAAGTAAATATGGATGCTGAGAAAACAAGCAAAGGAACAAGACCAGATGGTTTATTATGTTGTACGGTCCTATTATTTTTGTGAACACGTGTGACTTTGCGGCACGGTGGACGACTGGTTAGCACATCCGCCTCACAGTTCTGAGGACCGGGGTTCAAATCATGTTCTGTGTGACTTTGTTCGCATATGGGTGACATACTGTAGTCGTTGTCTCTCATACCTTCTACCAGGCCAACTTTCCATTAATTCTCATTTCTGTATCGCTCCCCTGCGCTATCGTGTTTTTTTATAAGCGATCATTTTGATGGTTTTTTTTTTATTAATTTTTATTTTTTCTTTTTTTTTTAACAGTATACAGTGGTACTTCAACTTATGACTTGTGTTTTCTGAGATACAAGCCTTTGCGCGGACGAGTTGCGAGCAAAAACTTGACTTACGATCCTCACAACAAGCAGCAGTTTTACAGATCGTAAACAATTCTTCCAAAAAATAGGCCAAATGCTTGCTCCAAACTTTTTAACGCCTTTTCCAGTTTAAGTTGACTGGAAAACTAAATGTAAAACCAAGAGAATTACACATTGTGTATGGAAGCAAACAGCACATGACTGTCTGACGAAGGTCCGCTAGCTTAATGCTAACACACAATGCAAAACACCTTAGTTGTTGTAACCCTTTAAGCATTTAAATAAAAACTGTGCGGCAACAATGCAGACAGACAATATGACAATACTCACACAGGCATATATTCTTTATCCTCTGCACAAACCAACTAATATTAAGGCATCTCACTGAGTGGCTGTGAACATCTTTTTGTTTATATATATATATATATATATATATAAATGTATGCATGTTTTGTACTGCCCCCTGGCAGCCAAAGCGTGCACACCAGATGGAGCCGCACAATGAATGCCTGTCATGTCGTGATGACAAACTCTTTAAATCTTTGCATTTTTTTTTCTTTAAACAAAGTACAATACTCTAGATTTTCTTATGGCATTTGCATTCATTCCAATGGGGAAAAGTGATTTGAGATATGAGTGATTTGGGTTATGAACTTGGCCACTGAATGAATTGAACTCGTACGTCAAGGTACCACTTTACTGAGCGTAATGCCTTTGCATGTGGAAATGGAGAGCCACAGTTCCCGATGCACTTGTCAGCCATTTCGTGAATGCAGTGAGAACAGTAAAACGCAGTGCGCACACTCACGTCAAAGCTGGTGTCAGCCACAGCTCTCACAAAGACACTCGCACCCAGACTTGCAGACGTCACACACACACTCTTAAAGGCACATGCATGTACACAGACGTTACAATACATAGTTTTCTCTATGCATTTTATGCTTGCAATGTGTTTAAATGTGTATTTTAAGACGTTCTATGTGTGTTTTAATATGTTTAAATGTGATTAAAGCGTCTGGGAAAGGGAAACTATTTAAAACATGCTTTTTATCTGTTCTCTCTACATCGCAGATTTTCACTTATTGCGGGTAGGTTTGGACCGTATCCCCTGCGATAAACGTGGGTTCACTGGGTAAACACATTTTCTGTCAGGCTTACGCATACACACACAGCTTCCGTCAGCGGATCTTTCGCTCAATCTTGGCAGCTGCGCTGGCGGAAGGTCGAGCCGTACGTCTTTCCATCCATCATCACGTCAGGTGGAGTCTAACCCGAGGGAGCAGGTCCAGGCTACGGGACGTATAGACACTTTCCAGACAGGCGGCACCACAGCCTGCAACAAATGCTACAACAGCACATTTAAAAAAAAAAAAAAAACACATATTAACCAATATAATTGCTCCGTGCAAGAGACAAGAGTGGCCACATCCCAGGAGAGGGACTGTCACTATATGAGTATGAACAGTGACTGGAAATTCATGTCCTTCAGCTCACAAAATACAATATATTGACATTTGAAGGACTTCTTCAATTTAGGCAGCAAATCTCTTTCTCCCTTTTTTTTTTTCCCTTTTTTTTTTTTTTTTAACCATTTCAAACATTTTATTGTATGTTTCTTCTTTGTGACAGTGTTCAGATGTGGCTAACATGGATATTTAAAACTAAAAAGCCAGCCCACATGTCACTTTTAAGTCTCATTGCTTTTTCAGCTCAGTAATGAAGGCGCTTTACTTTATTAGTAACCTTAGTGTCATTATATGACCTTTGTTTGATCTACGGTGACAGCATTACGCTCTATCTAGATGTAATCTAATGACTAAATATGATCTCATGAGAATATAGTGGGATATGGTATAAAAAGTGAAAGAAATATATTAAGGTCAATATGAACATTGGGTAATAACCAATCATTTTGCATATTGTTAGTCCCTCGTGACAAGCATTACACCTTTTGCATCTTATCAGCAATACAAAGAAAAATCTTTTCAAATGAGATTTAAAACGAAACAAAATCTGTGATAGCGCCTTGAAAATACAATTTCTTAGTAGTGCACAAAACAGATTTTTGGTCTTGTGTATACTTTGCTAGATTATTAGGTAGATTCTTCTTCTTTTTTTTTTGTTCTTCCACTCCCAATATTTACTTGCCTTTCTTTTCATTGCCGACCCCAGCTGCTACATCATCATTTCTGATGTGTACCTCACAGGTGTACAGACCGAATGACAATGGAGAGCGCTCAGTCAAACTCGCCATTTGCGATATTGTCCATACAGAAACTCAATGTTTTTCGATGCACTTCTATATTTTATGATCCATTCAAAGTCCTATGATAGTAATAAAATGTCTTCTTAAGTTATCAACTAGCCCCAAATGTTTGTTTTCTACGATAGTTTTTGTACAAAACCCTGCAAAATACTCTTGATTTATTTATAATGGATTCATTTTGATAGGTACATAATGACGTTATTGTGAGATACTATCTGTTTACCGTCTCTGTTTCCTCCTAGATCTGTACTGTACTCTTGAAGTGGACTCTTATGGATACTTTGTGAGCAAAGCTAAGACCAGAGTCTTCAGAGACACTACAGAGCCTCAATGGAATGAAGTCAGTCTCCTTCTATACGTCTCCTTCAGGTTTTCGGCTTTGTCACGCAGACATTTTATTAACCTTCCTCACGTCCTTCAACAGGAGTTTGAGATCGAGTTGGAGGGATCCCAGTTCTTGCGAATCCTGTGCTATGAGAAGTGTTATGATAAGAGCATGCTCAACAAGGATGACAATGAGATTGTGGACAAGATCATGGGCAAAGGGCAGGTTCAGGTAAGATCAAAAATCCGGACGCCTCTGTCCTCTTGGGGAGATTTCCCAACATGTGGCTCATCTTTGATTCGCCGTCCAGCCTCTCGGCACAATGGCGAGGTTTTGTAGCAGTTGGCCTCGAATTGCACCAGTCAGAGTAATGGTGTCTGAAAGCCAGTCGAGTCAAATGGGGTTTCCCCTGCCTTGTTGTGAGAAATGCACCATAAAAATCCCTTTTGGGGCTCTGTAAACCCTACGCTTACTTATTCCGCAATGGAATCTTAGCGGTTACTTGATGGAGGCAAACTGCTATTCGTCTTTCCTAAATAATGAGGTGTTATGCATGCGTTTTCCCACAAGGGAAATATTGGTTGGTCAAGTGAAGCCCGACTCCTGTCATTTTCCCCTCAATTGGAGCAAATTGCAGCTGCTGCCGTCATATTCACCTCAGTCGTCAATGAACTGAATTGAAACATTTAGCGGGTTGTTGGTGAACATGGATGTTACACTTGCTGCCCATACTCAGAGGCCCATATAAGTCAGTCAAATTAGTTTGTTTGTTGCTTCAGCCATCGAGGTGACAGCTTGCCAGCAGAAAAAACTGATTTGTGTGGTACTAGACTGAAAGTGGGGCAAACGTTCGATCACCCACATAAGTGTGTATAAAGGGAAAGATTCAACTCTAAAATAACGCCTTTGAGTGTGTGCGCTGCTTCTCATGAAATGTATTTCAGTTTAGAAAACAACTTTCAGTATTTCCTGTTTTCTCTGCGCTGCTTATCGCATATCTTCGTCTCACTTTTGAGTCACACTTTGTATACATTCTGGCTGCTGTTTATACACATTCAATTCACATGCTCCAGTCGCTATCTTGACCTCAGGTTTAGTCTAGTGTGACGATACAAACGTATAGTAATGAGGATTCATTCAAATTACAGTGTGGCCTGTAAAGTTGAATACTGACGTGGCCTCATTTTGAGAGACAAATTCAACTCGACAAACTAAATCTTGGAATCACGGTAAGTGTTTTGCTTCTTTTCTGGCCTTTTCACTACTCCCCCCCCCCCCCCCCCCCCCCCCCCCCCCAAAATTAATGGCCAACTGCAGGCAGAGAAGAAAGGAAAGTGGGATCACATTCAAAGTAGTAGCGCTTCAGTATCACCACACGTGACATTTGCTCCTTATCACGTTTAAGGTTAAACTGTTCCACTTTAATCATTACTTCCTGTGGTAAATAGTTTCGGGATACAAACAAATCTGAAGTTTGTTCGTGTCCTGAACGGTGGAACCGGTTATGTTCCACCTTAGAGGTTCCACTGTATATCACCTCCTGTCATATTTGTATACTGTGCTCCTTTTCGTGGTTGCAGATTCGATCATCTACGACAGTAAATCCAACCTCTTTTAGTACGAGACAAATGTAGCTGGGAACATCCACTTGTAGCCAATAACAGAGAGGGAGGGGAGGAGAGGGGGCAAATAATTACACCACATGTTTGAGACATAAAATAAAGAGGGAGAAAGAAGGAGAAGGGAGTGCCATGTCCCAGACCCTTGAGAGGGTGGGAACAGTGTGTGCTGGGAAGGTTTTTTCAGAAACAAAATGATTCACATTTGGAAAGGATTAGGTTCTTAGTTGGTTTTCAAGTATCGTATGCGGTAAAACTGTCAAATACATGAACATTTTGTTGAGTATTGTCATCCATTGTCATCCTGTTGAAACATGAGCCTGGGGAATTGTAGGTTTTCCCCAGTTTTGGCTTCAAGCACCGATGGGTTCAACATAACGACAGCATCTCGTACTGTTCCAGACATTTGTCTGCCCTGAGTGTACATGCTTTCACTCAAGCTGTTTTTTTTTTTTTTTTTATGAAGTCCAGTTTAGAAGAGGCTTTCAATGTTTTGCTTTCCTCTCTAGAGACATTCCCGCTTGTGGATTAGTGATTTACCATAGATGGGCATACTGGGCTGGAAGTTCATATCAGCTCTCCAGGTTGCCAGTCAAAGGAAAGAGCTGTCTCCACTCTCTGATGACTTTGGCATTTTGCCACTCATCTCCACTCGGCTGTAGGCTCTGTGTAAACACAGTGACCTTCCTTATGAATACAAACGCTACACATTTGGAAACTTGAATGGCGCTTAACAGAGCACAGACCTCCGCCATAGCGGTATTGTTTTTAACAAAGGTGAAATCAAATTGAGTGTGTGTTTTGAATTTGTCCTTTAGCGAGCTATTTCCTGGTTCACAGGCGGGTGACATTTTTAGAATTTCTGGACTACGTGGACAATTCAGTTAAGGGCATCGTGACTAAGTGAATGTGCAGACGGGACTGAAGCAGTTTCAAGTTTCGTGCATGAATTGCGTTCCCCAGTGACTCAAAATAAAGTTCTTCCTTGGCGATCCCAGCCTTGTCCCCGGAGGAGGTGTTAGGAGGTTAGCAAATTGGGATCGGGAATCATTTAGGCTGACATGATCACTGGCACCTGATTTGTAACTTTGATGCTAGAATACAACTACAGTATCATAAATATGGGTTGTTGGGTTGGTTATCCACCACCATGGATGTCAAGTTGCTGATGAATGAACATTGCTCTACATTCTCTGAGTAAAACAAACCAAAAAAGTCTCTGTGCTTATAAGCGCACTTGTTCTTTCTCAAGCACTTAGCAAGTTGTCCCAAGTGACACAAGAGTGTGATTGCCATGCTTTTCTTCAGAGGACAAGTTGCATAACTGTTCAGCATCTGAATCCCAGAGCTTTTTGTAGATTGCGAATCCATCCTATCGCTTAGTGTCCGCAACGCTTTCATCTGGGTAACCCGACCCGATTGGAGCCTCCCTCTGGGCTCTCCTCTTGAAGCTTTTCTGTCTTGTTTTATTCGGGGTCACGTGGGTTGCCTTTAAAAGCCGCCGGTGACCTCAAATTGGCCTTGGAGAGAAAAAGGAAATACAGGTAATAGGCGTATGTATAAGTTTTAAGTATCAATTGTGACCTGACATGGATTTTGTGTGTGCGTGCCCACACTGTCTGTAAAAAAACGACATTCTTTTCAGTATTATGTCCAGTACGAAGACATGCTAAGTCACAACAAATGATCTGTGTTGCATCCGCAGTTACTGCATGTCCCCAACTGACCTTCATCACCTCAACAACCCTCAAATGCATTTGGGGGTTGTTTTTATTGGCTTGTATTTAGGTTGAGTGCACGTCAAACCCCCCCCCCCCCCCCCCCCCCCAACACCCCATCCCGCACTTCTCGGCATCTCTGCAGCGTTAACGGGCCCCGATAAGCCGTAACCTGACCAGTTTCCCGGAGATAGCGAGAGCCAGATAAGGAAAGGAAAAGAGCGAGAACTGATGAACTTGTTCGCCTTGGGCTTCTTTGAGCGGGACAGGGATGCGCACATTAGCCGACTTTATTGTAAAAGTACGGGTGCAAGGGGGTTGTAAAGTTGGTGGTGTGCATCTGTCTGCACTCTCATTCCCACTTAAGTGCCGTCGTCTTCCCTCGTCATTAAGCATTAGACGCAAGGTTTGACATTTATATGCTTTGTGAAGGTTTTATTGGTGTAAGGCTCTGCATTTTGGCTAATTGCATATTGTCTTGCGAAGCTTCTAGACAAGCTCAGCATATGCGAGCCCCAAGTGCGAACCTTAAGTCTCAACCGAACATTAGGCCAATAACGTTGTGTAAGTAGTTAGAATTGAAGGTTTGCAATTTTGTAATTAAAGCCTGTAAGACCCTAAGACTGCGTGCGTGCGTGCGTGTGTGTGTGCACGTCTGCACGCACATACGCTTTTGTGAGTGTAAGACTGTACGTTCCATGTGTATTAGGGTAATATAAATTAATGTGGCACTCATTCGTTTTTTACCCACTGTCATTGCAAGCGTATGATCGTCATGTTTCCACCCAAAACATTCCCCGCAGTTACACGCACACACACACACGCGTGTGCACGCACACCTGTCAACAACACTAACAGCTTGTGCTATGTGTATTCAGCTTCCCTCCATATGCGCAGGGCTGTATTGTAAATGATGTCAAATACAGCGTGCGTACATACTTTGTTTAATATTAGGGTATGAATATATTTTCTTACAAAAGGTTATACTGTATATATATATCCCGGATACGAGCGGCCGAAATGAGTTTCCTCCGCAGGGTGTCCGGGCTCTCCCTTAGAGAGAGGGCGACAAGCTCGGTCATCCGGGAGGATCTCAGAGTCCAGCCGCTGCTCCTCCGCATCGAGAGGAGCCGGATGAGGTGGCCGGGGCATCTGCCTCCCGGACGCCTCCCCGGTGAGGTGTTCCGGGCACGGCCCACCGGGAGGAGAAACCCGGGGACGACCCGGGACACGCCGGAGAGACTACGTCTTTCGGCTGGCCCGGGAACGCCTCGGGATCCCCCCGGAAGAGCTGGATGAAGTGGCTGGGGAGAGGGAAGTCTGGGCGACCCTGCTAAAGCTACTGCCCCCGCGACCCGACCTCGGATAAGCGCTAGAAAATGGATGGATGGATGGATGTTACCACTACGTTTTTAATTTTGCTTGTCTTTTTGTAGTCTGTCTTGCAGCATTTTGTTTCTTTTCCCCCGCGAAGAAGCTTCACTGTCAAAGCCTTCACTTAGAAATTTGAAATGAGCCGTTTCTGCCGTGACAGATTTATGGCTTAAATAACTACGGTACATGCTCTGCTGTAAACATGGTTCAATCATGGCATATCTTTAGCTTGTCCACTTCCATGCTTTGCTCTCTTCATGTGGTAATTTATATTAGGAATGGGCATTTGAGTATGTGTCCTTGGTTTCAATAGGGAAAATCAATACTATTGGATTCTCGCATATAGGGCATCAAATGATATATTTTATTGGTATTGTATGTCAGCCAAGAGTAAAAAGTCATGTTGAAGTCGCATTTCAGAAGCTGTTCTCCCATCTTAGGACCCTGTGTAACACATTGAAGATGTAAAAAATGCCATTTAAAGGCCAAAGCAGCTCGCCGCCACTGTATTGCTCCCCCCTCACTTTTCCACATTCATCCCATTTGTTTTGCCAACTATTTAAGATTGGAACACACTCTGTCCAAACATAATGGATGAACCTCAGAGATGTTAAAGGAGAGCTGACCAAGTAATTGGTCCTCATTATTACATTGCATAATCTCAAAGAGAGATTGACTGCAGATGTCTGGATTCTGAGCATGCGGCATGTGGGGAGAGGGCAGTTTAGCGAGATGCAGAGGAGGAAGAGAGATGGAATGAGCCCCCCAGATGGTGGCAAATTTTGGCATGCGGAGGGTTAACGCGAGAACAAAGGAGCCCATCGGCGCTAGAGAAATGAAATGCTCTCCACAGAGACTCTGCGACTCCTTTTGCACATTTACTAGCGACCTTTTTTGTCTCATGGAGTCTTTGTGCGAAAGGTAATTGGAAACAGTCTAAAGCGGGGCCATCTTATACAATGATAGTCATACTGGCGGCTGTCGAATTCTATGCCTAGATAATACTGACAAAGACCTTCAGTTAAGCCATATAAAGCATTTTCCATTTTTATAATCAGCCAACTGGACTGCCTTTTGGTTTTTTTCTGAAGCTTTTCTTATTGTTTCAGCTGATAAAATGTCGCGATGAGTGTAAGCAACTTCTGTTTCTGTAATTGTTTCCTTCCAATTCACATTGTCACTCAGTTGCTATACACACAACGCAAAATCTGAACATACAACAAAGCTCTTTCGGTTAAACATCTCCTCTCCGTGACAGTGGTGAAAGAAAGTCACCCCTTTCCTCCCATCACAGCGCCATCCTGGCTCCTTGAGTAGGAAAGCTCATTTCATGCATTTGACAATCTGCCGACATGCTGCGAGGCTCAGCTCACGGATTCATCTCAGCTGCGGGTTAGTGAAATCACTCCTCAGTGGATTGGTGACCGCACTCTATAAAGTCAGTATTGGCATTTCCCATTGGAAGAATATTTTTTCTGTGTTGTGCTTTCTCACTGCGGTTTTTCCATCACCGACTTTGCAGCTTGACATTCACCCTTTTTCTTTTTTTTTTTTTTTTTTTTTTTTATAGAAATGCCCAAACGCCGAGAGAGCCAAGGGTACTCTCTCGCTGTCCCAACATATAGTGTCAATTCTGGGATCCAATTGGCAAGATTAAGGAATGTGATTAATATCATCTTTAGCTGACATTTGCCCTTGGTTGCTTGTATTTTGAATCCAGGCCCCGCTCGAAGGAGCGAGTGATCGCCTTGGACAGAAGAATGTAAACACTCATTCGCCACTTTGTGGTGAAAACTCGATGCTGCGTATCGGATGAGCTCTGAGTCTGCTCTTCATTATGTTACGGCTTGGCTTCCATGATTTTCTTTTCGAAATGAGAAGTGGTAAGTGTAACACACAGTTCCTATACTCGCCATCTGGCCACAAAATTATGAGCGCTTGCATAATCTTAGATCCAAATCTGCCTTTGCAAAGATGATCATGTTCATTAGTCACCACTAGCAGCCCGGCTGTCGTAACAGTGGTGTAGAACTGAGAGCTTTTTCCTAATACTAGCTACATGATTTAAATTAGACACCAAGGATTCGCATCCCCATCACTGCTACTATTCATCTCAATACAGTGTCCAAGATGAGCGAGTATAGTAAGAACTTCAGAGATTCCTGACAAGATTCGGCTGCTAACGTCAAGTCAGTTTTATTCATTTAGCGTCAGTACACAACAGACGGTTATCTCCTGAGACTTTACACATGGAACTGGTGCAGAACCACACTGCTCATACGTTCAATGTATATAAGGAAAAAAACAGCTGAACCCCACATGAGCAAACGCTTGGCAACAGAGGCAAGGAAAAGCTCCCTCTGAAGAGAACCCAGGCTCTGTAAGCGACAGTCTGCCTCGGCTGCTTGGTTTGAGATGGAGAGACCGAGTAGACCGCTGGTGTCAAACTCATGGCCCCGGGGCCGGACGCGGCCAGCCACATCATTTTGTGTGTCCCACAAAAGCAAATCATATGCGTCGACTTTGTTTCTTGCGAAAATATCAAAATTGCAAATTGTCTTCGCTTGTAATAATGCTATTGCAAGGATTTTTTTTTCTTCCCAATTCCCTTTTTAAAATAGTTTTATAGTTGAAAAACATGTTTTCTCGCTTCTGATTTCAAAACTGGTTATCCATCAATTTGTCAGGTATATGTAATTATGTGAGGCAATAATTCATTTTTGTGGTTGCACAGTCGCAATGGCCCTTCGAGGGAAGTCATAACTACAATGTGGCCCGTGACAAAAATGAGTGACACCCCTGGAGTAGACGGACAGAGGGTAGGCGGAGAGAGTGGACCTTATCAACAACAATAATAGTCCCATGATGACAGTAACGACAACAATACTGGTCCGCTCCCAACAGCACCGTCCGCGGCCTCACCACCACCAATAACCAGCAGATAAATGTCAAGGCGTACCTCCTAGAAGCAAAGAACAGCCATAGCGGATGAAGAGAAAGACAAGGAAGAGAAACGGGTTAGTATCATACTACATGGATGGTGATTTTGGGGCATCAAGGGAGATCCACTGGAAGTCTATGGCAACATAACTAAGAGATGAGCCAGGACAAGCCTCCATCATCCCTCACTATAAGCTTCATTATACAGGGAGTTTACTCTTGAGTAGAGCGCCGGTGTCTGCTCTCTGGACTACGTCAGGAAGATTGTTCCACAGGAGAAGAGCCTGATAGCTAAAGGCTCTAGCTCCTGTTCTACTTTTCCAATTTTGATGGAACCGCAAGTAAATGTAAGCTGTGAGCGCGTAGCATTCTACTCCGTTGATAAGCCACCACTCTTTTAGGTACGATTGTGCCTGGCCATGTTGTGCTTTATATGTAAGGAGTGTTTTAAATTGATTATTTAAGAGTGAACAGAGGATGAAGTGATTATAGAAAAAGATGATTGACAATCAGTCCAGAGTGTACCCTACCAAGTGGCGCCGAAAGGTAGAGAAACGATATAAGAGCCCCATGACTGGGAGTGACCCGAGAAAGTAGTATTTTCAGTTTGCAACACTGAAGTGGTGGGGCCCAAAGGGATGTTTTTTTTTTTTGTTTGTTTGTTTGTTTTTTAATCCCTGACTGCATCCCTGACCCCACCCAAGGTCAGCTGAGACAGGCTCTAGCTCAGTTTTTTAGCTTGAGAACCTTGCTCACAATCCCTGTAGTCATGGTTTTAGTTCATCCCACAAAGTGTTTGAAGGGGTATTCTACACCAAACTCTCAATTTAAGCATGCTTTTATGGGCCTTACTTTGCTAACTGGGGCATAGTCGTGCTGGAACAGAAGAGGGCCATCCTTAAATGGTACAACATGTCTTGGTAAGATGAAGAAATAAGATTTGAAGGGAAAGAAGAGGTCAAGCACAAGTTATTAATTTATTAAGCGCTGTGGCGCACTTCCTCTGGTGTAAGTGTAGAATTTTACTGGAGACTCACTCGCTGCTGAGTCAATTCACGACTGAATTAAAACGCAGTTAAGCGCTTCCTTCGGTGAAGATAAACCAGTAGTCAACTCTTAAGTCGGTATCAGTAGCTGGAGGTGCGCCAGCTGTTATATTGTGGTTGCTGTGTGCTGTTTGTGCATTGGGGGCGTTTGGCTGACATCTGCTCACATCTCCCCTAGTCATGTAACTGTCTTCATGAGTGAGTCATAAGAGACAAACTGAAAGGGCCTTGAAGCCAATGTGACCAAGTACAAGCTGTGTGGAATGGAGAATGAGTTTAGGTTATCAAGAGTTGACTTGCGCACAGGTTTACCAACGTAGTATATCTTACATCTTTTGACCCTATTCATGTATGAGCCATGGTGTGTTTTATCCTCAAGCCTTACAATATCTAGTTCTGCTAGAGGAGAATGACGGGAAAAAATATTTGTTAGAATCCTATCCTCATACGAGACAGACGAACCAGCAATTTTTGCACAGAGCTCTATTGCCTGCCCATTTCCCAACTATGAACACACACGAAAGTTCTGCACCTGTGTCACCATCTTGACTCATTCGATGTGCCATTCATGCACTTAAATGCAGTACTTCCAAAGTAACTGTTATTCCTGCTTTATTCGTGTACATCTCTGCAATGTCAACAGTCTTTTCTTTTTCCATTTTGCATTGAGCAGCTTTTCACTTCTAAATGTAACTACGACATCATTATCAAGTTGGAGCATCGTCTATGCAATCTTCATTCTGGTTAAAACGTCATAGTTTGGATTCCATTTTTTTTAATCCTGCTTGATGCCTTCCTGTCTCCAAAGGCGAGGGGTGGCTGCAAATCCATTTCCTGTTCAGACTAAGCTGTCTGTGTCTTACTGATTCATGTTTACTTTTGCTATTATCAGTAATCAGGATACTTTTCTGCATTTACTATGTCTAACTCTGCTTAAATATCAAATATTTTTGTTTCTGCAGTCTGCATTCACATCTGATTTTGAACATTCCATTCCCACTGTACGCATAATCCAGCAGTAGTCTGACAGTGGGTAAAACTTTGCTCATAAGACAAAAAAAAGCACCATTCCGTCACATACCGTTTGGTTCAGAAGTATTATTGGGATAAGCACGTTTTCCCCGTCAAATTTTCCTCGGTACATCATCACAATGGATTTTATAAAAAAAAATAGGTAAATCTTTCAGCTTTATTTAAAACATGCATTTACTGTTTAGGAATCACAGCCACGTTATGTAGAGTAGCTCTGATTTCAGAGGGACAAAAGTCATTTTGTAGTCAATGATTGTCTGCAGTCTCACAAAATCAGAAAAGTCTGACATTTTGTGCCTGGAGGTGCTTTGCCCAGGCCTTCCCCCAATTGACAATGACTGATTGTAACCGACCCTAGTGAGGATAAGCGCTACAGAAAATGGATGGATGTTGTGATAAGTTCAAATGAAGATGGATTTTAGGTGAATAATGTTCCCTCATAGCTTACTGGTTGTTTATCGCAATGTATTATTAAAGACACGTGAGAATTCTGTCCTGTAGCACTGGATCATTTGTAAACTAAAGACGATCATACAGTTTAATTCCTAGTCCCTATCTTCCCTTGTCATTTTGACAAGTGTTATCAGTTCAAATAAAATATTTGTTTGCGCAATGAGTCAATGGTTGTCTCTTGGCTGATTAAAGTAATTGTCTCGAAGTTGTCTTTGGGGATGTTTTTCAAATTATCAGTTGTTTCAAAATTGAGGTCACTGCCATTGCGGTTAGCCAATGTCAATGGTCAGACCCAATCCAGCTGTGGTGCTGCAGAGCAAACTGACACCACGTGTAACATTTGAAGGATTCTTAACATGTTAAGGAATGCTGACATGTACGTATTACTCATTTCTTGTTCTAATTCACTAACACAGCAACGGAGAGACATTCTTTAACTGTTGGCAATTTACAGTATCCTACCACAGTTGGGTCATGCAACTCTCCATCCATCCGTCCATTTTCCGAGCCGCTTCTCCTCACAAGGGTCGCGGGCGTGCCGGAGCCTATCCCAGCTATCTTCAGGCAGGAGGCGGGACACACCCTGAACTGGTCATCTGCCAATCGCAGGGCACACATGAACAAACAACCGTTGGCACTCACGTTCACACCTACGGGCAATTTAGAGACATCAATTAACCTACCATGCATGTTTTTTGGGATGTGGGACGAAACCGGAGTGCCCGGAGAAAGCCCACGCAGGCACGGGGAGAGCATGCAAACTCCACACAGGCGGGGCCGGGATTAAACCCCGGACCTCACAACTGTGAGGCTGAGGCTCTAACCAGTCATCCACCGTGCCGCGTCCTGCAACAATTAACTCTTCTTATCGCTTGAAGCAGCGTGTTGCATAACCACCGTGTAGTGACGAATGTATCGCAGCAATCTTTTCTAAAATGTCCCTAGCTGATGCATCAAATGTTCATGTGGCACAGGCGATATCTCAAGTGTGTACCTGTTCTCTCTTTCAGTGAGGCGAGTGGGCGTTTATGAGGGAGGCATGTCTATTACACAGAGTCGCACATCGGTTGAGTTATGTAATGTGTTGCGTAACCGCCGGGAGAAGGATGTGTTGTGTTTCACGATATGCAGAGGAGGTGTTTGGGTATATTGAATCTCCTTGGCTCACTCCAGTTGGAACATGAGGAAATTTGACATAGTCAGCACGATGCGAGCAGGTCAGCGGGCCACTCTTTCTTCTTCTTTTTTACCAGCATACACACGTTTCCACACAAAAATCCAAATACCAAGTAATAGAAGTTGAGATAAACTAAGGACAAGAGTTTAGCTCCTCCTTGAAAGCCTGGTGAGGTTTTCTTTGCCTGTCACTTCCAGACCAGTTGTCATGACAACACAATCCTCCCAATGCTGGGTAGGAGCTGATTGTCCTCAAGTCTCATGTGATCCTTCCGTTGATTTTGATCTGAAGCGCACTTAATGTCATAATGAGGTTTTGACCCCAGACGGATTTTTTTGTCCCCAGTTTTTAAATTGTTTATTGGCTAAAGAAAAATGGGAGCTTTTAAATGACTGGCCTGGATGAGACTGAGAAGAAAATGATTGCTGCTTACAAGGCATATATTAATGAGGAGCTACACTGCATTCCATTTTGATGGAACTGATGACACGTGCTAGCAGTGGGCCATACAGTGTGACTGTCTGATTATTCTGATTTCAACATACTATATCTGGCAAATGGTTTTGTCTTTAGTATTAAGGGGAAAATATTAAAAACAAGATGGGGATAAAAAGGGCAGAAGAGACGAGGACAGACCCCGTGAGCGGCCTCTGAGATGGTTGTTGAAGGACTGTAGTAGCTTTTTGCTGCCGTTCAGCTTCAACTACAGGTGGAACGGTTCACAAAATCTACGGTTCAGTTTCGTCTCGGTTTTGTGGTCCCGATTTTCGGTTCAGTGTACGTTGACTCAATGGCGTCTTTTATAATTAGGTTAAAAGTGAAAGAACGGGGCAGTCGGACGTTTGACACATTGTGACAGTAAGAGTAGGTGAGATTCTGGGTGCAAAAGAGAAGACATTACAAGAGCCAACATGGTTTTTATTTATTTGGCAGAGAAAGATCTTTTGAAAATACACAGAGGCGTAACCTTCAGTATTGCTGGTGGTCTGCTGGAGTGTGCCCTCTTTGACTCGTCACTGTAAAGCTGTTTAAAAGCTGCAGGGAGAAAAAGTCTTCACATGTTACATGCTGACATGTTAGTCTTGTTGCCGGTACACACAGCACGACTTGCACTCACACTTTGGCACTTTCGTCAACTTATTTCTACCGCCGTCATCGGAATGCAAAGTGGTCGCATCCAGCAGAGCTGTATGTAGAACGCTGCTGGCGCATCTTCTCGCGCTGACTCTCTTCCATTCGTCATGCCCGCAAATGTTGTCGCCTTAAAACCGGTATGCTAACAGGAGAAGAATGGACACAACTGTCTGAATGACCATATTGTGTGAGCGTAAGGTTCGCCTTACTTTCTCCTAAGGCATTACCAACAATTGGGTTAGTTCCACACACATTGCCTTTTAGTTCATAGGTTTGCTATTGATACTGGTTATAAAGAACCTCTAGTCAAATGTTCATTTTAGTCCAGACTCCGGGCTGCTAAGAAAATGAATGTTCATCATTTGGACACCCTTTATTTACACCATGCAAACTTTTTTGACCCAGCCCCCTAAAGGAATTGCCATCGAGAATCGTTTGGAACCGGAATCGAACTAAGGAACCAGAATCGGAACTGGATTCGCTCAAATTCAAACGATGCCCAACCCTACTACCATAAATACCTAAATACAATAAATAAAGAGAGAAAGAAAGAAAGAACAAGCTAGATGGGTATCACTCCAATAACATGACCCTTAAAAGGGCTTTTACATATGTAAAGATGTAGTGTAGATGAATAACTGCAATATGCAATTCTACTTTGAAACACTTTTCCATCAGCACTTGTTGCAGCCTCTGTTGCGCAATCGGGTCACCTCTTCATCGCTGCTCCCTCCCTCCTCTTCTGTGCTCATGTAATCTTCCAGGTGGTTGCATGCAGTCAGTCGTAGTTTAACTCTCCAGAGTAAATAAATGAAGCAGGTCAGTAGCGTGTCATCCTTGGGAAGCTGCCCTCTCTTCTCTCCGTCACTCGAAATGGGTCATGCTGTACAGATGGCCTGGTCCCAGTCTCTAAGCGGGTACAACACGAACATACACAGTCACAACACTGAATGAATGTTACTGCTAAAGCTGGAAACGTGACACATTTGTTTCATCACTTGAAGCAAAAATAGGCTCAGGAGGTACACGAGGTGAACAATTAGCCGCTAGCCCCAAAGTAAACAGTTCCTCAACCGAGCATTGTTGGAGCACTCACTAGTATGAACGCCATAATCGCATGAATGGAAATGACTGCTTCAGTAAGACGTGATTAGGACAGACATATTGCCAGTTCATACGGGAATAGGAAGACTTTACTGGTGTGAGGCACACTGCCACAAACTAGTGCCTTCACTATGTTCTCTGGTGTTGTCTAAAGCTATGTGTCTGTGTCCTAGAATTGCACTCCAATGCCCCTCGTGGCAATAGATGGTCTGGTTTATTGCAGAAGTACGATGGAAGACGGATGTTTGCATTAATACAGACTGCTGCCTGCGTGCTGTCATCACTAGCTATACTGTCAGTATCATTATTGCAGATTCCCTTGACATCATCATGTTAAGGCTTTTTTTTTTTTTTTTTTTTTGTCGTCCACCACTATCCACTTTATAAAGCTTTGTTTCTACCAAACAGTCCAGCTCATAGTAAGGCACAGTTTGGTACTGTGCGTATTTTCAAACGTTTTGAGTAACCAAATGAGACTTTACCAAAAATAATCTGAACCATCTTGAGCACACTGTTTGGGTACCAATCGCATTGGAATGGAGCCTAAAAGAAGGCGGAGCTTGACACAATGCAGTTCATTGATTGGTGTGGTAATAGGAATGGAATGTGAAGAACACAAACTGCTTTCCACAAGCCAAGAAAAAGAACACCGAATGCTGGGAGTCCTCAATCCTCTTTTCTGTTTGAATTGCCACTTGCAAAATACATTGCAACACTGCACGAATTAAGTTGTGTGAAAAAAATAAAAATAAATCTGAGTTCTAGAAGTTGCCGACTGCCTGTTAAAATCAAATCTAAATAATGTATTTGTC
Source organism: Phyllopteryx taeniolatus (assembly GCF_024500385.1). Classification (NCBI taxonomy): domain Eukaryota; kingdom Metazoa; phylum Chordata; class Actinopteri; order Syngnathiformes; family Syngnathidae; genus Phyllopteryx; species Phyllopteryx taeniolatus. The sequence goes on along the minus strand of NC_084518.1, from coordinate 2,475,153 downwards.
TAGCACTTCTCCTGTATCCTTACCACACCCTGAAACCCAAAACAGGCTAATGAAAGCCTCATCCTATTTTCTTGCTTTCTCCTTTGCCTTTGCTACATTTGTTCGAAAGTGTTTAATAAGTGATGGAGCGGTTAATCTGCTGAAGATCACCCCCAAAGCCTTAGATGAAAAGAGCATCTGAATCTTTCGAGGAGCCTGGGGCTGATTTCCCCACCCTCTGCGCTCCCACTTTTGCACTCCCACAGTGCGGTGAGGGGCGCTCCCTTGGCAGCCCACTCACGCGCACGTACTCACCAAACGCAAACTCGTGTTAAAATGAAAGCGGCAGGCATGATCAAAGAGCAGGACTGGGTCATCTTACAGACCGTTGCAATTAAATGCGATTGAATGATCGGATCATGACAGCTTGCGACTATTGATGCAACGCAGCTCTACCCATCAGCCAATCACACTTCTTACAGCAGGGGGTCCTCACTCTTTAGATAACGGGGTCCAGTTAAGGATAGATCGGATCATCGTGTCTAGAATAAATTGAAACTCATCGGAATGCATTTCAAGAGATCTAGGTTTCAACACAAATACAAATACAGTGGTAGCTTGACTTAACAAGTTTAGTTTGTTCCGCACGCCACATTCAATTTAGAATTGAATAAAGCAGCACTGTATTGTAAAATTTAAATATAAAAACAAAATACAATATAATAAATAGAGAATGTAAAGAAATAAACTGGTTCAAAGTCAGAAAACGTAATTAACCTGAAGGTCAAACACACTCACCGTAGTATCCGAGTGTTGACTTGTGCCTTTAAAGGGCGTGGCCTAGTGAGGAATGTCAGGAGCTCCGATTCCAGCTCCAGCCATGTACCATGCGGTGAGTTCAGTGTTAGCGTGTTCTTCATGCTCCTTGCAAGTGTTTTCATTGTGTGTTTGGTAACACTGTGTTACAAAAAAATGTAAGTTGTTTTTGTAATTTTGCATCGTTGAATCGGAAAATATCAGCTTTCTCTCTTGTTGTTAACAGGTTACGAATCAAATGTTACCAACTCTGCTCACTTTAAATTGAATCTTATGTCACCGTTGTTCAAAATTCAAGGCATGAACCATGTTTTTTTTTTTTTTTTTGGAACCTCTAAAGTGAAAATAGCTGTTAAAAAAAAGTTGACCTGATTGAGCAAAACCAGTCTGATATTTGTGAAAATTGTCTTAAATCATCTAAAAAAAATCTTAGACGTTAAATTTGTTGTTGACCAGTGTAATATTTCTGTTTCCCTGTCGAAAGCTATCTGGGTCTAGACTAGAGTCCGCCTATTGAGGACTTCTCTCTTAGGGGTGCACGTAGGATTTAGTCAAAAGGTCCGTCGAGTATCGTGCGGTTACCCTTTGGTTTAATTTCCCATTTTTCGCGACCCAAATGACAAATAATACTTATACAGTATAACAAAAGCTGAATTGATAAGGAGCTGCTTTCATTAGCCACGAAAACAGTAGGGGAGGTGCTGATGATGATTTGAGACGATGCCCTTATTAGACCAATGCTTATAACCGATAGATTGTTGAATTGGGCTGAACCAAACACTTTCCATTACATTACTTCAGGTGACATTGTTGGGCGTACAATATTACATATGCTTAAATAGAGCTATGCCGAACACGAAGGTCAAACACCATCACGGTCAACCTCCTCTTTTGTTTGGATTTGGAACACATTTTTCCCATCGAAAATAATGGTGATGGAATTCAGTTGAAGCCTCGTCCACATATAGGCAATGTTTTAAGTAACATTTTGTCTTAACTGCCATATGTTGAAACATTCATGCAAAATGCATTTACAGAATGTCCCAGATGCGCATCGTACACTTCTCATTTTACTTTTACCACCTTTAACTGTAAACCACTCATAATAAAACTCTTGATGTTTGATCACGAGTGACCGTATTTATCTCCAAGCATTGACATTTTCGGAGACATTGGAAACTGTCCAGAGAGAGAGGCATTTGGTTTCAGAGGTTGCACTGTGTTGACGCGGAGTGGAGGCTCAGGCCGTCGACTGATTCGTCTCTGTCGTGCATTTTTCTTGATTTCTTGATCCTGTTCATTGGCTGGAAAAACCCATTTCACCATCAAAACCATGGATCTGAAATGCGGAGTTTGGTTCCAAGCGTTTTGAACTGCTCTGCTTTTCACATTTTGGGGTTTGTTGAAATGTTTTGCTAAATGTATTTTGGTTTTGTGGAGGAAAGTTAAGGTGCTTGCCAGCACTGGCTAAGTTGTCCAATCAAGAGAAAGCGGCTAGCTTGAGGTGATTCATTGTCATGGAAAGCTAATAAGTTACAATCCCCTCTCAAATTTTATTTGTAACTTCTCTGTTTTTTGGATGTTAAAGAATATTGTTCTCGAGACATGCACCCAGATGATAGATTTCCATATCTATTTTTTTCCCCTTCTTTTCTCTCATCTAAACCAAAAATATCTCCTGTTTCCCTTGGGGTTTTCTTCCCTCTCATTCCCCCCCCCCCAAAAAAATAGTTTTCCCAGAGATTCTTTCCCAAAAGTGACGCATGGAGTGTGTACGTCTCCTACTTGTAAATGCTGGGGGTTAAAAATAGACTCCGGCAGGGGCTGGCTGAGGTCTCTGTACCAACAAGACGCATACATTGAGGTAGTTGCTGCTCGCCATTTATCTTCACTGTGGAACCCGAGTTGTTTGACACTATGATAACATGTCAGCTGCAGTCGAAGACATCTTGTAGAGACATGACTTTTTGTTTTTTTGCTTTTCTCATGTGAGATGGGAATGACTTAATAAAGCTTTAAGACTGCAGACTTGACAATCTATGTATGATCAATCATTTTAATCACTTACTGTATCTTTTTTTTTTTTTTTTTTTTTGCATCAGTCAAACAGCATCCCGTTTTTATGCATGTCTGTTACAGAAGCTCTTGGAAAATGTTTGTGTATTATCTTTTGTGGTGTGGAGCCTCTTAAGTCAGAACACAATCCTTCACCCCATCCACCCAGGGATGCCAGTCAACCTCCAATTTGTTCAGAATTCCAAATTCAAGAATTCTGTTTCCCAGTCCATTAAGAATTCTATACATTCTATACACACCATTTTGCTCATCTTGCTGAAATCAGCTCATTATAAGAGCCTGCCGTGTCTTATGTAGGCCCTTATTCTGTCCCAGCTGCTGCGGGGCCAATGGCGATTCTGGCTTTCATTACAATCACAAATAATGGGCTGGATCTTGCTAGTTGAGTGTGCGCGTTTTTTCATCCAGAGACAGAGCCCAGAGTGTGTGTGTAAAAAAGAAAAGAATAATAACAACAAATAAACACATTTTTTTGAAAAAAAAAAAACAAGTGAGCACACTTAAAGATAGTGGAAACATTCAAAGGGGATATGCAGTTTTCAAACTGCTAGCAAGATTTGAATGCAGCAGTTCATACACTTTTTGAACACATCCACAGCATCTCCGCCGTGTGGATAACTTCACGACCATTCAACATGTCTCCTAAATTCTGGTGACACTCAAAATTGTACTCAACCTCCGAGGCATTCAACTCGAGAGCTTCCGCTGTATACCGCAGGACTGTGTGTACCATTAGCGGGCGTCAGTCTACCAGCTAACTCGTTACGACTTTGCAGCCCAGCAGAAAGACTTTGTGAATGCAACCTGGTGTCTTTTCTTGACTGGAATATTTTGCCCTCTAGTACAAAAGGAAGGTGAGAGATCGGATGGAGATGGAGTTTGACAGGCACTCTCAGCCTCCCGCGCCTCCATTGATCCATTTAGACGGCTTTTTAAGCGCAGACTGCCCTTTCTGAATAAAGACGGTGATTCGCTTTCGACGTGTCTTGGATGTTGCGAGCTGGTGCGTGCGCACGGATGACTTATCAATGTCGGCAGACAGGCGTAGCGTAAATGGGTTCAAGCACATTCGTGGTGAGTGACGTCCCAAGTGGGGAAGGAACACTGCAAATGGGAACTACAGCAGCACGGCGAGGAAGCCATGTGCAACAAAAGGCTCAAATCATAGGCAGGCAGAGAGGAAGGGGGGAGGAAAAGAAAGCCGAGTTCAGTTGAAACACTTTTCGAATGTATTTAAATTCTTTATTTATTTGACACTGTATCCACATGAAAATCTCCCTGCTGTCCAAATGAATTATTCCCATGAAGCCTACAGGTCTTTTTGTGCGTCACACTGTTGGCTGCTCACTTCCCGGCTGTGGTGACCAACTCTGGGAAAGGTTGGCAAGAGGTCAAATGGCCGAACAACAACACTCTACGGCAGGCAGTCCTGCTCATTGAGGGTCTTTGCCCCCTCCGTGGCTCCCCCTCTGTTTTGGAGGCGTGTCCACCAACATCTGGAGAATTCACTCCCCCAATCCCCCGCTCCCTCTCTCTTGCTCGCTCGCTCGCTTCCTCTCTCTGTCACGCTTGTGTTATCTGTGTTGGAAGTCAAACTGCACACAGCGAGGAGATGTCGTCAGCTCACTGTGGCTCAAGCTCCTCGGTGGAATGATTGCCAAGCTTATTAGGGGAACCATGGCAACATCTTGTCCTCATGCCGTTGCTCTTGTTGTCATTTTGGGAGTGAAGATCTAACAGAATCTACTGGAGACATTGTTTTTTTCCTTCCATCGATCATTGCGAGTCTACGAAAGGATTCACCCTCCCTCCTCCTCTTTCCAGTCCCGCTTCCTCCACCTGCGTCTATTGGAAGAGGGCACCTGAGGTTTTGGGATGACTGAGATCCTTGTGTCGGATGTAAACATCAACTCGCTATGCGAGCATCTGGATCAGCAGTGCTGCGTGGACCAGAATCAACACAACCTGTCCAGCCAACCGCAGACCCCTGTACTCAAGCGACACACCAACACCGGGGCCAAGCTATGGGGTCGCGTCCGCAGCAAACTGCTCAGACAAAAGGTTTCTGGCCCGCATATGCGCACGCACGCACGCACACATGCTCCACTCCTTTGAGCACTTTTTCTCTTATACTTGTTCCTCCTAGTCATCCCTTTGCCACTTCCATCTGTCGACTTTTTAGTTGTGTTGTCCTCCCCGCCTGGTGTCATTCAGCACAGAATGGACTGTTGTTCTTGTCATCTGGTCTATTCATCCAATCTCAATAGACCATCCGAGGTGGTTTCTTATCACGACGCTGTTAAGCAGCTTTTTAAAATGGAAATTAAATTAGGGTCACGTCAGTCATTTAAAATGTCAATGGTTCTTTTCTGTTAATGGCCTTAATCGCCGCCGCCACAATGTTGTTCTCAAATGTACCATTAACTAAACATTTATTCTCCACCATAATAAAGCGCATTTCTATGAATGGTTTGTTAAATTGCAACAATACTTGGACTTTAATAAGCAGGATGTGGAAGTGTAAAAAAGGTCTTTCACATGTAGTAGTAAAAAAATGTACATATAAAAATAGAATAAACCTGTACCAACCAAGTGGCATTTCCGCCTCATTGTGACAGATCAGGTTGGCTGGGGGGGCGGCATTGTGTCCCTGCGGCCCCCGCCGGGTGGCCGGTTGTCGGGGCGCCTCGTTGGGGCCGGCGGACCGCCCCGGGTCCCTCGGTGTGGGACGTGTCCCGTCCGCCGGGCCGCTCTCGGGCGGACCCCTGGGCCCGATCCCGCCCCTCGATGGATCGGGTGGGGTCCTCAGCCGGCCACAGCAATTACAGCACACTTCTGTCAGCCTTTGTGCATGTATCTGCAGGCACACGCCCCTCTCTGCAACAAATAACTCATGAATATGCAAATCGCTCGTGTATCCCCTCGCTTATACTCTCGTCCTGTACACTTTTATAATTCACATAATTAAGGCCACCACACTTGAGTTGTACAGCCGGGTTCACGACCCTTGTCCTGCTGTCCTTGTCGTGTTCTATCTTGTCCTGTCCTTCCCTCACAGGGCGTAGCACGACAGCCCCATGCAACACTCATATTTAACGTTTCATTCTTGGAGATAATGTAGTGATTTACTTCACGCATCCTGTTTACAATTAGTGCTTTGTCTTTTGTCTTTGTTTCTCTCTCCCTTCTCGAAACTTTGTTCTGTTCAACTGATCGAGTCTGATTCTCAATAAACCTCAATTATGTTACCACAGCGGAAGCTTAAAAACTCCACTGTGACACAGTTCAACTGTTCCGGCATTCAAGGGATACAGCTTTTCCATTCTGCTTGACCTAACAGCCGAACAGGACAAAAAATAAAATCAGAAAAGTGACAGATCAGAGCCCCCTTGTGCTCAATTTAAGTACTGTCAGCCATTTCCCAGAGTCAGCCATTTCACATGCTGTACTTTGTTGTTCTTCATTAATTAACTGTAACGTGCACATTTGCCCCCTGTTTTTCCATGCAAGACATTTAGGTTACAAGTTTGGTCCTGCTTGCTAATTGGTTACTCACACAGGGTTTTGTTGCTTCGGGTATAGCCACGCATGATGCATTGTGTGTGTGTTAAGAAGTGCTTGTTTAGGATATGATTGTCAAAAGTTGTGGTTTTAGGGTTAGTGTGGAACTAAGATAGAAAACCATTATTGACATTAAGGTGACGCACTGAGTGAATGACCTTGTTTTCATTTGTGTTTCGTACAAATAACCTGCAATTTGTGTACACACTTGCCAATTCAAGACAACGTGCAAGCGATGAAGGAATTATCTCCAGTATGTAACAGAAGGCCTGAAGGAGGCATCCTAAAAGTTACACTTAGCGGGATAAAACGATTGCTTAAGAAAGCAGGCTTCCGTGCTCTGACCCATAGGCGTTGTTGCAGTGATTCTTTGCTGCGCCGGTCTCCTCCCTTCACCTCCATGTTAGCAGACGGCATTAGGAAGGTTGTGGTCGTGTATTTCGTCACAGTGTCACCCCCGCTGCGCACACGCCCTGCACAGAACTCCCATGTGAAGGTCCCGTTCATCCGCTCGCTCGTATTCAAAGAGGCTTTTGAAAAGCCGTTTTTATGAGTCCACTTGCTGTGCTTCACTTTCGTTCTGAGCTCTGTTACCTTTTGATCCTGTCAACCCCGCTACAATTCTCTCTTTCTGACCACCCCCATTCGGCACGACGCCGATTGCTGTTTGACTTTCTCTGTTCAAAACAGCGAGCGCGCCGTGCTGCTGCGGCGAATGATAATCCTACAAAAGGTCGTGCGTTGGAATTGGAGCAGCTCAATGGTATTTGTCACCCACATATTGAAAGCAGTGCGAGATGCATGAGTGGACATTTTATTTTACTTTTTCAATATGAGATATTCTTTCTTAGACATACTATTCCACCTCGCTTCTCGGTATGACGCAGTGCAGCGCTACATTTGACTTACTGTCAATTAACTGTTTATTACTGTTCATTATCTCAGCTCTTCTATTGCATCTCATTAGATTGTGCTGGTGTACCTAATGTTGTGACTAGTGTATGTAAAAGTACAAGTAACGCTCTCCAAAGTAAGTACTGTATTTTCACCGTAGAAGATTTTCTTGTAATAGGTGTTAGATACTCTATAGAACAGAAAAGCAATAAGGTTCTCAAGAATCGGAAGCAGCCAGGAATTGTCCTTAAGCATGAGCTAATAAAGACACACTGAGATTTGATATGAGCAAGAGGATGAGGATGGAAGGGCTGGCTTTGAACAGTAATTGGACGAAAACAAATTCCGATCCTGCTTGTACTACTCAATGTGGTACGCATCCATCGTGTTCTCTGCCTGTTGACCCGCTTGCTGGGTTTTTGCTTTCTTTGTGCCCTTTCGGCCAGCTTCGAGTTGAGAACAATAGAGCTGTCGTGACAGCTTACCCGTCCGTGGAAGACCACCGGATCCGAGCAGTTTTATCCGCAGTTATTCCACTTTCTGCCCCTGCTGCCTTTTCGTATTTAGATTAGTGCTGATGGGACACTGTGGAAATGTCATTCATTTTATCACTCCGTTCTGGGTTAGGGTCGGTTTGCTGTTTCCAGTTATTTATTTTGAAATAGTACAATAGTAATGATGGTAGATTTCGCACAACCAAAAGTGACCACCATTCTCATGCTGAGCTATTTTGTTCCTTCTAATATGTTGAGGCTTCCTAACTGTGTCACAAGCAGTTTTCAGTGTCTTGAGAGTCGTGCCGATGTCTAATTTAGGGCACAAAAAACAAAGCTCGATGTATATTTGTACCTTCTTGTCATCTAGTGGAAGAGCATTTCATTATTTTGCCTGTCACTGCACGTCGCTGGCACGGATAGATGAACAAAAGTTGCTTATTTGTACTAAATAATTTCCCCCACCAGTTAAGTGAAATTGGTTCGGTTGCTTCCACTTTGTGAAGAACCAGAGCGGGATGCGTCCCATCTGGAACAACGCTCCCATTGGTCCCGCGAGCCTCATAAACGAAGCTGTGCAGTTTGAGAAGACTACTCATAAACACTCTGAAGCTAATGACTATACGGTAAGCACAGCAATGTTATGAGTCAAACCAAATTAATCTAGCATATATGCGTTTTGAATATTGCCGTGAGCGCACTTATTAGTGTTGTTTTTTTTCAAACACCAAGCTGTTTTTGCACAATTTCTCAGATCTGCAGGATGGGATCGGCACACATTTTCATACCGTATGTAAGATGCTTACAATTACTGTTCATTTTAGCCAGATGAAGCTAAACAATAGTACTACAGTATATGGTACAGCAAAGTTGGTGTGTTGCCGTGGTTGTTATAATCACAGAGCATACGGGGTCTTTTGTGAGAAGGCAGCGATAGAACTACTTGAATGAGTTCTGACGTTTTTCCAATCCTACAAAATCGTCACCTTTGAAAAATTCTATTGATACAAATCCTGTGGTTGGAAATTCCAGCTTGTGTCTGTAAGATGCTCCCTAAGCTCACGCCTTGCCTGAATCCCAACTCACTGCTATCTGCTGCATTTGAAAGCAACACGCAGTAAACTTCTTTCCCATTTTTGTGGACTGCTGCTGAAGCACGTAGCAGCGTAATTGAATCCTCAAACCTTTCTTTTAGGAGCTTGCGTGCTCTCGCCGTACGTGCGTGGGTTTTCTTCGGATACCCTAGGTGAAGACCCTAAGTTGTCCATAGGCGTGAATACACTGTAGAGCCTACACGCGGCCCACATTGTGTGAGACATGCTAAATGAAATGCTCAGAGTGGTATTTAGCATTTTCTATGTCAGGAAAAAGCACGTGCCCCACCTCCAACTTGAACTTTTGTCGCAGGTTTTGTGTTCCTCTGTACAGGCAGCCCGAACCCTCACAGGCCCCACAAAGAGAACTTCAATGCTGGAATAATGGGATCCTTATCCGAAGCATAGTAGCTGCAGGGTATCTATTTATATGAAACACAAGATCATCGTAGGTTATCACGTGATCACAATCATCAGAATCCATTGAAAGATTTGTTTCATGGGGTGGCATTTTCCCATCCCCTTTGGGCTGGAATACAAACTTAAACAAATAGTCTTGTTATTAAATGTGATTTACCGGGAGTGAGAACACATTGTTCTCGTTCAAATGTGTTGCTTTATTTCTGTATTTCTGTATAAGGGGGAGGACGTATGTTTTATATATTTTAGTTTTTTCAATTGGCCTTCTTCGCGTGAGCGTGCGAGAGTCGTCCCCTCGTGTCGGTAGCTGTGTAAAGAATCGGGTGCAATGATGACCTGTCCCTCATCTCAAAGCCAGTCCCTGCTGGCAAAACGGACAAATGCCATTTTTACGAGCCAATGAAATGCGCTCCCTGAGAATTTCGAATGGCCGGAGCCTAATGCTGCCAATAAGTGTGTATTGTGTGCCAAAGTTGATGATTAGAGTTTGGGTTGTGAGGACATAACAAAAAAGCCATTAGGCGTGGTGGCCTCCAGTGTGTCCAGATCAGTGATTCCCAACCGGTGTGCCGTGAGCGTTCTTCGTTTGTGCCGTGGGAAATTACCAAATTGTACTTAATTGCTCAACAAATTCTTTATTTCCAAGAAATAATGTATCTTTATTCGTCTATTTCTGCCAGTGAGGCATCGTGACAGACAGAACAAATGAATGCTCTTCTATTAGATGACAGATGCATGTATCCACTTTTTGTGACATTTCTGTTTGTTGGTGTGCCGTTTTCAATTTTCCAATTGTAAAATATGTGCCTTGGCTCCACAAAGGTTGGAAATACTACTACACAACCAAATTGTCTGTCTTATTGACTCAAAATCTCAACATGTGTTCAAATAAAATGTTACAGTGAACGCCCGGATTTTCTCGGTTCTGTTATGTTAATGATTTGCTAAAAACAATCAAGTTTAGCAGCTTGAACATGAAATATCTTGTCTTTGTAGTGTATTCAATGAAATATAGGTTGAACATGATTTGCAAATCATTGCATTCTGGTTTTATTTATGTTTAACACAACGTCCCAACTTCATTGGAATCGGGGTTGTAGTTTCATGAATGCATTTTGATGACATTTTTGGTTCCTATAAATCTGGAGCAATAAAAAAAAAAAAAAAAAAGTGTACTGTGCCAAACTAAACTGAATTGTACTGCTTAGCGGAAACGTTGCTCAAGGTTGTCATGTAGGAAGCTGTTTAGACCTGAACTCTACCCAGAACAAAATATCATTTTCTAAAGCAGAACTATAACTCACAGATGATGAAAAGCTACCCTTTCTTGGAACTGTTCTCCGGAATGATTGTGGACCAAGATTTGGGATGAAGGCATTTGATAATGTATTTCTTCCCATTGAAAGTTGTTCCAGAAAGAAACGTTCAGATCACAGCTATCTGATAATGTTAAGAAGCAACATGTTCTGCGTGCTGATAATGAACCCTTATCCAGACAGCATGTTTCGTATCACTCAGTCTTTCTGTCTCTGTTTTGTCTTCCAGCTGGATCCTCAGACAGTTCAGTCCAAGAACTGGCACATGGACGTCATCGAGATGAACGGGGTAAGATATGAGACGTCAAACAAAATCTGAAAAGCCAAGCCGTCTCCTGGCATTTTTAAGTCTTCAACTATGTTTAGAAGTAGACTAAAAGCCTCAAATATGAAGTTAACTGACGGATTGCAAAACATTCAGAGGGTCAGAGGGGCCCAGGCGTGGCTGCCGCATACTTCTTCGAATTTACCGTTTGCTTTGCTTTGGGTTGATTTTTTTCTTTAGATCAAGGTGGAATTCTCCATGAAGTTTACAAGTCGGGACCTGAGCTTGAAGAGGACGCCATCCAAAAAACAGAGCGGTGTGTTTGGAGTCAAAATCAACGTGGTAACAAAGTGAGTATGTTTCTGTTTATTCAAACCAAAATGTGCTTTAACAATTGTCGTCGGCCCTTTTCCAACCGTTGCGGCTCACCTGCGCTCCTCCAAATGTTGTTGATAAACAAATGTGTCCACTGTCTTCAACTTAGATGCATTGTTACTTATAACCAAAGAAAACTCTGCAGTGTACATCACAGGGTCCAAAAACAGTTGGCTCTCTCCTGCCTGCCATACAGGTCCTACCGTATATCAAACTGTCCATGATAAACTTTCCTCAGGTGTGGATTCCTCGTGGAAGGAGGTGTTCCAAGAAAAACAGTATAAAATGGCGAGGACAGTTCTCAAGATGTGTACAATGGCGTGTTTGTGCCGTTTGCAGGCGCGAGCGCTCCAAGGTGCCTTACATCGTCCGCCAGTGCATCGAGGAAGTGGAGAAGAGGGGAATCGACGAGGTGGGAATTTACAGGATCTCCGGGGTGGCCACTGACATCCAGGCCCTCAAAACGGCATTTGACACCAGTAAGAACTTTTTCTCACTCTCCATTTTAGTACAGGAGGACAGTGCTGTACGACGGAGAAAATGAGTCAACTTCCCGAGACGAAAGAAGTAAAAGGGAACTGGATCTTTTTGTCTTGAAAGCAACACATTTCAGACTACAGAATGCTGCTCGACTTCTGATTTGCTCGGCATTCCAAACAGTTTTGAGATAATAATTGATAAACATAAATAATCTGCTCCAAACCGGGGCCATGCTAAAACCTTTATTGACTGCGTGGATGTCATTTTCAAAATGTAAAAACAATAAAACACTCGGTCTCAAGTTTGATGACCAAAGCGTAATGTGAACGCGATGCAACTTACTTTTTAACACTCTTGACTGTCACAGGAAATGAAAGACTTTTATTTGACCTTAAAGATTGCATAGAGTCAAATGTATTTGTGAGACTGAGGATGTACCGTTTGTTCTGTATTTCTGTACCTGTGCAACTTATTTTTATCAAAAGAGAAGCGTTTGTAAGGATTTGTTGGCCAGGCGGTGAAATTGAATTAGAGAGTTTTGTGATTTATATGAACTGGCAGTGCTGAAGCTGCGCATTATGTGGGCGCCTCGTCCTCACGTGATTTTTGAGCTTGCCTGCATGAGTCGCCACCTGGGCATTTTTGAGAGATGGTATCATCCCACTAGAGTATAAAGCAGCTCTGTTATTGAGAGTTTTGTCTTCGCTTTGTAACTGGGACTGGCTGACCCCTAGATACCAAAGACATCCTGGTGATGTTGAGTGACATGGACATCAACGCCATCGCGGGAACCCTCAAGCTGTACTTCAGGGAGCTGCCGGAACCTCTGCTCACCGACCGCCTGTACCCGGCCTTCATGGAGGGCATATGTGAGACGGGTTTTTACCTCAGTGCAGGACTTTTTTTGCTAAACACGATCGGATGTAATGCGTATTTCGTCTTCCGCAGCTCTGTCCGACCCTGCGGCCAAGGAGAACTGCATGATGCACCTCCTACGCTCACTGCCCGACCCCAACCTCATGACCTTCCTGACTCTGCTGGAGCACCTCAAACGGTAAATTCTTCCCACCGGCCTCCCAAAGATTGTGTGCTGCCTCCATGGCAAAATCACATTCTAAGGAGATAGAAGACGAGAGCTGAGCTAAAGATTCTGGCTGCAAATGATGATGATTTTAATCATCGATTAATCTGTCAATGTTTTATTTCGATTAGTCAGTTTTAAAAAGAATGTAAATTTCACAATCAGAATCATCTTTATTTGCCAAGTATGTCCAAAAACACAAGGAATTTGTCTCCGGTAGTTGGAGCCGCTCTAGTACGACCACAGACAGTCACTTGACAGAGAACACTTTGGAGACAGAAAGACATTGACCAAAAAAAAAAAAAAAACAGTCACTGAGCAATAAAGGGTTGCTAGGTAATGCCGGTACAATATATTTGATTTATTTCTTTATTTTTTTGACAATTGTGCAAAAAGATGCAGAGTCCTCGAGCACTTAGAGCAGTTCGAATGATTCATATCGCAACAGTCCGGTGCAATGAGCATTGTGCAAAGGGCGCGAGACTTCAAGGAGTGGAGGCAGTTTAAAGTGACGAGTAGTGCGATCATCTGGGACAAGGTTGATTGTGCAAATGTTGCAGATGCTACTCTGGCATGAGTGGCCAGTATTGTAAATTTCCATCCCTTTATTCCAAAACAGAACATTCTTTCAAATTGACATAAATTGATGCCATAACATGTCAGAAAATAAGCAAAAAGGTTGATCATTGTTTTCCAAAGTAAATGTGAGTGCGAATGCTTGTTTGTCTAAATGTGCCCTGCGATTGGCTGGTGGCCGTTCCAGGACGTAGCCCGCCTCCTCAGCTGCGAAAGGCTCCGGCTCACCCGCAACAGTAATGAGGACAAGCGCAATAGAAAGTGGATGGATGGGTTCCTCAAACTTGGCGAAGGTCTCTCGTGACCGCCATTTGAGTTGTTTTTCCAAATTCCGACTTTTCATGCAGCCAGATCGCATTAGATTGTCCAAGTGTACCTAATGTTTTGGCTGTTCGGTGTGCCTCGTGTTGAACGCTCGCCTCGTCTGACTCCACAGGGTGGCGGAGAAGGAGCCCCTCAACAAGATGTCCCTCCATAACCTGGCAACAGTATTTGGCCCCACTCTGCTCAGACCTTCAGAGTCCGAGAGCACCAAGGGGCAGAATATCACCTCCGTCTCTGACATCTGGTCGCATGACGTCATGGCGCAGGTAGCCCTACAGACAATAATACACATCATATTACAGTTTTTCTCTTTGCATATTAACAATAACAGCTGGGCTATAAAAAAAAAAAAAAAAAAAAAAGCGGGGATATGGCAGGTCATACATAACATGAAAACATATTAAAATAATATTCCAAAACGTCTTGGTAAAATAAATTATTATCAATTATGAAATACTTAATATTGTATAGCGATTCACTAATCCGCGCGTTCCCACTTATGCATAATTCGGGTTACATTGCCGCTGGGAGGAACAGAATCCTGTAAAAAAACTCGCGCTTCCACATACTCACTGTTAGAAAGGTTCTTGCCCTCTAAAAGAGCTTGGCCATTATACTAAGTTTCCATATTAATTTCCCTCCCGCACAATTTGAGTGCGTCTACGCTCCATTCGCCCATCTGCTTCAATTCATCAGTCACGAGGGATTTTTTTTTCTTCCTGTTCATTCTTGTCATTTAAAAACGGAGTAGATATCCTCAAAAGAGTAGAGCATGCACAGAGAAAGCCGCGTGCATTCATTCCAGTAAGGCCACTAAGGCAGTGCTTGTCTTGGCGATCGCTTGAAGGCTCTGTGTTTTCGTTCCAAGCTTGCTCAAACCGGGACATACTGTCAGTGAAGCGCGCTGCCATCCCAGGAATCACATAATGTAATAAACCAAGACGTAAAATGGATATTGCACATTCCGTTATTTCAAATTGTCCTGGTTCTTCTTGCAGTATAAAACCAACCGTAAATCAAATGAGATCATGACCAACATGAGAAACGATTTTGTGGAACTTGCAATCAATCAAATCGTGTTACGATTTTAGTGGCATCGTAGCCACAAAGTAATATGTACAATGATTAGAAGTTGCAGTAAAAGGACAATGTAGCAGAGAAAGCCAGTCGTAGAAAGGAGAGTTAATACCCCAATTTTCATGGTTACAGTGTGTTCCATAAAGGGGAGGGAAGGAGGACATCTTCCGAAAGCGCCTCAAAAGCGGGCTCCGTCGTGCAAAATAATGAGTTCAAGATACGAGCAGCCTTGTGGGATGGAACTTGTTTGGAAGTTGGGTGGTGGTTGTACTGCACAGCAGAGCGTTCACAGCTCTTCAGAAGAATACAATTCACCCAAAACAACACGTAGTAGCCTTCAGACGCCACGATCTAGCTGGAGGTTCCACTGTATTGCAGGAATACAGTGGAACCTCAGTTCACAAACTTAATTCGTTCTGAGAGACTGCTTGGGATCCAAAGCAATTCTTTCCATTAAAATCAATGAAAATCGAATTAATCTGTTCCAGCCCCAGAGCCAAGTGCGTGAACTTAGCCAATATTGTGTGTGTCCAGGTGCAGGTGCTGCTCTACTACCTGCAGCATCCTCCCATCTCCTTCGCTGAGCTCAAGCGGAACACGCTCTACTTCTCCACCGACGTTTAAGCCCGTCTCGACACCTGGAGAACCAGCGAGCGAGAGACTGTGTACGATCCCCGGTCCTCCGACTTCGCCTCTCCTGCAAGCGGCCATCTCCTCTTGACTGTGCAGCAACCCCCCAACACACACACACACACCCGCTGCATAGGAAGGCGGTGACGTTTTTTTTTTTTTTTTTTGGTCGTCTCCATATAAAGTCATGTTCGTAATATGAGGAGACCAACCAGATGAGAAAAGCATTCGGGGACCGCACTGGTTCAGTTTTCAGGAGGAGGGAGGGCTTTTCGGAGGCCACAGCCTGGCGCCGTGGCACAGGATCAAGCCGGGGACGCGCCGTCGAGCTTTGTCCCCTGCTTAAAGGCATTCCACAACAACTGCATTTATGTTTTATAATAATTCCGGTGTTTCCCTTTTCTGTCTTCCTGGCTTTGAGCATGAGGAGAAGGTGTTTGTCTGTGTTTATGTGCGGGACTGAAAGAGATTGAATGACAGGCTCTTTTTCTTAAACAGACATTCCCTCCCCACTGGTTCTTAGCCCTATTTATTTTAAATATCTATATATATCTGTGCCTGTACAGTTCTGTGCAACTAGAGAGATCATCTAAGGAGTCTGTTTTTTGAAGTCTATTCAGGTAGTGATGTTATTTTCTAGTCAAACGTTTCTCATTCACCATATTTGTGGTTAGTAAATTGTACAAAAATGATCACCACAGAAGTTGTCAATTTGTTAGCCACCGCTTTGTCGAGGAAAACAGACACTTGGGAGTCAACGGGCTGGGGGTGAAAACAAAATGAATGAAACATGTTGCTCCCCCCCCAATTGTGTTTGAGGTGCAAGCCTGTTCCGAGCATCTCACTGCGCCGCTATAATCGAGAGGACGATTTGTGTAGTTGCCCTCAATGCATGTAACTCAAAGAGCGGTTGTGTGCAAAGGCCTTTTTCTGCTCTGTACAAAGCCAACCTTTCTGCTATCAGGTCTGCAATATAACCAGAAAAAAAAAAAAATACTGCAAAAACTGAAAGTAACACTGTTTGGTATTTTTCATATAAGTAAAAAATAAAAAATGTTGTATTTTACTTTTGCAAAGAATTTAAGTATGCTGTACTGTAATTTTGAGGCTAAATATAAATGTGAACGTCCTCCCCTTTTTTTCTTTTTTTTTTTAGTGAAATAAAAGACAAACCAACTCACTTTGTGATGATGAGTTCCAGTTCTTTACAAACGAAACCATGGATCCACAAACAAATGCGCTTGCTAAAATTGTGCTGTTTTTTTTCTCTCACTGTTTGTGTAGGTTGCCATCGAGGCAATGGACTCTTCTTGTTTGTCAAATTCTTTGTGCTTTCCACTTGTTATCCGAACACGTTCACAAATGACTTATGCTAACGATATTGTACTTACCTGTGGTGTATTTGACTGCTTTCAAATATGACGAGAGGCTCTGCCTGACTATTAATGAGAGACTTTAGACTCATCAAAACCTGATAAACTGCTATGTACCTCAACTTTCCTTGTGTTTAAGTACTTGTCATGCTCACACACAAGGTGTTGAAACATGAAAAAGTCCTTTTGTAAAATGTATCTCTTTGCAGAGCACGCTACTGGAACAATCGCCTCATGTTTATGAGGTAAGAGAAAGCTATGGTAGTCTGTTATTCACTTTCATGGCTAAATATTTGACTCATTTGTTTTTGTGAGACTGGTCGAATCAAACATTGGACACTAATGTTGTAAAGGTGCTTTGAGTATTTTGAAAATAGTGCTTCATGATAGGTGAAGCCCATTAGTGTGTAACAATGTTTGCTCTCACAGTTGCTTTGGTACATTTCTCAGCTCACAATTGAAATTCTCCAAACTTTTCATCATAGTGTCAATATAAGGCATTAAAAAAAGCCGCTTGTCATATATTTGAATAAGTCACAAATGCTTTGGCGCAGCCATGAAAATGATGATGTACAACTCTTTGCTGTTTCCGACATTGTCAATTGCTTATGATCAGAACGCATTATGATGGGGTTCACCCTTCAAAAACATGCAGGCATTTGTTCACTCCATAAATCTTTACATTTAAAACGGTTGAACAAGTTGTCACAATATGTCAAGCTTATTTCTAAATATTTCCAGTTGGACTTTTTTTTTTTTACTCTGGTTAATCTTGGCTTTCTTTGACGAAATGTAACGTGTGTTGTGAAGTGGCTCATGACAAGAGAAGATATTTTTGGGTGATTGCGTTGAGAATTTGCGGCCAAAGAGTCAGGTGCAGGAAGACTGCACTGCACTGTATGTGCATGTACAGTTTTCCTTCTGTAGACTGTGCTATGATCACATTTTTTGTTTTTCCTTTCTGCACTCACATGATGTGTCAACAAATTACCGTCCAACTACAAACAGTGAAAGCGCAAATGTGAATCTCGTCCAGCATCTTGCAATCAATCTTGCGCGTACAATTTGGAATAATTGTCATCAAAACTTTAGCCGCAGTTTACATTCGAACATCCCTCCAGAGTGCACTTTTAGATTGATAACATGACTCGGCAATTTGACTGTTTTATCTGTATACAATGTCACAAGGAATTGTCATTCTGACATTTACTTCTGAGAGACGAACTAAGGCTTCTTCTGAGCAAGAAGCTGGCTTTCTCAGGTAATTTCCATGGTGTTCTGCTATTCGTCCAAATAGTTTGTAGAAATGAATACTGCTTTGCAAATGTCGAGGATGATTTGAGGAAAAACTAACTTTCCTTTCTTTGGCAAACTACTTGGATGGATAGATACCGAATTGATCCCATGAGGGAAATTAAATGTGAAATGTTCAAGTGGCTTTGTGTTTGTTTCCACAGAAGAATTGGAGCAAAAGTATGAGACGTTGTCCCTGATCCAGAACGGAGGCAATGGAGCAGTCTATGGTGGGATGAGAAAAACGGATGGCTTGATGGAAAGTGTTTTGTGTCTATTCTCACGTTTTAAAGTAACGCGACAAATAGACTAGCCTACACAGGTCATCGTTGCAGCGCCACTAACCAAATGTTTACGGTTTATGTCCGACAGGTGGCGATCAAACATCCCATTGTCAGTTCCATAAACGGGAACGCACAAGTTGGAGGAAGACATGGAATCATTTCTCTGCTAGACTGGTGCAGTCTGGACAAAAGATTGTACTGGTGATGGAGAGGCCAGTACCCTGCATGGACCGCGATGACTACGTATGTGAAAAGGGCCAAATTGAGGAAGCGCTGGCAAAGGTACTGATGCTCGGTGGAGCAGGATTGTGCACACACATTATATACGTACTTTTTGTCACAATGTGTTTTCATAACATTGATGACATACATTGGACAAAATATCGCAAGGACCAGCAAGTATATAACACTTTTTAATACACGAGGTTCAGTCAAAAATAAATGGACCCAATTTCATTTAAGCTACCAATAATTGTCTTCAAAAAGGTTCCAAAATGCGAATGGGGAAGCTGTGATAGGCTACAGCACGGTCAAAAGGCGAACAACAACTTTTTGACTGTGCTGTGGCCTATTGCAGCTTCACCATTCCCATTTTGCAGCCCGTTGAAAATGTTTAGTGATGGTTCACGGCGCTCTGCTTCTGACGGGCAGCCAACAATGACGCCATTTCCAAAATGGCCGACAGGAAAATAACAGGCTTAAACATTCATTCATTCATCGTCCGTTCCGCTTCTCCTCACGCGGGTGGCGGGCGTGCCGGAGCCCATCCCAGCCATCTTCGGGCGACGTTCACACCAAATCCTAACTGTCCTCTCTCGTCCGGACTGGACGCGTTAAACGCTCCCGTTCTCAACTTTAGTCCAACACATGTTGTTCTATTTCCCTTTTGGTATGCCTATTTTTCGTCTTTTTAGCGTTATTTTCTTTTTTTAGTTAGACCCCTTTGTGTGTTTCCCTCTAGATCCCTTGTAATGTCATTAAATATACCCCAAATTCCACTCTTTGTTGTGTGTTCTGAGTTGAAGTAAGCCTCTGTCATATAGATATTTTATCAAATGTAGCAACCTTCAGATTACGAGACTGATAAAAACGTGTCTCGTCACTTTCCCCAAATGTTATCCATAAAAAGTGACGCGGTGCCCCTTTACGAGACAAATTAGTTTGATTTTAATGAATAAAGCGTAAATCGGACTAACCCAGGCGTTCGTATCTTTTTCCAAATGAATTACATACATTTTCTTTTCAACCAATATACGCTACAACAGAGTGTGTAGTGGAGAAAACTTTTTTCCTTTGTGGCACGGCAGCTGGTAGAAAGAGCTGCATATAAACAGAAATCCAGCGACCGCACGCATGCCGGCACATGAACTCTATGCTGCATGTTCACATTGCCAATGACGTATAATCAAGACACTTCTATTCCTAGTGGGTTTCTTTTGCCAAACGCTCCAAGTCTGGACCATCAAACCGTATCATGTGCCAGCCTTCGTTAACGGTGAGATCCTGAGCTCCTCTTGCAGCGTAGAAGTCTCGCGACGGGGTGTTCCCGTCCAACACCCTCAACTGCAACCGTGCACACTGCTTCTCTTTGGCCACCTGCACAAACATGACGGGGCTTTACATTGACCATGCGTCGCCCTCAGTTAACTCTTCTCCTCAAAGCACAGGGGGCAACACAAAAATACATTTGGGTCACTCCCATTAAACCAGCCATTCATTTTCAAAAACTCCAAATCTGTTTATTTTGTTTCTAGTCAATACATTTTTACGTTAAGTGTTGTCAGGTTAGTTTGGGCTAGAAATGAGACAAAGCTGGACGAAGTGTCTCGGGAGAGCGACGTCTGGGCTTCCCTGCCTAAGCTGCTTCCCGCCGTGACCCGACCCCGATGGATTCTTGGGAAGATTTGGAGTTTTTGCAATACTTATTCTCATTCAGGCTCTCATCAATATCATGTCGTATTCATTTAGTATATAATGGCAGTCATTATTATAAAAGCACATGAATAGGAAAAAATCGATAGTCCATGTTTGTAGTACTTAAGTTATATTGTATTTTTCTGTATAGCAATTCTTACCTTACCAACGGTGCTCAGTAAACTTTTTCCAATGCCAAATCCTGTTAAAAAGACATCAATGAACTGATAAGGCAGAAAATAATTCAGTCCAAATCCCAAGCCTACTAAAAATAAAAAAAAGGCAAATTATTGTAGCGTTAGGGTACAAAGGCATGTCACTGTGGAAGGTAATGTCTTACACTGTACACTTTTACAACTTGGTAACAAACCTGTAGCTTTAATAATTATCCCTTTGGGAATAAATGATTGTAGATTTTACCCTGAGGGTTCAAATCCATTTACTACCGGCTTTCCATGAAGAACAAACACACATTTGATGTAAAATCAGGAGTAACACATACTGTATGTGAGAGCAACAGAAATAAGAATCAAGACGTGGTAAGGATTTGCCGAGAACGCTTTTTACCTCTGAATTCTGGCATCACATAAAAATCCTCCAAATACATGGACCGCCCCTTCCATGTGCTGTAGATGTCGAAGTAAAGGGCGTATCCAACAATTGTGAAACCTAAAGAGATGACCATCAATAACACGTTCAGTGCATATTAAAAAGTATTCAGAGCCTTTGCCGTGACGCTCATATATTGAACCCGATCGGGTGCAATTTCCATTTCTTCTGATCATCCTTCATTGGAGTCCAGCTGTGCTTGATTATACTGATGGGGCTCGATGAGGAAAGCCGCACCCCTGTCTAGAGAAGACCTGACAGCTCACACTGCGTGTCAGAGCAAATGAGACTCAGGAGGTCAAAGGAACTGCCTGAAGAGCTACGAGATAGATTGGTGGCAAGGCACACATCTGGCCAAGGTTACAAAAACATTTCTGCTGCACGTCAGGTTCCTAAGAGCACAGTGGCCTCCATAATCCTTAAACCATGACAAGGTTGAACAGTTAATTTACACTTTCTTTGAAATGCATTTGCCACTTTAAAAATGGTTTGAATTCATTCAAAACAACGTAAATGTGTTTTTATTCAACTGACGTATTGGAACAGTAACAATGTCCTTGTATGTGTTGGAAAATGAACATTTGAAGAAAACAGAGACCGCAGCATTTTGTGACCTCATCGTGCACGGTGGCGTCGTATGATAGCGGCCCCTCTACTTGAAATCGTGTCAAGAGGGGCGCTGCCCCTCGCTCATTGCAGGGGTGCTGTGGCCGTTATTAACACATCTATGAATGTGTCTGGTCATAGATGAATAAGTAAGGAAGCAATCTTGTCTTTGTGGATTTGTACTACGAGAGCGAAAGAAATCTTTGCAAAGAGAGGAAACGGTGCAAGTCGCCACGACTTGTTAGCCCTTACTGAAGCGCAAGCAAAAAAAAAAAAAAGAAAAAATTCCAAAACCAAAATCACCTTCGTTACACGGAAGTGACAGAGACCGAAAAGAAAAGAAGAGAAGAAATACACCCCTCTCATTCCCGCGACCTTCTCACACAATTAGCTTGGTCCGGCTGCGCTCAAACTGTACCGTATGTAGGCTAGGGAACAATAACACATGCATAGATCATATCACACTCATGAAAATAGGAAAAGACATTTTCCACATCGACTTCCTCTCTGTGAAATATTTGTTTCAATTGTGTTGTACTGCTTTGATGGTGGAAAATGTTTGAAAATGCTTTATCTTGGTGTCATACTTTGACATCCCATAACAAGGGTGTCTCGAGCTTTTCTATCCGTTTGATAAGGCTGCAATCGACATTGACATAAAACGAGTGGCGAAAATGAACGCTGCACAGAAAGAAGGCGAGACGGAATCATTTTACCTTCTTTCGATTGACTTCCTTCTGGCACCTGCGCAACGAGGCACTCAAACAAGGGATTCTGGTTGAAACCGTCACGCTGCAGGTCTAAAGTTCAACAAATATGTGAATAAAAATATATTCATAATAATTAATTAATTAGAATAAGAACCTCTTTTTTCTCTCGTGTGACTTGGCAAAGACCGGCAACAGCAAAAACACAAAGTTACAGACACAAAATGGAACCATCCGAGTCATACTGTATCTAGGAATCAAACAGTTGAGCTAAAACATCGGCATTCTATAGAAACTGCTTTCATTTCGAACAATTTCGATTTTAAAACATTTAAGAACATTGATTCTTTGAGCTTTAACAAGTTTGAATGGCAATGCTTAATTCTGCACACTGCCACATCCCCATTTACAAACTATAAGAGGGTGTGCACACTTGTGCCACCACGTTCTATCAGTTATTTGTTTTTAACTTCCCCTGTCTGTTTTTTTTTTTTTTTCAATTCAGTTGTACATCTTATAGGTTATCTATGTGTTGAAAACAGTTTTGAAATGATTCATCTTGTTCTGATTTTTGTGGAACACAAAAACCTGATGTTTGTTAATAGTCACCTCCTTTGTTAATAGTTGTATTATTGACTGTGTTGATTGTGTGAATGGAAATAAATACATAAGGGGAATATATACAAGTTTTGTTTTTTTTCCAGTGTATGAATAATTTTGGCGATGGGTGCCCTTTTATTTGTGGCTTGAGGACCTGCCCCCAAAAATGTCTGTGCACTTGCCTGGTCCAGGGTGTAACCCGCCTCTTACCTCTTAGGCGTCTGCAGTGAGGAGTGGCTTCAGAACAACTCCGTGACTGTTCTTGAATGGGCCAGCCAGAGCTCTGACTTAAACCCAATTGAGCACCTCTGGAGAGACCTGAAAATGGCTGCCCACCAACGTTCACCATCCAACCTGACAGAACTGGAGAGGATCTGCAAGGAGGAATGGCAGAGGATCCCCAAATCCAGGTGTGAAAAACTTGTTGCATTATTCCCAAAAGACTCATGGCTGTATTAGCTCAAAAGGGTGCGTCTACTAAATACTCAGCAAAGGGTCTGAATACTTATGGCTGTGTGATATTTGAGTGTTTTTTTAATAAATCTGCAAAAATGTCAACAATTCCGTTTTTTTTCTGTCAATATGGGGGTGCTGTGTGTACATTAATGAGGCAAAAATGAACTTAAACGATTTTAGCAAATGGCTGCAATAGAACAGTGAAACATGTAAGGGAGTCTGAATACTTCCCGTACCCACTGTATGTCGTAATCCTAAATTCTTGAGTTCAAACTCAAGCCGGTTTAACAAGAATCAGGTCAAGTCCAAGTGAATAAGGCAAACACAGGAGACTATTAAAACCAGGAGAACACAAAGGGTACAAGTATTGTGGTCAGCTTACATGGACTATACAGGCGGAATTATTGAATTCTAAAGATGAACTTTCCTTCAGTTTGCTAACTATTGACTTTCATGGACCACAAGATTTACAATTAAGACATTCACACATCAACAAGGAATACAAATACAAAGTGATTTTATTTTTGGGTAAAAAAGAGAGCATGAAATCAGTTACAATCGAAGATGAAACAATGTGACAGATTGCCTCTTCATTGGGCATTCATATATTTACAATTTACGATCGAACGACAGCCTCTACGCCGTTCCAGAGTTTTCGGTTCAGCCCCAATAAATTGTCCATGTATGCGTGTTTTAAAGCTCTTGTCAGTGTGGCGACTGTGTGCTCACACAGGGAGACTCCGATCGGTCCGTCTTCACCGTTGGTTCTAGTGTGGTTGAGATGGGGGTTGGGATTACAGAGCTTTTATTCTCCATGGAAGAGGCGGACGAGGGTAGTGATACCACTATGTACTTCTGCATGGGTCGTGAACCAGGAAGTGCAGGGCCGCCGCCTGGCTCCAGTTTCACCAAGGGCTGCAAGGTTGAAGAAGCGCTGGGTACGGTGCTTGTAACCGTTGAGGCGGACTGGGAAGAGTTGATGGTGATTACCTGCTGGGGGAATAATACAGGTAAGAATGCATGCTTGTGAACAGTAATTCCACACCCATTCGTGGTTCACTATTTACCAATTCACATATTACCAGTTTTTTTGCTGAAAAACATCGATTCGTGGTTTTCGTGCTCTCTTTCTGAAAATCCCTAGCGACTGCCCCACACTGAGCACCGTGACTGAACCGGCGCGCCTTGCAGTTTGGCAACCGTTTTCATGAATGGCTGATCGGTCGCCCACTGGTTTTGCCGCGATTCAAAATGTGAATCTCCGACGCACCCCGTCGCAAATGACAGCCAATCAAAATGCAGATAAGTTTTAAACAGGCGAGACACCGAACATCCACCGCGCCACTGCCGAGCCATATAAATACAGTTTACAAAGCATCAAATATTGTGTTTTACAACAATACTTCACTATATTTACAATTTGTAATGGGCCTGTGAATGAAAAGGTGAAGCTTGTGACCAAAATGTACTTGCACGGTATGCACCACGCTGGGTAGTTTAAATGAATGAGCGCGCGAGATGCTTTTCAAATATCCACACACACTTTTATTGTGTGACACACACGTCCACTCTCTTGAGCAACCCGTTTCTTCATTTATGTTTTAATAAATGTGATCAGGTACAATAAAGATACTGTATGTACAGCAACCAACGTCTGTACAGGCTCGGTGTTCAGGACATCCATACAGCCAATCGCTCAATGTGCGGGGGGGGGGCCGAGTTGGCAAGTCTCGTTTTAACGCGATGGTCCGCTCCAATCGGGTTGGACAGCATCGCACAGCGTGCGGCAGGCCTAAGATGCCTCCAAGGCCGTGTGTAAATAGGAAAGTACAAAAGTAACGACGGAATATGTTTAAGTACCTCCACTGAGAGACAAGCTCTGTATGTCAGGGAGGAGCGAGGTCTCGCTTGGATTGTTAGTGGAAGTTACGGAGAATCTTCCAGTACATTTTTTCCCAAAATCAGATCATCTGGAAGCCATTTATTTTTAGGGGCAATGCTGTCAGAGGATTTTGAAATGATACTAAACAGTTTTGGGGATCATCATTTGTGGTACATATACAGATTATACGACTAATGTAGGCAATTCTAAACATTTTGTTGGGGTCGACAATTACTTCGCATTTGTTTCGCTATCTGTGGCAAGGTTTAAAACCTTGCTGAAAGAGAATTTGGATTGTTCTTGAGACCATTGGAATCTGTGTAGAGACAGTGGCGATTGCTGCAAAACTCAAACGTACCTGCTGTGTTGAGGCGGCTCCTGCACTGGTTCCCATGACGATATATTTAGTGGCAGGTGGCGATGGCTGCGATGGGGTCCCTGGTCTCGGCGACATCAGGGTGAGGGAGCTTGGAACCTTAATGATGCTGGGAGTGCGAGGCCCTGTCGATCCACTGAGTCCACTTTGTGAGACAGAGAGGGTCGGCCGTGGCTGCAAGACAAACATTCCCAGTTTTAGAGTCACTGGTTTCCAGTTATCATAAATAGGATCCATAAGGAGTGGGTTTTTTTTTTGTTAGCAACTCGAGACAAAAAAAACTCATCCGAGTGACGGCTCGTATCGCAAAACATTTGTAAGTCCCGGTACCACTGTATCATCAAGCGTCAGTGTACCTGTGTGATCGTTAATGTGGTTCTGTTGACTTGCTGGGCTTGCATTGCGGCTTGGGTCCGAGCCTTTATTACATGGGAGCACAGCATGGGTGCGAGGTAACCGTAATCCATCCGATATTGTTCCACGTTGTCAGGTGGGGGTCGAATCTTGGCGATGACACTGGCACAGTGTTTCTTTGGAAAGGAAACATTTTTCAGATTTTATAGAAAGATATGCAGTAATCCACATATAACTCAACATCAATTATTACCAGTAGGAGGCTTTGAACATGGTCCGCTCCAATTTTATCAATGTTGGAGATCACTGGTCCTTCCATCACTGCTTTGATGCGAGCGCCCTCTACAGCAAGCCGAGGAAGGATCAACGTCTTTATCACCTGCGGGGACAAAGTTGAAGGTCGGCGCTGATGAAACAAGAGAGTCTTGAAGTTCAAGGAACCGAACCGGGAACTCACGTCAGGTCCCAGTTCAGCAAGTCCGGCGATGCAGCCGTACCGCGTTGTCCACTGGGTTTTGTCATCCAACCAACTCTGAAAAGACAAATCAAGTGAAAAGAAAGTGTTGGAAAAACATATACTGTATATTGCATTCTATGTTAATTATAATCTCCTATCATTTTCTGTTTCTGTGCGAGGATCACAAAAGTCGGCCTCGTTCCTGGTCCTGCCCTGATATTGTCTTAGCAAGTTGGACCGCGCTGTCAACATACTGGAGCATACACGTGCGCTCTCACAAGTAGCTCGTCTAACACAGAGGCAACCAATCAGAGGGAAGTGGGCGGTCTTAGCCAAATATGGACAAAGCAGATACAACACTGGGTCAAACAGAAGTAGCTGTCAGAGGGGTCTTTTCTGGACACTCGTATGAAATTGAAATGAAATTGACACACTTATACAAAGTCCATGTTAGCGAGTCATTCTACGGAGGTCTAAATAGCCATAATATGGTACCTTTAAATATGGTTCCAATGTATATCACAGTGAATAATTTCATACTTCCCAACTCTGCACTCCTTGTACAAATACTGTATCACCGCAGTACAATTAAGTCTACAGTGGACCCCCTATTCGCGCGGGATAGGGAGCCAGCCCAACGAATAGATACTCCTTATAACTGCCATGAAAAAAGAAAGAAAAATGCAAATTTGCGAGGGATCGGGTACAAAAACAAAGAAACACACAAATAGCAGGCGGATTTGGTAAAAAAAAAATAATAATAATAATAATAATGCAAATAAGCGGCTATTAGCACTTACGCCACTTTTTGGGGAAATACAATCAATCAAATACACAGGAATACTTTGGACTTTGTATTCAATGCAACTTTTAGACTGCACTACAACCATCTCGTGGTTTAAAATCGTGGTCGTGAAAACAAAAGTCACCTTAGTAAATGTCTTGGTGATGCGAGACTGGATGTTGTTGGTAGTGGTGCTGAAGGTTTTACAACTTTGCGCCATGAGGCGAGCAGCAAAGTCCCGCAAAGCCCAGTGGTTGTCCACATCCGGTCTCAAACACAGCTGCTTGCTGACGATGCACGTAACCACAGCCGGGATGAGCTCGTGCAGCTACAGGGAAAATAACAGAAGAAAGGTGGACGTGATCAAAAGTCACTATTATATGTCCCGATCAATCGGAACACTGATCCTTTTACGCACATATTTTTCCAGGTATAAAGTGGGGTTGTCCATCAGTGCTTTGACCATCCGCATGAGGTAAATCAGGAGAGCCAAGTTGTTTTGCACCACATTAACACGAACCTGTCACAAGATCAAAAAGACAAAAGATTATTTGCTAATAGTATACATGTGTATTGAGAGTATATACATTGAATGTTTAAGCAGGAGACGCTCACTCCTTCTGAAATAAAGGTGCTGAATCTTGGTAGCATCTGATACAGTCCCGGGTCTGTGGCAATACTTTGCAAAGCTTCCTGAAGTACAAAAAGAGAGCAAATAAAAGGCCAAGCAACAGTAAAAGATGTCTTTGTCTTTCATCAAATCGATCAACAGTTTCCATCAACTTATGCATATGAAAGTTCAGGTCGAGTTCAAGATGAGTAGTAATGTACACACAGCTCTCTTGGCTTCACAGGATCCGACGCATGCTTCAGTAATTTCCTTGTAGTACAGCTGCTGTTCCACAGAAAGCTCATGTGTACTGCGAGGTTTCAACCTGATGGGACCCTTCTCTTTACCTGAAACAGACAGAGTGAATGTCGACAGACAATTAGAAGGACACAATAGCTACTTAAGCAAGAGGAATTAACTTCAGGTTACATTTGAATAGAATAAAAACGAGATAGTGACCTTTACTATCAGCAGCTGTCATCCCCTGATTTTTGCCTTGAATGGTACCGACCTCCTCCTGACCAGGTTTGACAACTTTGAGGGGTTCAGTGGATTCCGCCTTTTGCTGTTCTTTGGGGGCTACAAAGCAGTGCATTGCAATTAAGTTGTTGACTTTTCCCATTTATTCTTCTTATGTTGTGTTTCAAAACAGCTTTACCTGGTGGTGGATTTTCCGGAATAGACGGTTGAATCCCCTCGATACTTAACCAGTGGGCTGAAAGATGTACAGCAACATGTGAAAACTGAGAAACACCCAATAAAGGAATGTTGTACAAATACTATGTATACCTTTAAGAGACACATCCAACGGAACTCTGGGAAGTGGTGTGTTTATAATATCACTAAGGTCCACTTCTTTCTCCTCGTAGAAATGAAGCTCTCTTCCACCACCACTTGCGAAGCGAAAAGGGATAAACTCTTGCGACTGGAATCCATACAGGGGCTGCAAAGAGCAAAAGCTACTTAAAATGCATCATTGACATAAAAACCACTGTAGGTGGCGATGATACACTTCCTCCAAATAAATCAACGTAGTGCTTTTACATAAAAAAAATCACTTACCTCCACATTTTTAAGTTTGAGGGCATTATCAATATCACTGGTGGTTAGTTTACGTCTCTTCCCGTGATGCATAAATTTAAGAGCATCCTTAAAAAAACAAAAAAAAAAACAGCAGTAGCACATAACAGACATTAAGACTGTGACAGCCACACGGAATTTTCCTCAAATCGTTGTGGTGTACCTGCGTAATTTCTTTAATTCTATAGCTGACTTCTTCACTTAGGGCTGTGCAGCTGTCCTCCTGTAACTGGCCTACTCCCACAGACTCTGCCATCGCCTTCATGGACTCTGTAGGGAGGACTACCGAGCACTGCTTCTGCCGCCTTTCCTCCGCCATCACTAACTAAACACACAGGTTTGTCAATACAATACCTTGCATTTGCAACAACATGATTAAGGTCACATCCATGATGCAAAGTACACGGAGACCGTGACAGAAGGTTGAATGAAGTATCACAAAAGTATGCAAACATCACTGCAATGTCTCAATACGAGTTAAGGAAGTGAAATGGATTCGAGTGAATAGTCAGTGAGGGGAAAGCCCAAAATATAATAAATCATTCTGGCAAAGATGACTGCTTTTTGTGATTTAATGGTTTCGTTCGCAGAAAAGTTGACATGAAGTTCATAGGTTTAACGCAATAACATGGACTAAGCCTCAACCATGAAAAGGGAAACTCATACTGTACATCAACTTGTGTGAAGTCAAAAGAAGGCGGGCAAATCGCTCTCACAGACATCCCGAACTAACGCACACAATGCTGCAGAACTCAAACAGCACAAGTCAACACCCCTCCTCCCGAAAATAAAGCGCCTTCCTCTATGTCTTGTGTTTATTATGTAACTGTAGCGAGCTGAGTATGCGGTTGTGTGTTAGCCTGAAGGCTAATTCACTTAGCTTTAGTGGACGTTTTTCCAATTTACCTGCGTAAAGCGTCCTCCTTTTAGGGGGTAAGCGGTAACTTACACGAATATGAGCACTCACTGTTGAGATATGCAACGAGACATATTTCGCAAAGCTAACCGTTCGCTGAAATAATCCATTCCATAAACACAACTAGCCAGACGGCGGACAGCAACAGGAAGCTCCATTCGTGATGGAGCACTTGGGTTCCGTTCCGTCGCCATTTTGAGGCAACTTCCGGTTATCTTATTGCATTTGCGAGACTACAGTTGCATCGACAGACCAAACCGTTTGAAAAACACATTGAAAAACATAGCTATTATTAGTGTTTGTCCCTCTGATAAATATTAATGTATCTACTGGAGCCACGATCATTGACAAATATTTTTTTATGGACAGTTGAATGCATAGATATTGTATAGCTCTATGGTAGAACGCATGAAACATAGAAATAGAAGGTAGATTCGACGCGCCCATTTTGAGCTACGTACCTACGTCGACGCTAAGCTAGGAGGGTCAAAGCTGCAACACATTCCATGTGAGCGAACGGCAAGAAAACCAAAATAACAATGATGTCGGTCAATTGTGCTGCATACAAAACGCCGTACAATTACAACAAGAGAACTTCCTGAGGTTAGAATAGGCTGGACATATTTCAAACGTTATATATTGATAGCACGTGCTTTGGCGTTGACAAAAAAGTAAACGTCATGAATTGAGCCAGTTACTACTAGTTACGATCGTGGCAATGCATCTTTCGATGGGAACGTCGAGCGTCCCAACATGGCCACCACGTAGGCATGTCCGTTAGCCTGACTGATGCAGGTAGCTGGCTTATCTAGGCTACTTATCTATGTTGTCCAAAGTTTGTCGTGGAACTATTACCACCAGTCAAGTTTACGGGCAACCGTTTTGCGGTTGCAACAGAGACGCAAGTCAGGAAGCGTGCAAGGACATCTTTTCAAGTAATCATGTTTCGATTCATATCCCACACATTGCATGCGGCTCAAAAGACATCAGTGAATATATCTGGCTCGCGTATTTTCCCAACAGATTACGACACGGCTACAGTTTCCATTTTACGGTGAGTTGCTTTTCGCTGCGCTGGCTACTGCTTCAGTAGCTATCATTTCATGTGGGTAATTTTGGCATTTGCCACGAATAGAAATGTGTACGAGTTTCAGTAGTAGCAGCTAATAGATGTTTGATGCCTTTTTATTCAAACTTATACGTTACTGAGGAATTGGCTGGCTGTGACTGCTGTGTTTTGCTCTTCTCAAAGGGTTTCCAGTGCATGTACGGCAAAATACCTCAGCACAAGCCCAGCGAGATTCTGTGAAAATACACAGAACTCCACTAATGCAGTTATAGTGGCAGACTCCACGGAACCCAGAACAGAGCGTCAGCAACAAACCCGCGATTCCAGTGACGTCGACAAACTTGATGAGCCATATCATGGAGACAATATTAAGAAGATGGATGGTGCTCAGGGAAAAGAGGTCGCGCCTGTTGCAGCCAAGAGTGGGAAGGAGAGTCTCCTTGATCTTCTGGGAGCCATGAAGGTGGATGTCACCAGCAAAAGAAGGCTCAAAAATGTCAACGTTAAGCAGAGTGTCTCCCAACCCAAGTCGACGCCGGTTGCTATGGAGAGTACCATTAGCATGTTTCAGAAGGCTTCACGGGAGGCTTCATCTCGGACGTGAGATTTTTTTAACATCATCTTCCAAACTGCTCTGTACTTTTAGTTGTCACCATTTAGCAACGTGACAAGTGGCCGCCATCTTTGTGGAATTAAAAAACAACAACAACATGAAATAAGTGCTTAAGTGATGCCTTTTGAAACTCAAGGTAATTTTGACGTGTCGATGACGCAAAAAAACCCCGCCTCAATTTCTTTGGAATCCATCATCCGATTTAAAAAAAAAATAATAATAAAAATCTTGCTGCATTGTACTCGGGTTGAAGTGACCGTTCCAAACAGACGCCGCATTTTGACAGACTGTCATTTTTGTGAAATCTTGTCACGTTGCTACCTCCTGGTCACGACAGCAACACTGCAGTGACGCGTTGGGCTTTCTTTATTCACCGATTCCCTTTCTCTTTTTTTAAGTCATACGCTGGATCCAGAACTGCTCGCAGCCGCTTGTGCTGCTGCTTCCACTCTTCCGAACCGCGTCCAGGCAGAGTCTGAGCTGCTGAAGCAGCTGAGGCGGCACGAGGCCATCACTGAAGCTCACAGGAAGGGTGACGTGAACAACCTGGGGTGCGTTCACATCAAACCGGCATACATGTCTCTCATCATGTCGTCAACATGTCACCAGTCATTTTATGCTCATCGAGTTATAATTTGACACCCAGCGATCACAACATTATGACCAGTTGTACAATCTAGTCAATGAAATAGAAGAAGTGAAAGAGAATAATGCTTCCCAGTCGTTTTAATTGATATTGTCACAGTGGCGGGCTGTGCATTTGTTACCTGGGCCTTCAGTGGGTATTTAGTCGGCTTAATCTACCTTTTAATACCACCACTTTTATGTCGCAGTTATAGAAACCTTCAAGACTATACAACAAGAAACCTGTGCCACGTCATCAGTAGCAGTTCCGATGATGACATCTTTATCTAATAACATGACAAAAACATAAACAAATAAAATGCACTATACTCACAAGATATGCTGATTATTAAATGTGCAGTCTAATGTGTGCGGATCGCTCAGACATGTTTTGCGACACTGTTAGACATTTCTGTAAATTCTACAGTTACTTACCACATACTGCACAGTAATTGGAGTTTAATTCCAGTTTACAGTCTCATAAATTGTACTACTGTCTTAACAGGCTAGTAAAAGTTGGCCGTAACAGGTTTTGCGTTCACCAACCAGAGGACGGAAGATATTGACGTCTTTGACCTGTGAAGACGAATTTGAAATCTGATCGTTGAAAGAAACAGTCCCATTGCTAATATAGTTCAAAGATGCATCAGACAGCACTGTCCTGGGCAGATTACATTGATTTGGCAGCACATCGAGGTTGAAATCTGACTGGACCACCAACAACAACAAAAACATCCACATACACGTGCTGGGAGCAATTGAGGCCGAGAAAAACGAAATGTAGACAAAAACTGTTGGAAATAAATGAATACTAGGCCGTAACGATTCATTTGGGAGCGACTCGATTCGTGATTGCCGATTCGATTCGAGGATGATATTGGTTCCTCTAAAACGGTTCAATCCGAAACAGTTCAGTGTTTGTAAATCGATTGGGTAACTTTTTAGCCACTTCATTTGACTAAAGTGCAACTAACAGCTCCTCAGGTTGGATTAACAGTAGCTTTACCTGCGACTTCTGATGTTATTTTTCAACATAGATCGTATTGTAATTGAACACGAAACACGTAATGCTCAAACGTTCGAATTATATTTCTTACTACCCACTCGCTGGTCACGATGTGTCACGTAGTGGTTACGTAGCTCTGAGCAGCTCGTGATGTCGAAGTTACCATCTGTCATGAGTGAAACGCACTACAGCAGTGCTTCTCAAAGTGTGGCACAAGTACCACTCGTGGTACGTGGGGCTCACTCTAGTGGCCGGCAAGAATAAATGAATTCAGGGTTCAAACTGGGCATCATGTTTAAAGTACAGTTATATTTAACTTTTAAGCACAATACAACATTTTTTAAAGACATTTCTTTACGTACAATGTTTAGCTTTTATGTGCAATACATTATTTAAGTACAGTGTTAATGTTAACTGCACAATTTAACAGTGTCTTACAATAATAAATTATATACTATAAATATTAACTACTTTTTAGCAAGAAAGCCGCAGATTTATTTACATTTTTTTGAGAACTACGCTGCTGTATTTGAATGTTGGTCATGATGGTGGTACTTGGAGTGCTCAGTATTTTTTAAGGTGGTACGCGGTGTTTCCTCCTCGATTGTTTTTGATCACTGCAAAACAAAAATGCGTGGATACTTCTGATTTAAGCTTTGCAGAACGTTCCCCAATGTCGTCAACAAACAAGGACAGTCCAGTCGCCTTGACTGAACCTTTGCCGATTCCACTCGTTAAGTTTAGCGCTCTACTCAGTGGCACGCTGCTCCGTCATATTTCCTGCATTGCACGAGCTCATCATCCCCTGCGCATTTGCTTCTCAGACTCGCCCCCTCCATAGCCCCGGAAAAAAACGACACTGTTTGATACTCCGGTGATCCCTGCGACGTCACAGAGAGGATCGCTTAATCCAGTAATGCTTTACGTCTTTATCATTAAAATTAAAAAAAAAAAAACGACACACACACACATGCGTATCCATATAAAGTCTGTCATGCCTCAATCCAATGCGTTATTTCCTAGTATCGATAGAATCGATGGATTACCTTTTAAAACGATTTAAATCTCGATGTTTTTGTTCGGAAGACTCACTAGCCAAGGACAGACCGATGCAGTTGGATCGTAGGAATATAAATGGATAGATTAATATAATGGATGAATCATTCCACCCCTAATGAATCCAATTTCATATGGAACGCATATTATAACGTCAGTGCTTGTGATCGTGTTTAGGCCAGCAGTGAAGCCTCACTACTGCGCTGTCATCGTGTGTGTAACTTACAGTGGTACACTTGGTCAACATTAACCTGGCGACCTCTCAATGATTTCTTAGAGTGATTCTAGCTGACATGAAGGTGGGAAGATATTCCAACCGACAGAACGCCCGGCCAGCCAATCAGATCAGGTTTGATGACGATGGGCGGGGCTACACACAAGAGCGAGGAATCACTGCAGAGCTGGACAGCGTTCGCAGAAAGTAAATTGTTTGATTCGGGGCTGACTATCTCTTGAGCTGCTGCTGAAAAGAAGCTGATGTTTGTTATGTTTTGTTTTTAAGGAGGAACTTGTTTACAGGGAGAAGACTTAACATTTTCTCTTCCACGCCTGATGAAGATAGAATGGACGCGACATTTGGTAATAATTCATTGATTGGTATCAGAATTCATCAACAAGCATTTTGAATTGTGTTGAAATCCAAACAATTGAGAGGTTGAACAGCATCCTGAAACACATTTTATTTGTCCTAAGAGGTTCCACTGCATTTGGACATCATTATACCGGGTGATTGAAAAGTAACTCCCTATTTTTAAGTACCGTAATTTCTGACTGGGGGCCACCAGTGGGCTTCACGCTGGACTGGTCACCAGCCATTAGGAAGGATATTTATATATATATATATATATATATATATTACAGATGTTTTAGTATTACATCACACAATATATCTAATGACATTAAATGTACTCCCCCCCCCCCCCCCCCCATCTTTACATGATTGTGCTTTTTAGCTCGACCAACCCTGTGGGACGCAGACTTTGCTAACCAGCTGTCTTCTTCTGCCAACCAAATGCCCCGAAATGCCTTTGAGGAAATGATACAGTGGACCAAAGAGGGGAAACTGTGGCAGTACCCAATCGACAATGAAGCAGGTCAGCCAATAACCGCTGTACTTTATTTGGCTAGATACT
The DNA here is from genome assembly GCF_024500385.1 of Phyllopteryx taeniolatus. NCBI lineage: Eukaryota > Metazoa > Chordata > Actinopteri > Syngnathiformes > Syngnathidae > Phyllopteryx > Phyllopteryx taeniolatus. The sequence goes on along the minus strand of NC_084518.1, from coordinate 2,439,893 downwards.
GTAGCGCGTGAGCACGAATGACAGTGTTCCGGCCTTTTGTCAGGTCTCGAGGAGGAGGCCGGCGTCCCTTTCCATGAGCACGTCTTCCTGGAGAAGCACCTGGAGGCGGGCTTCCCCGAGCAGGGCCCGATACGACACTTCATGGAGCTTGTGGCGACCGGTTTGTCCAGAAACCCCTATCTGACCGTCCAGCAGAAGAAGGAGCACATTTCCTGGTTCAGAGACTACTTTAATCAAAAACACGATGTCCTCAAAGAGGCTGAGGTTTACCTCCATTAAATTTGGACAATTTGTTGTGATTTCAACATCACTGGAACAATAAGAAAGGACCGTTTTCTCCTTAGGCACAGTGAACAAAACTGCGCGCAGAAAGTCAAATGATGTAAAAGCTCTTACGTAATCAAGTGAAAACGTGGGTGCTCAAGCAACTGTATTGTCAACACATTTAGTCCACAATCATTTATTTTTGTTGGAAACATTCACCTTACTAACAGAGGTAGAACTCATATTTATGAAAGGTAACTGTCTGAAAGAGCACCATAGAGGAAAGACTCAACTAAATATGAGGAATATAAAAACAAGGTGTTTTCAGTTGGAACGGTAACATCATTAAAACAACATCGTGAATGGATGTTTGATGATTATTACATTGGTCGACCCTCGCAGTGTTTTAAGGGGTGTTGAGAACCGGCTGTCATTTTGATGGATGATGTTTTTCTTGGCAGGCGGTGAAATAGGTTGACGCTGGCATGTCGCATCGCGGACCTCGGCTCATTCGCGGCACACGTTGGAATAGAACTTGAACCTTGTGCCCTTGAAGAGGAAGTGCTTTTCAAGTGAACGACATACGAACAATGAAGCATGCAGTTTCTTCGTGCTTTATTTATTGTATGAAAAAGCTTGCATAAGGGAGCGCTTGACATTTGACAAAAACACTCCCATTTCCACATTTTGTTCACTTTTCCTTAAACATGTCCACGAGTGGCAAGGTGATGTCTTGGCAATTTGGATAATTGCTGGGCAAATAAGCATGTTTGTTTACACACCTGGGCCCACATGCAGACAACAACGTTTATAGACTAGTCATGACTATAAAAATGGCGGCACGGCGGGTGACCGGTTAGAGGGTCTGCCTCACAGATTCTGGATTCAAATCCCGGCCCCGGGATTTGAATGTGTGGAGTTTGCACGTTCTCCCCCGTGCCTGGGTGGCTTTTCTCCGGGCGCTCCGGTTTCCTCCCACATCCCAAAAACATGCATTGATTGGATGTGAGTGCGCTTGGTTGTTTGTTTGTTTGTATGTGCCCTGCGACCAGTCGAGGGTGTACCCCGCCTCGGGCCCGATGACAGCTGGGATGGGCTCCAGCACGCCCGCGACCCGCGTGAAGAGACGCTTAACGGCTCAGAAAATGGATGGATGGATGGACGACTAAAAATGCTGCGAAACTGGCCGTTGTTTTTCATCTGTATGTCACTAGGGGGCAGCGCTGGCACAAGTCCTCTTTTAAAGGGGGATTTTAAGTACGGACGGTGGGGCAAGATATAAATGTTGAATAAGAATCAATAATTGGTCAATAATTAAATACGTCATGGCGTTAATTTAGAAATCAAATATTGTGGGAAATAAATAAGGTGCATTCAGGTGCTGTGGTGGAAGTAATGTCATAAAATAAGCGACGCACAGCCTAAAATGATTTCGAAAGTGAATTTGAACTTTTCATACCCACATTTTAAAAGTTGTGTAACATTTTCATCTCTAAATGGTTGTATCTCCTGCTATGATAAAGCGTAATGATTTGCTTGCCCGATGAACATATGCGAGCGGTCATCTCGCCAAAGAAGCCAGATGACCGAGCGTGCGGCAGGACGTGAAGGCATCATCGCAGCCTTCGTGTGGGCCGTTCTTGTCAAGTTGTGTCACCGAGCGCCACGCTCGAGAAGTTCAAAGCAGTCAAAGTCACGGTAGACTTGCAAAACCAACTGACAAAGTCCTCCCAGTTGTGAATTAGCGCCGCCGTCGATGTGAGCGTCTACGAGCCTGAGCGCCGTGACATGGCTGAGGTTCCGCCGCTCCGAGTAGACCCGGACTTTGAGCCTCTCAGCCGGCCGCGCTCTTGCACCTGGCCGCTGCCGGAGCTCGTTGACCCGGCCAGCTGCACCGCAGCTTCCCCGGGCCCGTCGGCGCAACAGGAGCCTGCGGGAAACTCGTGCTCGTCGGAGGAGAACCGCGACTTGCACGCGCCCCAATGCGGGGCGGTGCGCCGCCATCCCCACCTGCAGCAGCTGGTCGTCCCTTGCGGCGCGGCACCCTCGGGGGGCTCCGGCCACAGGAGGAGCAGCTCGTCCCGCCGCAACGCTTGGGGGAACATGTCATACGCCGACCTCATCACCAGAGCCATCGAGAGCTCCGCCGAGAAAAGATTGACCCTGTCCCAGATTTACGACTGGATGGTGCAGAGCGTGCCCTACTTCAAGGATAAAGGAGACAGCAACAGCTCTGCGGGCTGGAAGGTGAGCAGCTCGACATTTTTGCCACGGGACTTCCCGAGGGGCAACGCATAGAAACGCAGTGATGAATCGCCACTTTTGAAATCACAAGCCGATAAAAACCTGTTTTTCCACTATTGCATTCCTTTTCAAAGTGGGGTTGGTAAGGGCGAGAAAAAAATGCTTGCAAACACATCGCAATGGTATTACACCAGAACACGACGAGCAATTTTGATGTGCTTTCGAGGGCCACATAAAGTGACGTGGCGGGCCGGTCACGGCCCCCGGGTCACCGCTTTGACACCTGTGAGCCGGTGCATCGAACTCTCACCTTTTCGAACAAATGCATCCATTTGAATCAATCCCTAAATGCAAACTATAAGGCGCCTATCATTGGGCACGACCGGATGGCGTTTGTCACCAGAGACCAGGGGTCTCAAACTCGCAGCCTGGGGGCCAATTGAGACCCCCTACTTGACACCAAAGTTTTCTTGAATCCCTTGTAAGCTACCATCGCTCAGGTTCGTGACCTCTTTCGGCGGCGTTTGTCGCCAAGTTAGCCGAAGTAAATGAGCAACGTGTCACTGCTGAGGCATATGCAAAATAGTCCAGTGGAGTGAAATGGGGTAATTTCCCCCGGCACACTTGACGATGACGACTCATGGCACACTATCTGCCGCAGCACACTTTGGGGGCATCACTGTTCAGGACAGGTATTAGCGTATTGTTATATTTTGAGTGCAGCAACACATACGTTCAAATGAGTCTGTGTGGCCAGTGGCCACAATCACATGTTTTATGTGCCTTTCCTCATTTCGCATACGGTATAAAAACACACATTGAGAGAGTGGTAACAGGCATTCTCCAGCCATACATACAGTAATATAAACCCCAATTCCAACGATGTAAAATGTCAATTAAAAACAAAATACAATGATATGCAAACCCTTTTCCACCGACAGTATATTTCATTGAATACACAACAAAGACAAGCTATTCACACTGATGAACTTTGTCTTTTGTGCAAATATATATATATTTTTTTAACACATTCCAAAAAGGCTGGGGCGGGGGAATGTTTACCACTGTGTTGCATCACCTTTTCTTTTAACAACACTCAATAAGCATTTGGGAACTGAGAACAGTAATTGTTGAAGCTTTGTAGGTGGAATTCTTTCCCATTCTTGCTCGATATAGAACTTCAGTTGCTCAACAGTTCGGGGTCTCCATTGTTGTATTTTGCGCTTCATAATGCGCCACACATTTTCAGTGGGAGACAGGTCTGGCTTGCTGGCAGGATAGTCTAGTACTCTCACTGTTTTAATACGAAGCCACGCTGTTGTAACACGTGCAGAATGTGTCTTGGCATTGTCTTGCTGAAAAAAAGCAGGGGCGTCCCTGAAAAAGATGTTGCTTGGATGGCAGCATATGTTGGTCCAATATCTGTACGTACGTTCCAGCATTAATGGTGCCTTCACAGGTGTGCAAGTTATCCATGCCATGGAGACTAATACGATATACTAACCCATACCATCACAGATGCTGGCCTTTGAACTTTGTGCTGATAACAATGCAGATGGTCCTTTTCCTCTTTGGCCTGAAGGACACAATGTCCATGATCTCCAAAAACAATTTGACCACAACACACTTTTCCACTTTGCGTCTGTCCATCTCAGATGAGCTCGGGGACAGAGAAGCGGGTGGCATTTCTGGGTGTTGTTGATTTATGCCTTTCACTTTGCATGGTAGAGTTTTAACTTGCATTTGTAGATGATTCGAAGAACTGAGTTAACTGACGATGTTTTTTTGTTTTTTTTCCCCTGAAGTGTTCCCGAGTCCACCTTGCAGTATCCTTTACACAGCGATGCCGTTCTTTAATGCAGCGCCGCCTGGGGGATCGAAGGTCACAGGCATTCAATGTTGTTTTTCGGCCTTGCCGCTCACGTGCGGAGATTTCTCCAGATTCTCTGAATCTTTTGATAACATTATAGACCGTAAATGATGAAATCCCTAAATTCCCTGCAAGTGAGAAACGTTCTTAAACCGTAGGACTATTTGCTCCCGCAGTTTTTCCCAAAGTGGTGACCTTCACCCCATCCTTGCTTGTGAACTGATCTTTTCGGGGATGCTCCTTTTATACCCAATCATGACACTCCCCCGTTTCCAATTGACCTGTTCACCCGTGGGATGTTCCAAACAGGTGTTTTTTTTTTTTAGCATTCCTCAACTTTCCCAATCTTTTGTTGTCCCTGCCCCAGCTTTTTTGTCTAACGTGTTGCAGGCATCAAATTCAAAATGAGAGAATATTTTTTGAAAATGATAATAATAATCTTCATCAGTTTGAACATTAAATAGCTTGTATTTGTAGTGTATTTAACTGAATATAGGTCGAAAACAATTTGCATATGATTGTATTCTGTTTTTAATTTATGTTTGACACAACATCCCAACTTCCTTGGAAGTGGGGTTTTTACTTGAGTTACACTCACCGGTGTACGTGACTCCAAACATGTATTACCCTCAAGAACAATCAATCTATATTCATTGTGACAACTCCTCGTGGAGCTCGTGGTTTTGGGGTCTAGCCATCATTTCCACCAACATTTGCTCAGTATACAACCTGAGGATAGGAGATCATATTTGCCCTGAAACTGTTGGGCCGAAGATTGGGCTAATGTACGAAGCGCGGACTTACGCAGAGGAAAATGCCCCAAAATGAGAGAAAATCTATAGTCAACCTTTTATATTTCAACTTTGTAGCACTTCCTGGAACCTGTCTATGGCAGGAAATGCCTTTGCTATCAAATATAGTTTCCATTGTTTCGCCCCCTTGAAGAAAAAACATCGGCACGCTTTGTTTCAGCAGTCATTTGTAACTACTGTAAATACCAACGCAATATTTGGTAAAAATGCAGACAGTATGCAATGAGCTCTCCATAGCTTCCCGTTGACAATGACAGGAGCTGACCCGAAGAGTTCAATCGGCGTTCGGTGAGTTGCGTGTCGTTGGGGAAAGGGGCTGGCCGAAGGGGATGCCGGGAAGAACGTCAAACATCCTCCATTCCTGAGCTCAGCGCTCACATCCTCGTGGCCGTCCGTGTCTTCTCGAGTTTCCTCAGCGGATGCTACAGCTCTGAGAGAGAGAAGGAGAGGGATGCTTTTTATTGCATCACTTCCTCTTCTGGCCCCAACTTTTACCCAAGTCAAACAAACAGATACCCTACCAAAGAACTATTTCATTCCATGGATAAGGAGGTCATAGGTCATTTTCTTTCATCTTTAAGGAAATAATACATGACTCTTAATGACAAAATATAGATATGCAGGAGTTTGTGGAGTTTTTCTGAAGGTTTGCGATTCAGTGCTGATTCATTGGCATTATAAAGCCTTGGGGGAGGTTTGGTTGGGCCCTGTTATCCACGCATGACCACTTTTGTTTTCCAGAATATTAAATTGGTCTTATAAAATTGGTCCAAATAGCGCCTTCAGAATCAGAATCATCTTTAATTAGCCAAGTATGTCCGAAAAACACACAAGGAATTTGTCTCCGGTAGTTGGAGCCGCTCGAGTATGTCAATTGACAGAGAACACTTTGGAGACAGAAAGACGTTGACCCAAAAAAAAAAAAAAAAAAAAAAAAACAGTCACTGAGCAATAAAGGGTTGCTAGTTATCTGGTACATTATTTTTTTTTTTTTTTGACAATTGTGCAAAAAGATGCAGAGTCCTCGAGCAGTTGGAATGACTAACATTGCAATATTTATGACCTTCTGATTATTGCCAAACATTGATGACATTCTTTTGAGACTTGGAGATTAGCTGCAGGTACTTCTACTTGCACTGTATACTGGCTTTTGCTTAATATGACATTAAAAAAAAAAAAAAAAAACACCAAATTGTATTGTAAGAAAAACTAGTAAATGGTGTCTCCATAAAGGAAAAATAGTTTAAGCTACTAATAACCACTTTATTGTTGGTGCGCACCCTGGACCTTGGAACCTCTGTTAACAGTTATTTTTACACTTTCCTGTTAAAAAAAAACACGACAGCCCCCCCCCCCCCCCCCCCCCCCACAATGAACTATGACGCATTTCCTGGCAAGTGGATGGAAAACAGTGCCATGTGTTAACATCCCCGCCCGGCAAAACACAAGGCTCCGGCTTGGAAAAAGAGGAGGAGGAACCTATAATCGAGACTGTACATGTTTTGTGAATTTCAGTTATTTAGTTAGTTATTACATTTGAACTATTCTTAACGTTATGCTTTCCGTTATTTCATATTGATTTGAAAATGCACATGCTTGAGAGTAATGACACTTCATCGTGGGTGGAGGGTGTTGAGTTTGAGTGTAAGTCTCCGCCTATAAACGACCTGAAAAGGACGAGGGCAATGCTGCCGCCTCTAAGCCTTCCTGTTGGCATTGCTTCGCAGCGCTTTGTTTTCCCTCTCAAACTGCAGCACTATCGCAAGACGTCTCTGCCAAGAGAAAAGGCCCCTCGCTGGGGGGCGAGGACTGGTTCCCCTTTGTGATAGTGCTGCCTCGGAGAATGGCTGTGTGCAACCCAGGCTAACCACCATGTTAGTACAGTTATTGTTTCGTCAAATAAAGGGGCAGGAAAACCCCCGAGCTCCTCTGGCATAGAGTTTATACGTGCATCCATAGTGTTTCTGAAGTGTATAATTCACCATAGTTGTATATCTTGTTTTGGAATTTGGGGTAATTCTGCAATAGTATTTTTGCAAAAGGACAAGGTCTTCTTTAAATATCAGGTAGGCGTGATTGATAAGTGACAAAAATGACACTGTCGCAGATGTCACTTGTCAGTAATCAAACACTGTCGTGGTCGCTTCCTGACTAAAAATGATCGTCCAAACCAAGTCGGCAGTTCAATTATGGTGACAAAGCGACCTGACCTTAATTCATATTCCAATGGAAATGAAGCAGGTAAGCCCATAAGTGGCATAATAGTGACGGAACTGCCCCAAAAATAACCTCTGACTGACTCAAAACGTCCTCACTTTAGCAGGAATGCGGTGATCGGGTCGTCTGATAGCAGCACATCTTTTCTGGCATTTGTTGCTGTACGGTAGCTGTGTAGATTGTCAATTTGTGAACCTATTGAGCCAAGTCAGTTTCAGTTTGTGGTCTACCGGCCAAACCTTCTCCTTGTTTATATTTGTAAGACAAATAAGAGTTTGATTGCGCATTTTGATTCACTTGGATTTGTTTATCGTGTGAATTGTGAAAAGAAACTGAAGCATGGGATATGATTTAGATCAGAGAATGTGAACATTCGATGTGAAAGCGACCTTGGCTTTTCGTGCCCTTCATTTCTGTACTGACGTCTCCTTGTGCCGTGTGTGGGTAACTCCTGGCGCGTTTTAATAGACTTTACGCCGATCCGATCGGTGTGAGCCGTATCGGCCGATAATTAGCATTTTATGCTGATCGGCTTTCGTGTCGTCATTCGCCGATCCGATCGATGACGTCATCAATCGGCTCCGCACAAGTTGTTTAACTCCGCGTCTTCGTCGCGTATGAATCCAAAAGTGTCCAAAAGTGTCGAGTCTTGTGGCGCAGTACTGTAACTATCTGACGGCCAATAAAGTTTTTTCAATCTCGTCGGTGAAAAAACACGTCGTCGGTGTGGGACTGTTTTGCGGCGTCTCAGACAAACAACACGTAAGTTTTTTGCAGTCTGTGCACAAGTGAAGTACGTCGTGGGGAACGTCATCTCAATGCTTCAACGCAACAAATTTGATCGAGCACCTGAAGAAGGTACACGAAGAGGAGCGTGCCGCATTCAAGCGACGCAGCGTGAGGGGAGCCAAACGGACGCAATTCAGAACAATAATATCCCCCCGTGTCCCTCATACATAGTATGTTCATATAAAGAACCTTGCCTAAACCATTATGCAAAAACGGGCAAGGCTGGTAAGAGAAGCCACATTATAAGTAAGAGTAACTGAATCTCAATGAATTGCGATGAGTGATCAGTCCTGCAAGAGTGCGTCTCCAAAGATAAGCCGGGCATCGGAATTTCGAATCACTTTCATATTTTGTATTTTTTTTAAACTAAACACCACAATAGGACATTTAAGGGGGCGTTAATATTTTTGTCCCAGAACAACCTACAGGTATTTGTATGAAGTGCTAAGTGAACTGTAAACTGAGATGGGTTTGATTAGATTATTTTTTTGTACATCAATACAAATCTCTTTCTTTTAAAAAAAGAAGAAAAACAATTTTGTTTTGGCCATTTACACGATTTAAAGAAGTGGAATAGTGAGGATAAGCGGTATGGAAAATGGATGGATGGAATTTACCCCGATGCTGAAAACCATCTGTGAAAAGGTGTCGGCATACGGCTGTACTTCACGACCCCCCCCCCGCGCCCCAAAGAAAATGGCCGACCAGGGCGCCTTTGTAGCATTTGTGCATCTCAACATAATTGCCCGGAGAAAACCCACGCAGGCACGGGAAGAACATGCAAACTCCACACAGGCGAGGCTGGATTTGAACCCCGGTCCTCACAACTGTGAGGCAGATGTGCTAACCAGTCGCCCACCGTGCCGCCTAGCAGGCTACAATTTATGACCAATGTATGCAGAAAAGTAGGACATTCCAAAGGGTTCACATACGTTTTCCTCCCACTGTATGCGTGGTGTCCAACATCTGTACAGACTGCACTTGCGTCCAATTTCACTTTGGCTGCACCTGACTCTGCAGACCAGGCCTTGTTTGTTTGCTCTTCCTGTAACCGTTGCTGCAAGCTTCATGCTTGGCTGTGCAAGGAGCAGCAGCAGCTGTTTCATTGAGATTGTTTTCAGGTCTAGTAGGAGGGGCCTGAAGCTTTATATATATATATATATATACATATACATATATACATATATACACACACAAGAAAGATTGCACCAGCTGACCCAAGCTAGGACAAGTGGGACACGCTCGCATGCAAATGAAAGCTGCCCTTTCACCCTTACAGTTGTGTGGTGGTTTAAAGGAATGATACAATATATTTTGATATTTTCTGTGGTAGCAAACACATCATGAAAATTCATTGTAAATCCTATAACAGCTCTCAGTAATTAACAAAGCGTTGGCAAAAGTTACAAATAGGCAGAAGGGATTGTCCCCGTTCTTTCTGGTTTCTGGAGAATGAGACAGGAAGTTAGGAATTGACTCCTTTTGTGTGCTGGAGCAGGCGGAATCGTTCATTTATGACTCAAACGGTGAAATGAGTCAAATCAAACCTCAGTCCACCTTTATATTCAGCAAAATGTAATGGGCTCGTGTTTGAGTTAACCTGCGAATAAACTGACAAACGTCTTTCCCTTTGTTGTGGTCATAACACTGCTCGGTGTTTCATCCGCAGCGGCAGTATTATATGACTACTACTATGTGGGTCCTAGCTCAAATTACTCAGTCGAGCTCGTCTCTCCGACATTTCTCCGTCGTCTGGCCCTGGGCGTAAGCCTCGGTGTGCATAAACGGGTGGATCCATTTGTGAGTGGCCCGCATCCAGATGATGTGTCATGCAGCCTCGGGTATTTCAATGCTTTAAAGTGGCTTCGGGGTGCTACGTGATTTTTAAAGAGACGTGCGGCGACAATGAAACATACAGGTCGGGCCTTCCGGGGAATAATGCGTGTGACAGGGGCACCTCCTGATGTCTTTTGTTCTCTCTGGGCTGAGGTGAGGTCTGTCCCAGACTGAGGAGAGAATACCTCCTCCCGGGGACCGGTCATGCAGTCCATGCAAGTCTATTGTTAGAACTAATCAGAGGGTGTGCACATTTGCATATCGCCAGTGATCTCGACTGTGCTTCTACTTGTCGCTTACTTTTGGTTGAAGGTCCGTAAGTGAGCCGGCGCCACGCAGACTTAACGGTTTATTTCCGTACAGAGAGGAGGAAAAAGTCTTCATCCAAATAAACGGAGACAGATTGAATATTGTTTTCATGCCACCTCACTCTCTCCATTCTGCATTTGCAGGATATCCCGGACTCGACACCTTATTACATAAACGTCGGGCCCAGAAGGGAAGTCGAGTCAGAAAGTAGCGCATTACATACGGGCCTCCATCCAACCCGTTTGCACGGCTCCGTCAGAGGAGCCTCGTGTTCGGTGAGCGGTGAACTCATTGACCCCACGTAGCAACAACATCTCACTCTAGCACCCTCCCCTCTCCACACGCGAACCCTGTAACCTCCACGCCGCTCTCATTTTATGCTCAAATGTGCGCTCTTCTTCACGTGAACGTAGATGAACTTGCTGTGGTTAAGCGCTCCTGCAAGGTGAGTCAAGTCATCCAAACGAATGGACCGAGTCGCTTGCTGTATTTTTACTACGAAAGCTGACTTTATCGAGCGTATCCTAACATGAAGACCGCCGCTTCAAACTGATTGGGTGTAAATAAAACAATAGCACGTGAATGCAGTTATTCCAACACATCCTGTAATGATTATCGGTAATATACGCATAGAGTGTTGAGTATTGTTTTGAATGCGAGCGTCATAACATCCCTGCTTGTTCAGCCCTGACGAACTCTGCGGTTTAGGACATCTGGCTCCAGTGTAACTGTAATGAGCTGCTTTTGTCTCATTGCGGCCATGTACGGGAACTTCCCCACTCTTATGTTTCGTTCAACATGTTGTTTCTTCTACGACAGAATGTATTGTCGTGTTTTGTCCCGAGAGACCTTGATGCTAAAATACATCTGCATGTATATTGCATGGTAGTTTTTTTCTTAACCCTCTTCCCTCCTCCCCTCCTGAGATTATGACAGGAGGCGCCGCTGGCTCCCTTTTTAGACTCGTATAGGAGGATCATTGGAGAGAAGTAACTATACGAGGGGAACTAAAATGCCTGCCAAACAAAGAGAGCGACCCAAAAGTAATGCAGCCCTGTCTCATTGGCAGGAGTGCTTGAAACTGTCCTCTCTGTGGTGATTTCAATGTATTCCCTTACTCATGTTGACCCATGAGTAAATGACTCCCCTTTTTTTTTTTTTTTTTAAATTTCCTCTGCATGCTTTTCCACTTTGGTGGAGTAGTTTTGCTGCCAGAAGGTGGGTGGGATAGAGATGTGCTGATAAAACTGCATTGACATCACGGGAAACATATGATCATCACCTCCTGTGGAGAGGGACTAGAATAAACAACGAGATATTGCAATTCCCTCAGAGACGGACGCTGTGAATGCAGTGCTGCCAAAGCCAAGAACACATTATTTAAGGGTGAAACTGCTTGTCACGCATCATATCACATCACATCATAGCAAATCTCTGGCTCCTAGGGAAATGTATGACATTGGAGCGATCCGATTGGATGTTCATATTATCTCATTTGCTCTTACAGTAAAAAGTTCAATATTTCACAACCAAATGTGGATGTCGATGCTTGACTTTTCAGCAGTCGCGCAATAGCAAACTATATATGTGAACCTACTCCAAAATTTGCTTTCATTGGAGTATTGTTATTTGTCTCGAAGAAAAAAAGGAAGGATCCTTATCTATCCGGCGTGTACATAATCTGCTTCCCGGCCAAAGTCAGCTCGCTGTATGCTCTGATCCTGAACCCAGAAAATGGATATTCGCTGATTCGCTGTCTGTCCCTTCCAGAACTCCATCAGACACAACCTCTCGCTGCATAGTCGCTTCGTGCGCATTCAGAACGAGGGAACGGGAAAAAGTTCGTGGTGGATGCTGAACCCAGAAGGGGGGAAGAACGGCAAGTCGCCTCGACGCAGAGCCGCCTCGATGGACAACAACAGCAAGTTCGCCAAGAGCCGAGGAAGAGCCGCAAAGAAAAAAGTAGAGCGTAGTCTATGAATCCTACATTATACTTTACCTTTGTACGACTGCGAAAGTGAACGCAATAAGCTGTTTTGCATTATGTCCAGCAGGGCTTCTCAAACTGGGTCCTCCAGATGCCCGCAGGTCTTTTATTACAGAAAGAAAGTCCGACTTTTTTTTTCCAAGACCAAAAGGGGTATTTAACCGAGAACGGCAGCACTGCGGCCGACCGGTGAGCACATTTGCTTCACATTTCTGAGGACCGGGGTTCAAATCCCGGCCCCGCCTGTGTGCGCTTTGCACGTTCTCCCCGTGCCTGCGTGGCTTTTCTCCGGGCACTCCGCTTTCCTCCCACATCCCCAAAACATGCGTGCTGGGTTGATTGCGGACTCTAAATTGCCCGTAGGTGCGAATGTGAGTGCGAATGGTTCTCTGTCTGCGTGTGCCCTGCCTCTCACCCAGAGTCAGCTGGGATCGGCTCCAGCGCGCCCGCGACCCTAGTGGGGATAAGCGGCATGGAAAATGGATGGATGGATGGATTTTACCGAGAACATAGGCAGTCCTATTATTCGAAAACAAAAGGCTTTTCTTTTATATTACGAGACTAAAGTTGTATTTTTGAAATTCACTTCTTAAAATGGGACTTTGTTCCCTTGTTAAATTTGCACTTTTATAGCATAATATTTCTACTTTATCTTGGGAAAATGTGTCTATATTCTCTTAAGATTACAATTGACATATTTGTTCTTGAAAAAAAAAGACTTTTTTTTTCTTTTCTTCAAAAATTGAATTTGTTATCAAAACCTTTGAATTTTCTTCCTCGAAAACAGGCAGCATTTGAATATTTATTTCTGGCATTTAGGGATACAGATGGTTGTTCTGTATGTTTAATTGTTGTTAGGATTATGAGGGTGTCGCTGGCAAAAAAAACTCCCTGGACCCAAAGAGTTTGAGAAGCCCTTATAATAAATATCGTGTGTGTATTTGTAAGCTGTTTGTGTTTTCCACACGCCCAGATGGCTCCGCAGGACGGGGCCGAAGCAGGAGCGAGCAGTCCCGGTTCCCAGTACTCCAGTTGGCTGGGAAGTCCGAGCTCCCGCAGCAACGAGGACTTCGAGTCCTGGAGCTCCTTCAGAACACGCGCCAGCTCAGACGCCAGCGCCCCGAGCGGCCGGCGTTCGCCTTTCTCCTCTGAGCGGGACGACCTCGGTGAAGCCGAAGGTCACCTGATGTACCCCGGGGGGAGTAAGATTGCCACGCCCCTCCCCAGCCTGTCGGAAGTGTCTGGATCCGTGGGCGGCTCGGAGATGGACATGGAGAACTTGGCGGACAACATGAACCTGCTGTTTCCGAAGAACCCCCGAATGAGTTCTGACTCCGCTAATGTCGCCATGCTTCAGAGCGGTCCCTATAACTCCCCCCAGCCGCAGCAGGACTTCCAAAAACGCATGTATGGTCAGGCCAGGATGAAGTCGATGTCCCCTGTCCCGATGCATCCGCTGCGAGAGAACAAGCAGGACTTCGGGGCTTATGAGAACCAATATATCTGCCCTGCTGGCCCACTTAAAGAGCTGCTGACCTCAGAGGCAGACATGATTCCCTTTAAGGATTCGCAAATTTCTCACGTCGGGAGAATGCCTACCTACGATAGCCGGACCCAGTTGGGAGTTCATAAAATGATCCATCCCGCGCACAGTCTGTCTGTCCATCACGCAAATCTGCACGTTGTACATAGCCAGGGTCCTCCGACCTCACGAGACTTGAATAGCGGCAACGCGATCCCCTTGACCGGTCCGAGCAGTCTCCCGGGGGCCCCTCCTCAAATGACGAGCCCGAGGACGCACGTGCAACTGTCCCGCGCTCACCCGGCCCCGGCTCACGATCTCACGTCGCCCTACCGCAGCAGCAGCGGCTACAGGGAGCTTTATCCGCATGCTTATCGCCAGGAGCGGCTGCCCAGCGACCTGGACAATGTGTCCATCGAGAGGTTTGAATGTGACATGGAGTCCGTCCTCCATGACACCCTCATGGATGGCGGGGTGCTGGACTTCAATTTCGACCCGGCGTCCGGCTCGCAAGTGTTCCCCCAGAGGCTGAAGACCACCACGCACGGCTGGGTGTCAGGCTAGCTCGGTAGATGTCGTTGTCCAGGCGTGTCCTGATCCACCCTGAAATATTCCAAACTATTTCCCCTCTTCCACCGCGCTTTATCCTCACTATGAGACCCCCCAAAAATCTGTTACTCCACTAAGAGTAGCTGAAGTTAAGGTTCATGTCTTCGTGAACCGTTCTTTGTTTACCGATGCAATTGGCTTTGCTTTGCCGGTAAGAGACACAAGACACAAGTTTACAAGTTCCTGTTAAATGCTGGCCATTCGTACTCTTCTACCTTGTTTTTTAATGGGTTAATGCTATCCATTTGCAAGATTGGAAAGGCCTGTTACAAGTGTGAACAAATTTGGACATGTTACAGTTCAAGAGGGAAAAAAAGTACTTTTGCCACACTCAAAACATATCATTCAAGCAAATACAAATGAACTTTGACTCAGGACTTAATGGGACTTTTAATACAGATAAAGTAGGACGATAAGCAAGTCGGGGGCTGGGTCGGCGTGAGTGAGTGTTTGCACGAGCAGGAAATTCCACTTACACTTACTTGCCTTTGGCAAATAGATGTGTTTTTCCATTAATAACAGACGACAGGTTCCAAAACAGATCAGAGAATAGGTCGATTCACTCATGCTGCGCCGTGAATATACGGGGGTCCGCTCTATATTTACATACAGCATGTATAAGAAGAAAGCAAACTTCCATGATGCACACACAAGTGGAATTGTCGGTAACATTCCGTAAAAGTCCACGATGGTCCCTGAAATCACTTGAAACTCGCAATAAATAAATACAAATACTGAAAATTAACTAAGGAAAATCTGCTGTTGCATGTGGTCCAACAGAATTATTACCGAAAAGAAAAATGACTGGCCTGGACAAAAATGAACCGAATGCTTGGAAGGAGCCGAAGTATACAATCTGGAGAGAAGGCCCCCTTCGATGCTGAGGCAGCTGGAGCAGTTTGCTCGTGACCATTGGCACAAAGTCTCCTTGTGAGTTACTGAAATGATTTGATTGTGGTGATTCTTTGAAAACAATTCTCTTGGACCGCAATGCCTGCTTTGAACTGGTTAATATTAATTATTACTATTGTAAGTTTGAAGTTCTTTAACGGAAGTTTGCCAACAATGTGTGTATGTTGTCCATGCAGTGTTATAGACAGCCAGAGCGAGGGTTGGATACAATGTACTCATCTATAACCACGCACGTGTAGTTAAAAGTTACATTTCACATGAACGTGTCTAAGTTAAATAATGGGCGTATGTACCAGAGCTGCACGATATTTGCTCGAGCACCGTCATCGCGATGTACATTTGCACAATAGTCACATCGCAGGGTCTGCTGCGATGTTGGTGTACTGTAAAATACAGTCAATCAACTGTAATATTAAAAGTGACCAGCAGAGGGACCTGTTTGGACATGCTCAAAAGCTTAAAAGATTGTACACCTGCTGGATTTCCTATTTCGCTCTTCAGAATGAAACTCAGCAGGCATGCGGCAGTGCGCGAGGTGTTTTCAGGAGCACTGCGTGTTGGCAGTCAATCTGTTCTTTCCTAATACAGTACATATTAGAAAAATGGATTACATGGAAAATTATTATTTGTATCAGAATAGTTTACTTAAAACAATGTATGATCATGCTGAGAATATGGAATTTATTTTGTTTTGTAATATAAGATTAGATACATTATCGCGTTATTATAGTCAGCCAGAGCTGCGAGGAATGTAAAGTTATCAATGTCCTTTTACCATCATTCCTGTCATACTGTGTTGTGTGTTTTTGTTTGCACATTAAGTACAAAACTCCTGTTTTTGTTTTAATTCCCCATTCTTAAAAAAAAAAAAAAAACACGTTTTTCCTCATATTTTTTGAAATTGTAGGGCGAAAGCTGCAGACGGCTACTTGTGGGGACTGAATGGGTGGCAACAATGGAGAAATGAAAAGCCAGTATTTTGAGGGTCACAGCCCGTCAGCAACGTTAAAAATAAATAACAACTGTCAACTAGTTTGTTTTTGGACCGGTGAATTTAGTTCCACATTTTGAATTATGAACTGAACTAGTTCAATTTTGGAACGATGAACTGAACTTTGAACTAGTTCGCATAGAAAATTTATTTTCCCAGCACTGATCCTGTATTTGTTGTCATCGCAAATATATGTCGCAGATTTAAAAAATTAAATAAAAATAATCGCAATGTCATTTTTTTCCAATATCGTGCAGCCCTAATATGTACACATTCTTTGTGCAGCCCTCTAGAGGATCCCCTATACAAGATTATAAAATACTATAAAAAAAAAAAAAAGTAGGAGAATATTTTGACCACTGTGCAAATGATGAATAAGCGGGCACGACATCGATGTGAAAAGAACCCCAGCAAATAGTCACTCCATTCTGACCAATAAGTGCTTTAGGGCAGGGCTGTCAAACTCAAATTCACAGTGGGACAGAGTCACGGGCCAAACTCAATATCCATCCATCCTCAACAACGCTTATCCCGGTTCGGGTCGCGGGGCGCTGGAGCCTATCCCAGTTCCCAGCTGACTTCGGGCGAAAGGCGGACAACACCCTGAACTGGTCGCCAGTCAGTCACAGGGCACACCAAAGTCAATATTTATTGAAAATTGACTGCGATTGTGCACGCTTTCCAATCAATCCAGCTACGTATGCAATGTGAAACCTTATCACATGAAAACAAACTTAACTGAATCTGGAAGAAGCAAACTTATAGTATAATATTCTAAACACGTGAGAAATCAAATGTGCAACAAAAGACATCAGTAGTATTTGTTTCTTATTTCCACAGACAAAATCTGTTGTGACAGATAATCTCCCTCCTACCTGTCCTGTCTCAATAGCTCCTGTTTTCCATGTTTTGTTCGACCATTTTGGAAGTCTAAATTTGCCCGAGGAGACTGCTAGCCTAGTTGCTAATGAAGGCAAGAGAAGAGGAGGAGGCGCTGGCCGGTCTCGACTGACACGCTGACACAATAGCAAAGTCATCTCGGATTTGCACTATTAGCAGCGCATGCTCTCATACACATTTGATATGGTCTCGCCGGCCAAATGTAATTACATCCATCATTTCAACTTTCAACATGATTCTTGCTCAAATCTGTACCAATATTTGAAATCATAAGAATAAGAATCACCTTTTATTGTCATGAACATGCATGCATGCACACGAAATTTGTTCTCTGCATTTAACCCATCACAGTGAACACATACACATGTTAGTAGTAATTGTTGAACAAATTGTTATTCTTGACTTTTGATTTGAAAACTAATTATCCATATTTTTGGGGGCAAATACGTAATACTATGATGAGGCCACAACATACAGTTTATGGTTTCACAGTCACGATGGCCATCTTAGGGAAACCGTACCAACAATGTGGCCCGCGGCCAAAAATGTTTTTTGACAGCAACCCATCGTATACAAACTGTGTGATATTTATATTTGTTTAGTTTTAGTTGTGACTGCTGGACCTTACCTCTTACTTGCCGGATGTAATGCTGTGTGTGTATTTTCTTGTATTTGGCTTGTGTTTTTGTCAAGACAATAACAGCCACACAGGAGGCCATCCATTACCTTCTAATGTTTTTTTTTATGAACGCCGGAATTGAATTGCATAGAAGATGCAGTTGTTTGCAAATATATTTCACGTCATCTTCTTCCATTGTTTTTTTTTTTGTGCTGCAGTGTGTTTTTATGTTCAAATTAATGAGATGCTTTTCATAATAGTTGAGCAAACACTGCACGGGATTTTTTTAGCTGTACATTTTTAGCAGCTTCAGTTTTTATGTAAGATTTTTTTTTGTATCTCTCCTGAAACATTTGAAAGAAAATTCCAATTCACTGTACCTATATACATGTGCTCTCAGACTGTTGTACATATTCAGTTCTTTAGTAGTTATAGTATATAAATGTTTAAATCAGTTTTTATTAATATTCCCAAATATTGAATTGTATGTATGATTGTGTTACAAATTTTTATGCCCAAACTATAGCAGTAAATATATGAACATTCAATACCTCAAAATATTTTTACCTGTTAAGCTTTGAAGGGGTTGTTTTGCTCCTGCTGTTTTTTTGGTATTACTTTTTTGTGCATATGTTTTGGTTTGTGTCTGAATTGATCTGAAACCAGTTCCGAATGAACATGTTCAGAATATTGTCTTCCTGCTTGTCTTTTGCATGTGTTCTTTGTTATGAGGATTAAAGCCATTACTTTCTATAGTAAATACTGTATTTTCTGACAATAAAAACAATAAACTAAAATATATTGTTTTGCAAAATGACTGATTTTTCTGTGTAATAATTTGGGAAAATAAGTACTGTGTAATGTAATAAAGTTTAACATCTTGTTCAAATGACGCCTTAAAAATACGTGAAGTCAGTACAGTGACATCTTCGGTCAGTAGATCATTTTTAGCTCAATGGCAAAAGCAAGACATCAAAATAAGAATGTTCTTATTTTGTCTTGGCATGGGCCTCCTGGTATTTTACAATAAAGCTTTCTGCAGGAGGTATCAGATGCTTTGGACTACAGCAGTGTCGTCCAAAGTACTCAACTATCTTGATGCTATGATGTTAACAGACTTAGTGGTGGTCCTGGTCCTCCTAAAGTCCCCTGCTACCTCCTCAGGATGTTAGTGTTACAGCTAGTCCCCGCGAATGCTGCTGTACAAATCACAACAGAGGACCGTGAAAGCTTTTCAGCACGGTATTTGCAGTGACCTCAATAAAGTGAAGGGATTTAAACCAATAGCTAAGCGCGCCCTCTTCCGGACCAAACGTGTCAGTGCAACACAGATTCACTGCTGCTCCAGTTTAACGATTCAGGTTTTTAACTACTGTTGTTTAAGCAAACTGGCCAAAATATATTTTCATCGTTGCTTTAAAAAAAATAAAAAAATAAAATAAAATAAAGTTAATTACATGTGAAGGCCCTTTAAAAAAAATACAAATATGCTTGAAATTGTAATCGCATTGTCTGGTACTCTGCTGGAGCTCATTAGGGTCACCGGAATATTCCCAAATGACAACCGCAAAACATCATCGCTTGATTGCTCTCATACGGTATGTTTCATATCAAAATCCATCAATCCGTCTATTTCACTTTCGCTTACCCTCACCAGTGTGACTGGTGTGCTGTCCCGAGTGTTTAACGCTAACCAATCACAGTGCATATCAAAATGTGTGAAGAGAAAAACAAATCGCACGTGTGGATTTACACCTTTATTGCTTTAACTTTGTTATATCATTTTGTACACGTTTGGTAATACTGTATAACATAGTTAAATAAAGCTGTTAAAAAAAACACACAGTACCTTGATTAAAAGTGCTTCTGTGAAAATAATACTCACAGCAGTGAACCTGAAAATCATAGCATAAAAAAAGAAGCCACAAATTCATGTGAACGTAAATATAAATTATTATTTTTGAAGCCATTTTGAAACGTGTGTCCTCTCTTTAAATAGTATTAGACGAGAAGAGTACTTTAATGCCATTATTAAACATCACAAGATTATTAATAAAAAGGCAATTAATTCCATCTTTTTCATTTCCCAATCACTTGCACTGTTTTTGTCTTCTTGTCTTCTGCAAGAGTTTACTGACCTGCCTATTTCGGCTGGTAAATATGAGCATCCAGACACTGATTGAAATGTGGCGTATTAAAACTGACATCTGGTTTAAAGAAAAGATAAAGATAATCCCATCCAATATTTTTGGTCCTAATGCAATTGCAATTCCACAGTTGCGGTACTGTGACTGATGTGAAAAAGCCCCAACCCTCCAGTATACATTTGAAATGATGGCAGCTTAGCAAAGAGACTTCAAAGACGTCACTAGTTAATATTCAAAAGGAAAGAGAAGCTCGTAACGTCTTCTGAAAGGCGTGAGGCTCTCACATGAAGGGATGCAAAATACACTTGATTAGGTACACCTAAAAATCTAATATGCTTTGTCAACATTTCTGAATTGACTTTCTGATGATGCCTTGTGTGTGATTAGCACTATCAGCGAGGTATTCATTTTTTGATACTGGGATTGTATTGGAGCTGTGCAGGCGTACCTAATAATGTGGCCGCTAATTGTACATGCTGAAGCTATTCAGTGCAAGAAAAAAAACATGCAATATCAGTTGTTTGTTTTCAACACAATGAATTGTTCGTATAGATGAATGTGACTCATTTATAAAGGAAGACAAACAAAATGAATGTGGTTTGAAGATAACCATCATATCATGTTCGCTGGGGGGAAATTACATCAGTGATGTTTCTGGTACAAAACTAAGATTTGAATAATCAAAATGAGTTCAAAAAATATATATAAGGTGCTTCAATAAGGCTTTGAAATATTCTAAATCATGATCATCTCAAATTGAGCTTGCCGTCAAAGTGAGTCACAAATCAGGACCAGCTCATGGATTCAGAAGACCCATTGCCGCGGGAAGTGACATCACCATAGACAAAAGCCACGGCGCCGATTCAAACATGACGCTGATAGCCGAGCAGATTGGGAGAATCCCTGCAACGAGAGAAAATGTGAACTGATGTTGAGTTCACTGCGTGTGCGGTGGCGAAGAAGGAGCTTCCTCACGGTGATGCACGGCCATGCTGTTCTCCTTCCAGCTGGCGCCTTGGTAAACCCTGCACGTGTATGTGTAAGGCTTCTCGTCGGCCATCGGCGCCCAGGTGAGGCGGCACAGGTTCGGGGCGAACAGGCTGACGTTGCTCCTCCTGCGGTCCTCGGTGGACACGTAGGTGACGGCGTTGGGGTAGGTGCTGCCCACCAGCCTGCTATCCTGACGATACTCACAGTAGGGGCCCGGTATCTCGTCGGTGGCGGGAAACTCACAGTCGACCCTGACGTTCCTCTCCAAGTAAGTCAGGCACGGAAACATCTGAGGCCCACGCGGAGTGAAGAAAAATGTATACAAGGAACTCACTAGAAGAGACACATACGGAAAATCCATTTTGATGTGCAGAATCTTACATGGAGAAAATGACAGTCTTGACTGGAAGGAAAAGAGTCATTTTCCAGCCGGACTAAGATCCGAAATGATACTGCATTGTGGACATTTGGGAGCAATTGATTTGTATTTTTTGTTTTTTTTACATCGAACACAGCAGCATCTTTGACAGATGTCGCAAACGTTGCGCAGAAGGCTCGAAACATCCTCTCCATGGGGATGGGGCTGTGATGAAAGGAGGGCAAGTGACTTCTGTTCCTGCCAGGTCTCCCTGCTCTTCGACTCCAAGTCTTATGCCATACATAACATCGCTTTCCAAAAGGAAATTGCAAGTTTAAGAAAGTACTGTATTTTATTTTTCTGAATGTGACTTACACAGTGATTGCTTTTTCCATCCCAAAGTTGATGCACTTTTACCCCACATGCTCCCCATTTATTGAAGCATCCATCTCCTATACCGCTTTTCCTCACGAGGGTCGCAGATGAGCTGGAGCTTATCTCAGCTGACTTTGGGCAAGATGTGCAGTACACACCGGACTGGTCGCCAGCTTTCACGCTCACGTTCATGGACAATTTTGGGTCTTCGCATAAGCTAACATGCATGTTTTGGGGGATGTGAGAAGACGCCGGAGTTCCCAGAGGAAACCCATGCAAGCACGGGCTGAACATGCAAACTCCACACAGGAAGGCCGGAGCCTGGATTCAAACCCCTAACCTCAGAGCTGTGAGTCAGATCTGCTAACCGCTAAGACACTGTGCCGCCTGCTCCCCTTTGACTTCTTTTGTTCACTTAAGTTGGATATTGTTTGGATGGTTGGCATGATTAGGGGAAAAAAAACAAAGAAACTGCTGCAATGTGTCAGAATAAATACGGTGAAAAGGATGTCGGCATTGCAAAACAGGCCCTTGGGGAGGATGTCGTCTGCTTTGGTGACCGAATTCCTTCCTTGGCAAACACTAAATCGTCTTACAGACTAAAGACACTTTGGCAGCGGTATAATCACATACTGTAAATGCTTCATTTATTTTCTACAATGTCTCCATTGGGATTATGTCATGCCAATAGGGGCAGCAATGTCTTGGGAATGAACAGATGACATCATCCTGCAATGTTGTTGAACTTTCGACTGTCAGAGCGTACATACATGTTGAATGGGATTTCATCTAATTTTATACTGTAACATTTTGCTGATAATCTGGCAGCAGAGACAATTGAAATATGGGCACTTACTGTGAGTCTGCTGTGTTATTATGATCCTGGCAAAGAGAAGGCACGCTGCGGTGAACAGGTGAGGCGCCATTTGGGTGCAGTACCGTTCTGAATTCCAGATGACGTCAACAACCTTCACGGCACGTTTTCACCTGCAGACAAGAGAGCGACACGGGACATCATAAGAGGGTTTTACGTGCGTGCGTGAATGCAGCAGTGACGGCAGCGAGAAACAAAACACACAACACAACACAACATAACATAACATAACATAACATGCTACATCGTCGTGGCCAGCTGGGACGCTTCTGCGAGCACCCAAAATAGGCCAATAGCGGGTCAGTGCAGGCTGCAGATGGGACGACGCCCACGCGGCGACTTTGCACTGCAGCAAAGTGCTCACATGTCGTCCTCGGTTGCGAGTTGCAACCTCTGCCACCAAATCATAGCAGGATATTTCTCAGGATGTCAAAATGCTCGAGCGTCCTACCTGCTTGTCCGACACGAACCCGCGCTGCTTCGGAGCTGGACGCCAAGCGCTCAAACACACGCTCGCTCGCTCGCGCGCACGCGCGCGTACACGCACAAGACATTTCGACTTTCCATGACACCTAAGACAGAAAGAAGATGGACAATGAATGATGTCGGGCTTTTGAGCGTCATTATACTGCTTTTGATTATACGTGTATTAGAAATAATTGAACAAACAAAATGCAATGGACACGCCAACGCCAGTCAATTAGAGCAATGCCGCAGTTCTACACGAGCTCCCTCTGCTGGACGAAAAATAAAAAGTGTAAAGAGCGAAGACGGTCCCGTTGTGCTGACATCGAATGTGAACAGAAAGAATGCATGAGATGAAGCACAGTCATCCAAGACATCGATCTGCGTATTGTTTGTTTGGTAGGGACCGTGTGCAAATTATACGACTTAGGAAGAAAATACAGACCTGGAAGAAAAAAAACCCACAGCAAATCTCCCCCGTGGTGGATGTGTGGTGAGCACATTTGCCTCAGTTCGGAGGTTGGGGGTTCGAATCCAGGGTCTAGCCTTCCTGTGTGGAGTTTGATGTTCTCCCTGTAATTGCGTGGGACTACCACGTTCCAAAAACCGGATTCTTAGGTTCATTGAAGACTCTAAATTGTCCGCAGGAGTGATTGTGAGTGGCACCGGTAGTTTGTCTATTTGTGCCCTGCAATTGGCTGGCAACTAGTCCACAGTATACCCCGCCTCTTGCCCCAAGTCAGCTGGGATAGGCCTCAGCCTGTCATGAGCTGTGCCCTGCAGTACTTTTGTTGGAGCACGGGTGGCGCTTTACGCCCCTCTCGCCCTCTCTCTCTCTCTCTCTTGCCAGTCATCAGCACCTCCTCGGCCGCACACCTGTCACCAATCAGCCTTCATTACCACCTGCATAAAAGCCTTCCAGATGGCAGAAATCCTCGCCACAGTATTAATGTTCTCCTGTGGTACGATGGCTCTCGAGCATACAAGTAAGCGACGCCGGTCCTCGCCGTTTCTCTGACCTCAGCGCACCCTCCGTGTACCTCGCCGAGCCGGCCGCCTGTTCTCGCCGCCGCCTGCCGCACATTCCCCGCCTCGACGACCTGCCGGCACATCTCAAGGACCGTCTCCGTTCCCTTTTTCATCACACCGTCCCAGCCTCCGCCCGCTTCTGGGTCCAGTCTAAATCAACTCGTGACACAGCCCACCCTTTACTAGTGTGGACAAGAAGAAGGCCAACAGAAAATGGATCGATGCACATTGTTCATCAGTTCAGAAATCAGTTTAGCAAACATGCTTTAGGGGTGTAGGTGCCATATATTTATTATTTGGAATTATTGTTATATATTTACAAGCTGCCATAAATTGGAATTCAGAAAATACAGAGTCGGTTCCTTCTGAGCAGCAAAATCCCAATTGTCATCTATTCATCTGAAAGAACATGTGCAAAGTCTTAGGTCTGGCTCCTAATCGCTGTTCTGGTCCATCCCAAAAATGCTGGCTAGGGTTCCGCCACACCTACATCCTAACTCATTCGGGGATACCGCAGCAGGCGTTTCTCAATGACTCCCTTTGTTTCTGGTAACATCGATGCAACATGATCCTTGTTTTGTTGCATTTCACAGATGCACTGACACACTATCATAATCTTTTACTGCCTACATGAGGAATTTTGCTGGGCTTTGCAATGCAGGTGACTAGCTGTATACTGTGTATGCATAGCAAATACCTGGATCAGTAGTTTGCTTCTTTAAAGCAAAGACAAACTAAATCCATGCGTAGTTGACAAGTCTACCAAAATAATTTAGCCTTTATTAACTCAATGAAAAATGATTTCAGTGCAGATTGGTGAGGAGGGACATCAATTAACACAAGCAAAATTGCATTGTACAGTACATTGCAGAGCTGCTTTAATTAGCTGCTAGGGTTTGTGTCTTCGAGAGGCTGCGACACTGCTGCCAAGGTCCTTCGAGACTACATTGGCAAGGGAGGTGTTCAGCAAATGTCCTTGAAAAGATGCATGAGCAGTGTGCACAGCATGTACTACAGAGGAAACGGTGAGCTTAGCATTAAGGGTAACATCCTTAATGTTTAAAAGCAACCATGCTGACAGCAGATCTTGTTTTAATGCAGATTTTCCCTCAAAATATGACATTCGTTAAGCCTATGAATGTTTGGGATGTGGGGTGTGCACACCGCCCTCATTTAAGCCTGCAATGGCAGTCAGTTTCAATGTGCTGAATAATTTCTAACCGCACCTTTCTTATCTTGGTGTCACACATCACTTGCTCAAAAACATTGTCAAAGGAACTCAGATCTATAAAATGATACTGAGGTAGAGTACATTTATGGTAGTAGGTAGAAAATAGGGGAAATATGGCTACATATACACATTTGCCTCTATGAAACAAGTAAATAGTTGAATCGTGGAAAAAGCCTTGCATATAACGATGAAGTGTACATTCAATTATGATTAAATGGCCACAAGGATGTTTCCCAACATGGAATGAGGACCTGCAGCATCTAACCACTGAAGTGTGTCAGATGATAAACTTCCGTCCTCTGTTAAAAGATGGTGTGGGGGGGGGAAAGAGCTATCAAGAGATATGCCTATGTAATTATGATAAATGTCCCTTAACTGGAGGGGAGCAGCCGTTTCTGCCCCTCCCGTCCTCTTGCCTGTGTTTCTTCTCGGAGCCGACCTCTACTGTAACAACCGCTGGCATCGCTGCAGAGCACTGAGGAGAGCAATAAAACTGCATCAGACAAGGTGAGGATGATTCATACGCTATTGCCCACAGAAGCTTACATAGGGCGAATATTGACTTTTATGACGGACATAATTATTATGGATTGGATTTCTTAGTGCAAATAATTCTTTAAATGACTTTATAATGCTTGCAGAATTTCAAGTAAATATTTTAAAGCATGCAAAAGAAGAGCCAGCCGCAGTCGAACTTATTTTACAGCATGTACTGATTGTGTATTTTGTAAACCTCACTGATGAATTTAAAGTTGGCAAATAATCAGCATCTGTAGGTGTGGTTATGTCGAGGAATGCAATCAATGTTGGCGGTTGTCCAGTGAACTCTCGAGCTCTTCGCTGCGCAGCACGAACTGCACTTGGTCCGAATTGTGACACAGTTGGCCAATCCGGGTCAGGACATGAGTGACAGAATAGCGTTATTCATGTTTTGGAAACGTAGCCCAGATCGTCTTCCCAGAATGCAGGCAGCATCACCGGGGTGGAAACTCAATATGTATGTGAAAACATGAAAAGGACCGATTTGAGATGTGCGTGTGCACGTTCATTTCAGTCTTTTTTTCCAGGACAGTTGCCAGAATGTTCCTTCTTACTGCGATTCTTTTATTTGGTAAGGACATTCAGATTTTAAACATGAAATATTTTCAAATGAAAAAGCTTTTTCTAAATTGAAACAAAGAGGATGTTTCTGTGTTTCAGGCTTTGCGTCAGCTCAGAAGGTGATTCAATTATCCTACTGCGCGATAGATGAGAACCACGTCAGGCTCGATTGCAAATATTCGCTTCCCGCTGAGTCGCCCGAAGTATTTTGCAAGTACACTCAAGGGGAAAGACTCCTGGACACCACCGACCCAGACGAGGAGCAGCACGCCCCCTATAAGCACAGAGCCAAAGCTCGCATCTTCCCGGGCAACATCTGCCGGCTGCTGTTTAAAAACCTGCCAAACGGCAAGTCCAACTTCACCTGCAACATCAAACTTGCCGACTCAGCTACTGCGTCTAAAACATCGGTAGTGGAGAAAAGTAAGTTACCTCAGCTGTTCACATACTGTTTGAACTATTCTGATTGAGGCCCATCTAAAAAAACCTGCTCCGTTATTATTGCAGAGCTCCTCCTCCCTTGTTCTGCTTTGAGTGTCCTGTTACAAAGCTGCAGTGGCCTGCTGTTGACCTTGATGACATTGCCTACGCTGCTCGCACTTGACTGGCTGTGAACATGGCGCCCAAGCTGCGGTACCCAATCATCTGCTGGCTGCCAGTGGACTGCTGAGCTGAATGCACACACGATATACAGTGTATCTAGGCTTATTGCGCAAACGTACAACTGCATTTACTCTATCCTCAGCTGAGTTCAAGCACGATCTCAGGCATATAGACGTGAAATGTGATATATTCTGTAGTATCGCCCTTTGAATGGATGTTTGTAGTGACTCTGTTCCATGTAAGGAGTGATTCTTAGAGGTCAAGAGTGATAGAATCCGCTTCCACTAACCAAGTGATGCAAGACATCCGCCCCAACTCTGCCCAAAAATGATTTCAATAATACAGAGCAATACTAGGTATGGAGATAAATCAACATACAGGGCTCTATTTATAAGACTGAATGTCATCCGTGGTAATGCAAAGGATGCTTAAATGCACCGAGCTGCAGTGACGAGCATCAGGGCGGCAGCCTTCATGTGTTATGGCAGGAAACCTGCCATGTTTGGATTTACTGTGCTGAAGGTGAAAAGAACATAAGAAGACAATTGCAGATGGGATTAGAGACAAAAGCAATGTTTAATCCATAATATAAACCACAGATGGTTGTCTGACAGTTAATAAGTTAGTTTCTTATATGGGATGTTTAAAAATGTGAGGTGTATCGTGTTTATGGTCTGTTCTTATATTTTATCAGCATCTAAAGCATATTACAATGTTTGTTTTGTGTGTATTGTGTGCCGTATTAAAAGGATATATAACGTTTATTTCACCTACTACTCAATACTATTAAGATCATCTCATTTTTCCAGTACAATAGGTCTACTGCAAACTAAAATATGAGTAAGTATCCTTGGATAGACCACATCACCAATTAGTGACAACATTCTCTTGGTGATATTGTTAAAAGATGAAGATGTTCAATATTTCGTCATGATCAAGATCAGCGGCTAGTTGTCTGAATTTGAAGAACTTCACATATTTCTGATGAAATGAATGCACATTTTACAAACGTGTACATACGTTATTATGTTGCCCAATCGTGGAAGCCCGTTGCGCAATGGACAGCACTTGCATGTCAAAAATGACATCACCTTATATAAAGTCACCTTTTTCTGGATTGAAATAATAGAGGTAATACGAATAAAAGCATATACGAGAACGGGTTTTCCCAACATATACTCATCTGAAGCACATATTTTACATGGGAACAATCTCACAGCATACTTTTAGACATTCGTGGATACAAATATATTGATGTTCCTGCCCCCAGTTCTCCCTTACGGTTTTATCTTATATTCATCCCTCTCCAGTGTTGTTGTTGATTGTATGTGATCGTACCTCCTTTGTCTTTAGGTTTTTACCCGCCTGCAAAACAAATTTCCCCTCAAGGGCCAATCAAGTTGAATGGAATTGAACAGATACATTTCATCGTGAACATCAAAAAATAGTGAACTACTGAGCGGTGTTTGGCTGCAACAATACAGGTGGGAGGAATACAGTGCCATCTCAGTGTTTAGCGGCACCAATCAGGGCGAGAAGAAAGGGACAAAGACAAAGATTGTGTCTTTCACCCATCAGCAAAATTGGTCTCACTCAGGCCAAGATACCAAGTCCATACATCTCAACTAAGCTCATATCTCAAGACACGATGGCACAGGTGTCAAACTGAAGGCCCGGGGGCCAGATCTGGCACGCCACGTCATTTTTTTTGTGGTCCACGAAAGCAAATCATGTGTGCCAACTTCATGCTTCTTGCTAAAACACCAAAATTGCAAATTGACTTTAATTTTAATAACTGAATTATTGCAAGCATTTTTTTTGGTAACCAATCCCCCGTCAAAAAAAAAAAAGAATAATAGGTGAACCATTTTTTACAGGCTTGTGATTTCAAAAGTAGTTACCCATCAATTTGTTGTGTACGTGTAATAATATGCGGCGATATTATTACATGCATTTATTTGAGTTCACAGTCATAATGGCCCTACAAGGGAACCCCTAACTCGGATGCGGCCCAGTGGGACACCCCTGCACTACTGTACAAGAAGGCGCATGTACCAAATGCACAGTAGTACTAGATCCAAGTGCTTTAAATCTCCACACTGGTAGTTTCACATGATACATTTCATACAATGTGATTCATACAACAACATGACACCTTGCTGACTCATCTTGAAGACTTTTGCCCTTAATTGGAGGAAGCGGAACTAGTATACAAAACAAGAAAGAATGTAGCCTATCCAAAGCCGCCCCTCCCCCCCCCCCCCCTTCCCGTCCCCTTCAGGTTGACCGAAACTTGCAGCAACCCACGTTTGCTTAATTCCAGCTCTTCCACCGCTGGAAAGTATAAGAAGTTGTTCAAGCTGTTGTTCGACCCCCGGTCGCCGCTTTATCACCACCGGAGCGGATTTCCCCCACCCGGTAGTGAGTGTGCACCAGTTTGTGTTACCTGAACCCACGACGAAACAGGTGGAGCTTCACTGACGCGACCACAGTCGTCCACACCAGACGAGGAAGTATTGTTCAAGTGGATAACCTTTTTGGAACCTTGCTTCTGTGTGGCTTTTTAGACGAAGGGCCGACCCCAAAACAATGAATATGTTTTCCAGTCGCTTGGTTTCGGTGCTCTTCGTGTTCGCGTCCACAGCGACAGGTGGGTTACAAAACCAACTCTTTTGTTTCCGCGACGAACTCTTTTAATGCTTGAAAGTTTGACGTGAAAGTTATCCAGCAATAGCGTCACGAATCAATGGCCGTACATTAGGAAATTCAAAATGGAGGCCTGCCTGCATATTTCTGTTCAGGTGTGTGGAAGAAGTTGAAATCATTGTATACTCTCAGTAGATCTATCTGCTTGTAATAGTCTACATGTCAAACAGTCTTTTGTAGGACTAAATGATCTTATCAAGTCAAACCTGAAACTGGTTGTGAATTCCACCAATGTGAGGTGTTTGGTTTCGTTACACCATTGGGAACGTCTGTGCAAAGCGAGCTGCGATACAAGAGCTGTGTTAAGCATTTGGCTTGAATTCATCTGCTCAGTCAGCGTTGGTTGCTACTGGAAGAGAGTTACAAAATATCTGAGAGTATTGTGCCAATGTGGTGATGTGTCGAGTAATTGTTCCTTTATATAAGCTAAATAACTCATTAGAAACAGCTGTCAGTGTGACACAGTGCAGTTCCACACTTACAACTACCGTACACCCAAACCCAAAAATATTCAATGAAATATTCAATAAACAGTGTCCTTTATTATATGCCGTTAATTTGTGCAATGGATGCAAACACCTATAATGGTTTCAGTAGTAAAGGCAAAATCTTTCCACTGGTCTTATTTTCTACTACTACTATTATTAGTGTGTGTGTCCCCCTATGTTTTGGTTTGTCAGCCGGCATGATTGTCCTGGAAAGACATGGTTTCACATAGGTTGTTGCAGTTTCGACGGTGGTTCAGCAAGCTGGAGAGAGAGAGGTGTTTTTCCGGTGTCCACGCCCTGTAGGGCCAGAGTCTGACAAGCGCTGTTCAAACTTGTGTCGTCACTCTGGTGAGCGACTGTTGTGTTTTGACCAATGTTTTCTGTCCTTTCAATCACATCTGACCCGCGCCCCATATCGAGGAGTGACTCGTGCAACTCATTCCAGGTGTCGATCTAATTCAATGATTCCCAACCAGGGTGCCATGGGAAATCGGGAGTGCTGTGAGAAATGATCCAATTTCACCTAAATTGACCCAAAGTTAATATTTATTCAGTACAAATATATATTTGTCCATCAATCCATGCCAGTGACAAATAGTGACAGGCAGAATAATTATGCTCTTCCATTAAATGGTAGGCGGTAAAATTAAACCGTGTATCCACCAGTTGCCATTCATAAAATAGAATAAGTAATGGCTTCATGCGAGTATGTCAGCTTTGTGTTCAATTAAAGGGTCGAAAGCTCACCCTAAGTAAATGTGTAAGTAAATCGAGATGATTATCATTATTTCTGTGTACAGTATAACCTCGATAAAACGAAGCCCGATAAAACGGACTGTCGGGACTGAACACTGTGTCCAAAAATAGTTTCCATTTCTCACCTAAAATGCTGTTGACAAAGTCTGTTAATTGCAGAATTAGCCACTGTTGTTTACTGGCGCTCTGGAATAATGTTGGCAGAGAATGGGATCGACGTATTTCCGGGTCACAGATTTACAATAATAGTATATCCTCCCATGGCGGCCATGTTCAATGTGGGGAATTGACATGGCGGCCATGTGACGATGTAATATCTATCGTCTATTGTACATAGAGCAGGGAGAGAGTTGCATGGCTGCAGAGTTGACTCTGAGGAGTAAAAAAGTCTTTGGAGTCTGGAATATGCTGTTTTTTGGTACAGTAAGATTATTATTTTTTTGTCAAGCCCTTCGCATTTGGCAACAGATTTGAATCTAGGCAGCACACGAATTCCCCGCGGCTCATGCAGCGACTCTCCTATGATGAGTACTGTGTGTCAACAATGTCACCATGACCAAGCACACCGGTGTCGTAAGTTTGGCTAAAATGTCAAATTTTCAAACATTTTCAAGCTGTTTTATATTTATTTACAATTAACTTTGTCCTGTACCAGGTGTTTTAGGCCACACAACTGTAATTTTGTACTGTACAGTAATATGGGTGCATACGGCTTCAATGTAACGGGCAATCGGCTATATCGGACGACCCCCTGCCACTATTAGTCTGTTCTATTGAACTTCCACTGTATATACGTTTTGTGTCATTTTAGTATGTTGGTGTGCAGTGAGATTTTTCCAATGTAAAATTGGGTACTTTGGCTCAATAAAGGTTGGGGAAGCAATGTGATAACCTGTAATGGAAAAATGTCAAAAAGTGATGCATTCCCTTCATCTCAGTTGATCTCTGCCTGTTGCAACTTCTTGTCTTCAACCTTATACTGTATTATTTGAATGGCCTCTCCAGGCCTTTAATTCCCATTCTCAAATTTATTGAGCCCTATAATTTACTTCTAGCGCCATCTTGGCTTCTTGTAGGACTTTTTCCTGTCGGCTGCTATGGCAAAATTCAGACAAGGGAATATTAGGTTATGAGAATGAAGTCCATCAGTCACAGTGGTGGCAAAAGTAATCTCACAGAGTCCTGACACTTGTGTAAAAAGACTATATATAGTAAACGTAGAAGTACACATTCAACTCCTGGAGTAAAAGTAAAAAGATGCTCTGAAATGTACAAAAGTAAAATGTACAAATAGATTTTTACTGTCAGTTAGTTACAATTCCCATTTTAATAACTTGGTACAGCAACAAAAAAAATGCTTCTGCGCAAAAATGATTCTCTTTTATTAACTTGTGTAATTCTCCTAAGAAATAAAAACACTGACACACTATCAAAAGAACATTTCACATCGCTTTGCTAACATTGTGAAACTGAGTAACTCAAATGCTAAATTAGCAAATGATAACGGCCCCCTCTAGTCTGTGTTTAGAAACAAAGATGAAGAATTTTTGAATGCCAGAAGCTTGTGGTTATTAGGCTGGAACAAGATAGGATGACTCTTTAGGTGTTCACCACAAATATTCCTGGAGCTGACATCAAACAATTCTCTCAAATAAGGCCATTAAAGGGGTATATCTTGCTTCTCTGAATCTCTTCCCGTCGTTAACTTCAATGCTCATTGGTTCATGTTTCTCCATATGTCATTGCTCTTTTTGTTTTTTTCTGTCTTAAGATTCCGAGATGTTAATCAGTCAATCAAGATCTCAACTGCAGTTACATCTTTTTTTAAATTTTTTTTTAATTACATGTGTTGTCATCCGCGGAGGTTTAAAAAAAGTAACAAGCCTATTTTGACAAAAGGAGTAGGAAATATGTTTTCAAATGTACAGCGTAAAAGTAAAACGCTGCTAGAAAAATCAATTCTCAACTGCAGTTACATCTTTTTTTAAAATTTTTTTTT
The DNA here is from genome assembly GCF_024500385.1 of Phyllopteryx taeniolatus. Taxonomy (NCBI): domain Eukaryota; kingdom Metazoa; phylum Chordata; class Actinopteri; order Syngnathiformes; family Syngnathidae; genus Phyllopteryx; species Phyllopteryx taeniolatus. Next base: position 2,406,890 of record NC_084518.1, on the reverse strand, counting down.
ATTACATGTGTTGTCATCCGCGGAGGTTTAAAAAAAAAAAAAAAGTAACAAGCATATTTTGACAAAAGGAGTAGGAAATTTGTTTTCAAATGTACACAGTAAAAGTAAAACGTTGCTAGAAAAATCAATTCTCAAGTAGAGTACAGATCTCTGAACAATGTCCGCAAGTACAGTACTGAAGTATTTGTACTTTGGTACTTCCCACCATGGAAGTGCTGAAATGTCAGACCCAGCTGGAGGAAGTATATCTTGGCCTTGCTCTCCCGGTGGAACCAGGTGAGGTGGCCACAGACAACGAGATCTGGGCATCCTTAGTCAGACTTTTAAAGGCAATGGCTTATTTTAAACTCATTAGACCAGTGGTTCTCAAACGTTTTACATCAAGTACCACCTAAACAAAGTACTTAGCTCTCCACCATCATGACCAACATTAAAATACAGTAGTGCAGAAGGCTCAAGTGTTAATAAAAAAGGAAACAAGTTTTCCTAAAAAAATATCTTTATTATTGTATGCCACTGTAAATTATGGACAGTTTCAACATTAACACTGGGCTTAAACATAGGAAAATAGAAAAAAAAAACCTCTACTTAAATAATAATTAAATTCAAATATATTGCATTTCAAATTCAACAAAAAGCAAATCATTCTTAAAGATGAAATGAAAATGTATTTAACATAGATGTTAATTACAACAGAACTGTACTCGGGCAGTGATTCTTTCCCCTACCAAAAATGGAAGCCAACGTACGACTAGTCGTACCTGTGCCACAAACTGAGAATCGCTGATTTAACTATGCAGGTTTACCTAATGTTGTGGCCAGGGGGGGTGTATTTCTGTTGTTTTGTACATGTTTTTTCTGTTATAAAATCAGTAACATCATTAACACATATATATATAATTTTTTTTTGTCAACAGGTGTAAGTGGCTTTTCAGTTACCACTTCCAATGCAAACGTGCAAGTTAAAGAAAATGAAGGTGAGTTTAAAACACACACAAACACAATAGTCTAAAGACTGAACACAGATGAAACATTTGTTTGGTGGCATCATGTGGCATCATGATTGTGTGGCATTTATGGCAAGGGACAGTGCTTCAGATGGTCTTGTCTGTCTTTCTAATGTAGGGTATTTTTTTGTGGCTTAGTTGCGTAATCAGAAAAAAATGATTTGATTCATGCTGTTTTTGTAGTAATTTCCTTCGTGTTTGTTTGACTTCCCTTTTCCTGTTGGCTCTCTCTCAGCTGTATCAAAATTTGTGTCATGGATCATATTGTACTTAGGGTTTCCCTCAGTGGGCTGTTATTACACCATATTCCTGTACATGTATCATTGCATCATCCTATTTTCACATATGTAAAAAATTGTTGGATGACTGGTTTTCAAATCAGAAGTCGAGTGTAATAGTTTGTTCAATTCGTTGTAAAAAGGGGTTTGGTTACAAATAGAAATCCTTGCAATAGCTCAACATTATAAGCAGTGAAGACAATTTGCAAGTTTGGTCCAGGTTTTAGGAAGAAACATAAAAAGATGATTTGCTTTAGCAAGCCACTTAAAAGATGTGACTGCCCAGATCTGCCACACGGGCTGCAGGACACCTGTGCTCTCGGGGCATGGCATGGTAAAATCACCCCCTCCTTTGTCATTCCAACAGTGTATTGGGTGTGGCTGACGTATGCCACTTTTTTCATTGGGGCAATTTTGGTTGAGCCCTATCAGCTCTGCCAGTCAAAAAGTGGCTGCACATTAGATACCTTTTATTTGTGTTCAGTGGTGAAGCTTAAAAGGTATGTGTTGTGACATGACATCATTCCTGCCTTCCATCATTTCATTTATGTCCGTAGTTTGTTATATTTATTCAGTTGCAAGAATTTTGCCTCTTGCTGTTCTTCATCGTAATATGATTACAAATTACAGTGGATCCCTGCTATCTGTGGAGGATGAATAGTGAAAATCGGGGTTGGTTCCACCCCCCAAAAAGAGAAAACAAAGACAAAAAAAAAAGTAAAAAAAAAAAAAAAGTCTTTGTTTTTTATTTATTTATTTATTTTGAATTTAAATTAGCGTATATGTGAATCTGCAGGTGCCGAACCAGGACTATGCGCGGGTCCACTGTATTCGTGCTTGTTCACAGCATATGTATACTTTTTTTTTTTCTTAAAATTTTTTGTGCTCACTACTATTACAGGGGTTGATCTTGCATGCTCTTATTCTGCGGACTTTGGTTCAAGTGCGAGGGTGGAGTGGAAGTTCAAGGACCTTACAGGGTCACAGAAATATGTCTATTATGATGGGAAACCCACAGGTAAGTTGTTTGCTACTAAATATCTGCAAGGTTGCTGGGCCACATCTAGTTGATACATTTGTACATACTGTAGAAATCCTGCTTTATTATAACAGTCAGTTTTCCCACATCGCAGTTATCTTCAACTTTCCCACTAACCTCTGACAGCACCAGACACAGTTAATAAGTTACAAAAAAGAAAAAAAGCACGCTACAAGCTGGCAGAGATGTACATTGTGCGTGGCTGTTAATGTGCAACTTTTCCCGCAGCACCATATTCCAACCGTGTCACGATTTATGGCAGCAATCTGAGATTCAGCAAGGTGACCCGTAACGATAATGGAGTGTACGACTGTGAGGTGTCTGGTGTCAATAGCCAGTTTGGGGAGGCCAGGGTGAAACTCACAGTTCTTGGTAAATATCTCCATGGGAATTCGTCTCTCTTTTTGCTTTGTTTTATTTGGTGATCATTGTAGCTGTGTTACAACTTGTGGCAAGAAATTTTAGAGAGCTTTAGAAGATATGGCTGTTAGATGCACATGCTCAAAACCACCACATATTAAATAATGTTAGGATTTTAACCCTTTAAATGCACATTTTATTTGAACGATTGAGTTTTTATTCCCCCCCCCACCCCCCCCCCCCCCCCCCCCCCCAAACAAACAAACAAATAAACAAAAGTTAATTGTAATGGGGATTTGGATTTGGTGGCGATACAGTGAGTCTTGGCTCTCTCAAATATTAGCAGTAAAATTGATTTAACGGTAGTAGTATTTTGAAGTTTTAAATAACCATAGCACATTTCCCCACGTATCTGGAAAATTGTGTTACGGTCCGACTGTAGAAAAGGTTTTAGTTGGAGCAGACTTAAATGGACATGTCCGGAGAGTAGTAGACAGATTTCGCCAGGTGCATGGAGGAAAAGGTTATGGCAAAAGGAATAAGGAAGGGGAGAGAATTCTTGTGTGCCGAGAGTGTCAACATGGCTCTAGTGAATACTTCTGAGAGAAGCCAGATGAGCACATCATCACATACAAAAGTGGAGGAAATGTGACACAAATTGACCAAACGTTTTGGCCATAGTTCCAAAAGATATGTTTGACGCAAACACAACACTGCTCATCAGCAATAAATAGTCTCATACCTACAGCAAAGCATGCTGTTGGCAGCATCATGCTTTGGGGCTGTTTTTTTTCAGCTGGCATGTCTAAGGCCCCTTAGACATGCTGGATGGAATTATTAACAGTTTAAAATAGCAGTCAATTTTAAGACAAAATCTTCTGCTAGAAAGCAAAAAAAAAAAACTGTCAGAAAAACCTAGTAGAACATATGTTCTGAACTTTATTTGGGGTTTATCAGACAAACTTTAAATGGTAATTATTTAAATAGGCCACAACAATGCAACAATTAATTTAGATTTTCTCATGACAAACTGCACAAACAATATTTAAAGAGCCATTAGTGTATTCCCTCTCCCTCCCCTCCTAATTTGTTTTTCTAATTAAGACTAATCAGTATTATTACTAATAATAAGGTTTGCTTGCTCATTAGTAATGTATATATTACTTTGGTTCACACTAGTGTTTAGTTTTAACACTGCAGCTTTCCAGAGGTATTTTCCACCTCTCACGTGACCATTGGCAAGTTAGCCAGCTTGCACAACGTACTGAAAGCTAGAGAGGTCACGTGCCCATATAATACGTTCACTCCTGGTGCAAGATAAACAAATGGCTAAGACACAACTAAAACTGCAAAGGGCTGATAAACATGCATAAGCTCTGTTAACATTCACATTATTACTGCTATTTATGGTATTAGGGGACTGACTTAAAACAGTATTTTAACAACTATACAACAGCGCTAGGCACACTATAAAATCCTCTGATAGCGAGCTGCCATGTTTTTACAATGACATCATCCTGGCGGCTTGCCAAGCGCTGTTGTATAGTTGTTAAAATGCTGTTTTAAATCAGTCTCCTAATCTCTGTGTGCATGAAACAATAAAATAAGTCTATGCCAACATTGAGACAGCTAACACGGTAAACGGTTACTTGCACTTTTGCACTGATGGTTTTTAGCGTTATTTTAGTCTTCAAGCGCTGATAACACGCACAAAAAAAGCTTAACATGAGCTAAAACTTCACCGTAGCAACTTTGCATCACAATGAATTGGGAGAAAATTCACATACGTTGTCTCACAGTATCTCAAACACTAACCTTGTGCCTCATCGGTGGGTACGGAAAGGAATCAGTGTTTTATAGCATTTGGTTCCATCCATTTAAAAATAAAAATAAAAAAATTACCGCTGCCGTGCCGAGCCAAAATGCTGAGTTCCGAGGCACACCATTCACAATAAAAGGGAAGTCAAGTTAAAACTTGCACATATAAACCAGGTGACGTGATGAAATGGAATCGGAACCGGAATTGCTCAAATTCAAATGATGCCCAACCCTAATCACAGCTTCAATACTTACACACAATAAAGGAGTAGATGAACTACAACATTTTAAATTTGAACCTAAATCTGATGTAAATTTATAAATCACAAGATTTAAAATTGATAGCTTTTCTAAAACATCTACCCATATACCTAATTTCATGGTGAGGGAACTGTTCCAACTTTTATTATACCCATGTATAATGCGCACTGTTGATTTTTGAAGATTTTTTTGGGGGAAAAATGTTTATTATGCACAAGAAATTACAGTATGTCATTTATTTATACAAATATAATATCATGCATGTCAACACGAACGAAGCCCAAACACAGTCGATGGTCATCTTTGGTGGATGTGGTGACATCTTGTGTTTATTAAAAAAAAAAAAACATTTAAAGTTTCTACAGGTGCTTTGAAACACAAGCGAGACGGATTTGCCAAATGCGGAAGTAGTTTGCATATACCGGATTATCCGCCTGCATACCTTCAATTGTCAACACCATGTTACAATGGGTGAGTGAAGCTAAAGAAAACCGTTATTCCCCACAGTACCTCCGTCACCACCCTTGTGTAGGATCCCCACCTCAGTGACAACTGGCAAGAGTACTATCCTGTCCTGCCACGATGGGGACGGCTCACCCCCTCCCCAGTACAAGTGGTACCGAAACGACGTCCTCCTGCCACCTGAGCCCAGCAAGATTTCCGGCTTCCAGAACAGTACCTATATGCTGAACTCTGCGAATGGCAACCTGGTCAGCTACAATTCTCTGCTCTCTTCATCATCTTTACTGCCTCTTTTATGTATTTATTTATTCATTTATTTTTTAAAACAAAAGGAATAACTCTTTTCAATGCCCTACCATACCTATGTCTTCTCAGGAGTTTCCCTCTGTCAAAAAGATGGATACGGCACAGTACTCCTGTGAGGCTTTCAACATTGCTGGTCCTCCTCAGCGCTGTAGAGCTGTGAAAATGGAAGTCCGTGAGTGCACCTTATTCATTTCCCAACCTAGAATTGCAGTAAGACAATCTTCAAAACGGTTTTATTTAGCAAAGTGCTACAAGCCTACACCTTACAGGCAATGAACTTCCCAATCTACAGTAAATCGCGGGTATCCAACTTGAGGCATGCGGGCTAAATCCATCCGGACACATCATTTTGTGGCACAAAAGCCTGAAAAGGGTCAATTAATAATGATAATAGTACATCAGATTTATATGCCGCTTTTCTTAATACTCAAATGCTTTACGACACTTAAATTGTTCTCATTGACTTAATCTTTTTTTATACTGCGGTTGTATTTTCTCCCCCCAATTTTTACCTAATTATTTGATGTAACAAGATTTTTTCGTTACGAAAGCATCTTTTCAAATAAATTCCACAATCCTCGTATACTTAAATATCTGCTTGCCACTATTTTACTTTACATCTCTTTCCAAAATACGTTATCCATTTGTTTGTTAAAAAATAGACAAATACAGGGGTAATTATGTAATATAATGCATCAGTTGTACAGCCACATGAGTGCAACCATAACTGCGATGAGCCCTCCAATGAATCTAGTTTGAGAACCCTGATAGTTGGATACAGTGACTTTCACCGAAATAGGAACTTTATGTACAACTTGTCACATGACTCTTGCTCAGGGGTGGGTAAACAAAAACAGGCACTATTGTGTTAATACTTAGATTTACTTTTAATGGGAACAGTGTTGTTTTGTTGATCACCTTTTTATGCCAGTGCATCAAAGTCTGGTGCGAGTTTTGCTGTGGCAAATCTCAGAATACATCTGAGGTGTTCACCACTCAGCTGGGATCTGTAGGATGTTTTGTTGGTGTTAATCACACATGTAGAACCAAACACCACCAGCATCCTCTGTGCCATCTTCCAGATTTTTGGAAATTTGTCTGAGCTTCATGAAGCATAAAACTTGAAATTCTCTTTTAAGACAGTTTCACATTGGCGATCAATCAGTTCCATCTGCAGCTCCCGTGGCGCTGTTTCAGGGTCTTGTGTGAGGGGACATGACACCAGCTGAAGTGACTTGACAATTTTTCCAAAATCAGAGAATCAATGGCATCATTCTCCATTCTCCGGTCGTCTAGTGATTTCCTGTATTTTTTCACATGTCAAGGATCCTCTTTCAGCGTAGCCATTGTGGGGAAATGAACAAAGGACTTGACATTTGCTTTGAGAATAAAGCTAGCTTGGTTTTTGAAGGCTCTGATGCTTGTATACATTTCATGCGCAAACTGGTCTTTCCTTTGTAGCTTCATGTTCAGCTCATTCATACTGTATGCCAGTATGTCCACAGCAAAAGCTAAATCACAAAGCCAATCTGTGTCACTCGGCTCAGGAAAATCATCAGTTTTCTCCAGTTTGAGCTCCCACACTCGATGGCACACTTTCCCCGAACTTAACCAGCGGACATTTGAGTGGTTAAACAAGTCCTGGTGATCAGCGTCAGTTTCTTTGAGAAACTTGATAAACTGACGATGCCGATAGGCCCTCGCACGAATAAAGTTAAGGACTTTTATAACTGGCTTTGCTACATGGTCAAGCTGCAGTACAAATTTACAAAGAGCTTCCTGGTGTATTATGCAGTGTAGGAAAATTACCTCCTGCTCAGGGTTGTCCTCTTTTTAGGAGCCCGATGTTCTTTCCAGTCAGATTTTACGATCCATCTGTCCATCCATTCTCAACACCACTTAAACAGTTCAGGGTCGCTGGGTGCTGGAGCTTATCCCAGCTTGCAAGCTTGATTTTAACCGCTGAGCCATAGCCATCAGTTCCTGCGTTGATTGGCTGTTAGCATAATCAGCATGCTTGGTATAAAATGTTATATTCCTCTAAAACCGCAATGGTTTCTTAACAAATTGGACAGACAGCCTTTGACCGGACTTCAGCGAAAAAGTATTTAGTAGTCCATGCTATATTAAACACTCGGCACTCAGTGTCAACTTTTCTTTTCTTTGGCGCACTCATGGTTGAAGAAGGGTTCAGAGTAAAAACAGAACAGCCAAAGTCAAGTCAATGTATCACTGTACCTACTGCGCTACCTGTTGGAACCACTGGCCATTACAGGAAAACCTGGTGTATTTACCATTACAGAGACATGAACCAATTATTTTGGTCAAATGCTGTGGTTGAGACTAGCATTGGGTGCTGGTCCAACAAAATAAGCACTGTATAAGAGTACTTAATGTGAAAAACATGTTAAGGTTCACAAAGCAATTGCTACCCGGAGGTAACATTCAAATGACAATCTGTAAAACTGTACATGTTTATGTTAAAATTCCAATTTTACCTGAAGCATTAAATGTACATTAAAAACACATTATGATTTCATTCTAGCCACCGACGTTTTACAAGTCTTATCATACTGAATGTAACTGTTAATTTTGCATAATATAAATTGTACATTGTGGTGATGCGGTGAGGCCACATCATACACCGTCAACAGCTTTTATGTGTTCATGTGCAGTAGGATGAATATGCTTATGCTTAATGGTAATTAAGTGAAAGAGCTTCAAAATGACTTTCCATCACCATACTATTCTTTAAGGTGACATGAACACCGGAGGCATTGTTGCTGGGGTAATTGTGGCTCTGCTGTTGCTTGTCCTGCTCGCTCTGGGAATTTGGTATGCTCACAAGAAAGGATACCTGCCTCGTGAGTACACACTTGTGCATTCTTTGGGGCCTTATTATATACTGCATATATGTATGTATATGTGTGTGTGTGTGTGTGTGTATATATATATATATATATATATAATGTGTGTGTGTGTGTGTGCACTCGTTTGCAATTGTGATGAGGTCATATAGAAAATGATAGCCCAAGTTATCAATAAGGAAGTGGCACTTGTGCAGAACAGCCACTGAATAGACTAAGGGCGCTTGGTACTGATATAGTGGGGGAGGGACGACTCATGCAAAGGCCTGCTTGTGTCATCAGGCCTCGTTTTAGTGCAATTCAGTACTAAATTGTTCTCAGTCTTTGCACATTTTCAGCACTTGTCTTCAAACATACTGTATTTAATGTATTTAGAAAAACAAAAATGTCTTGAAAGAGTCATTTGTAAAGCTTATAAGATGTAAGTGTCCAACTGCTGACTTGGTGTCCTTCTTATTATAGGAATGACTGAAAGGTAAGAATATTTCCTTTTTTTTTTATTATTATTAGACAATGGATTACATCAGACAATCAATTTCCACAGTACCTAAACTGATGTGTAAATTTTTCCCCAAAGAGTATGAATGTAAATTGATTTTAGTCTCTGAAATGTCTTGCAGCAAGCAAAAAACCAACGTGGTGTACCAGCCACCTTTGGTGTATGGTGGTGAGGATGATGATGATGTAAGTATGACTCTGCCTTGCATTTTCACAACTTTTCATATGTTCTATAAATGCAGACAAATGTTTGCTTTGCCTTTCCCAGATTTAGGTCCAATACAGAAAATATTCAAATGATGTAATTACGTGATTTGTTTGTTTCGTAGAGCGAGTTCAAGCAGAAGTCATCGTTTGTGGTGTAGTCTGCAAGCACCAGGCCTTGCTGGTTTTAATTGTTTGAGTGTGCTTTTGCTGTTTTTACATGCCATCTTCACACTTTTTGTATTATATGGTACATCCTGTTCTGTTTTTACCTTCTGTAAATATAGCATTTTTCGTTCATGCTGTTTGTAAAATCAGTCCTTCTTACCCGCCTTTTGTGTGACAGCCAGACTTTGTAATATTTTAGATTAACATTGCATTTAAATTACTGTACAATTTCTTGCAGAAATAAATTTGTTACGTTCTCAAATTCAGTTTTCCTGTGACTTCAGTTTGAGAACTTCATGGGTTAAACTGTTTCAAACAGGGTAGATTTACTCTGTTTCCTGTGCAGTGATTTTATTTTGTTAAAAGCACAAAATTATGTGTGAACTACAGGAGAGTATGTATTAATGTGCTTTTAACAATTTTTTTAAAATATTAAAATAAACATTGTATAGTCTTACCACAGCTATGAACTCTTTTCTTGAAGATTGCTTTTACTTTCTGGTAGTTTATACTCCAACAATCATGCACATACGGGGTTGATATGGCCTGATGTTGGTACATACAGTATGAATTTATACACTATCTGACATTGAATATTTATTTGGGGAACCTGTATGTGTTGCTGAATGTTTGGAGCTGTTGAATCATCCTAATTATATAACTTCTTTATTCCAAATAGAATATTTTTAAATGTGTGTAAATTAGTCTGCTGATGTCTCAACTGTAATGAGCTGTAATTTGGGATAGGAGTTACAAATTTGCGTTCCCCCCCCACCCCAAGAACAATTTAATCAAAAGATGATCTGACATGTTTTACAGTGACAAAACTAACAATTGCAATATATTTAATGCTATAAGGTTACTGTTCTAAATAATTAGAATGATAAACCTGCCAACATAATGTACTCCAAAAATGGAATTTCCTATCAAATTGCAGTGAAAAAAAAAAAAGCCGTATTTGTGGCACATTCCAAATTGCCCCATTTTTGTCTTGGTGGCTTCTTGTTCCTGTAATGTAATACTGGCAGTGTACACATTCGCGGGACTAATAATCTTGTAACAATGAATGGTCATTGAGGTATTATTTTTTGCCGCTGATGAAATACCGAATGTCCAAAACTGATTAACTGAATTAAAATGATATCATTGATAATTTGATTGGTTCAAGTTACGTCACTGCTATAGCAAAAGCTTTTTCTAATTAAAAAGAAATGAAAGTTTGCCTGCCTTTACCATGGCAACAGGTTTTTGATTTGCGCTTCAAAGCGCATGCGCATTGACGCCCCCTTAGACAGGAAGTGTGAAGCACTCTTTCCACCATCCGCCCCCAGATCGGCTCTGCATCACAAGGCTTCAAACTCAACTGAATAATGGCGCTGTAGTTCTTGATCACTCTGCTGTCATTTGTACGAGCGAGCCCACGGGTGTCCTACCCGCTCGTCAACGCTTTGCTGGCTCTTCAACTTGACCGGTCGCTGATTCTCGCCTCCCGGGAGACATGTCCGCGGTGGGAGGAACGAAGCTAGCTTTTTAGTGGCATCCGATTTCTCCTCCAGCGGACCGGATGCGAGAGGCGAGCTCGACCCCGACACGTTCCCCTCCGCGGCCGGGGACAGTGGCTCGCGACCACGGCTGGCCCAAACAGTCACGGTGACTCGCCATGGCTGGCCTCTCGTGTGATGGTCTGAGTTTTGACCTACTGGATGAAAACGAACCAGTGTTGTCTGCACCTAACTTGAGCCTCATGAGACTGTCGCTTCCTTCTTTTTTGGGTGTGAATCTTTTTGAATGAAATGCAAGCAAATACGTCACAAGACCGACCTTACCGATGGAGCAGTAAATGATGGCAGCTAAAGAGGAACTCTACGCCAAAGTGACCCCGCGGAGACAGCGCCAGACCCGGGCAGGCACCGTCAAACACGGGTCAAGTCTGGACGTGCTGCTGTCCATGGGCTTCCCTAAGACCAGGGCGTGAGTACACTGCTGCACTGCCCCACCGCAAACACACTCACACACTCAGCATTGAACTACTGTTCTGTACTACGTTTTTGAAAATGGCCTTTCGACTTAGCACCGCACTGCACTCTTGCAGAAAGATGCTGTGTGACTCAGATGTTGCACTGGCCGGCCTCTCGGTTTCAGTGGATCCTGCTCAAATATTATTACCCCCACCGCCCATTCGGCATTGAGAGGGGAGGGTTGCCAAGAAACAAGTCCTGTGTGAATGAAATATGGAGGTTACGTAATGATGATAAAGCCCCCCAGAAATGATTACAAATGTTTATTTTTCTTGCTCATTAAAAATTGAGGCCAAGCTTTTTGTGTTGTGGTTTAAATGTTGTATTGAAAACAACAAATTCTCTCTCTTCTGGATGACATCATAGCAGTATGGCCGGCTGCCCATGTCCACCTTACACTCCTGAGTGGAGTTAGCATGTTTTCTCATCTTCCTCCCACGCCCCCAAAACATGCAGTCGGTTAATTGAAGACTAAATTGCCTATAGGTGTGAATGTGAATGGTGGTTTGTCCATGTGTGCCCTGGGACTGACTGGCGACCAGTCCAGGGTGTACCCCACCTTTCCCACAAAGTTAGCTGGGATAGGCTCCAGCTCACCCATTCTTGAAAATGGATGGATGGATGGACGTTATAGCAGTATGAAACAACCATCACCTGACATGAACAAAAACATTGGGAAGATGGTCTTTTGTCTTTCTATTTCCAATTTACTGACTGTTGTCTGTGCAACTCCACCTTTTAGATTCAGTAACTGGTTTGGTGGTGCCCCAAAAAGGCTTTAATACAGTAATATCCCCTTTCCACTGAGCTTGGTACGCTTTGTGTTGTCATGTACAAGCTGGCTTCCTATCATGTGTAAATAAACCTTACGAGAGAAAAATGTTCAACGTTCTCATTTTGTGATCAATTTCTTTCCCAAATGGCAGTTTGAGAGGCAGTTACAGAAAAATCTGCCATCAGGGCCTAGCTACAGGGAACAAGGACTTTATTGTGTTGAAGGGTGGGAGTATGAAACGCAAATACACACAGACACACAAGTACGAGTATCAACCCTTCTGTTAAATTGAGAGGAATCGTTGCTGAGTCATTCAAGAACTGACCGGTGCACGCAGATAGGAATTGCTAGGACAGCAGCACCAATGCTCACTGGTCATGTCCAATGCAGGTTTGCAAACGGATCCCCTTTAGATTTCATCATTCTGGTTTGCTGCTTATCTCTCTCAAAGAATCTTTTGATATTACTTTGTTCAATAACAAACCGACGATGCAGCTGGTTTTGGTTGTATCACTTAAAATAATAGTAACTCAAAGGAAAGCCGCAGTAAAGGTTTTATACTGTACTAGGGATGCCCCATCCATCCATCCATTTTCTGAGCCGCTTCTCCTCACGCGGGTCGCGGGCGTGCTGGAGCCTATCCCAGCTGTCATCTGGCAGGAGGCGGGGTACACCCTGAACTGGTTGCCAGCCAATCGCAGGGCACAAACAAACAAACAACCTTTCGCACTCACAGTCACACCTACGGGCAATTTAGAGTCTCCAATTAATGCATGTTTTTGGGATGTGGGAGGAAAGCGCAGTGCCCGGAGAAAAGCCACGCAGGCACGGGGAGAACATGCAAACGCCACACAGGCGGGGCCGGGGATTGAACCCGGGTCCTCAGAACTGTGAGGCTGATGCTCTAACCAGTCGTCAACTGTGCCGCCAGGGATGCACCAATGCTCAATTTTTCTGACCAAGTATGAATATAAGTACTCTGATGAAGGAGGTCAGTGATTCCCTGCTGGGGCCAAGGCATTGACATACAATACATCTGTAAATGCTATCCAAGTCTATCATGGTCGACTGCGTGTCGATCAACTGAACAGAGAGAAAATGAGAATGGCTGCTTTCTTACTGCCTCAACAAAACAGATCTTGGTCGCCGATTAGGGTTTCTGTCTGTTAGTTTCTCTAACCTTTTATGTGCCAAGAGGAAGTTGGTGTGCAGTTTTCATGCTTCCAGTGTTAAAGTTCAGAAAACCACAGCATTAAAGTACATTAAAAGAACGTACAATCCCAGGGCACAATATTAGGTACACCTGCAAATTGCAGCGATTGAAGCTGATATAAGAACGGTATCAGAAAATCACTTTTTCTGCACTGTATCATTCAAAGATGTTTCTAATATTTCCCTCTCTCGCACATTGCGAAATGAGGTAACCAAAGCATTAGGAACACCTCATTCTTCCCCACTGCGTTCTCAGTTTACAATAGGATGCACATTGTTAAAATACCTTAATGACAGGCAAATTGTTGTACAGTAGGGGTCACCAACGTGGTGCGCAGGCATCTGTTCTAAAAATAGCTCACATGGAACATAGTGATTTCCTTGGAATGTTGTAGAAGTGATCATTTTAACTGTAAACACTTCATAAAGTGTAGCATCATGATATTTATCTGTTTCCTACATTGTTAAATCATTGTTGGTGATTATTGTGAGAAATCATTAAGGTGTCTTCACTTAGATGAAAATCATTAATTCATAAAAACATACAACTAAAAGTAACTTGAGCAAAGTATTTATCAAATTGGTAGCCCTTCCCATTTACCAGTACCCAAGAAGTAGACTTTACACCGATCTGATCGATATCGGCCGATAATTAGCATTTATTTAATGCTGATGGTCTTAAATGTCATAATTCGCCAATCCGTTCAATGATGTCCTTGATCGGATTTACTCCGCATCGCCATCGTGTACAGTATATTTGAATCCAAAAGCTAGTGTTTTTTTTTTAGCCTTGTCGCGTGTCTTTTGATGTACTACTGTAAATATCTTACAGCCAATAAAGTTATTTAAAAAAAAAAAAACATGTCAGCGGTAGCGGTTTGGGACAGACAGCACGTCTGAGACAGACAACACGTAATGCCTGGATCAGACTACAAGACAATTGCGATTGCACTATGTCAGACTGCTGCAATAAAATCTTCACATCCTGTCTTCTACGATCACGGGGCTTTATCTTGTCAACTCAAACACGACCGGATACACTAGTTACCATGGTGATGACATCGCGACGCATGTATTATAAGAACAAAATGGTGAAAAACGTGCGGTGGTGGTCACTGGTGCTCGGGAGATTACGTTCATTTAAAGATTGCTTGAGGTATGTTCACATACTTTTAATACGATAGGGCTCGCAATCAGGCAACAAAATGTTATGTAGCCTAGCAAGCAAGTGTTAGCACTAACAGTTGTACGTAAACATGCCGGCGTTATGTCGAATCATGCACTAGTTTCGGTGTGTGTGTGAAGTAATTACAATAAAGTAATTTAATTACAGGTGGAACGGTGGGCGACTGGTTAGAGCGTCTGCCTCACAGTTCTGAGGACTGGGGTTCAATCCCCAGCCCAGCCTGTGTGGAGTTTGCATGTTGCGTGGGTTTTCTCCGGGCACTCCGGTTTCTTGCCACATCCCAAAAACATGCGTGGTAGGTTGATTGAAGACTCTAAATTGCCCATAGGTGTGAATCTGAGTGCCAATGCTTGTTTGTTTATGTGTGCCCTGCGATTGGCTGGCAACCAGTTCAGGGTGTACCCCACCTCCTGCCCGAAGATAGCTGGGATAGGCTCCAGCACGCCCGCGACCCTAGTGAGGAGAAGCGGCTCAGAAAATGGATGGATGAATTTAATTACAGTAAGTTAGCATCCATTATTTCTGTCATGTTGTAATGTTGGTTTGACCTGACTGATTAGAATACATGACCTGACTAGAGAATACCTTTGAAGATACTCAGTATACAGTACACAAGTATATGCAGTAAATGAACAAGTCATTTAAATAGACACTTTGCTCCATCTTGTGATTGGATCGGTGATCGGTTATCTTTTTAAACTTTTTTTTTTTTTTTAAACTCGCTGATCGTGTAAAGCCTACCAAGAAGTGGCTCTTGTTTCAAAAAGGTTTATGACCCCAGTTTTAGAGTATTCAAGTTCATTAGATTGTGTAAGTGTGCCTGATAACTTGGTAGGTTTGGGAAATCCCTTTGTTTGTTTTGTACTATAGTACACTAATAGAGTGGTATTTGGACTTCCAAGTGGCCCACTTACTAGTTTTTCCATTGATGTCAAAAATTATGTCACAGTTCTTCCGGCTTGTCCCACACACTTTATAAAAAAAATGGTTGTGTTTTCTGGCGGTTGGAACAGATTAATGGAATTTCAGTTAATTTCGATGGGGAATATTGATTTGCTATACAGTTTGAGTAAATTGAGTGATAACCGTGGTTACAAAATGAATTAAACTTGTAAGTCAAGGTACCACTGTACTAATAGTGATAAAGAAGATATGCATACTTGAGACTGAGACACATTCTGACGCAGGCATTTTTCATGAACAAACGCTCAACTTGGATTCAAGGCGGCTAAGCGGAAGTGGCCCATTTCCTGAAGTGGCTTGTGACCTTCTCTGCGCTCTCTGTTAAGACGGTGGTTTGAGGGTGGATGAAGCTGAGGTTGCAATGTCTCGCACATACAAAAAAAATAAGACACTCTGCTCTCATGTTTTACTTTTATCTCAGCAGTGAGCTGGTGAAGAAAGATTGAGCATAAAGCCATAATGATTGATTTGGCAAAAAAAAAATTCGCTGAATAACTGTCGCAATCAGACACAAACCGGCAATAAAAAGCAGTTTTTGCTACATATACTGTATATATATATATATATATATATGTAGATAAAAACTGATTGATTGATCAAGTTCTATTAATATAAAATATTTGCCGGTCCAGATGACTTCAAAAGATAGCGTGAGATGAAGAGTGTTTTCCTGGCCTGTATCGTCCACACGTGCCTTTTTTTGTGTGGCACTTGACAGGAGGAAACCTCTTCGCCCTGTTGGGGCAATACAAGCAGTTAGTTATGGTGTTCCCCTTTGGTTTGTGAACAGGAAATGATGATTTGCCAGTAGAGCTGAGTCATGGAGTGGCCCTTGGGTGGATGCAGTTGTTGCTCAACGCATTAGTGCGCAAGTGGTGAAACGATCAAGCAGCTCTGATGACTGAATTTTTGTAATTCCCCATCCCCCAGTTATGACCCTTAGTATTCTTGTGACTAGCAAAACCCAGACAATTACTCACTCTTAAGTTGCCAATTATCTGACCTCAGTCATATTGTACAAAGACAGCTGTTAAGAGAAAGGGCAGGGAGCCAAAAAATGTCCTCTGTCTGAAAAGTTACCACATTTTGGTGAAATGACAGGCACTTTCAAATGATGCCTTATCTAATAATGGTTATTTCTAGGTGGAAGCCAAACAATTGCGGAGGTATTTTTTCCCAGCCCTTCTTTGTCTAGCTGTGAACAGGAAATGCAGTTTATAAATAACATGCCCATTTTTGCTAGGGGCAAGGGAAGCCTTTGGTGTACGCAGCTATTGAGGACAGTAGGTCCATGGCCGCTTCTACCACATAAAACTAAAGCATTCATTTCAGGAAAAATAAAGACTTAAAGGATTAAACGGCAGATGTGATTCACAAGGGCTAAAACACAATCGGTACTGTGGTAAGTCAGCTATGGGAAGTTGAGCGACATTCACACAGGCCTCCACAATGACACATCTCCTCCAGGCAACATTATTCTGCTCAATACAACACTGACATCGGAACAAAATTTCTGAACATTCAGACGGAAATTCTCCTATCCTATTACAGTATATCCAACGATCCATCCATTTTCTCTATCAATTATCGTTATTAGGGCCACGGATGAGCTGGCGCCTATCCCGGCTGATTTTGAGACGGGGTACACCCTGGACTGGTCACCAGACAAACGCTGGGCACCTTAAGATTACTGTCGAAAGTGTCTATACTGTCTATGCGCCCTGTGCGACTGCTGTCGATTGTGCCACCCTGACCAATCGTCAGCGCGGGACATAGTGACACCCCCACAGAATGCTGCCCATATCGCCCATATCAGAAACCGCCGCTGTCACTCTTATACACATTTGTTCATTCACTTTGGAGCTAATGGAGTCTCCCTTCTGCTGTCCATCTTTAAGAATGCAGCTCGAAGGGATTCCTACGTAGCTTGGGTTGCTTGCTGTGTCACCGAGGGTTCATGCGTCTTAAATAACTGAGATAGCAGAGCAGGCCTTCCCGTGCTACATTTTAGATTCAATTTTGTGATGTCTCTGTCACAGCTGGCTGTAATCCCATCATGCCCTCTTGAGAAAAAAATACTTTTCCCTCCTTCCCCCACTCAGCATTAGGTCAACCTCCTATTGTACTGCATAGTCAGCACATCGCTGAAATAACAAAGGACACAATTGAGTTTACCAGGGATGGGCATTTGACTGAATTTCTTTGATCAACTATGGGGTAAACTATTGTGTGAGTGCATGCATGTTGTAGTAGTTCTACGTGAGCAATCTGTTGTGACGCTTGAGCCTCTGCAGTCCCCATTGTGCACACTGGGCTGAGTGAGGACACACTGCCCCAGGGTCCGTAGCCGAATGAATCGAGGACCCTCTCGGTTGGCCAAAAATAAAAATAGCTTATTGAATGTGAATGTGAGTGGCACAATGCAAACGCATGAATTCATTAGACCATAATACCCTAGTGTGTTCATTTGACTTCCATCCCAATAGAGGATAGTGACCGTCTGTGTCTATTCAGAATGGGGACAAACAGTATCTTGGGGTGAAGAAGCCTTTGATGTGTGTGGAGGTTTTATACTCATGTCATGGAGTGAAGGGAGCGTCTAGTTTTCATACAAACAACAAATAAACCAACACAACTAAAAGTGTTAATGTATTGCAAATAACTTCCACACAGTCATTTCTATCTATCTATCTATCTATCTGTCTATCTGTCTATCTGTCTGTCCGTCTGTCCGTCCGTCCGTCCCTCCCTCACGAACTGATTTCACAAGGACATAACTTCTCGTATTTGTCCTTCAAGCTCTTCCAAAGTTGTTGGTTTGGTAGAATAAACTTGCTCCTTTAATCATGGAACATACACAAAAAACCTGAGAAAAATGTTACAACATATGAATAAATGATGAAGTATTTTTCAAATAGGGAGTACCTTGTCAATCACCCTGTATTCATTTTGTGACCGTGTTTCCCCTTGATCTATGCAGCTTGAAAGCCTTGGTTTCGACAGGAGGAAAAAACGTCCAGGCAGCTTGTGACTGGTGAGAACCGCATGCACACGCATGCAGAGACGCACAAAACAATACAAACATGTTACCATTTTCGCAAGTTACTAATTCACCTGTGGAATGTGAATAAAGACCATGGTAAACAAATGGCTAAACGCTGTCTTGTAGCCTTTTCCTATTTTTAACTCTTGTGTGCATTTGTGTGTCTCCAGGCTTTTTTCGCATGTGGATGACCCCTTCCTGGATGACCCTCTGCCCAGGGAGTATGTGTTGTATCTGCGACCCAGTGGTCCACTGCTCCAGCAGCTCTCTCTCTTCTGGCAGCAATCTCGCCTCACGTGTGGCAAAAACAAGGCACACAACATCTTCCCCCACATCACCCTCTGCCAGTTCTTCATGGTCAGTCTCAGTCTCATGTCTCTCTGTGCTCAAATTGTGAAGCCTTCTCTAAATGTCAAGATTTCTGATTAACTGGTAGTTATATTGCACTTAAAAGTTGTTCATTGTGGTCTATTGTTTTTCATTTTTGTGTGCGGTGATTGTTCAGAGATGCTACACTTCTTTACACAACTGCGACTGTGACACAAATAAAAATATACAGTGTATTTGTATTATTCTGCCTTTTGTTTTAAGTGCATGTAATAACAACACATGCAAGTGATTCACTCAGTGAGGAAAATGTGCATGCTTTCATTCAGTGGTAAATTAATGTTTGATTTCATTTGAATCCTGCTTTCGTTGTCCATCCTGGATTTTGATGGCTTTTTCATCATCTCTACAGTGTGCCGATGGGAAGGTGGAGGCTCTGTCAGATGCCCTCCAGACTACAGTTTCGAAGTGGAAAGGTCGTATACCCATGCCCCTTCCACTGGAGCTGTACACTTCCTCCACCTTTATCGGCCTCTTCGTGGAGGAGCAAGTGGCGGAGGTGCTCAAGAGTTTTGCGGCTGATTTTGCCAATGAAGCGGAAACTAAAGCAGGTTATTTTTTTGGTTTGTACCGTATATGTAAAGTCAGAAGGTTGCATAGTATCATCAGTGTGCACATTTTCTATGTCCAGATGTGCATGTTGAGCACCATAAGAAGCAACTGCATGTCACTTTGGCATACCACTTCCAAGGCAGCCATCTTCCAGTCTTAGAAAAGTTGGCCAAGAATGTGGATGTGTCATCAGGCTGTGACTGGCTGGCTGTGCTCTTCTCCCGGGATATTCGCTTTGCTAATCATGAGGTACGAATGTGTCCTCTCAAATACAATTGATGGTTCCCTGGCCTTTCAGATGTTGTTTATAATTAGTGTATCAATATGTCAGAATTATACCTGAAATTGTTTTCCCTCTTTTATACTGATCAAAAATGTCTGTTCTCTGCTTGTCCCCTCTAGACACTGCACGTCATGTATCCCTATGTGCCTCAAAATGATGATGAGCTTGAGCTGGCGCTCGGAGACTTCATCTTCATGTCACCCATGGAACAAAGCAGTGCCAGTGAGGGTTGGGTGTACGGCACGTCCTTGGGCACGGGACTGACCGGCCTGCTGCCTGAAAACTACGTCAGCCGTGCTGATGAGTCTGACACGTGGGTTGTTCATGGGTAAGAACGAATGCACCACACAACTCTTTGCCTTCTCATTCATTACAGAATGTCAATGCAGAAGCCATAAAGTTCACCGTAATGGCATCTGCTCTAATCGAGACATTGTCTCAATCTCTAGGTGTGTTCACTAAATGCCCTGCCTTCTTTAGTCTAAAATGACAGGTAGCTGTAATTACCTTCAGAATCATCTCTATTTGCCAAGGTATCTCTACTTTCTCCGGTAGAAACAAAAGCGTCACAAGAAGTATATATACTGTGCTGAAATAAAGATGATCTCATCTCAATCTACTCACAGATTGACTCACTCTGTTCAAAATATGGGCCTGAAGACAAATCCATTATTCTATGGTTTGATTAGCCACAGGTGGCTGAGCAGGTTAATTATACCTTCTGCCATCTATCGGAAGAGTATTTAATTGTTCTGCCTGTCACCCTACATGACTGGCATAGATAGTAGTAAATACATACATTTTTGGACCATTTAAGTGAAACTAAATAGTTTCCCCGCAGCACACCTGATGATCTGTCACAGCATACGCAGTGGTTGCGTGGGTTTTTCCTCCATGTTTTCTGGCTTCCTACCGCATTCCCAAAACATGCTACTTCGGTTATTTGAAGACTCTAAATTGTCCTTACGTGTAAATGCGGGTGTGAATGGTTGTTCACTGCGATTGTCTGGCAGCCCAGCCAATCCCAAAGTCCAGCGTCTCTCGCCCAAAGTCAGCTGGGATAGGCTCCAGCTCACACCCGTGACCCTAGTAAGGATAAGTGGTATAGAAAATGGATGGATGGATGGATGGTATCTCCCCTTTAGAGTCAAGTAATCTGTGACTCATCTTGATGAAATGCTGAAAGGTACGTGTTTTCATCCAAACCTCAGGTCTCATTCTATTCTCAACTACACCTCCCCGTCTAACGCTGGCAGCAGCACCCTTGGTGGGTTACTGTTTGATGAACAGCACACTGACAGTCTGCTTGACAGTCTGGTGGATCCTCCCAGCCTCGCTGGACTGTGTCCTCCCATGCAGGTACAATATTCCTTTGTCTATGTTGTAGAAAGTCATGCATCTCACCTCATGACTACCAGAGCCACTGTATGGACAAAGGTTTCTGAATCACTAAATTCATCAATCAGGTCAAAGGCTATTATTTTGAACAATTGTAGACACTGTGTGGGAAGGCATTTGTTTTGCTCTAGTGCACAAAGCAGGCATACTTGGATGACATCATGAAACACCTTTTGGATGAACTACAACAGAAATTGTGAGCCAGCAGGCAGTCTCTCAGGGCCAACATCAGTGCCCTCACTATGTTCTTCTGGATCAATGGACAAAAATTCCAACATACTCCAACACCTTGGTATTCGTAGAGGAGTAAAAGGGGGAGGGGATGACGCCATATGTTCTTCCTTTGTCACCTCCTGTAGGTGTAATGGACAGGCCTCCCAATACATTTATCACTTGATTGTATTTGATGCATATCATTTAGTTGCAAATGGTCTCTTGCCGTCCTTATTTCAGGTGACACGGGCAGCTGCTCAGTCCTCCCTGTCCAAGATGAGATTGTTTGTGTGTCGACATGGGGAGAGGATGGATGTTGTGTTTGGGAAACACTGGGTCACTCAGTGCTTTGACGCCAAAGGTGTGTATGCAGAGGGAACACGTGACACTGTTTGCTTCTGTATCGTAAACACTAACTTCGATTCTTTTGCGTATAGGCCGATACATTCGCTCAAATCTCAATATGCCATCCAGCCTGCCAACCAGAAGCGGCGGTCACAGGGACTATGATAAAGATTGTCCAATTACTGTGTTTGGCTCCTCTCAAGCCCGTCTTATAGGTTGGTACCATTTGACAAAGGTCCCGTACAGAGGCATGTGGCTTGTTACACACAGTGACATGTTTACAGTGATATTATTTCCTAGTGATATAATCATACAGTCTTGTGCTCTATCTCAGGTGAAGCCTTGTTGGAAAGCCACACCACAATAGACTTCGTTTATTGTTCTCCTTCACTTCGCTGCGTCCAGACCGCTCAGCACATTCTGCAGGGTATTCGACGCTGTCCTAATTTTTCTTATCAGTACCACAGTTAAACATATTCACCTTGCCTTCTCTCCATTCTCCCTTGTCTTATTAAAATTATGTTGTCTTATATAATAATATGGTTAGCTAGAATTAAACTAGTGTTTTTTTAAATCATGTTGAATCTGTGAGAAGAAAAATGCATACCTTCATCACAACTGACGAAACGTATCATTTTTGACATATGTTGAGAGTTCAAATACTGTTGTTATTACTAAATTTGAATGTGACCCAAGTCACCATTTCTCTTTAACAGACACAATGGGTGCCAAACTATTACTTCCCCTAATGGGATAGATTAATAAACATAAACGACTGTACAGTACACAGCTGATACAAAGTGGAAGCCTTCTCTGGCAGTATGTCTGTTCTTCTGTTTCAGGTCTCCAACAAGAGGGAAAGACAAAAATCCGCGTGGAGCCTGGGCTTTTTGAATGGACCAAGTGGGTTTCAGGCACCTGTTTACCCACCTGGATCCCCCCAACGGAGCTGGCTGCTGCGAACCTGAGTGTGGACACAACATATCGGTACACAGCCTACGCTCTGACCTCCATATGCTATTATCTGTGAGGCTGCAATTCCCCTTAACATCTGTATTTCCCTCATTCTTAGACCTCATATTTCCATTAACAAGCTGGTGGTGTCTGAGTCCTATGACACCTACATCAGCCGGAGCTTCCAAGTGACTCGTGAAATCCTCTCAGAGTGCAAAAATCTGGGTACAGTGTGGACTCTTGGTTTGAATGTTTGAGTACATTTTTGACAGCTACTATAAACTACTACTGTTCTTTGTCATCCTAAATCTAACAAGGTCTGAACGTTGCAAACTATATGATACATTGCTGAGTGTCATTTAACAGGAAAGTAGTGATAGTCTCTCTTGAATTTGGTTCTTCTACCTCTTTCACATAGGAAACAAGGTCCTGTTTGTGGCCCATGCTTCCTCCCTGGAGGCCTGCACTCGCCAGATACAAGGACTCAGCCCACAAAACTCCAAGGACTTTGTTCAAGTTGTGCGAAAGGTCAGCCAGATGCTGGTTACATCACACTGAATGAGCTGTTTTAGCTGTTTTCCTTCAATAACACAGAATTTCTACAGATTCCCTACTTGGGATTTTGTGCTTGTGAAGAAATGGGAGACACGGGTGTGTGGCAGCTGGTTGACCCTCCCATCCTGCCTTTGACACATGGACCCAATCACAGCTTCAACTGGAGGGAAATGCTAATGCATGACTGAAGAATACCATACATTTGTTATCATTCTGAACAGCATAATCAATATTTATTTTTTACCCAAATCGCTACCAAAACAAAACAAACGAACCCTCCCCCCCCCAAAAAAAAAAAAATGTAAAAAAATTAACAAGCACGTCTAGCTTCCATGAACTGCATCTTGTCAAAAACGGGCAAATGTATTGAAGTGCGCAGCTCAGGAATGTGAAGATTACAGCAAACAGTAGCTGGACTCATGTCTTTGTAGTCTCTCACCCGCATATACACTGTGACAAGAATTATATGAGAAAGACTACAGAAATTCTTTTCTGTCTGACAGAGAGTATTATTTGACTTGTGGCTACAACTTAATTAAGGAAGAAGCACAAAAGGAAGGTTGACAGGGAAGAACTGATCATCGTTGTTTTCATGGTGGAAACGAGTTGTTTCTTGTACCTAATTTTATTCCAGTAAATGTAAAACTGCGTGATTAGCCATTCTGTTCCCCTGACTGTTTATTATTATTATTGTTATTATTATTATTATTATTCAGGACACAATGAAGTTTCGATAACCCCCACTGGAACTTAATGTAGTAAATCACAATGTTTTTTTAAAAATTGTTTTCAGCTTTTGCTGCAGTGCAATGCTATCATAATGCTTTTTAAACGTTTTGTTTTTAACTTCACTTTTGTCACAATTCATTTAGCTGTACATCTAGAGAGATCAGACAAAATATGTTTTATAAATCCAAACATCCCATTGGGTTTACAAATGAATAAAGATGGTGGAGTCATTGTATTACTTAGATCTGACTGTAGCACTTTCATATTTTCACTCTGTCACCTGCACTTGTTCCAGCCAATTTAAAAACATTTCAAATGTTTAAACTTTAAATGGAACCTAGACAACTTTTAATTTAGTACTTTTACGCGTTTTTCAGTTTCAAGGTCTGAGGAAAGGAAGAAAATGATGCTAGTTAGCTTGCTGACATTTAGCAAGCGAGGCTAAATATTTATTGGTCTACATGCGTTCTATGATATTTGGCAACCGTCGGCAGCTGCAGCACAGCTTTGGATAGGGTTGTTGCTTTTCTAAAAAATATATATTTAATTTTAGTTTTGGATGTGTTGTAAAGCTAACTCGTGGTGGGTAACCAGAGGGGCAGACAGGTGGAGCGGGGAAATGCAACGGACAAACATCACAAGATGCTTACCAGCCCAGGTAAGACATAAATGGAATAATATATTTATTGTCTAATAAAATTCTGAAGTCCATCAAATATTAGCCATTAAACTTGACGAGTAGGCGGTTTGGGCACAAGATGGCGCTCAAACCTGGTGCTACCGAATGGAGCCGTGGCCAACTAACAGCCTCTCTCGAGAAGCATTCCACTTGACGAGTCGGCAGTTTGGGCACAAGATAGCGCTCAAACACGGGGGTACCGAATGGAGCCGTGGCCAACTAACAGCCTCTCTCGAGAAGTGGGCCCGAGTTGCATCACGCGATCACAGCAGTGTTTCGGCAGTTATTTTCACCATTATTGCTACTTGCTTTTTACATTACTCATCTGTCAAAAATGTTTTGGGATAGGATAACGTTCACAATCCCCAAGTTTTCGCAATGATTTAATCTGCTTGTTCTTTGGAGGAATTTAAAGAACAACAAAACAACGAAAAATTTAATAATGACCCATAGAAATAGTCATGTTAGGCCTCAACCTAAATAACAAACAAATGCTGTCAAAGATGGCCACTCTCTCACTTATACAGCTGATACAAAGTGGTACTCAAACTTTTGACACCAATACCACATCCAAAAATACTTGGCTCTCTAAGTACCACAAAGTGGCGAACATTAAAATAAAGTAACATAGCAGGTCCAAGTGTTCAAATTTATTTATACTGCGCATTTCATACACAAGGTAACTCAACGTGCTTTACATGATTAAAAGCATTTAAAAACAAAGAAAAAAACATATTTAAAACAAAGAGAAGATAATAAAATAAAAGTACAATTAAAACAGCGTACAGTGCAAGAAATATCATATAAAAGTGGAAATGCTCTAAAAAGCATGAGAAAAAAGAAGGGTTTTTTTTTTTTTTTACCTGCACTTAGAAACATTCACACTTGGGCCTGATATCACTTCTGTTGGCAACTTGTTCCAGTTTTAGTTATTGATTTGATATGACTGGTGAAAGTCAGGTCGGAA
Source organism: Phyllopteryx taeniolatus (assembly GCF_024500385.1). Lineage (NCBI taxonomy): Eukaryota > Metazoa > Chordata > Actinopteri > Syngnathiformes > Syngnathidae > Phyllopteryx > Phyllopteryx taeniolatus. The sequence goes on along the minus strand of NC_084518.1, from coordinate 2,381,363 downwards.
TCTATCAGTACACCAAGGTTTCGGACTTGGTCTTTGGTTTTTAAAGAGAGTGACTCCAGGTATTTACTAACAGCAATCCTCTTTTCTTTATTGCCAAAAACAATTATCTCAGTTTTGTTGTGGTTTAATTGAAGACAATTTTGACTCATGCAGTTATTTATCTGTTTTACAGTGACACAACTGAACTGTAATCATCTGGAGACACTGCTAGATATAACTGTGTGTCATCTGCATAGCTATGATAGTCAAAATTGAAGTTCTGAAGAATTTGACCCATGGGTAGCATATACAGGGTGAACAGCAGGGGTCCAAGAACTGCCCTTTGAGGGACCCCATAAGTCATTGCCATTCGATGAGACTGAACACTTCCAATGGTTACAAAATAACTCCTTTCCTCCAGATAGGACCTGAAAGTAAAAAATGCACTTAAATGCAATTGAATTGTACTTAAAAATGTACTGTACTTGAAAAGCTAAACAATGTATTGTGTACAAAAAGTAAAAAAATACACTGTACATGAAAAGTAAAAAAAAAAAAACAATGTACTGGATTATAAACAGCCTGTATGCATAGCTACAAGCTTCGTTCTTATATGTTTGATTTAGAGGTGCAATTATTAATCGACAACTGATCGATTATCAAGTTAATTGACAACTTTTCATAATCGATTAATCATTTACACACAGTTTGACTTAAAGCTGTCAAATTCCTTGGAATTTCAACAGTAAATATTCTCTGATTTCTGTAGTGCTCCATGAAAGGAGACTCATTATCTTCGTGTTTAATAAAAATAAGACATTTGCAAGCATCTGCTTTTACTTTGGAAAAGAATGATCAGCATTTTCACCTATTTTCTGACAGATGTTACTGACCAAACCAGTAATTGAATCATCCAACCATCCATCCATTTTCTGAACCGCTTTTCCTCACTAGGGTCACGGGCGTGCTGGTACCTATCCCAGCTATCTTCTGGCGAAAGGCGGGGTACACCCTGAACTGGTCGCCAGCCAATCGAAATAATTGAATCATAATCAATTAATGTTTTCTGCACTTTCAATTTGAAACAAATGTCCTGTTTAGGAATATGAGGGATCGAAATAATAAAAACAAAGTTTTTTATATCCAGTTCATCAATGAATTAAAAAAAAGAATGGACTGATTAATCGATTATTAAAATAATTTTTTGCAGCCCTCATTTGATTGGATTTCATCTTTTCAATGCCAACTTTATCTGTATTTAATTGAATGATTCTTTCACATGCCACAAGAAGGCCCTCGTACTCCACTTCAATTATTACCATACATATCTTTTGAAATGTGTACAAGCATTTGACATACAAGCACACATTAAATTATCTTAATATTTGTCTGGTTACTTATCTGACGTTTCTTTATACCTGTACTGTACTTCAGGCTTTTACCAGCAGAGGCCAGTGGCAGCATCACTCCCATTCAGGGATGGAAAAGGTAGGACGTTTACTGTATTTCTAAGCTAGAAGGACAACTTTGCAGTCAAAAATGTGCATTACACTGTCTCTACACAATAACATGGGTTTTCATTCTCGTTAAATTGTTATTATAGTGACATTTCTCTTTCGGACATCATCTGTGACACACTTAAAAAATGTCACAGGGAGACAACTAGCCTCTTTTTGTTATAGACAGTATCGAGACATTTTGTTTATAGTTGATCTATGTGTTTTTTCCAACTCGATTTCAATGGTTCTCTTAAAGTTGTGGACCCATTGATTTTTGGGAACTACATCCTTAAATTCAGTTGTGGTTCTTTCTTATAGTCATTTTGTCAGGACTGATAACGGTCCTCCGAAATCTCTAGGCCATTTATTTTCTTGTATCCGATGTACACTTTATTTTTTTCTTAGGGACACCTGACTTGATAAACGTTACGGGCATAAATATACTGGAGACACCTTTCTTGAGGATACCACACTGACACATTTATTTTTGATGTTCTTGAGTAAAGATGTGCAACAAAGGGCCAGTGATCTTTGTAAATGGAGATCGACACATCTGTCTTGAGATAGCGGGGCCACCTCTCACGAGGCATTGAACGCACCTCTGAGTCCAACTACATGGGGCAAACACTCCACACATGCTTGGCTCTCAAACCTGTCACCATCAATAACTTCACTTTCAATATTCTTTGTGGAATAAAATACATTAGTTTAATTTATGAATAAACTGGGCTGGTCATTTTCCGTACAGTATTCGAATCAGTTCTTATTAGGTTTAATAAGAACAGAGCAGCTGTATTTTTCATTATTTATCCTAAACACATCTAGTCTTTTTTAAATTGGTGAATGCAAGTACAGTAATGCAATTTTCAAACATAACAGGTGTTGAAGTGAAAATACCCCATTTTTAGTGTCAAAAAGCTCCCTTGACACCAGTGCCTTTTAGACAATAACAAACCCGAAGAAGGTGATTTTCTAAAATGGACAACAAAACAATGAACAATGAATAAAACCTTTTCTATAAGGCTTGGGATAGAAATTTGTCTCAATGTCCTTAACTGATCTAAATTAATGATCAATGAGTCATTATATTTAAATACATTAATTTAGGTAAAGGTCAGATTCTAAAAAAAAAACTACAGTTCCTTTTCCCACATGGATATTAATTTAAAGTGTAATCTTTTGTTTGTTTTAACCAATAAACATTAAAAGTCTTAACAGAGTAGTAACAAAGGGAAAACAATGCACAGTAAAACAGAATGGCACACAGAAAGACAATTCAATTTAACCTGTTCACGTCAAATATGCACATAAACTGGTTCTTACTGACGAATAATGTTGTGCACTAGATTTTGCGACGCTTCAAACAATTCCATACAATAGACTGAATGACAAATAGATAAAAACACCCACTGTCACATCAACGCTACATAAAATTAACTTGATGACAAAATGTCTGTTTCTTAGTTGCATACAGCAAAAAGCTGAAAATGTGTTAACACATGTACAGTACTCCAAAGAATTTATTAGACCACCAGTCAAAAACCAAAAGAGGTCCAGCATGCAGCATCATAAAGTGTTTAAATGCAGACTCTTCATTTTCAGTCAGTCTCGACATTTTCCCATATTGAATTGGAATGAGGAATTTCAAACCTTTTTATACCTAAAATTGAGGCAGCTCACTAGACTGAGAAATCAGAACTTAATCAAGCATCTCATTCAACCATTTTGTTTTTGTGTTCCTCAATAATAAGTTAAGCAGGTTTCTGCTAAAGCGCTTCCACATTTTGGCCTATTTACCTATAGATAAACATAAAACTGATTTTGGCATTGCGTTCCTGTTAATTTCGGGCAACTGCGGCATAAACCTTTATAATTCATCAGATATAGCCATAAAGTTTGAATGTTCTTGTTTTAACATGCATCAAAAGCACAAGAAACAGGAACTTTCTCTGTGCTTTTTTCTGTCTTCCGTCTTGGAGTAGTCGGGAGAGAGGGAGGGGAGGTGGACAAGGGAGGTGGAGTAAGGTTGGTGTTCCACACAAGAGGACCGGGAAAGGAGCTGCTTCATACTGTGCTACTCTTGGCTCTTGCTGCTCTTGGCTGTCCATGCATCTCTGTTTGTATTCACTGGGAGTCAGCATGCACCTGTGTGTGTGTGTGTGTGTGTGTGTGTGTGTCTCGCAATCCAACTGGTTGTTTACCCATGCTGTCATGTTAGCAGCTCATGCAGCAGTCTGCAGGGGGAGAGGCAGAACTGGACTTGACAGACTGAACATAACAAAATCTCTGAACAAAGGAATGTATTTGGGAAGTTTGTGCCTCCATCTTGAGTTGAAAGAAATCTGAGGGGACCAACTTTCCTTGCAGCAGTGAAGGTCTGACAACAACATGACTTGTATAGTGAATGGTGAGTGACTTGCAAACAGTTGGAGTGATCGTAGGTTGTTTAGTTTGTGAAGCTTTTAGCTTTTCAGATGATTTATTGCCAAAACACATATATCATAGGTCTTTACACAAGCTTTTAAAGCCTTTGTGTGTGTGTGTGTGTGTGTGTGTGTGTGTGTGTGTGTGTAGATATGTGCTGTGTGTGTTTGTGTGGGGTGCGTGCTGTGTTTGTTGAATGTTATGACGACTAGGCTCGGGTTCACCTTTGGATTAAACTCGGCTGCTTCGGTTTATTTACATCTCTTGTGCACAGAAATAAACATGGACGCACGCACGCACACACACATGCACACGCACGCACACACACACACTAACAAACACAGGAAGTAAAATGACAGCGTTGTGTATTGCTTCATAACAGACTCCTGCGGGTCTAACTAGCAGCTACGGTTATCAAACATAACATCTGGATTAGTTTTTTTCTGCCTCCATGCATAAAAATATTGTGTACAATTCATTCACTCTTCTGTGCTGATGGATTACAATAAGTCCAACTAGTGTTGGATAGTTGAAAGGTTTTCGTTGTGCGGATCTGCTACTCAGTACTACTACTGTACAGAACCAAAATACTTCAATGCATTGAGAACTGTCCCAAAAACCATGAATGTATCATTCTTTTTACATGTGATTGCAGTACAGAGATTCAATAATGGCTAACAGGTAGCATGCTCACTGATAAGGAGGGCTTCATGGGAAACTGAAGTTTAAAAAGGGTGACAAAAGAACATCGTGTTAACTTAAATTTCATTTTTTTTTTCTCCTGGCATCAGGTGGGATTGGTGTTTGGATGTATGTTGTTCATTATTAATTTTGATTGCTACTTTTGATCACAAAAAAAAGTAAAGAGACCTTAGAGGTAGATTTGATGTGAATTTGTCAACAATAAGCTCAACCTTTGTAATTACGATTTTATATATATATATATATATATATATATATAACTACAGTTGTCATATTAAACTCTGTGTTCCATTGCCTTTAGTATTTTTTACTTTTTTTGGTTACTGACAATAGTTGTGAATAGTGGATCACGGTATAAAAATAACCTACAATAACACAGCAAGATTTGTTTTATGAATATAAATTTGTCAGTGAGAAATGTATGGCATATAGGTGGGTATCTATGAAGGTGGACAATTTCCAAATTAGGATTGATCAGCTTTTGGTGGAGGTTTGTGTGCTACTGAGTGCCATTGTATTGTTAGCTAAATGTAAAATGCTCATTGTTAAGCCTTGATTACTTGCTCACCATTAGGAGGTGTCAACAAAGCACATTTCTTCAGGATACATTATCAGATTTATTTTAAGAAAATGCAACATAAGGCGCATATGTTATTTATGATTGCAGTAGAATTTACAAACCATAAAAACTATTATATACTACTATTCTGATTGTCGGGTAATAGCGACAGAAAGGTATGGTATGGTTATGTGCTGCATCTTTCACATTGTTGGCAGCTGACCCCTGGAAAATAAGAACAGCCATACTTGACAATGTTAGTTGAGTTTAATATAACTAACAATGTTGCATGTAAGTACTGTAATTAATAGCGTAATATTGTTTGGGTTTTTTCTTGTCGGTTACATTTTAAACTATTATGTATAAATTGTAACAACACAAAAACAAAAACGATTCCCCCCATTAATATACCGTAACACCCCCTTTACTGCTGTAAAATAGTTAAAATATCACATTTCATGGAAAATGTAATTTTGAGGTGCACACACACTCATACTCTTCATATTATGAAATACTGTACTTCACCGTAGGACCGTCACCATTGCATTTTAATTTATAATAAAGAAGTCAAAATGTTTTTCTCCCCAATTTGAGGCTTTATGTGCCCTTCCATTGCAGCTCTAATGCTTGAAGTAGAAGGTAATTATTGGAGTTAAGTAGCAAATATCGGTATCAAAAATCAAAATGCCATTAATAGTACTGGAATACAAAACATCTACCTTGGCTAAATGTTTGATGAAAAAAATACAGTTGAGGCCATGACTCCCCTTGTGGCGGTGGATTCTGCTGTCTTTTGTGCGGAGAGCACAGGTCTGATTCCTGGCCATTGCCCCAATACCAAGCCGATACCAATCCCAAGCACAGATAAATAATGGGTGGATTACATCAGGAATGGCATCCGAAGTAAAGACTGAGCCCCCCCCCCCAAAAAAAAAAATCATGTGAGTGACTCGCTGTGGCGACACATGATGAGACAAGCTGAAAAATGGTACATAACTCGTACAACTTACTTGCTTGTTAGCTCGCAAGCTAGCTCGTTAGCTTGCGACCACAAACAGTTAACGTTCCCTTAAGTTTTTCTGTTGCGCTGCATATGGAGCAAGGCTGTGGTCCACACGCTGGCTCACCACAACAATGACAATTTTATCAAGCCCAGAGAAACTATCATGTCCATTTTATTTATCAAACGATAAGTCGATATAGTGATCATCGTGACAGGCCTAACAGTAACCTTCAGCTGAGCGCGGCAACGAACAGATTGAAGCCTCTTTTTTTGAAGAATATTTACCAATTCTATCTGGCAAACTGCTGCTTTTGTAAAGGAAGTTGAGTCTGCTACTGCTCGTGAAATCTGTGAGGCCGAACACACTCCATTCGCCATGTGCTTTGTGTTTTGAAGGAGAGCTGCTTCACTTAAGTATTCAATTAAGCCTCTGGTGTAAATTCTGTTGACATATTGTACTGAGCAGCCAGGACAGAGATGAGTGTACAACTTTTCACTAGTTTAATTCAAAAGTGATAACGTGACATCCTGCAGTCGCCAGCATCTGCTGTGACACATTTCTTGTTGGGCAGTAACAATTGCGTTCATATAACACAGGGCTGGAGAAGGAAGTGGTGTCAGATGTCAACCATCATACCCCAGTCCTAGCATTGGAGAAATACCCTTACACACAGGCGACATCCTACCTCTATGATGACACTAATAGTACCTCAGAAAGCAGACAATTGCAGGGTCTTAGTCCCCTGTGCTGTTTTGTCAGAAAAAAGGAGGGAAATTATGGCTTTTGCAAGCAGTTTAATAGGTGCTTCTGGCACCATTCATTGTTCTGTCTTTGCCCTCCCAATCTTATTATCCTCTGTTTCGATTGTTCTCCCTCAACCAGTCAAGGCAGAGGGCCGCCCTCCAATGAGTCTTGTTTTTGGGCACAAACAAGCTTCATGTGCATGAGGATAGGCCTTCAAGAGACCATACAGGACTTCATTCTTCAGGCTTTGTAAGATAATGGCTGATTGGATTGGATTCAGATTTTTTGTTCCCCATAAGGAAGCAAATTTGCCATAAAATGCTTGAGATTTTCTATTCAGGGGTGATGTAAAGGGCAGTGTGTCTCATTTATGAATGTTCGAAAGAACAAATTCATTTTTGAGTCTCACTAAGGTCTGCCGCAATAGAATTCAATAGAATTCTAGTGCGTGAGAAGATGCCTGAGGAATGGAGGAAAAGTGTACTGGTGCCCATTTTTAAGAACAAAGGTGATGTGCAGAGCTGTGGCAACTATAGAGGAATAAAGTTGATGAGCCACACAATGAAGTTATGGGAAAGAGTAGTGGAGGCTAGACTCAGGACAGAAGGGAGTATTTGCGAGCAACAGTATGGTTTCATGCCTAGAGAGAGTACCACAGATGCATGATTTGCCTTGAGGATGTTGATGGAAAAGTACAGAGAAGGTCAGAAGGAGCTACATTGTGTCTTTGTAGATCTAGAGAAAGCCTATGACAGAGTACCCAGAGAGGATCTGTGGTACTGTATGTGGAAGTCTGGAGTGGCAGAGAAGTATGTTAGAATAATACAGTACATGTACGAGGGCAGCAGAACAGCGGTGAGGTGTGCTGTCGGTGTGACAGAAGAATTTAAGGTGGACGTGGGACTGCATCAGGGATCAGCCCTGAGCCCCTTCCTTTTTGCAGTGGTGATGGATAGGCTGACAGATGAGGTTAGACTGGAATCCCCGTGGACCATGATGTTTGCAGATGACATTGTGATCTGCAGTGAAAGCAGGGAGCAGCTGGAGGAACAGTTAGAAAGATGGAGGCACTGGAAAGAAGAGGAATGAAGATTAGCCGAAGTAAAACAGAATATATGTGCATGAATGAGAGGAGTGGTGGGGGAAGAATGAGGCTACAGGGAGAAGAGATGGCAAGGGTAGAGGACTTTAAATACTTGGGGTCAACCGTCCAGAGCAATGGTGAGTGTGGTCAGGAAGTGAAGAAACGGGTCCAAGCAGGTTGGAACGGGTGGAGGAAGGTGTCAGGTGTGTTATGTGACAGAAGAGTCTCTGCTAGGATGAAGGGCAAAGTTTATAAAACAGTGGTGAGGCCAGCCATGATGTATGGATTAGAGACAGTGGCACTGAAGAGAAAACAGGAAGCAGAGCTGGAGGTGGCGGAAATGAAGATGTTGAGGTTCGCTCTCGGAGTGACCAGGTTGGATAAAATTAGAAATGAGCTCATCAGAGGGACAGCCAAGGTTCGATGTTTTGGAGACAAAGTTAGAGAGAGCAGACTTCAATGGTTTGGACACGTCCAGAGGAGAAATAGTGAGTCTATTGGTAGAAGGATGATGAGGATGGAGCTGCCAGGCAAGAGAGCTAGAGGAAGACCAAAGAGAAGGTTGAGGGATGTCGTGAGGGAAGACATGATGGCAGTTGGTGTTCGAGAGGAGGATGCAGGAGATAGGCTCTCATGGAAAAGGATGACGCGCTGTGGCGGTCCCTAACGGGACAAGCCGAAAGGAAAAGAAAAAGAAGAAGAAGACTAAGGTCTGCCGCACACTGAGCGGCTTTTGCACATAAACCAGCTCGCTGTAAAGGAAAAGCTCCAGTGTTTTTATTGGGAAACAACGTTTTGAGGAGCCACATATCCTGTACTGTATCGCAGTATTTTTTATATTGAACCACAAACAATAAGGCCCTAGCCGCTGTAGCTATATTATAACAATACAATGAGAGGAAATGGTTAAGAAATGAAAGGCGAGAGTGTGAATATTTGAGAGGCTGTTGGCATTGAACGTCCCATTCATTGATTCCTCTTGGCTTATTTCATAAATTGTTTAAATTGTTGTTCATATTAATTTCAATTTACCCATTTTCCTTTCCTTGAACTTGAAATATTTTGACTTGAAATCAAGAGTAATAATTCATTTTCATATAATTGCTGTAGGTGGCACGGTGACCGAGTGGTTAGAGCGTCAGCCTCACAATTCTGAGGACGGGGGTTCAATCCCCGGCCCCGCCTGTGTGGAGTTTGCATGTTCTCCCTGTGCCTGCGTGGCTTTTCTCCGGGCACTCCGGTTTCCTCCCACATCCCAAAAGCATGCATTAATTGGAGACTCTAAATTGCCTGTAGGTGTGATTGTGAGTGCAAATGGTTGTTCGTTTGTATGTGCCCTGCGATTGGCTGGCAACCAGTTCACGGTGTACCCCGCCTCCTGCCCGATGATAGCTGGGATGGGCTCCAGCACGCCCGCGACCCTTGTGAGGAGAAGCGGCTCAGAAAATGGATGGAGGGATAATTGCTGTATATTGAATGGGCATTTTTACCAGATATTTTGGGCGCCCCCTAGAGGCCACAGCACCGTTAGCATTAACTAAGTCGCCCTATAGATGAGCCGGGCCTGCATATGAAATTGTAAATTAGTTAAGTATTATTCCATCCATCCATCCATTTTTCCGGCTCACGCTGGTGGCGGGGGTGCTGGAGCCTAACTCAGCTGACTCTGGGCGAGAGACGGGGTACACCCTGAACTGGTGGCCAGCCAATTGCAGGGCACATACAAACAAACAACCATTGGCGCTCACATTCGCCCCTACGGGCAATTTAGAGTCTTCAGTTAACCTACCATGAATGTTTTTGGGATGTGGGAGGAAACCGGAGTACCCGGAGAAAACCCACGGGGAGAACATGCAAACTCCACACAGGCGAAGCCGGATTTGAACCTGAGTCCTCAGTACTGTGAGGCAGATGTGCTAGCCAGTCGGTCACCTTTCCACTTAAGTATTATTGTAAAACGAAATACATTTATATACGCATATGGGTATTTTTGATGTATTTTTGTCATGACATCTGCAACATTGCGCCGCCGCAGATCAACATGCTTTTGGCCGTTTTTCTTAACTGAAACTGGGCCTTAGTCAAGGTGGAGGGCATAATGAATACTTTCAAATCAGTAACTAAATAAATAAATGTCAGGAAAAGCCTACAAGAAGATTTGAACTTTATTTGAGGTTAATCAGAGTCACTTTTAATAGTGGCAGATGTGCGCTGACTCCCAATTATCATGAATTTGAATGTGATTGATTAATTCTGAACGCAGCCACATCCCCAGTTATAAGAGCATGTGTACACTTGTGCAACTGCAAATCTTCATTTTTTAGTTATCTTATTTCAGTTTTGACTTCCCCTCTGTAAGATTTAAAAGTTTTAATTGAATTGTACCGGTTATAAGTCACATTCATGGTGAGAAAAGTTTTAAAATGTTTTGTCTTGTTTTCACTTTTGATATCACAGAAACCTTTGAACATTTGAAAAGATGTGTGACTTTTTCTATCCTCTTTATTGGTGAATCTGGTCTTGGTCTGTTAAGTAGCTCTTGAAAACCCTGGAAGTCCATCCAACTTTTGGGATTGCAACAGCAGGTGCCTTGGACAGGTTGAGGTCAGCAGCAACTTTTTCAGCTTGTTCAAAGGTAAAAGTGCCGGCGTGCTTGTTCAAAATCAAGGGCAGGCATGACTTCGACTGTGCTATGTGTTTTCAACAAGTCGTTATGGCTTTAGCGCAACCTCTGACCTAGTATTAGTACTGAGGCGAACCTTTTCTCAAACAAGGTACATCAAACCTCTGGCTTCTTGTTGTCAATGCTTGACTGTATGTTGCATATAATTCTATTCTATTCCTTTCTATTCTTTGCGGTCTGTGCTATCGACAATATTATATATTCATTGCGCTTACCTGCCTCACTTAGTAGTAATTAGCTTGACTAGGTAACCTCAAAATTATGAGTGCATGTATTTATGTTATTGTACTGAACAGTAAGAACTATTTGAATTTGGACATTTCTTTGTAAAAGTAGCTGCAACACCTGCCAGCCTTCAAGCTTGCCGTCAGCTGTACAAGAAGCAGCTTTTTTTCTTTTTTCTCCTCCCTCCCTTCTTTTTCTACTTTAGCCCAAATTCTACATCCATCTTGTCCTGGGCGATATATCGAGAAGCTCAATTCAATCGATATTTTATTCATGCTCGATATGGAAAAAGGGGATCATGATTTTTACAACCCCAATTCCAATGAAGTTGGGACGTTGTGTTAAACAGAAATAAAAACAGAATACAATCATTTGCAAATCATGTTCAAACTATATTTAATTGAAAACACTACAAAGACAAGATATTTAATGTTCAAACTGATCAACTTGATTGTTTTTAGCAAATAATCATGAACTTAGAATTTGATGGCTGCAACACATTCCAAAAAAGCTGGGACAGAGTCATGTTTACCACTGTGTTCCTTCACCTTTTCTTTTAAGAACATTCAATAAACGTTTGGGAACTGAGGACGCTAATTGTTGACGCTTTGTAGGTGGAATTCTTTCCCATTCTTGCTCAATGTACAGCTTCTCCGTTGTCGAATTTTACGCTTCATAATGTGCCACACATTTTCCCATCTTTGCTTGTGAATGAGCAATTGAGGGAAGCTCCTTTTCTACCCAATCGTGGCACCCACCTGTTCCCAATGAGCCTGTTCACCTGTGGGATGTTCCAAACGGGTGTTTGATGAGCATTCCTCAACTTTCTCAGTCTTTTTTGGCACGTGTTGCAGCCATAAGATTCTAAGTTCATGATTATTTGCTAAAAACAATCAAGTTTATCAGTTTGAACATTAAATATCTTGTCTTTGTAGTGTATTCAATTAAATATAGGTTGAACATGACTTGCAAATCATTGTATTCTGTTTTTATTTAGGTTTAACACAACGTCCCAACTTCATTGGAATTGGGGTTGTATTTACTATACGTTTTTCTACTTTGTGAGGAGTAAATGGTAGTGACTAGCGGGCCATAAATAGTCCCAAAAAAGGGCACCTCTATAAATTGGAAACAACCGTAGTATGCAAAACCTGTATAAAAGATTTTACGATGAAGATGGGCATATCCGTGTAAAATCACGTGACGATGAAGCACGTTATCGAGTGCGATGCAGGTATCATGTTAAAGAGATCTTCTACTCCGTGCCGCTCCTGTAATGCCAACAAAACAACAGCCGCTGAGCGCAGAGTGATCGTGGTAGCAGTTGAAACGCTTGTGTTTTTGTGTTCGCTCCGTGAATGGGGCAGGAAGATAACAGGATAGAAAGTGCTCACAGGGTTTGTTTACATTAGCATTAGCAGCTGCACACAAATAGTTTGACAGTGGGTCGGCTGTCGCTGTCTGAGCTAACTGTTTTGTATTTCTTCTGTATTTGTATTTGCTTTATTTACAGATCACGGCTTTGTATTTGTTACACACATTTCTTCTTCGTGTCTTCTTCTTCTTGATTTCCAGCAGACTGGGCTTGTTTAAGTGCATTACTGCCCCCTAATGGTTACATGATGAACACCTAGTACAGAGCCAAACCCAAAGAAATACTGTCCATTCAAATAACAAATATTGAAGCCATAATATATTAACGATCACAACTGTAGAGTAATGATTATGTTGCACAGTAGAACAGTATGCAGAATTGTTTTCATCCTATTACAGGTTCAAATCCCGGCCCCGCCTGTGTGGAGTTTGCATGTCCTCCCTGTGCCTGTGTGGGTTTTCTCTGGGTACTCTGGTTTCCTCCTACATCCCAAAAGCATGCGTGGTAGGTTGATTGAAGACTCTAAATTGCCCGTAGGTGTAAGTGTGAATGGTTGTTTGTTCATGTGTGGCCTGCGATGGGCTGGCGACCAGTTCAGGGTGTATCCCGCCTCCCGCCCGAAGATAGCCGGGATAGGCTCCAGCACGCCCGTGACCCTAGTGAGGATAAGCGGTACAGAAAATGGATGTATGTTTTGCTTTATAATGTAGATCAATTTGGTCTGGTCCAGTTTTATAGATTTATACACTAAACAATAAATATCGAGTCATATGGAATATCGATATTAGGGGAAAAAAAAAAATCGCCCAGCACTACATCCATCCCTGTTAAAATTTTTCTCTGCCTTTTTTCAACACCTTTCCTTTCCCATAGCTGTTTTTCTCGTTCCTCTTTGTTTGAGAGCATGTGGTCATTATTTTTGGGCCTTGCAGATACACACAAGTGTGATAAGCAGCATAGATTAATCTACTTACATCCCTACTTGAACTCCACACGAACTTAAATACAATCAGAACCGGTAGGTGGAAAATCATTCATTGTGTTTTTCATGTTGTTTGGACTTACTTTTGGTCGTTTGTTCAGCAATAACATTTTATGTATATCTAATACTGTTTATAACATTCGCTAGACTGCGAGCTAACAAGCTAGCATGCTAAGGGCTAGTGCTTAAAAGGTGACTCGAAAGCGGCGACATCGTTAAAACGTCAGTGCTCTGAGTTGTGTGTGTGTTCCCACGTCACCCACACACACACACACACGCGTGCACACACACACGCATTTGGGAAACTGTTGACAAACCATAACCATACCAACACACGCTATCAATATTCAGGCAATAGTTGTGCCTCTGTGACAGTGCCTCTGGATTGCCAGGCTGGGGTGGTGGTGGTCCCACTTTTTAAGAAGGGGGACCGGAGGGTGTGTTCCAACTACAGGCCTCCCTGGTAAGGTCTATTCAGGGGTGCTGGAGAGGAGGGTCCGTTGGGAAGTTGAATTTCAAATTCAGGAGGAGCAGTGTGGTTTTCGCCCTGGCCGTGGAACAGTGGACCAGCTCTACACCCTTGGCAGGGTCCTCGAGGGTGCATGGGAGTTCGCCCAACCAGTCTACATGTGTTTTGTGGACTTGAGAAGGTGTTCGACCGTGTGCCTCAGGGGGTCCTGTGGGGGGGGGGGGGGGGGGGGGTACTTCGGGAGTACCGCGTACCGAACCACCTGATACGGGCTGTTCGGTCCCTGTACGACCGGAGTCAGAGTTTAGTCCGCATATCCGGCAGTAAGTCAGACTTGTTTCCGGTGAGGGTTGGACTCCGCCAAGGCTGCCCTTTGTCACCGATTCTGTTTCTAACCTTTATGGACAGAATTTCAAGGTGCAGCCGAGGCGTAGAGGGGGTCCAGTTTGGTGGTCTCAGTATTGCATATCTGCTTTTTGCAGATGATGTGGTTCTGTTGGCTTCCCTCCGTGTCCCTCGTGGAGTTCTGTGGTGGGTGCTTCAGGAGTATGGGGTACCGAACCCCCTGATACGGGCTGTTCGGTCCCTGTACGACCGGTGTCAGAGTTTGGTCCGCATTGCCCGCCAGTAAGTCGGACTCGTTCCCGGTGAGGGTTGGACTCTGCCAAGGCCGCCCTTTGTCACCGATTCTGTTCATAACATTTATGGACAGAATTTTCTAGGCGCAGCCGAGGTGTAGAGGGGGTCTGGTTTGGTGGTGTCAGTATTGCATCTCTGCTTTTTGCAGATTATGTGGTTCTGTTGGCTTCATCAAGCCGTGATCTCCAACTATCACTGGAGCGGTTCGCAGCCGAGTGTGAAGCGGCTGGGATGAGAATCAGCACCTCCAAATCTGAGACCGTGGTCCTTAGTCGGAAAAGGGTGGCGTGCCCTCTCCGGGTTGGGGATGAGATCCTGCCCCAAGTGGAGGAGTTCAAGGATCTTGGAGTCTTGTTCATGAGTGAGGGAAAAATGGAACAGGAGATCGACAGACAACCATTCACACTCACATTCACACCGTCACTGAGTGGGAACTGAACCCACGCTGCCCGCAGCGCAAGTCAGGCGAGTGTACCACTACACCATCAGTGACCCTCATAAATCATGGCATATGTTATATGTTATATGTTATATTACACATCTAATAGTGTCTTAAAAATCACTTACAGACACTCCTCTGTCGTTTTTGGCAAAGTTTATCAGTGGACCAGCACTGCATCCATCTGCAATAAATGTCTGTGTGAAACATTGGTTCCCGGCGGAATTTCTTTTTTTCAAATTCAAAAGAACTATGTAAAACATATACACACATGGTTCATGTTACGTTAATCCTTGTCGTTCATGAACATTAAGGATTAACGTCGTTATTACATCAACAGTTCAACATTGCATGGCGGCGTGCATGCTGAGAAGCGCATGGCTTCACAATTCTGTCGCTTTCAAACTTAACCTCGTGTTTTGCGTCTCCACTAATTTGTGTTATCACAGAAAATTGTCTAATAGGATATTTGATTGTGAAATAACAGAGTAAAAGAATGATTTGACAATAAAATTCTTGATATAGTACTTTACTGAGTTTGTCCTAGTCTGTATTAAATTATGCTGAAGTCAAATTACACTGTGTTACTGTATTTAGTGCCAGTTTTTTATTTTACAGTAATTAACATCAATTTAAATAAAACTAAAACTGGGTGACATCAACCAAGATCTAATGATGCAGTGGAAACTACAGTTAATTCCTGTATAATCCCTTGAAAATATTTTACTGTATGGTGTGTGAGTAAATAACTGTAGAATTGAAAGAAGTGTTTAACAGTGTACTCTTTGGAGGCAGGAAGGCAGAAGGATGTCCAATTTCCCCCCAAACCTCTTCCCACTCCCCAATTGAATTGCAACAGTAGCTCGTTTGCTCATTTTCTGTGACATGTAAATCACCAATCCTATTGTGGGCTGTTACTTCTCAAACAATGTCCTGTGCAGTGTTTGTCAGTAGGAAAGAGAAAATGAAATTATATTATTTGTGTGTATTTATGAGTCTATAGTTTTTATGGTGTTTTTATTTGCTTTTTTTTTTTTTTTTTTTTTTTTAATTCCAAAGCCACTGAAGGTGAAACAAAGTTTTACTTTAGTCCGATTGTGTGCAAATACACATTCCATATTAATGAAGTGTTGAAATAAGAAACTTGTCATTGCTCCAGGGTTTTTATGTATGATTGCGTACTGTGGAGTGAAAGCATAAAGCTTTGGGGATTTGGTTTAACAGCAAACAACACCCAACTCTGAAATGTTGTGAATATGATGAAATCATCTGAAAACTAAGAATGCAATGTTGTATCTTTAGTAGCAGTAGCCATATTATTATTATTATGAGCAGTCCAGAGTGTCGTCTGCTTTTTGCCCTCAATCAGCTGAGATAGGGTCCAGGATAAGTAGTAGAGCAAATGGATGGATGGATCATTATTTAATGATATTCAATGGAACTTGTTGCAGACCTTAGTTTGTGTGTAGAATTTATTGTATGCCTGATGAAGTAATTCGTTTTTTTAAAATCAAAATGAGTGTGAAACCAACACACACCTCTGATTTGTGCGCATTTCAAGAGAATCCAAATAGTTCATTGCAACTGTTGTCATCATATACTGTAACTACAGATATTTTCATACCATTTTGAAAATTCTTACCTGTGATATACAGTAAGGTAAATAAGGTAACCATAAAAACAACACACGACTCATTATATAATGAATGAATCAATGGGAAGCAGTAGTCATTAAAGGAGAGAGGACTAACAAGTGAAGTTTGAGACCCATCCAACCATCCATTTTCTGAACCGGTTCTCCTCACGCGGGTCGCGGGCGCGCTGGAGCCTATCCCAGCTGTCATCGGGCAGGAGGCGGGGTACACCCTGAACTGGTTGCCAGCCAATCGCAGGGCACATGGAAACAAACAACCATTCGCACTCACAGTCATGCCTACGGGCAATTTAGAGTCTCCAATGAATGCATGTTTTTGGGATGTGGGAGGAAACCGGAGTGCCCGGAGAAAACCCACACAGGCACGGGGAGAACATGCAAACTCCACACAGGCGGGGCCGGGGATAGAACCCGGGTCCTCAGAACTGTGAGGCTGACGCTCTAACCAGTCGGCCACCGTGCCGCCAAGTTTGAGACCCTGCTACTGTAAATTCAAACTTGGTTAAAATTGATCAGTAATAAGTAAGGGAAGGTGCAGTATTACAACCTCATTGTTAATTCAACTACTGCTTCTCTTCCAGACACACACTATATTTGCCGTGTGATATGTACTGTATGTATCACAAGCAAGCAAATATTGGAGCAAACACAAGCTCAAGCCTATTTGACCCAACTTTGAGTAATATGAACACAGGAGGGCCACCTGGTTCCTGCGCGTTTCACAGAACTTTACTTATAGGGCGAGACTTCAACAAAAGGGCCCCACGTCGGTGCTGTAGATAAACACACTTTCCTGAGAAAACACGGACACGGTTACACTTTAACCTGCGTGGGAGGCCACAGCTACATTCTGCGGACAGTTAGGGTCAGGCCGGGCTTTACTTCAGACCTGCAGTAAGACTCGTGCGCTGCACGTGAAACCACGCTGGTATGTGTAACAATGGTGCCTTTGACACTCATACCCCCACTCCCCAGTCCGCAGTACAGTCAGAGCACTGTTTCTCCGGGGCTTGGGTGTCACTCCCCATCTCTGTTGTGCTCCCCAAGAGCTGACCATCTGGCTTCTAGGCTTTGAAAGCAGCAGCACAGAGGCGCTAGTCAAATGTCTGCCAAAATTGGTTCTGCAAAACTAACCTGAAAATCTTTAGTACGGGTTAGATCTCTTTTTCTCTGATACAGTATATTTTCACACGGACACCCCATCCTGCGATGAAACATGCGATCAGGAGTAGTATACACAGAACGTGATAAATGATTTTGAGGATTTATTTGATTACTTATGCTATTTTCAACTTGAATCGACGGAAGAGGATCTTTCTCTTCATGGCTGACGAACGTAAGTGATTGAGCTGCTATCTGACCGAGTCGCTATGCGGTGCTGCCACCTCCCCCAGGCTCAGCAGTCATGTAAACAGACAGCACTCCAGAGGAATGCTGGACTCTGTGACCTCGCTCGCCAAGTACTCTTACAGTGCACTGAGTTCAGCCGAAACAGCCCGCCCCATGCGGCTTCTCACTGAAGCTCCACCCTGCCCCTGCCCCTGCCCCAGCTTGAGGCCCCTCAGGGTGGAAAAACCCCCCACCTCTTTCAACGAACACCGGCAGCCTCACATACACACACGTGTACAGGACAGTACTCAAACACGTACACACACGGACAAGTGCTAAAGCGCTGCCTTTCTTTACCGGCCCGGCTGTCCGAGCAGCAATTTACTTTCGACATTGTCTACATGCGCATTCTTTGCATTTTATGACGTACGACATTTGTCATAAATTTCTCTCATACTGTACATCTTTCGAGGTACAGAAGAATAGGACTACAGTATTGCAATAGAGTCACATTAAGTCAAAAGTTTTTCCTTATCGTATTACTCAGATTCAGCATGAATGGAAATGACGATACGTTTTCTAACAAATCAAAGGTGAGGACGTGATCATTTGTGTTTTCTGTGAACTGACAGTCTCACAGTTGCTAATGAACATTCCACAGATATAATGTGTGTATATATATATATATAATTTGTTTTTTTTTCATCAGCTTTGAAATAAATCCAGTCGCTGTTGCTTTATTTTCACTGGTGATAGTCTGGACTGCGGATTATGATTCATAATTTTTTTTGGGGGAAAACCTCCGGACCATACCTTTTAACAAATAGATCAATTTGATGCCTTTCATGGTCTTATTGGACCGTTGGATTGTCCCTAAAATGCAAGTACATCAGGGAAAATCGTTTTTTCCAGGTGTTATTTTTTTAAAGGTTGTTTATTTTTAAGTTGCAATGTTTGTCTTTAAATCGTAGTAGAACTTTAGCAAGAAAATATTTTCTTTGGGTGGATTTTATATACAGCACATTTGAGGTTTTGACAGACTTCTTACTTCACGGTGTCAGGAAGTACAACAGACACTGCCCTCTGCTGGAGGTTGGATGGAGGCGGAATCACAGGTGAAAATGGATGAATGCAGCACTTGTGGGGTTTGTGAGACCACACAGACTCATTCCAATGTGTCTAGGCACCAAGATACAGTTAAAGGAAGAAAGTAAAACATTATCATAGTTATTTGATACTCTGAAATCAATGCCTTCTTGCTGTCACACATCTTGCGAATGAATGAATAAAGGGCCTTTTGCAAACCATCCATCCATCCATCCATTTTCCGAGCCGCTTCACCTCGCGCGGGTCGCGGGCGTGCCGGAGCCTATCCCAGCTATCATCGGGCAGGAGGCGGGGTACACCCTGAACTGGTCGCCACATACACTCGCACTCACATTCACACCGACAGTGGTCAATTAACCTACCCTGCATGTTTTGGGGATGTGGGAGGAAACCGGAGTGCCCGGAGAAAACCCACCCAAGCAGGCACGGGGAGAACATGCAAACTCCACTCAGGCGGAGCCGGGGATCGAACCCTGGTCCTCAGAACTGTGAGGCAGACGCTCTAACCGGTTGTTCACCGTGCCCCTTTTTCAAACATTGCATCCAATTTCCCCCAGTGATGATACCAATTGCATATTATCTGCAGTGATTTCACAGTAAGTCAGACATAGGTGCGGATCATAATCGCTTTTCTGCACCTCATCAAACTAACCTCAGGGGGGCTTAAATGTATCGCCATTGCTCTTGTGAACAATTGCACACACTTGCAAATACACAGACAACAATCACAGTTAGTTGTTGTCTGAGGAAATGAAGAGCTGTCTGGTGCCATAGCAACCAAATCCGACATCCCACCCTTCCGGAGCAAGGGCGATTAAAAAAGCTTCAATGACAAATCAATGAGCCTAAATTTTAATCCAAGAAGCAAAGACGGAATAAGATCATCAGTACACCCATCTATCATTCTATCAATTATTGTATCCATCTGTCTGTGTATCTGGCTGCACGTCTGATAATTTGTCACACTTAAGTTAAATGAGGAAGTGAAAGTGTTTGAGTGCAGTGGTAGAGTAAATCAGGGAATTTGAACAAATGCTTGAAACATGGGTCACACAGAGAGAGGGAGGGGCCAAAGTGATGTTTAAAGGGTGAATCATACTTAGTCTCGAAGAAAACCCTGGGGCATGTCAGAAAGCACAGCATCAGTCTGCCTTTCAGCACCGTGACTCCTGGCTGAACTGCAATCTCAGATGTATGACTATTATACAGGGCCATATAGCAGGTTACGTAACACTCAAATCAAACGTTGACCTCAATCTGCTAAACAGACACTGATTCAAAATCTCCACATCAGAACAAGAGAATGTCGTGCACCAGGAAATACATTTCTGGCATTGCGGTCGTATCTTTAGCCATCGTTTGAAGACTTTGTCATACAGTAGACGTCTCAATTCACAGAATTGTTCTGTTATGATTTGTCTTTTCTGCAGGGGTGGCTGTATTAAGCTCTGTATTGGATAAACAGCGGCAGCCATGGTTTACACTGGTAAGTTCAGACCAGGCATCACTTCTTTGGCAGTGCTGTAGGTGGAAATGATCACAACACCAACAGAGGTCTCTGGAAAAGCCTTCGCTCGTATTTACACCATTTGTCCACTTTGATGCGTGGCTTCACCATTGGGAGTGCAAGTCTCTAGGGTTTGTTTTGTCTATGTTGCGTTTGTGCTATTTTTGTCCAGAGCCTATGACAGGAGATCACTTGAAGTGGCTCACAGCACTGACCTGACCCACATATTTTTAGCACGGTGTCATTGTGAGGTCTTTATGTGATGCTGGCAAGCTTTACTAATACCGTTGAGCCTTGCTATGAGCTCTGAGGTCAACTTGGAACAAGTAAGGGTCTCGTCTGCGAGTTTTGGGCTTATCCGAAGCTCTGATTTTGACTGGACTGTCAAAAATTGGGAGACTGACGTAAACATACGGTACCGCTGGTCTTACCATGGAGTGATCCAGAACATAACAACATTTACGATACTAAAATGAACATTTTTAAAAACTCAATCCATATTTTCTGACATATTTTCCTTTATCCCCATTTGACCTCGTTTTGTGGTCTAGCTTCTACTATAAACACTCTGAGCAGAGGTGGCCTTTTTCCGGCCCCTCTGTGAGTGACAATACGGCATGGGGATTAAAAAGCTAATACATTTGCTTCACTCTCCTCAAACTGAGGATACTAGAACTCGGGTGGCCCTGAGTGCCTCCCCCTCCTTGTCTTCCCCCAGGAAAGGAGCCCCACCTGATGCGCTCATCTGCATCCCTGCTCATTTCTACCAAAGACTGATAGAGCTGGGGAGCTGCCAGGGGTGGAGTGCAGGAGGAGCACGAGCCAATAACACTTCTTATCCTGACAGCACTGAAGTCACTTGATTCACATATTCAGCCAATCACAGCGCACTGCAGCAAAGACAGCAGCGGTTGTAAAAAAGGAAAAAAAAAAGAGAACCAGGTCGAAATGAACTGCTTACAGTAAGAATATGTCCAGTGGAATCATTATTCTTTACTTTAACACATTTCTACAGTCGCAGCAGCTTGTACATGCGAAAATGACGACGCAACCGTACTGTAATATCAAAACCCAAGAGATTACGTGTATACATGACTACATAGGAAATCCGTAGCCACAAAACCTCTTCAAGGAAGGACTCTGCAACCATTTAATTAGACAGTAAACAACTACAGTACGTGTCTCTGGATCACACCGTGAAAAGAAAAGTAGTGCTTGTAATAACAAGGTCAAAACTGCTGTCATTTCGAAAAGGGAGGGGTCTCTTCCTGTTATGTTGCGGACCTATCTACCCCCCCTCACATACTGTATCATGTCGTTTACAGATGACAAATAACCCTGTTGCATTGCGTGGGCATCGGCGAGAAGGGAGCTTCTCTATTGTTATACACTTAGTCGGCTGTTGCTATTCCCTCAGTGTTGTTCCACTTTTTTTACACGAGAGTCCTTGTGAGTTTAGAGTTGATAGTGCTTCCTTATAACTGTTGTTTTTCCTAGTTTTTGTTGCTGGTAATGGTGTCAGACATGTTTTCAATTAACATGCAGTCATATGGTGCGAAAATACTTATTGTTTACATCTTATTACATTATGATATATATATATATATATATATATATGCATACTTTAACAGGGACATTGTGTGTCTGTGTTTGTCTGCGTGCGTGTGTGTGTGTGCGTGAGAGGTTGGTGTCTTTCAATCACAACACCGCTAAGGTCGCAGTCATTATGGTGGTGGGGGGGGGGGGGTTAGTAACACCTGAATTGAAGGTATTTGTTGATTTACCGAGCGCTTCTCCTTATTATCACATTCATGTCGAAGGTTGAAGAATAGCCGCTCAGTGCTGGTCTCGACCAGATTCGACAGGAAATCCCAAGTCCGGCCAGTCCGAGACCGAGACGAGACCAAGACTATTGGGGGTCGAGTCCGAGACAAGACGAAGACCTTCAAAATGTGGTTTTGAGATTAAGAACCGTCTCGAGTGTTTACAACCCTAGCTACTTGGCCCGTTAACTAGCAGCTAACAGTGTGGCCTTTCAGGTAAATCTAACCAAGGCTGTTGTACAACAGTTCATGCAAAAAGAAGAAAACAACAGAACTCACAAACATTGGGGGAAATAATTGCACATGTGACAAAACAGGAACATTGTGATTTAACTTCACATTATTTTATTTGTTGTGGTGTGTCACTATATAGACTACAAGCAGCGGGACAGCCACATTCACGCTGCGAGCACGAATGAATGAACGAGAAAACCTGCATCTCACAAAAAATGTGGTGTTTCCTCACAAATATGCAAACGGGAATACTGACTTGTTCAGCTCATGTCTCATATTCATCTCTTGACGTCAAACCTAAAATGTTTCGAGTCTGGTAAAGGAGGTTGCTTCATTCATACGATTTGGGGCCCAGTGATCGAAAAGAAAATATCACTTTGGGTCCCACCACTTCAATGCCGAATGCTAAACTACTTCTGTATTTTCAAAGCACCCCCCCCCCCCCCCCCCCCCACACACACACACATACACACATGCAGGGTGGTGTGATTATATGACAAAGTTGTTTCATTATTCACCGTAAGTGAAAGTGCAACTGAGTCATATAAACACAGACACAATAGTACAGGAAACCAGAATGGTGTGGTGTCTACACACCCTGCCCCCCCCCCCCTCTCTCTCTCGCCCTCTCTCTCTCTATCTTTTCCATCATTGATTCGTAAAATGATTTTCTTTCTCTTAATGTCTGACCACAGTTTTATAGGTCCTGTATTTTTGCCGATTTAGACCTCCCTCCTAGAACTCTCTAAGATGGACGTAGTATAAGAGTGTGAATTTCATTAAAAAAAAAACAAAAAAAAAAACACCTTGGTTTTGCATACGAGTGCCCAGAAAAGGCTCCTCTGACAGCTACTTCTGTGTGACCCAGTTTTGTTTCCGCTTTGTCCATATTTGGCTAAGACCGCCCCTTTCCTCTGATTGGTTGCCTCCGTGTAGCAGACCCACTTGTGAGAGCACACAGCGCCGGCTCGGGAAGGAGCGGAAAGGAAAGGTGGAGATTTTCACTAGTGACGTAGATAAGCGTGAGAAATTCGAATGACCCGATTTCAGGCCTGTCGGCAGATAGACCTCTGGAACGCAGGAATGTGTTGACGATTTTCATTCATATTTCACGTTTACTGAGGCACCATAGAGAAAATATTACATCCCAAATACTAGAAAGTGTTGGCTTGGCAAAATACACTGAACAAAAATGTAAACGCAACGCTTTTGTTTTTGCTCCCATTTTTCGTGAGCTGGACTCACTCAGATCTAAAACATCAATAAAATGCACCAGTGTTCGTTGCCCATAACATACGCGTGCCCGTACCATAACCCAAACGCCACCATGGGCCGCTCGATCCACAACGTCGACATCAGCGAACCGCTCACCCGCACGACGCCACACATGCTGTCTGCCATGTGCCCTGACCAGTGAAAAACCAGGATTCATCCGCGAAGAGAGCACCTCCCCGACGGGCCAGACGCCATCGAATGTGAGCATTCGCCCGCTCAAATCAGGTCGAGACCCCGATGAGGACGACGAGCATGCAGATGAGCTTCCCTGAGACGGTTTCTGACCGTTTGTGCAGAAATCCTTTGGTTATGCAAAGCGATTGTTGCAGCAGCTGTCCGGGTGGCTGGTCTCAGACGATCTCGGAGGTGAACACGCTGGATGTGGAGGTCCTGGGCTGGTGCGGTTACACGTGGTCTGCGGTTGTGAGGCCGGTCGGATGTACTGCCAAATTGCCTGAAACGCCTTTGGAGACGGCTTACGGTAGAGAAATGAACAACCAATTCACGGGCAGCAGCTCTGGTGGACATTCTTGCAGTCAGCAGGCCAATTGCACGCTCCCTCAGAACTTGCGACATCTGTGGCATTGTGCTGTGTGATAGAACTGCACATTTCAGAGTGGCCTTTTATTGCGGCCAGCCTATGGCACCCCTGTGCAATAATCATGCTGTCTAATCAGCATCTTGATATGCCACACCTGTGAGGTGGGATGGATCATGTCGAAAAAGGAGAAATGCTTACTATACATCCATCCATCCCTCCATCCATTTCCAACACCGCTTATCCTGGTTAGGGTCGCGGGACGCCGGAGCCTGTCCCAGCTGACTTCGGGCGAAAGGCGGACTACGCCCTGAACTGGTCGCCAGTCAGTCACAGGGCACATTCGCACTCACATTCACATTCACACCGTCACTGAGTGGGAACTGAACCCACGCTGCCCACACCAAATTCAGGCGAGTGGACCACTACACCATCAGTGACTTGAAATGCTCACTAACACAGATTTATTCAGATTTGTGAACACTATTTGAGGAAAATGGCTTTTGTGTATGTAGAAAAGGTTTTAGATCTTGGAGTCCAGCTCACAAAAAAATGGGAGCAAAAAACAAAAGCGTTTATAGTTTTGTTCAGTGTCTGTTCCCTTTAAATCACTTCTCAAACAAATAAAACAGACAAAGAGAATGAGTCAGATGAGAATTTAAGTGAGAAGTTTTAAACTTTTAAAACTTTTAAAGAGAACTAATATATAATTAATAAAAAAAAAACTTGGGAGTTACAGTATATGTTATATTACAGTTATTTGTATGTGTAATATAGCTTTAAATGTATGATTTAGAAGGGTTTCAGACAAATATAACCAACATTTTAGACAAACCCCTCCCTGAGCTGTCACCTTATTGTGGTGGATGGGTTTGTGTGTCCCAATGATCCGAGGAGGTACTGTAAGTTGTCTGGGGCTTCACGCCCGTGGTCGGGTCACCCACGGCAAACAGCTTTCTTTCACCCGGACACAGCTTACTGGGTCCCCCTCCGGAGCCAGGCCTGGAGATGGAGCTCAATGGCGAGCGCCTGGTGGGGCAATGTGGCTCCCCCTGCCCATGGGCTCACCGCCTGTGGGAGGGTCTAAGGGAGTCGGGGGCACAGAGAGCCGGTCGGTGGCCGAAGGCGTTCCGACCCCCGGCTACAGAGGCCTCGTGGTGCGATGGCTCCGATGGTGGGGAAGATGCCGGTCTGACCTGGCAGACGTAAATGTATTCTGCTGGGAATGTCTGGCAGAGTCCCCTGTCAGAATGAGTTTCAACTCCCACCTCCCGCGGAACTTCATTGAGTCTGACTTGACCATGTTGCGTGCCCCCATTATTGAGGCAAATGAGCGGAACTGTGGTCGGTAAGCCTCAAATCCGTTGATGTACACCAACGGTGAGGGATCCCGTCAAGCTGAAGAAGGAGTTGTCTCGGGCCTTTTTGGCCCGTGAGACTCTGGAGGCAGCTGATGGGTACCGGCGGGCCATACGGAATGCAGGTTTGGTCATCACTCAAGCTGAAATTCTGGAATTTGAAGAGTTCGGTGAGGACATGGAGAAGGCCTTCCGGACGACTTCAAGGAATTGTTGGTCCTCCGTCTGGCATCTCAGGAGGCGGAAGCATTGTGCCATCAACACATACAAACATACATAACTTTTTTCAGAAACCCTTAAAAATATGTTTTTCTCCACTGCCTGCAGGAAAATAGGACTGAGTGTAATTCTGTTGAGATGATTGAACATCAGTGCCGTTTGCATTTGACATTTCTTCTACATACAAAGGATTACTGTGGCAACAAACGGGAGCTGTAATTATCAGCTGTTGTTGAATACACTAACTTACAAGATGACATCGGTACCCCGTTACATGTAATGCTTATTCATAAATATCAATAACGAGTACTTAACCTTTAAAGACCTGTGAATAACGCTTCCACTTACTGTCTAATGTTGGTGCCACCATTCTTACTTGAGTTGAACTTGCGGTCATTGAACAGTTATTGCCCGGGAAGGGCAAGCTGAGAAAGTTAATTGGCACTTGTTTGTTGCTCTGCACTCATTCTGGGTCTCATTCTTTCATTCTAATTAGTGGAATCGCATAGGCACAGATCATTGGCTGGCATAATCCCCCTCTACAGCAGACATCAGTAACAGTCTGGTAATGTTTGTGTAATATTTGGTATTTTCCAAACAAGAGTTGTTTACTAAAATGTCGAGGTGACGCAACTTCTCGAGAGCGAGGTTCAAAATGAAAAGGAGAAGCTTGTTGAGATTGAAATGAGTGACCACAGACTGCAGATGCTACAAAGGACCTATTTCTTTTCCAATCCAAATGTATGTACTCTAATCAGCATTAATGCAGAGAAAGGCCATCGAGCATGTCTGTAGAATGAACGAATGATGCTTTTATTTTGCTTTTCAGTTCCAAATTGTATAATGTAGATTCACAGTATTTTGTATATAATTAGAGACTATAAAGAATAATACAAACTCATTCATGCATTTATTTTCCGCTTCTCCTCAGGCGGGTCGCGGGCGTGCTGCAGCCTATTCCAGCCATCTTCGGGCGAGATGTGGGATACACCCTGAACCGGTCGCCAGCCAATCGCAGGGCACATATAAACAAAACAACCATTCACACTCACATTCACACCTACGGGCAATTTAGACTCATCAATTAACCAAGCATTTATGTTTTGGAGATGTGGGCCCGGAGAAAGCCCACGCAGGCACGGGGAGAACATGCAAACTCCACACAGGCGAGGCCGGATTTGAACCCGGGCCCTTAGAACTATGGGGTGGATGCGCTAAACAGTCGTCCAATAATTCCAATAATTTTCATAAAAAATAGTACAGAAAGAGTATATACTGTACAAACACAGAACCGTAGCAATATATATAGAAAATACATGAATACAAACGCAGAACCGTAATATATAACGTGCTTATTTTTCTTCCCCATACAAATATCACTCGTCACTGATGGTGATAGTGGTCCACTCGCCTGACTCGCCTGACTGCGGGCAGCGTGGGTTCAGTTCCCACTCAGTGACGGTGTGAATGTGAGTGCGAACGGTTGTCCGCGTCTATATGTGCCCTGCGACTGACAGGCGACCATTTCAGGGCGTAGTCCGCCTTTCGCCCGAAGTCAGCTGGGATAGGCTCCGGCATCCCGCGACCCTAACCAGGATAAGCGGTGTTGAGAATGGATGGATAAATATCACTACTGGGACATTTCTGCAGTGCTTCTTTTTAAGCAAATAACAAAGATTACATCTGTAATAACTGAATTTAGAAGGATATTGACAACAGAAGTATATAAAACCCTCTTGGTTTATTGCTCCCTCATCTTCAGTGAATGAAATCAATGTTTTAAGTACAGAAACAAACACAGTTAATCTGCAGCACAGCCACTTGAGAAATGATGTGTTTAACTGTCACAAATCAGGATGCTTTGCCGACACGTGCGTGCTACAAATTGGAGAGAGATTGAGAAATGGTTCTGCAGAAATGGATGGTTCATATCAAGTCAGGGCAATTCATAAACAGCAATGCAAATGATAATTTGTCTAGTAGGAGCAAAACAATTTCTGCTTTTCAGATTAGCATATCATAGTTTACAACACATCGTTGGCATGAGTTACATTTGTTTTTTAAATATTGTACTTGAAATACATTTCCCACATTCCGCGATACACACATAGTCCAAATACTCATTTCATCCAAGCTTGTTTTTTTTTTGTACCGTACCTTATGCAGGTTGCATCTGTAGTCTTCTGCGACAGCTGTGTACTCATTGCAGAGCGGCTCTATGCAAAGATGAATTTGTGAATGAAAAGTGTTCTATAATAGGAACATTCTGCTGCGCTTGAAGAGATTTCAAAACAATTTTAATTTCCTCTTGATAGCTCTAGAACCCCTTTACAAACCATAATTGCCATTTTGAGGTGATTGTATAACAGTTATGTAGCAGTTTAGTACAACCCCACTTCCAATGAAGTTGGGACATTGTGTTAAACATAAATAAAAACAGATTACAATGATTTGCAAATCATGTTCAACCTATATTTAATTGAATACACTACAATGACAAGATATTTAATGTTCAAAGTGATAAACCTTATTGTTTTTAGCAAATAATCATTAACTTAGAATTTTATGGCTGCAACACATTCCAAAAAAGGGACAGGTGGCAAAAAAGAGTGAAACACCTGTCTGGAACCTGTCTGGAACATCCCACAGGTGAACAGGCTCATTGGGAACAGGTGGGTGCCATGATTGCTTCCCTGAATTGCTCAGTCATTCACAAGCAAAGATGGGGCGGGGTTCACTTCTTTGTGAACAAGTGCGGGAGAAAATAGTCCAACAGTTTAAGGACAATGTTCCCTAACGTACAATTGCAAGGAATTTAGGGATTTCATCATCTACGGTCCATCATATCATCAAAAGGTTCAGAGAATCTGGAGTAATCACTGCATGTAAGCGGCAAGGCCGAAAACCAACATTGAATGCCCGTGACCTTCGATCCCTCAGGCGGCGCTGCATCAAAAACCCACATCAATGTGTAAAGGACCCCATGGGCTCAGGAACACTTCCGAAAACCAATGTCAGTAAAAACAGTTCGGCGCTACATCCGTAAGTGCAACTTGAAACTCTACTATGCAAAGCAAAAGCCATTTATCAACAACAGCCAGAAACGCCGCCGGCTTCTCTGGGCCTGAGCTCATCTAAGATGGACTGACGCAAAGCGTAAAATTGTTCTGTGGTCCAACAAGTCCACATATTAAATTGTTTTTGGAAATTGTGGACTCGTCTTGTCCTCCGGGCCAAAGAGGAAAGGAACCATCCGGACTGTTATGGACACAAAGTTCAAAAGCCAGCATCTGTGATGGTATGGGGCTGTGTTAGTGCCAATGGCATGGGTAACTTGCACATCTGTGAAGGCACCATTAATGCTGAAAGGTACATACAGGTTTTGGAGAAACGTATGCTGCCATCCAAGCAACTTCTTTTTCATGGACACCCCTGCTTATTTCAGCAAGACGATGCCAAAGCACATTCTGCACGTGTTACAACAGCGTGGCTTCGTAGTAAAAGAGTGCGGGTACTGGACTGGCCTGCCTGCAGTCCAGACCAGTCTCCCATTGGAAATGTGTGGCGCATTATGAAGCGTAAAATACGACAATGGAGACCCTGGACTGTTGAACGGCTGAAGCTGTACATCGAGCAAGAAAGAAAGAATTCCACCTACAAAGCTTCAACAATTAGCGTCCTCAGTTCCCAAATGTTTATTGAATGTTGTTAAAAGAAAAGGTGCTCTAACACAGTGGTAAACATGACCCTGTCCCAGCTTTTTTGGAATGTGTTACAGCCATAAAATTTGAAATTAAGGATTATTTGCTAAAAACAATAAAGTTTATCAGTGTGAACATTAAATATCTTGTCTTTGTAGTGTATTCAATTAAATATAGGTTGAACGTGATTTGCAAATCATTGTATTCTGTTTTTATTTGTTTAACACAACGTCCCAACTTCATTGGAATTGGGGTTGTAGATAAATAACCCAGAATGTGTCATCTGCGTTTTGAATCTAGCCCCTCCCGTCTTCAGCTATCATCGGCTATTTTCAGCTGTGACGTAACAAATGTCACCTTGTCCGTCCATTTGGCGTTAGCGCGCGCGCGCACACACACACACACACACACACACACACACACACACGCACACGCACACACGTCATTGTTCGGTTTGTTGACGCATGTTTTGCAATTTCACGATGTTTTATAGTGTGGCAGCTGTTTGTACAAATGATGTGGGCAGTGACAAGCGCTTCTTTAGCTTTCTAAGCAATACAAAAGTAATACGAGACCACTGGATACTCGAGTGTCTATCGGTGGTAGGCGGGTAGAGAGCTGCAAATCTGTGACTGCTGCCAAGCAAGAATGAGTAACTTTTGACTCGCCGTGTTTTCAGAAACATTTAGCAGAAAGTATTGGACACATGGGCAAAGTTCGAGCCGGGCTGAAACCAGCTGCGGTGCCAACGATATTCCTTTGACAATAGTGTCTTCAAGTCAGATAACTCAGCGTCATGGTTGCGATCAGGGGGGAAATAGGGGACAACTGTCCCAGGGCCCTGAGCGTTTGTTTTTCATTGTAGTTTTTTTTCCTGGATTTTGCTATATATTTTTTAAGCGTGAACAGAATGGACTTGGGGGCGAGTGTGATGTTATCCACGGGCTGCAGTTGGTCTGCGGGCCAGCTCAATAGGCTTGGTCTACGCTTTTGCTTTACATTTTCAGCGTGGGTGTACAGTATTGCTTGGGTAGGTAGATGTTGGGGGTTGGCGTGATATCAGGCTGACATTGGCAGGTTGTATCCGATCTGTCTGCTTATGCTGCAGTCTGTATCAACAGATATCTGATTCAGATGCAATGTAGTTTTCATCCAGATTTAAGTAAGGTTTGATTCCTATCTGACGATATGCAATTCCATGCATGTTTTTTTTAGGGGGGGGGGCACTGTAAGTCCAGTACGTAGTGTAAATCTAGTTTTAGAGGGAAGTCTGGGCGTCCCTGCTAAAGCTACTGCCCCCGCGACCCGACCTCGGATAAGCGGTAGAAAATGGATGGATGGATGGATGGATGAATTAGCTCTTAAAATGTTTAAAAAAAAAATTAACAATCATAAAAATCAACCAACTTTTTTTGGGCTTTGGTTGACTGTCTTCTGTAAGCTGTAAAGCTAGCATGGATCTTGACACTAAGTATACCATTAACAGAGGAATTAGAAACCCTGAGAAGTTGTTAATCGCTCACATTCCGTGGAGGCTCTACTCTCTTTGGGACTTCTATGTGCTGGAGATGAGGCACGGTCTGGGGGAGATTGGACCAAATAGTCTTTAATTAGAGGGAGAAATTGGCAGGGACTGATGGAGGAGAAAGGATCTCAGGATGTGAGTCCAGGGTGAGAGGGTTCACACACAAAACACTGGCTTTTCATCGCTGCATGACTCACTCAGTTTGTGTCTAGTGGGTGTGTTCATGTGTATGTGCATGTGTATGTGTGTGCGTGCGTACGTGTATTTCTTACCTCACTGCTCAGGCATTTCAGTAGAGAAAGTGGTGTGAAGTGAAAGAACGGCTCTAACAGTGTGGGTATTCATGGATCTGGCCCCTGTGAGCTGGTCTGGGCTTCAGTGTTCACAGACAAAGCCTGTCCTGCAAGAACCAGACACACTCACACAGAAAGGGGAGCAACAGGAGAGGGACGTTGGAGAGGGGGAGACAAGGTATCAAGGGATGGCGTGGGAGGTGTCGAGTAGGAGGGGGGCAAAAGGAGAGCGTCCTTGTGGAGATTCATATCCTCTGAGAGTGACGGTGTGATTGGATCTATTTCAAAGCTGGATGAATGCAAAAAAAACTGCTCTTAACTGAGCTAGAATCTCCAGCTTTAAAGAAGAATTGGAAAAACAAACAAACAAAACAAAAACACCTCTCAGCTTTACTGTAAGTTTGCTCATAGTGGTAGGCATTGCACACCCACTGCACTCCACCACCAACAAACCGAAGCGTCCCACCCCCTGGGTGACAAGCTCCTCCCTCTCTGTTTAGCTCAGCCAATCAACTGCCTTTTCTTCCAGTGCTCCCCCGCCCTGCCTCACACGACGGCTTTGGCTCTCTGGATTCCATGAAAATTCTTCCACTTGGCCGTCCTGTCTTTGCTCCCCTTGCCTGGCCCCTTCCCTCAATTGGGTAGCCTGGTTCACTGTGTCCTTAAACAACCCATGCACACATACAGGAAAGGGGCCCAAAGACGGGGAGTCACATCTCGAGCCTTTACAGACTTTACAGACAGAAAAGGCCTTTTTTGCCTTTTGCATGTCAGCGAGGGTTAGGAGTCATCATTTATAAAACAAATATTGTAACTGCTTATGTGTATAAAAGTCAACTTACACTATAGTATTAAATAGTCCCTGAACATAAAATGAGAATAGAGCTTAATGTTAACATTTAAATAGATGAGTGTACTGTAGAAAGTATGTCTTATTTTGGGACCTGCAGACACCATTGCTGAGTGGAAGTCAACGTTGTTTTACCTTGTAAAATGAAAGGCCTCCCTGTGTGGAGTTTGCATGTTCTCCCCGTGCCTGCGTGGGTTTTCGCCGGGTCCTCCGGTTTCCTCCCACATCCCAAAAACATGCATTGGTAGGTCAAAATTGCTCGTAGGTGTGAATGTGAGTGTGAATGGTTGTTTGTTTATACAGTATGAGCCCTGTGATTGGCAGGTGACCAGTGCAGGGTGTACCCTGATTCTCGCCCAAAGTCAGCTGGGACCTTAGTGAGGATACGCGGTATGGAAACTGGATGGCTTTATATAGTGGATACCAGTCAGCAGTCACAAGATGTCTAGATAATGTTGTCACTTTCAAAAGTTCAATTTAGTACGGGATAGGACAATCTCATAGAGTATAGTATATCGTCTACTTACTCAAACTTATACAAATATAAGTTATTATATAACACCTTAAGCTCAAAGTGTCCACTGAGACATGTTGATTGTTTTGGTTTTTACATTATCGTGGCACACACTATTTGTACAACTTTTAAAAAGTCGGTACTCTTGTGTGCCCACAATTAAACAGGATGACCCCAGCCTCAAGGTTGGATTGTAGACATATGAGTCAGCGCAATAGAAATAGCAATGCGTTGGGGAAATAAACGACTATGCAGTGACTTCACTTGAAGGATTTTTAAACTGCGTATCAGAAAATCAATGTTCATTAAAGACAAAAAACAAAAACATACATTTTGCTGGTCAAATATTTCCTTTGTCAAAATGGATATTGTGCTTCTTAGATTGAAATGAGCAGCCATACTAAGAATCGTGTGATTTTTGCCGTTACTGTTTGAACATCCTCATTGTGATGGGTCTATTTTGTTGTTATTTTGTTTGTTCGTTTTTTTCTCTTCTGGAAACATTCACAGTTAGTGCTCTCTATGGACTAAATTTATCGTGAATTTGTACCCTACTATTCATGCCAATGGGAGTGCACACATGGTTACTGTCCGCATTTTGAGGTTCATCACATCACATTCCTTATCCCTCAATGGGCTGTGACGAGCCAGTGCAGGTCTTCCAGTTGATGTTTGTCGGAATACGTCGAAAACGTCCAGCTATATCTTAGCGTGTCTTTCTCCTTGAAATATGAAGAGATGTAGATAATATTGAAAGCCTCGTAGACATCCTTGTCGTTTGGCTTTATGATCCCTTTGACTCCTGATCCTCTAAAATCCCCTGTGCACAAGAGGCCGCGACCCTGGCATCTGTCAGCTGTGGCAGAAGGAGCAGGCAGCTACTGTACCACTGTGAGTCACCCAGACAGATGCTCTGTAAGAGCGGTGAAGCTGCCCTGCACTTACTGCCCGATTCTCGATGGGCGACATGACTCACGATACATTGATCCCGGCATCTGAGTGAGACTTTCGCTCCAAGTTGCTGAAAATGATTTGCGGCAGACAGTGGAGACATTAGGAAAACCATATAAGGATTCTGTTTGGTCTAAAACTGCTATGAACTGTGTCTCATTGTAATTTATGGAAATATGAATCGGAACCAAAACATAAGAGTCACATCATATTTGCTCAATGTATCCTTACAAGGAATGCAATTTCAAGTGACCTGTGGCTTTTGTTTGATCATTCACAGAAGAGTTTTAATTTATGTTCAGGTACACCTTATTTAGGTGTTGGGAAATCACCAGAATAGTTTACGTGAGCCTTTCCCCAGATGTCACGGATCTGAAATTGATCGGACAGTCCCTGATTTTGTGTTTTAATCGTGGCAATGGGGAGCACTTTTTAAATATATACTTTTTTGTTAATATGAAGGCAGCAGCTTACCCCTCACATCATGTTTCAGTCTTTCACTTACCTCCTTTATTTTGATTTTAGACCAAAAATATTTTGGTTTGACATCAAAAAATGAAAGGAGAGATCAACCTTTCAGTCTTTCTTTCCAGGTATTCTCATCTGGATCTCATACAAAACAAAGACAAAGACAAAGACAAAGACAAAGACAAGGATATTTGTACCATCGTTTGCGTCTTCTAAGTATAGCCTCTGTACTTTTGTTCATGAAATCTTCCGTGAACTGGAGATTGTGATACTCCTGCCCACTGGACGTTGTTGCTGATTGTATTTTTGTTTTCTTTGATTGACTCTTTTAACGTCTCTCACTCAGTACACCACTGGCTTCTTTCTTCGGCAGGCTATTCCAAATGGTTGCGTGAGCAAGAGCCAATGTTTTTCCAAAGGCTGTGATTGAGTTTCCATATAGTCTCAGCTTCATGATTGCTTGTTTTTTTTTTACCCATAGTCAGCTCTTTGGTTTTCATGTTGGTTACACCTTTTACACCTACTTTTCACAGACGAAACCCAAATTTTAAACACCAAAAATAAAGGAATTGGCCTCACTGTTCTAACACTAGGGAGCATGTAATGCATAGTTTGTATCTTTTTGTTTGTTTGTTTGTTTTTATTTTTTTCAATCGAGTTCATTTATTCTGCTTAGTATGATTGATTCTTTGTTTGTGCATTTGAAACAATTTTGATTGTCGGAATACTCTTGTGAATTTCGTTACTTTAGAAGGTTATGGCGTTGGTGACTGGTGTTAGAGCAACACTTAGAATTTACACTGAATGGAGTCTCTGAATGGAACACACTTTTTTGTTCCAAACAAAGCTTTCAGTACACGTCGTATGTCAGTTGGTGTTGCATTTAGCCATACACGAGTGTAAGCTGAGCTTTTTGTATGTTTGTGAAGCCTTTTTCTTCTTCTTCTTCTCCCCTTCCTGTGTGTTGAAATCCCCTGTGCTGCAGACAGTCCTGGATGCAGAGATGGTGGATGGTGTGGGGTTGTGGGGTTGTGGGGTTGTGGGATTGTGGGGGGTGAGGCAATGGACATGGCAGCAGGCCAGAATCAATTGGCAGTGTAATGAGATGGCCTGGTGCCAGGTAACCATGGAGCTACCCTCTTTGCCTGACTACCAATGTAGAGTTCAAAATTAGCTGAATGAATGAGAGGGAGAGTGAGAGGGAGGGAGGGAAGGAGAGAGAGAGAGAGAGAGAGAGAGAGAGAGAGAGAGAGTGTTTGAAATGGTAGGAGTGGAGGGTGAAATTTTAAATGAGGAGGGTGGCTGATAAGGCATTGCGAGCAGTTTCTAAGCACTGTATTTTTTTAATTTTTTTTTTTTTACCTTAACCACTATTTCAGGATGAAATGGCAAAACGATAAGGATATAGATGGGAGCCAAAACGGAATTTGACTTCTTAGAAATATTGTTTTGGTTTGTTGTGTCTGCTCTTCACTGAGTCTGGAAGAGAAAAGTGGGAGCAAGCAGCATTTCAAGATGACTTTGTGCTTATGTTGACATGCTTCCTCTCCCTAATGGGCTTTGTCAGTTTAATTTCCTGTGTATATGATAACGTGTTAATATTGATCATTTGGCCGCATTCTTTGAGTTAATTATCTAAGCTAGAAAAGAAAAAGTAGTTCAGTCAATTACAGCTTTACCCCTGCTATGTCACTGTGAGCGTTCTTCTCTCAATGCCCTCTCAAGGCATCTCTAAGAGGCACCCATGTGCCACCTGCTATAAGACATTGAACTCTCTCTTTATACTCTGCTTATTTGACTTCTACCTATTGATTGAAGGGTTATCATGGCCCAAATCACTTCCGGTATCTTCAAACATTCCTTACAAAAACAAATGGTTGCAGACGAAGTGCATTTACACGTGAGCCGACTTAGAGTGAACTAACATGAAAAACGCATAAAATGTATCTTACAGGACACTGGAAACCCGGTTATACTCATTTGTTTCTTTTCAGTGTAAAGCGCTGGAAGAACAAAAACTTCTTCTACGTTGACATTTGGGTCCACAGAACGTTTAGCCTGCATTATCAAGTAACACAAAATTTTGGCATTTTATTGACAGGTCCTCTCACAGTGAGAGTTTACGGTCCACCTGCCTCTTTCTGGATATCCTGCTGCGTGTTAATAGGTACAGATAGAGCGTTAAAACGTGATTGCACGTTTTAGGTAGTAAACTAAACTTAAAGAGTTGGGAAGTATATTGTGTGTGTGGATTTTTTGAGTGGCTTGTACTCAGGGAATTGGTGTGTTTGACTGAATAAAACCGCTAATAACATCTGTTGCACTCTGAAAACTGAAAAGTTACAGTGATGTTATGGAAATATATGTATTTTAATGTAATGCAATGTAATGTAAAACCCAAAGGAAGATAAGCAGTGACTTGTTATTGTGTTTAATTTAGTTACTGATAAATATTGATGGCAAAACTTAAAATCGTTCTACAGTTGTCCCCATTAGCATATAAGATCAAAGAAGGAGAGTAAGAAGGAAAAGTGTTTTTGAATTTTATCCCCTTCAACCACATTCGCTAAGCAGAAAGTGGCGATGTAGTGTTTTCTGACATAAAGGAAAATCATCTTTACCAAAGAAGAAACTGAACCACAAACAGTATGTGCAGTACACAGGCTGACCCGACCTATCAGAAACAAACTATATGAATGCTTGATTTTTATTTTATTTTTTCTTGAATTGATGGGACAAAATTGTGGAGCATTACTAAACGAGCAGGTTGAGTTGGGGTTCGCGTACTGTCTATATTAAAAACTTTGACTATAAACCCCTTTTTTCTCATTTGCGTTATCGAGATGGACTTAGCATATGAGGTATTCGATATATTGCCAGCAGTAAGCACTCTGTGTTGAAATGGCCCAGACTCTTACAGACAAGACAGTGGACCAAAATGTCTGTGGTGTGGATTAATGGGAGGACTGGAGAAATGCTGCCGCAGTTGTGCGTGAGCAGAATATTTGAGAGGGGAAGTGAGAGGAGGGACCGGTCGGACAAGCAACTGAAAAAAGATGGGTGAGATGAAAGCAGGGGAATATATTCAGGAACCAAAGATATTTGATTGAGAACAGTGATCAAGCAGTAATAAATACTATTGCTCCTTTACATCCAGGCTGGTCCTTTATCCAACTCAATGCAGGCTTCATACATTCCCTCTGTTGCAATAGATATTGCAATACTATTCATCCACCGGCCTCTCACAAACAGGCTTCTCCGTCAGGTTCACTGGAAACACTGTGACTTGACAGACTTTGACGAAAGACAACACATGTCGGAAATGTAACAAAGGGGACTGAACTTATAATCATAATAGTTTATCATGTATGAAATGCATTTGGATACTGATATTGATTGTTGCTACTTTAGCAGATATGGAATTAGTCTTCTTACAGTCTACAGTATGTGACTATTTCACTTTCATTCTCAGTTGACTTCATTTTATCAACTATGGAAACTAGAGGATTGTACTGTGGTTTTTTAAAATGAAACATTACTACTTTTTTTTATGACAAGAACACGGCACTGTTTTATTAGGATCACGTTCACATTTTTTGTTTTTGTCACAGTGCTTTTATACAGTAGATCTCAACGTGGGACACAGTACTTGAGATCTCAACATGGGCCAAAAACTGTATACTGAATCTTTCTTCAAGTTTGATGAAGTTATGAATTTTTTCCCTCGTACGTACGATGTCATCCAACGTTTCATCTGGGCTTCATTTGAACAGCAAGTGGCAGTAGTGTGCTTCACAGGCAGAGATAGGGGTAGGGTTAGATAGTCTGTCTCTGTTCTGCAAGTAAGATTTCAGTGTCAAGATTGAAAGATTATCCATCCATCCATCCATCCGTCCATTTTCATTTTCTGAGCCGCTTCTCCTCACGCGGGTCGCGGGCGTGCTGGAGCCTATCCCAGCTATCATCGGGCAGGAGGCGGGGTACACCCTGAACTGGTTGCCAGCCAATCGCAGAGCACATATAAACAAACAACCAATCACACTCACAATCACACCTAACGAGCAATTTAGAGTTGTCAATTAACCTAGCACGCATGTTTTGGGGATGTGGGAGGAAACCGGAGTGCCCCGAGAAAACCCACGCAGGGACGGGGAGAACATGCAAACTCCACACAGGCGGGGCCGGGGGTTGAACCCCTGTGAGGCAGACACTCTAACCAGTCCGTCCACCGTGCCGCCTGAAAGATTATTATTTAAGTTAAATATTAGTTATTTAAAAAAATAAGTATCAAGAAAAAGTTGTGGGGAGGGTGGTTGGCAACAAATAGAAGTTGTAATACTATGTTGTGTTTCTACTTTTTGTGTTTCTCTACAAGGACCATAGTAGATAATTACAAATTCATTTTCTGGGTTTCTAAAAATCTTACTTTACACTGGTCATTAGTTTCATTTTATACCTCTGTGACAGACACTATTAAAGAAGGAGATGTGTGTTATCACTCTTCATTCCTCATTAAAGTTAAGAGGATGTTTAGAGTTTTATTTTACACAGATTAGTATTAGGCTGCACAACTTCTGCTTAAACTTGTATGACAATTAGAATATGTTGAAATATTACTTAATACATTGCCTGCCAGTATTTCTCTATTGCTAAAACTCAAAACCCTATTGTCGGAACCAAACCCGCAGTGCCCTCAACCCACTTATTGAATTGGTCACTCCTTTAATAGAACCCTAACCACTTTTCACCTAGTTAAACACCAATTGGGAACATATTTCCACCCACTAAAACACCTTTTACACTCTGATGGACTTGTATTGCTAAATGATAAGCACAGGTAGCAAAAGTGAAATTAAATTAAAGCACAGGTGTCTCGACATTAACAGGGCAACTCAAAATCGAGCACACTTGTGACTAATGATGTGAAGAAATCAATAGACTACAGGTTTAAGCCTGGATAGGGAACACTGGACTGGCTGTTGAAGTTTCACTATGGATAGAGACAATCAGAGCGACGGGCAGAGTAGGAGGTGGTCCAGGAGGAAGAGTAGCGAGAGGAGAATTGACCGAAAGAACCATGACATTACATTGCAGTGAGTGCAGCCCGAGCTAAGCAGATTCACTGTATCCACCATAGTCCGAAGATTTAGAGATGTGAACAAGTATCATGTCATGTCTCACGACATAGCTGTACACAAACAGGTGTTTCAATTCATCAATTTTCCATTACACTCGGATTGGTCTTGTACTTCTACTGAACTATCAAGATTATTTCTGAAGCTTTATGATCTGATAATTGTGTTTTACGTTCTTCTATGTTGTGTGTAATGACTGTTCAATGGGGGTTTTCATTTTGATTGATTCAGGGTCCATTTTGGTTTTGCAGGAAAAGTTTGAGGTTATGTGCCTGAAGCTTGAATTTTTGGATTTGTGTTGAAGGTATTGCGAAAATGGGTGGAGGTTTCAAGAAATGTGATTTAGCAATTGAGGAAAAAGTGTAATATACAAATTAGTTCAGATATTATTGAACTCAATGGGAAATTTTGCTTTAAAAGTATTTCAAATTCTGCCGAAAGCAAAGTGTGACCAGTGGCCCAGAACAAATCTGTGGTCGAACGTTGAGGTACCGCTGTTTTATTATTAAACCACAAAAAGCTGCATGGAAACTGTTACTGGACATATACTGCAATTGGCACGTGGTTTTCCAGTCAACTCTTTAGGCACATATAGAGGGTCATAAACAATTGCAGGATGCCCGCATTGCCCGGTGGATAAATGTGGTCATTTGTGACCACACATTGCTAGTTTTCTAATGGAGTTTGGCATTTTACCCAATCCTAATTAAATTTTAGGTAACTAAAAACAGCTTTTTTCTAAAACCTTGGACAAGCCTGTCATTTTCCAAAACTCTGTTTTTTACCTTCCCCTTTGTATGCCTTCAGTATGTGGCCCTTTCTCATTACATCAACAGATATTTTACAAAGTGTGCTCAGTAAAATGTAAGTGTTGAAGTGATGAAATAATGCTCAAGAGTAGATCCAAGCGACTATCGAGCTTCGCATACGACTGTCTCTTTCCTTAAGTTGCTATTGTTATAATGGTGCCTTTTGACAGGAATTCTTTTAGGCTCATTGGCTAAAATGGCACCACCTGTTCTCTCGGCATGTGCTTGACAACCTACGAATGCATTCTCACGTGGGTTGAGACTTCTTCAAAACGCTACGAGCGACTTTACATGGCTTCATAACTTAGGTGATCACAGATGTTTGGGGACTAATGCAGTGAGCAATTGGATTGAGTAGTCGTTTGAGTCCAGTCTAGGGTTAATTCGAAATGGACCCAATCCCGAACGGCTGTCCTTATCACATGACTCCTCATCTTTAATCCCCCTTGGATTTTTGATAGCAATTACCCACAGCCAGTAATTTCCAATGCAGTAGTCCTACTGATGCCATTTCAGTGGTTTTACCAGTTTCACCCAATTGTGCAGGCAGCACCAAACAATGACAGGCTGGACCGTGGGCGGTTAGCTCATGTTTTAACTGCTATATCCAAATAATTGGACTCAGTCACCACTTGTGCCTGCCCCCTGGGGGGCTAAATTCTGCTGGTAATTATTCCCCAAATGACTTCAATAAATGCCTTGAGACAACTATGCGGGACAAGAACACATCTGTGGCCTACCTTCAGGATTTCTTGACAGGGTAGTGACTCGACGCTGTATCCCCATTCATACAAGCGAGGAGATTTCCGTAGAACCAAATTAGATTGAGACTCACCAGTCACGGTTGAATCATTGTGCTGGTTATAGGCTTTCCAGCGTATAGTTGACTCTTAGTTGTGCTTGGACAAAAGTAGGTGTACCTACCACAATTTGACAAAAGACACAATTTTAAAACACAATACCTACATTTCCTGAATTGACGCATTATTGATAAGGCTCAGTAATGTTTTACTACCTACAGTGTGTTGTAGCTACAGAATCTGGTGTTACTTTGAGATCTCTTACTGTGCTAATAAGGCAAACCTTGCATGTGAAGTGGAAATGTTTGAGTATAGAGAGGAAAAGTGGAGGATGATTTCTTGTGGGATAAGTAGATGTTGAACTGTGATCTTTGAACCTTTTTGACTGTAAATCATACACACGATAGTGCCGAGAAAATGATATCCTCCTTGTTTAATGAAGCTAAAGTAGTCGTAAATGTATGATCCAAGCAACTTTCTCCACCTTCCTGTACTCTCTTTTTTGTTTGTTTTTTGTTTGCCCTAAAAATGTGGTCTTTTATGTACCCATTATTCTTGTTCCCTCTTTCCCAGGCTCTGAGAGTGGCTTTAAGGATTGCGGTTATGGCTACGTCAATGGTTGTGTTCTCTTCAACCTTCTGTTTTGGAGAGGCCCTTGTCCGTGTCGGCACTGTGACAGGCTTTTTGGCGATACCCTGAAAGTCAAATCTGTTCATTTAGATTCAAGTGGTGACCACGGAGCAGACAGCAGCCCGTTGTCATGCTGTGGCTAAAACTAGCATGCGGGAGACGTAACGTCCTGTGCAATTCTTCGATTCGTAACATTTCAAAACCTGATATGTTCTTTATTTAGAGGCTGGATGGGCCAGATAGATGTGCACAAATTTGACCGTTCCAGCGACGGCACAGAAAATAGTTGCATTCATTCGAATAAGTCCACAAACAAGACTACAGACTTGACAAATAATAGGAGAGTACATAGAGAATACCGGAGCACAGATTCAGTCACGCTGACTAAAACGCTTTCTGATGGTGAAATGATGACGTTAGGATTGATGTCAAGAAGACTCAAGAAGCTATGTAAACCAGTGTTGTTAAAAATCTCGAGTCTTTTTAACAACATTACGCTTCGCATTGTTGCAAATCTGTCATTGATGTTGTGTTGAATGTCTCCATCTAAATATTCTTGAAATAGTCATGTCCTGTGAGACATTCAGTCGACGTTAAACAATAAAACACGAGAGGTACCCCGCGGGATGTTGCTACGAGGGACAAATATTCATCTCGTTTGTGATGGCCCGGCGACCCAGCTGCACATACACCCTCGGTCCAGTGTGAATGAGACAAAGACTTTGAGAGAGGAGAGGGAAACCGGCGAGAGATGCTCACTGAATTGCCCAGCCCTCCCCGATCTGGGACGGGGAGCACCGCTCTTGCTCTCATATGCTCAGAGCTGCTTTTCGCCCGGCCCTCAGCCATTTTGGAGAGAGGGAAAAAGTGTTTGCTTCTCATTTTCTCACTACGTGGCGTAGATTTGAAAAGGCTTTGACTGCTGGTTTTGCTGCTTAAGTAGTAGTAGAGGAGACATATTTCACAGCTCGTACTCAGGAGATAATGTTTGTAAGAAAAACAATTTCCACCTTCATTTTGTATTTTATTTACATTTTGTTTTCTTGCTTCTCCCGCTTTGTCGCGCTTATATGCCGTGCACTTTAACCCTTGCTGTGTCTCATCTCTCAATTGAAGTATGATCGTTTTTTTTTCCCTTCTTAAAGACAAAGGAATGTATCCAAGTTTTGCTGCACTAAGGAGAGACAGAGCTGCAGCCAAGAATCCTGCTGGGCTCCAAAAGAGCCATGCAAAATGAGGCACACACAAAAAAAAAAAAAACACCACCCTTTGCCTAGTCACAAATTCCACTTTCTCTGTGGCCAGCTCTGCGACTCCTCCTTATCCATATCTTACCAGTTAGAACCTTTTGCCATTTCTCTCTTGCCGTACCGTTTTTTTTTTTTTTTTTGAACCAATTCAAGGATTTTTTTAGCCCGGAAAATGGGGACTGAACAACTGGGCGTAACAAGGATAAACGAGAGGCAGTTCTCTTATTGCTTGTGCGTTTTATTTGGCTGTTTATTTTTATTTTTGGTGCTTGTTGTTTTCAGTGCCTGAGATGATTTAACTGTTTGAATTCCAGGTGTTATAAAGTTTTGAATGCAGTGGTATTTTGTCTGTGAATGTTAGACTTTTCGGTTTTTATAGTGTTACTGTCAAATTGTGTTTGGTTACAGGCTTCTTGATTTACGCTAACTCGCTGGCCTCCATTGGATCTCAAAGCTGGAGTCCATTTGACACCAGAGGATGTTTGAGCGTCAGTGTCCAGCCTGTGCCCTGTTGGTATGTTGTCCATTTGCAATACTTGCGTTTGTCTGGCTCAATCTGGTGTGCGCTGCGATAGGTGTTTTTCTGTCCACACATTTTTCAGACATATTCACAGGTTGTAACGTCAATATCAGTTGTGCACGTACACATACCATGCCTAATGTAATTTTTGACCACTTTGTTTTAATAATATAATGAATTTATGATTTCTCCTGCATCGCTAATTTATGTATTACTTTTTCAGTCTTTCTTGGTCTTATTAATACTATGAAGTTGCTTTGTGTAATATCCCGCGATGAGATATTTAAAAAATGTTACGTATTCAAGGTCATTTTTTACAGCACTTTTTTTAAAACCATTTTCAGACGATATATAATTGTGACTTCTTATTTCATTGTTTAAAGAAACATACGGAATAACATTAGCCCCAAAACATAAAGGCTGACCGCTAAAGAAACGTGATTTTAAATAAACTACGGGCATCAGCTCTGTCCTGTTTAGTGCATCTCGGTTTAATATAAGAACATC
This sequence comes from Phyllopteryx taeniolatus, assembly GCF_024500385.1. Taxonomy (NCBI): domain Eukaryota; kingdom Metazoa; phylum Chordata; class Actinopteri; order Syngnathiformes; family Syngnathidae; genus Phyllopteryx; species Phyllopteryx taeniolatus. Next base: position 2,337,559 of record NC_084518.1, on the reverse strand, counting down.
TGATTCATGTCTGCAAAGATAGATCAGATAACCCGGTTTTGTATATCAACAGTTCAGCATAGTTTTTTTTCTTTTGCCATCATAGGGCAAAAATAGAAACATTACGATAGAGCGCAGTGAGTGATATGACTAATATGTTCTAAAAGGTTGACAGATTCAAGAATTGTTCTTTATGCTTTCATGTGTTCCTGAAGTGGTGATGCCAGCTGCCACAAACCCGTAGATCCGAACTTGTGGTGACAGGCCGCACAAGCTCGTATCTACAGGTACGTGTCTCCTTGGCAGAAGCAACACCTGCACAGCGACTGTCTCTCAAAATGCACCGACTGTAAGGCAGGGGTGTCAAACTCATTTTTGTCTCGGGCCACATTGTAGTTATGATTGCCCTCAGAGGGCTGTTAGAACAGTGAAATGGTTATTCACCAAATCATAGGATTACCATTACACAACAAATAAATAGGGATAAATAGTTATGAAGACAAGGATAATAGTTTGTTCAAGTATTGTTTAAGTTAGTGTAGAAGAAGGGTTTGGTAAGAGAAAAATGCAATATCTCAACATTATTGTTTATTATGATGACAATGTGGAATGTGGGTACAGATTGTAGCAAAAATCACGGAAGTCGACGAGCATGAATTGCTTTCGTGGGCCGCATCTGGCCCCCGGGCCTTGAGTTTGACACCTATGCTGTAAGGTATTGACTGGAACCGTACATAGTGAAAATTAATTTGCAATACAAAGCTCTGCTTGCCTGTCCCGAGTGTCAAGGTTAAACCACAGCGTCCCTTAATGACCTTGAAAGTTGGGCGAGCAGTGTCATTTCTACCGCAGATGTGTCACGGGTCTCACCTTTTTATCCACTCAGCGTTCAGGCCCCAATTCAGGATGATGTGATGAAGATTTAGACTCTGCTTCAATTGGGCCACTAGGTCAATGTAGCAAAACATTGGCCATAATTGATTTCAATTGTCTCACTTTGATAAAACAGCTGCTTAACAGAGAAATATGTCTCCTCTCTGGAACTAACATGAAAATGATCATGTTTCATTTTCAACGCAACGGTACTATTTTAGCACGCTGCTGCAAAGTCTACTGTATTCTTGCTGCTGTTCACTCCAGTGGTCCGCAGGGTGAGGTAGTAGGTTGTATAGTTCAGAGTGACACCACGGGAGATAACTGTACAGCCTCCTAGCTTTCCCTGAGGATCCACCTCGCTTCGCACAAATTCTTTTAGCCGCTAACACACCTTTTGACACATTATCAATATATGTAGAATAGGCCCTTATTCTATGATCATATTTTGCCTTAAAAGTGCCCAAAGTGTGTTGTTGTAAGGACGAGAATGAAAGTAAGGAAATGAAAATGTGGGGTTCGGTTGCACAGCACCAACACGCTGCGGGCCGATCTAATGAAAGAGATGCAACTGAGGGGAACCGCCATACAGCCGCAGGGGGAAGAACTGTGTCTTGGCGCCCGATTGTGTGCAATGGTCAGTTTCACTTCACCAAAACGATGTATTTCCCCTGCTGTGATCCAAAGAGCCAGTTCTAACGTTTAGCGGAATCAAACCGAGAAAACCACGGAACGCGAATCTTATCATGAATTATGTTTTTTTTTGGCATCTTTGTTAAATGACCTTAATGTTCTGGTCAGCAAGCAGCCTTCCAAACCACAGGTCAAATATTTTGGAATGTAAATACTGTGAATCTTCCCAGTGGACTTTCAGGGCCATGGTATCGAGCAAAGAACTCGGCTCATTTTTTCTCAATTCTATATTACAAACGCACTTTCAAACATATGCTCCCATAAAAGGTTTTCATCTAAACAAATCAAAAGAATAAAACAAGCCTCCCCGGGTAGTGGACAGTTAGGAGGATGTGTCGTAGTGCGGTGGGCTGCTGTGTGCAGATGTGCAGTCCAGGGAGCGGTATGATGATGAAAGACTGTGGTGTTTCCACTTAAAGTCTTCGCTCTGTCTCAAGGCCACCGGGTTCGATGAAGGTGGGGAGGGACGAATGGGTGCGGGCGGGGTCGTCGGGTTCTTTGGGCCAGAAACAAGCAGGGGCCCGCTGTACGGGGCAGTCGTTTGCAGCGTAAGTGACCGAGCAGTCGCTTACAGTCAATGTGATTCTGCTGTAGTTACTTCCACATAATTATGCAGTTTGTGTGGGATGGTGGTCATAGGGAAGCATGTTCCCGGAACTACCTTAAGAGCCCCTCAGCGCACACCCCTCTGCCCTCTTTTTGGAATCGAAAATGTGCATAGTTTTCATAGCTAAGGTCATCTGGTAATAGTTGTGTGGCTGACAAAATACATCCGAATGTCCACAGATTGTTTTTTTTGATTGGTAAATGTCGTATTATAGGACACCTTACGGTCCACTGTAGCCAAAGTGAGAACTGCTTTTTTTTTTTTTTTTTTTTTGTATATATATGTACACTTTTACAAATACTGTATGTTTAAAGCTGATGTGTACGTGTGGGACAACATCCAGTATTTCTGCTGTCACTGATGTCGTCCGTCATAGGAACGCTGACACCCAAATTCCCTCTTGTCCCCGTTTGTGTCCCCTGCTCTCCTACCATCTTGTCTGCCTCATGAGCCCTCGCTGCTGATTTACGGCACTTAATACTGCTACAGCTTAAGAGCATCACTTCCGACTTCCAGCTATACGTTCCCTTTACCGCTTTGGGAACTTTCCCATTTTCTCTCCTTTGCGCCCTCCTTTCATCTCTCCGTGCTGTTCCCTTAGTTCCCCGTCATGCTCCCGCCCTCCTTTCCTCCACACACGCTGTAATAGGCACTCACTCTCACACACACAGAGGGAGCGAGAGACAGGAACAGAATCCCGGAGTTTTCGATCGGGGAAGGATTCTGATTAAAAACATTTTTTTCCCAATTCTGAAATGAAAAAAAGGAGCGGGTTGTAAGATAAATGTATCCTTCCATGTTTTTCTTTTGTCTCCTGTGGTATTTCTGTATGCTCTTGTTCTCTCTTTCTCTTTGTCCCTCCCTCTTTATCGCTCCTTTGCTGCATATATTAGGCCCTTTGAGTCTTAAAGTGATTTCAGCTGTGAGGAAATGCAAGTTGAAGTTGATTTCTCTTTCCCCTCTCTTCTTTGGCTCTATTGATGCTCGATGTGGTCGGCAGAACGGTGAGGCTCCCTAGTCTTCCTGCCTCGGGGACCTGAGTTTGTAATCTACGAAGGTAGCGGAAGGCAACAAACTATAGAGGTTTGATATATCGCAAGACAGACGCGCCGGCCGACATCAGAAAGAAAGCGTGAGACATTCGGCGAGGGTAGAAACACTCGGGAAAGGATAGGAGGAACGTATTGGTATATGTTCGTATTATTCTCCATTCCATTTGTTTGTTTAAGTCTGATGTAAAGCTGTAATTTAGGAAAAAGCTGCGAGTGTGGCCACATGCTTGTACGTGGAGATGCCTTTCTTGGCCGCATTTGCTTCGGCTGTCAACTTAGCCTGCCTACAAAAGATTTTCATCTCTTGACTCTGTTTCCTTGCTGCCTCCTTGCTTTGATTCATGAGTTGTCGTGTATTTGCAATAGCTGCATGGATTCACTGAGCTACTCTTTGTTCCCTTCTGCTTGTATGTATGTGCCAACCGTGAAGCATCGCAAAGGAATAATACTTTAGTGGAATCTTATGCTATAAGTAGTGTAGTTGACGCTGCTTCTCATTTCATTATCCTAACAGAATCTTTGAACAGAATTTACATCATGTCATTCTGGCTCGGTTTCTTGAAACATAAACTTTGCCTTACTCCATTTCTTGTTCACCTAATGGAACCCTTTTGTCTGTGTTTCCCTCTGTCTCCCTCTCTCGCTCTCGCGCTCGCCGTCTCGCTGGCTGGCTGGCTGGCTGGCTGGCCGCACATGGTACAGTCCTGCATGTCTGAGCGGCAGACGGCCAGACAGCAGCAATCTGGCTATAGCCGCTTCATGTGCTAGTCTCATCCATTTGGACAGAGCCCATGCAAGCGGTGCTAAAATGTTTTTCTCTCTCTGGCTTTCTCTACTCATATAGATGCCTTTCGTTCCATTTTGTCGGGACGCATCCTTTTCCTTCCTCTGCTAGGCTTGATCGGCGGAGAGAGACACAGAGATGACTGCGGCAGCCGGCCGGGTGAGTTGTCGCCTATCATTCATCGCCCCTCGTCAAGCTCGCATCCCATTCTGCGTGGAATAGGCTCTCCCCTTGATGAGATGCGTGATGGCACAGGTGCAGGCTCTGTGGGCTGCAAAGCTTTGCATTTCTGGAGATACTTAAAAGCAGTAACTGATGAGGAGCCCTGACCCTAAGCCTCAGTAGAGATTTCTTTTATTGTATTTTTGGTGGTAATTTTGATTTGTGCTACTGATGCCCTTGTCACCTGCAAGCACGCATGCGTGCGGGCTTCATTGAGTAACATCCTGCGCTTCACTCGATCCAAGCTTTTGCAGCGACAGAGAAGCTCGAATATGCAGAAGCAGCAGAGCCATTCTCATGAATGTCATGTGATGAGCGATCTCTGTCTGGGTGTGTATGGCCATTCAGCGGTTTCAAAATTGGGTCTTTTTGTCAGCTTGCGACTTACTGCCTTCATCGGTTTGTACCTTCTAATTCTACATATGACATAGTTAATGAACGTATTGTGGCTTACGTGGGTCCAAACCGAACGAGTTCAAGTGGCAAAAGGGAGTACAGCAAGAGAGGGAAGTGCCATTGTCTGCTTCAGTCACAGTCATAGTCATCCAGCAGATGATCTTATGCCCAAGTTGCATAAGCAGGGCCAGACACAAGCAATCTGTACCTCTCTCATTCCCTGAGACCCTAACTTGTGACGTTTTGCTGTGATGTGCACGGGTTGGGTTCTTGGGAGCTGCGAGGGGCACTCACACATCTCTTGATCGTAAAACAAACCTAGGGAAAAAATGAACTAAGATGGCGGAAAGACACAAAGCGCAACAAAAAAAGGGACGGCGTCACTTATTGAGCAACACAAGACGATGACGGGGAACGTTAATTTGAGCCGGCCACACAGCGAGCGATCGAAGGGGGCGAAATGGAAGAATTGGGTTTCATTCAGGTTACGGAGGGGTGTGGACCCAGAGGAAAGCACAGCGTGTGGGGTGCTGGGTGGAAGAGGAGGGGCGGGGGGATGGATAGAGGAATGTGGGTATGAAGGACACGTGACTAAGATGGAGGGATGCCCACACAGGGTGGGGTGATATGGCAAATGCTGCCGCATTCATGGGCACAATAAATAAAGAAGGAATTTGGGAGGAACATCTCCGTGAGTGATGTTTCTTGAGCTAACGTCCAAATAGCCACACACTCCACTGTACATACGGGAATGTGCAGCGACAGCCCCCCCCCCCCCCCAAAAAAACACAATATTGTATGTATGTGGAAACAGAAATATGTTGGATCACATTGTCACTTACAGTATTATAGGACTCTGTTTTTAATTGAAGTATTAATGACTTTTCCATCCCCATGGCTATATGATGAATTTTGAGAGCAGCACAAAGTACTGTTGAGAGCATGACACTTGAAGCTCGGTACATGTGTGTTTGACCTCATACAATCGCCATCTTTTGTCGCTTCCACCTCCAACAATTTGCCACATGTACAAAAGATACACAGAACAGTAGATTGCACAATACAAGTGCCTGTATTCTGTGGCGAGCCATGCCATTTGACAATGGGATTTGTGGCATTGAAATCAGTGAAAAGGTGGAATATGCAACTGGCCTGTAGGGTGAGGGCATCAGCAGCATTTTGTACATGAGCCACATTTCATTTTTTAGCTTAAGCCAGCCAACGTGGCGCATTCAGGATCCTAAAACTATTGTCATGTGTGATGAAATGTGTTTTGAGGCAAATGTCTGTTTCTACAATTGGTCTGTGATGGCAGTATCTTCATTCCCTGGTCCCCTATTATCAGCGCTCACAAAAGCGTCTTTTCCTTTCTTACTCTTCTTGTGTAAATCACAATCATTCAGTGATCTGCAGCATTTCAACAGCATTGGTGCGGGGATCATTTTTTTAGTCTGGATGTGATGGGATGCAATGATGAGTATGTAGTAACAGGAGCTTCGGTAGCTTTTAACTCTTGATTCTATTCCTTTACTGTGGCCATTGAAGAGTACTTGTGACATGTATACATAAGAGCATACTGTTCCACGCCACTTATCTGTTTTTGGCGTATAATTCTACAGTTTCAGTTCACTGTGAGGATGTGGCTGTAAGGAACATTGATCCAGAATGACCCGAGCAGGTTAGTGATCGCGCAGTAACAAAACACAAGCATATGAGAGCTCCTGATGATGTCGTAAAGTGTGTGAATACACAAATAAAACTAACATTGGACAGTAGATTTCCATAATATTTCTGATCCTAAAACAATTGGATGTAGTCAATTATGTGAACCATTGCAGACTCTCATTTAAGCGTTTTCAGAAATGTATCTTTTTACATATGAAAACTGATTCGCAAGCTGTCAAGTGGATGTCAAAACACAATTTTCACCAATTTGGGAAATAGACATGCTCTTTAGTAACCCAGCAATTGTGTTTCAAGCTGAGTGAAATTTATACAAACCTTACGTTAGCCTAAGCCAGAAAGTCAGTTTTCTGTCACAAAACTGTGTTCATGTAAAAGTCCCGTGGTAGAAATGATCATTAAAACTATAAATTCACGTTTTGCGGGTTTTCCTGCAAGCAGTAGTCGGTCAGAGTCAAAATTCGTTATGGTCAGTATAAATATCCTCTCTACATAAACAGTGGTACCACAGACAGAAAATATACAAACCTCGACAAAAAATAAACAAGGTTTTGCATACAAATGTGTCCAAAGCTCCATAATATGAGAATCATGCAAAAACAGCTTGATCATATTGTGCCCGCTTCTACACCTTCAAATGAACTAAGACAAAAAAGAAACAAAATCCCGAGGTCACATTGTGGACAATTGCAAATCCTGTAGCTCAACAATCCGTAGTTATGGGGCAAGAACCATATTTGTTCACAGTCCACTGGATGTGTGCGGGGTCACAGAGGACCTTGCATTTCTCCCTATGACCCAGAAGTAGTTTCCCCCAACCAACGAGCAAAAAAAAAAAAATGTGTTGATAAAATGCAATGATATTGATATTCGACAAAAAGTAATTTGGAAAGTGCTCAAATGATTCTTAAGAGGTGTTACAGTACAATGAGTTTCTCAGGTGTTATTATAAGAAATTTGAGGTTCAGTTTTACCAAACTCACATTTGCTTTGATCGTGTATATCATACCTTTGACGTACGAGTGGCCCAATTTGTGAATTTTGCGATTTATGCCAAGCTCAGACGATATGAATGTAGCCCGATTTGGATCCGACACACTCGTCACAGACAAACGTCCACTGTCGTGGCTGATCGTTTCAGTTATGAGTCCCCGCCGATGAAGCGTCGTTACCCCGTGTAGTGTGACATAGTCAACGATTGCTAATCTGGCGTCTACACGACCCAGAAAGTCTGGCTTGTCAGAATATTTTTTGTTTTTGTTTTTCCGCATCGTGTGACATGTCCTTCGTGGTCCTACGATTGTTTTCCGAGACATTGACCAATAGTGTGACGGCGCGCCCAAACGCCTGGGACTACCTGATCCGTGCGCTCTCTCTCTTTCTTCTGCCAAGCGTGGATGCCGAGAGCACATATGCCACTAGCACGCGTCATACGCTTTTTGTTACTGCCCAGTCAAGCTCCCGTTAACCCTGCGGTTCCCGGACTCATGTCCTGCGGTCCTGCATGCCCACAAACTGCTTACCCGCCGCCTGGGCTCTTTCTTCTCGAAGCAACAGATATGCCGCCGCTTGAGTGAAGGGGAAAAAAATCTATCGCCGATGCACTTCCACCCATTTATTGAATGGCACAAACAGTCAAACGCAAATACAAAATAAAACACTCGCAATGAGCACGCTAAAATAAATGTGTGCTAACTAACTGGCCAACCCGATTTGGAGATTTGGAGGTGGTCTTTCTCATCCCAACTGCTTCACACTCGGCTGTGAACCGCTCCAGTGAGAGTTCAAGATGACGGCTTAATGAAGCCAACAGAACCTACAGCATCTGAAAAAGCAGAGCTGTAATACTGACGTCACTAAGCTGGACCCCTTCAACGCCTGGGCTGTGCCTAGAAATTTTGTCCAGAGAGGTTATGAACAAAATCTGTGACAAAAGGCAGACTTTGCAGAAACCAACCCTTACTGGAAACCAATTCGACTTCCTGCTGGCAATGGGGACCAAACTCTGACATCGGTTGTACAGGGAGCGAACAGCCCGTATTTGGCGGGGGGGTGGGTCCGGTATCCTGTACTCCTGGAGCACCCACAAGAGCTCCTGATGGACATGGTCGAATGATTTTCTCCAAGTCCACAAAGCACTTGTAGACTGTTTGGGCGGGAGTAGAGCTGGACCGCCTTTCCACGGCCAGGATGAAAACCCCATTGCTTCTCCTGAATCTGAGCTTCAACTTCCCAACATACCCTCCTCTCCAATTAGACCTTATCAGGGAGGCTGAGGAGTGTGATCCCCGTGTAGTTGGAACACCCCTTCTGGTCTTCCTTCTTAAAAAGGGGGACCACCATCCCGGTCTGCCAATCCAGAGACACTGTCCCCGATGTCTATGCGATGTTGCAGAGGCTTGCCGACCGGGGCGGCTCCACAACATCCACAGCCTTTAGGAACTCCCACTGCCGGGGCCATGCCACCAAGCAGCTTTTTAACCACCTCGGTGACCTTAACCCCAAAGATAGGAGAGCTCGCCTCAGAGTCCCCAGACTGCTTCCTCGTGGGTAGGCGTGTCGTGGTATTGAGGAGGTCTTCAAAGTATTCGGCCCGCTGACTCTTAACGTCCCGAGTCGAGGTCAGCACTGTTGCATCACCACCATACAGCGGGTTCATGGCGCACTGCTTCCCCCTCCTGAGACACCGGATGGTGGACCAGAATTTCTTTGAAGCCGTCCGGACGTCATTCGCCATGGCCTCACCAAACTCCTCCCACGCCCAAGTTTTTTCCTGAGCGACCACCAAGGTTGCATTGCGCTTGGCCACCTGGTACCCCTCAGCTGCGTCCGTAGTCCCACATGCCGAAAAGGCCCGATAGGACCCCTTCTTCAGCTTGACTGCATCCCTCACTGCTGGTGTCCACCAACGGGTTCGGGGGATGCCACCACGGGCACCGTCCACCTTATGGCCACAGCTCCGGTTAGCCTCCTCAAGAATGGAGGCGCTGCACGTGGTCCACTCTGATTCATCCATCCATCCATCCATTTTCAACACCGCTTCTCCTGGTTAGGGTGGCGGGATGCTGGAGCCTATCCCACCTGACTTTGGGCGAAAGGCGGACTACACCCTGAACTGGTCGCCAGTCAGTCGCAGGGCACATATAGACACGGACAACCATTTGCACTCACATTCACACCGTCACTGAGTGGGAACTGAACCCACGCTGCCTGCACCAAAGTCAGGCGAGTGTACCACTACACCATCAGTGACCCACTCTGATTCAATGCCTCCCCATTCGTGACGTGGGCGAAGTTCAGCCAGACGGGGGAGTTGCAACGCCTTTCACCAGCTCATTCTGTGTTTAATAAAGGTACCCGCTAACGTTCAATGCTCCAGTCCCGCACAGATCGCTGCGTCCTTTTCCGCATCTACAGCTAGAGACGTCGCCATGCATGTGAGACTACTGCACTGCTTTTAAAGGGAATGAGAAAAGCCGCTTGATTGGACATGACTGAATTCAGCTGTGAACAGGCCCAGACCAGCGGAGATGTCCCATTTTTAAATGAGCTGGTGGTATGCCAGTCCACGAAATTACCTCAACCAGGTGTAGCCCGCCTCCTTGCAGAGTTACGCCAAGCGCAGCGTTGGATTTACCTGAGCCACGAAAATAGAGCCCTAAATGATATTGGTTGTTTTGAAGTTTAATTTTTGGTAACGTTACGGGTGTGTCTGCGTTGAGTGTGCCTACAAACGCGTGACAAATGATTGACACCTCATAAGTCACGCCTCCTGTTTTTTGAAACTCGAAAGTCAAGGTAGCACTGTAATAAACTCTGGGCTATTTTAGGTAGCTTTTGTAAGACAGTTAAGAATTTGTATAAAAAGATGTAGCTGTCGCGTGTAGATGCTGTATTTCACTGTTTCCCTCTGAGGGAACTTATCAATATTCATGACATTAGTAAATGTAATATGAGGGTACAACATATGAGCGAGTGTGGTTGTGTTAGCGCGCCGTCGTCCCTCCAGCCATATCCTCTCTCGCCCGTGTTAAGGCAGCGTCCTGAGATGCCCTCAGAGGGCTCAGTCCTTGCAATCTGCACGCGTCTCCTGCTTATGGCTGCTGCAGCCGAAGAAGGGGCAGGTGTTTCTACCTTATGTGCACCCCCTCCTCTCGCCTTCCCTCCTTCCTGTTCTCTTATCACTGCAGTGTTGCAGCTCTGTCTGGGAGGCAGCGATTCTATTGTTCGGAGCAAAAGGGATGTTCTAGGTGAGGGGAGCGGGGGGCGCCACTGGGTCCACCCCGCCCTGTGGAATGGACATGCTCCAAATCACTGTGATACTTGGCATCTGGGTGCCATCAGCAGCTCACAGTGTTTTTTTTTTTTTTTTTTTTGTCTGCCCTCACTGGACAGAGCTCGCTAGTCTTTCTGCTGCAGAGCGCCGCCATCTTGTTAGTGCCTGTGCCGCTGGTCTGCTGGCCTCTGCAGCGCTCAAACGAAATCGTCCACCCAGCAAGTGTTTGCCCGTGCTCCTACCTCGCTAGTTTTCTTTTTAGACAAATCTGCCATCGCCATAAGCAACATGTTTATTTTACATACATCAATTATAACGCCTTTAAGCGTTGCACCCAGGCAGACGCCTAACGATTTCACACACCACTTTAACAGCTTCTCGCAGCACATGTATACCATCGCCTTCGCAAAACACTCAAATAATTCACTCTTCTCTTAAGGATTATGTATTTGCCCATATTTAGACAAATACAGAGCAAATTAGGAGTTACTTATTTTAACCAAGTGGTTATTTGGGTGGAGGACCACACAGATATCATAGTAATGCTTATTATTATTACTGTATATGGAAAAAAATTCAAATCTTCACATTTTAATTCAATTGTTGCCCCAATCTTTATTCCTCTATAATTTTGTGCACATTCAAATTTTACATTGCCATGTCATTTTACTTTTTCATTAGTATTTAATGCTTTTGTGTCTTTGTGTACCAAGTCATTGTGTATAGTAAAATAAATATTGGTAATATTTTTATGGATAGACCAATTATTGGCGCCGATATATTCGGCACATCAACATCACCATTTTGTAAAATCCGACAGTCAATAATAGATCAATTTAAAATCGGGTAAACTTCAGTGAACCATTTATTTGTTTATTTGAAAAAAATAAAAATGGATGGATGGATTTAACCTTATAAGAAATGTTAATGAACGTGGGAGCTCCATGCACTTTTTGTTGGAATTTAGATAGATAGATTGATAGAAGAAAAAAACTAACGTAGCAAATCTGTAACGCTTTTTAATAAACAAATGCTTAAAGGCATTTAAATGAAGGTAAGTGTTAGCGTTTGTATCTTTCAAAATTTTGACGCCTATTACTGCAAATGAATATCGGTTATCGGCCTCCTTGACTACCAATACAGTAATCGGTAATCTACCACCAGCCTGTCAGCAAATGAGACGGATGTTTATCTATGAATGTGAAATAAGGTTCTGAGTTTTTTCTAATAAGGTTTTCATTTAAATGGTAATCCTTATAAGGATATTGACTTGAAACCAAAAGACAAGTTGTTCTCTCTATTCAAACACAGTCAAACACAGTATCAGCTTCATCACTGTCATAGTCAAGGATATGAAACGATATAAATTCTAGTAGTTTGCACGGCAAGGTGCAGTTTTCACATGAAATGTCAGTTGGATTTCAGCCTCTCAATAATGAAGACCAGATGTTGGACTTATGCATAGGAAGTCAATTGTCTACACTTGCTACTGCCTGTGACAGTGATGCACCAGCGCTCGTACTTCCTGTATAATCCAATTTAATGAAGACCCTCGCACATATTACTGCTTGTTTAAAAGCAGCACAGCGCATTTATTGAAGTGCACAGGCAAAAATAGAAACAGTGCATAAATGTGCAAGCAAGCTGGTCATGAATTCCTTATGTAACCGAATCAGCATCCCCCCCCCCAAAATTGAATTGAAAACACAGAAGCTTTAAGACAAGTCACTTACAAACATACATTCACATGAATAGTTGTTTATTATTTCTTTACATATATAGAGATGATATGATGGGTAGTGATGGACAAATCGATAATGTACTCGTGTACTATACAATGAAAATCATTTCCTCCTCCTACTGGTAGCCCCGTTTCCCTCATTTCGCTCTTCCAGTTTTTTCCTCCTCATCTTACATACACCGCCAGCCTGTCTCTGTGTCACACACACACACACACACACACACACCACTTTTGTTCGGAGTCAGACAGCATTGAGAGGAGATCCTGTGGCCCTTCTGAGAAGAATGTTAATATGGCTGCGCTGGTCTCTCTGGGGACGGAGCGAATGGACTCTGGCTGCTAATGCACTGTCACACTAACCCAGCACACACACTTTAGCTGTAGTAGCAGCAGCAAGCTAGACCGTGGTACTGCCAGCAAACTAAACTTAAAGGGGAGTTTAGAATAAACACGACTTTTTTTTGTTGTCAGATTTGTTAAAACAGTCATTATGACTTGAAAAAAATCTGGTGTGTCTGACCTCATCTTGTGCCTCTAATTTGATATACCAGAAATCACAGTGCACACACAAACAATTAGAGAAAGAAGGCATGAATTATGAGGTGTGAATCATTTGTTGCGCACTCGTGGGCACACTCATAGCAAAATACACTGATTGGCTGACTGGTCCACATGACCAATAGGCTGCTTCGGGAGGGATGCGGAAACAACTCGGTGCCCCGAATCCCTCCCAAGGCTACAGCGTCGCGTCGCAATCGTTGTTGGCGCCGGCCTCCGTCCCGGCAATCGCTGACCCACGGGCCGGCATCCGGCATAAATTCACTTTAATTTTTGGATACAAACAAATAAATCACTGTTATTAGGCAGTAACCAATTTCCAATGTTATACATAAAATAAAAAAAACACAACAATACAGTAACTACTGATAAATGATTGAACAGATAATGGACAGTTTTGGTACTGTGAGCATATATTAATACTGTTTTGGAGGTGGAGTGTATGAATGTAAATATTGGCTGATAGAATATATGATTTTGATTTTGACTTTTTCACAAAAACCTGTGGGAAAGCAGACAGAAACTACTCGGCAAGAGTCAAGAAGAAGAAGAAGAGCGAGAAAAAGAGAGGTTTTTCCGTTCTCCTGCGTTCGCCTCTATGCCCCGCCTGGAGCGTGAAGCTTCCTGCAATACCGTGAGTCTTCTTGCCATAACGGGAGCTCTCTCACCATATCGCGACGATTCTCCTTCCGGGAGATTAATGCCGTGATAAAACCGAACCGTGAGACACAGATATTGTTACATCCCTACAAATAAGGTGATTTTCTGGAGTAACGTCATAGCTGGGCAGATGCAGCATTGAAATATTATTGAAGTGTTTTTCCCCACTGTGTTAACTGTTACGCCTCCTCTCAAGTCAAAGTTTCCTCAAGTCGCAAAATTCGAACTTCGTCGCTAAAGTTGCACGTCCCGTTTGATTTCAATCCACCATCACGCGTTGCGTCCGGCACAGCAAATCTCGCAAGATTAGCTTAGTGATCGTTGAACAAAATAACTCCACAAATGTACACTGGAAAGTTCAATTTAGTCTTTGTTCTACAACTCACCCCCCTAGCATGTAAGTACACCATTTAGTGTAAACTACAGGAAAGAGGTGAAGGCAATCAAGTGGACTATTCTTGAATGGGCAAGGAAGTCAAACCAGTCGAGACTTATTTTCACGTACTGACGACAAAAGTGAAGGCATTGAGGCGCACAATCAAGCAGCACGTGAAGTCGGCTGCAGTGAAATGCAAGCCGACCGTCTCCGAGGAGGAAACTCGAAATGTATCCCTTTGTGTTTCCTGAAATTTGTACATTGTTCAACTACTTTCGAATCAAATTGAGAGAGTGTTATATTTCAAATCCTCTGCGGTGGTTCCATAAAGGTGACGCCATAAAAAGTCTGCCACTGTCCAAATACGTTTGGATCTAACTGCATTTGGTCCCTTTTTATTGACTTAAAGCTGCAGAGAAAAGTTTCACAGTTGTTCCTTTGAAGCCTAACCCTGACAAATGTGTTCCGACAACCTATGCTGGAGTATTCAACCTCCTCTTTGATACTATATATATATATATATATATATACAAACATATTGTGCAAGTCCTCTTAATCATGCAATTTAGGTGCCGTTCTGCCCAATAGCCACACAGACTTATACAATCAAGTAGTCTGCCTTTGCAAAACATTTGGGAAATAAGGGTCAGAGATCACTGAATTTAGGATGTGATCTTGTAATAGGACGCCGCAATTGACAAATAGTGAAAACAGTTAAGGAAATGGCTTCCCTTGCGTCCGCTGCGAGTGGTAATAAGTGTCATGTTAAATGCGAGTCAACATTTCAAGTGCGTCTGATCTCAGCTCACCGAACAAATCTCAGCTGTTGTAGGAGGACGTTTCCGGTTTATTTTTCGCTTCCATGCAGAAGCCTGAAGTTTTTATGCTCACACCGGAGGTGCGGAGAGTAGCCAAATATTATACTCAAGTAAGAGTACTGTTACTTTAGAATGATATGACTCGAGTCAAAGTAGTCCTCAAAATAATTACTTGAGTAAGAGTAAGAAAGTACTCTGTGGAAAAGTACTGAGTAACTAGTAAGTCACTTCTGATTCATTGTTTAAGTCAGAGTATGAACGTCAAATAAAAAAAAAAAGACTAAATCAAATAATTGCTAAAGCTACTAAACTTTTTTCCACTATTTTTGTGACTTAGTATTTGTACAACTCAACTGATTTATTTTTGGTAGGTGAAAATAATTCTTGGTCGGGTCACCATTGTGAAAGTCTTTTACCTGGTTAAATAGTTTTAAAAGTTGAAATAAATGAAAAATAAATCTGATTGCACAAGGATGCACTCCCTCTTATAACTGATGTGGCTCTGTTCAGAAGTGACAGATCACATTCACACTCATGTTCAATAGGAGTCCACACACACACACACACACACACACACACACACACACACACACACACACATTTGCCAATTTGTGAGAAAAAAACAACAACAGCCATGCATAGGGCCTTATAGAAACATTATTTCTATAAGGCCCTATGCACTCAAATGACTAAATGAAGAAGCTGTTTACTGACAGACTTATTGATAAAGTGTGTGTGTGTGTGTGTGTGTGTGTGCGTGCGTGCGTGTGTGTGTGAGAGAGAGAGACAGAGACAGAGAACAGAAAATACCCCAAAAGATGCATGTTTAACAGTTCCTTGTGACCTTAAAATAGTGCTATTGTTGCTATATGCACAGCCAAAACAACAGCAAAAACTTCTGCAACTCACCGCGAGGCGTTTTGTCAAGTTAGAAGTGGGCTGACATATTCAAATTTGGGCAGTGACAAAACTACGCCGCATGTTAAAGCTGTTGTTCTTCGTAGTCTGTAATGTAAACACGACTCACTTGGACTTTGTGCGCGGACAAGTGACTTTCTTATGCCGTTTGATCGGTGACCTTGAGTCGAACATCACTGTGGTAATCACGGTGGATCGGAGCAACGGCGCCCGATGCGGAACACGAAGATCAAGTCTAGAGCGCGCACGCAATTATTGATAAATGAAAGTAGCGAGCAGCATGTAGATTATTGTAACGGAATAAAAGTACCGTTTCTTCTTAACATAAATACTTGAGTAAAAGTCAAAAGTATGCTTCATTAAACCTACGCTGAGGGTTAAGCACAATTGATCCCAAAGGTTACTTGAGTAAATGTACTGTAGCGCGTTCCTATCAACTGTTGCTAGTTCCTTCTACGTTGTCTGAGGCCCCACTTCCATCCATCCATTTTCTGAGCCGTTCCGCTTCTCCTCACGCGGGTCGCGGGCGTGCCGGAGCCCATCCCAGCTATCTTCGGGCAGGAGGCGGGCTACACCCTGAACTGGTTGCCAGCCAATCGCAGGGTCCCTAGCTGTCGCTGGAGCAAAGCATGATGCCCCCCCCCATCTTGCTTCACTGTAGGTACTGTGTGTTGTATTTTGGGTAATGAACAGTTTTGTGTTTGCGCCCAACACACAGGTACATCTCAATAAATTACAATATGGTAGAAAAGTCTATTTATATTCGTCCTCATACGTTATATAGATTCATTAAATACTTTTCAGAGGGCAAATTCCTTCTAAATTTCAACCTAAATCGTTTTCATTGTTTCATTTTTTGTTTGTTACGTTTCATTTGCTGTAAGCTATAATCATCCAAATTATACATGTATATTCAAAAAAAGAAAAGAATCATCAAATTTTTCACTCACTCTATAAAATGACTTTTACTTGTTGAATTGAACTCCCTAATTAAATTAAGCTTTTGATACTCTTGTAATTTATGGCGATGTACTTGCACTTTTTGGAATTCTAACCAAAAAGCTTGTTTTCAGAATTTTGCTACATCACACTTCAAACGTGGGTTTTGTGTCGTCGCCCGATGAAACGAAGGTTGAATTTTTTGGGGCCGTCATTCAGTGTCCCGTGATTTCTAACCATGTTAGAAGAGGAAACCCATTTCTTTTCTAAGCTTTTCTACCATCTCTTTCACACTCTTTCATGCTGTCTCATTCCGTATTCCTGCTGTAAAGAGAGAAAATCCACCACAATGAGTCAACCTTATTCCTTTCTTAATAAAGGTAAAGTATGATAATGGGGTCCAGGTTGCCATAGAAATGAGACAGGGCCCCTGTATATAATTGTGGAGCCCATTTCTCCCCCCTTGCATCTTTTCCCCCTTTTCCCCTCGCCAAGCAGTTCTTCCTTCGTCGGGGCTCACGTTCACCTTCTCCTCTTTGACGATGGAATGAATTTGAAAAGACTCCGGTAGAATTTCATTCCTCAGTGTTTGTTTGCACATCACAGAAACACTGTGAGTGCGGTCAGTCGCTGAATCCTCAGAGGTGGTCAGTGGCTTATCTGCTTTGAATGCCAACACAAAGGTAACATGACTAAAGAAATGTCTGAGAGTGAGGAGGGATTTAACTCTTTTAGAGGGGCGATTAAGCTTTGTTTTCAGTGCAAATCCACTCAACTCGGATGTGTTTGAAGTCAGACGACAAAGCAAAATGTGATTGTATATTATTCAAGTTCCGCCTTCTAACTTTAACTTCACGCTCGCTCTTTTGGTAAGCTCCAGTATTCACCAATATTATTCTAACGTGTGGATACACAAACATCGGTCTGTGTCTTTTGATCCTGTACGCTACATTGCCTGCGAGTTGCTTCTTGCTTATTGAATACAATTGAACAGAATTGTTTCTATCACGGGCAGCACGTCCGACTCACAGTTCCGAGGTTTGGGGTTCGAATCTCAGCTTCGGAGTCCGTGCGCTCTCGTGCTCGGATGGGTTTTGTCCGGGTACCTCCCGCATTGCGCAAACATGCGTTTTTGGTTACTGGAAGTCCAGGGTGCGGCCCCGCCTTGCGCCCAAATCAGCTCGGATAGGCTCCAGGTCACCCGCGACCTCAGTGAGGAAAAGGGGCTATAGAAAATGGAGGAATGTTTCCTTCAGCTAAAAGTATCTGCGTCATCATTTCATCTGCCGTCACTTTTTAGAAGGCTCGCACTACAGTCCCAATGGATTCATCAAATCGTGAAGTTCAGAAATCGTTGTTTTATTAAATACTCTTTATCGAAAGGCAGTCACTGATTTATTGACTGAGATAGAAAATATTGATTCATATTGAAAGTCTAACATACAGTTCAACCTGAAAGGACAGCATTCACAGTGCTTCCCTTTCATTCATTCATTTCCCATACCGCCTATCGCCACTAGGGTCGCGGGCGGGCCGGAGCCCATCCCAGCTATCTTCGGGCGAGAGGCGGGGTACACCCTCAACTGGTCGCCAGCCGATCGCAGGGCACATACAAACAAACAACCCTTCGCACTCACGGGCAATTTAGAGTCTTCAATTAACCGAGCGTGCATGTTTTTGAGAAACTGGAGTACCCGGAGAAAACCCATGCAGGGCCTGGGAGAACAGGCAAGCGCCACACAAGCGAGGCCGGATTTGAACCCCGGTCCTCAGAACTGTGAGGCAGATGTGCTAACCAGATGTGCTGGATAATTTGCGGTACAGCCTTGTTCCAAAATAGATCAAAAAGGGATTCTAATTTCAACACTCAACACCCCATAATGACAATATGAAAACATTGTGAATGGGTGAAACTGACCACGTTTGTGGCATCAACAAAGGCTGTGACCGTGTTCTGGGATTTGTGTTCGATTTTTACTACATTTACAAACAAATGAACGTATTCCCGTTTGGAAAAAGGCTGTAGCGTAACAAAATGTGCACTACATGTATTGTGGCACCTTGCCATTAGACCTATTGGAAATGAACATGTACGAAAATATCAAGTCGGTGACACCTTTGCAGCTATAATAGCTTCTAATGTTCTCTGTTCGATTGGGTTCTTCCACACCAAACACAACCCAAGCATGCATTTCTCGACCTCGCTGCAGAAAAGGGTCGTCGGAAGAACGGAATTCAGCGGCCGTCTTTCCGCCGTGGCCTTCGCAGCCAACGGCTCTTTTGGCAAAAGTCCACGTGGCGCAAAAAAGCTGTAGCATTCCTAATGTCTGTGGCTAATCTGTGGTGTCAGCTTGTGTTAACGCTGCACTGCCAAATTTGAGTGCTCGCAGCGCGGGCGAATATTAAAAAAAGTCCCATCAGCTGCATTCCGGCAGGGTGGGTGTGCAGAGCAAGGGTCACGTAAGGTTGAACAGCGCTTGTGCGCTGAGCTGCTCGTACAGAAACGGTCCAGCGGTCTGGACGGGAGGCGGGGCCCGAGCAGGAGGGCGCACTTGAACGCACTTCAAAGGGAGAAAGAGCATTTTTTCCCTCGTCGGGGCTCATTGAAAGCAGCCTAAATGAGCTTTGTGGGGGGGGGGGTTCGCTCCTGCTGGTAGACAATTGAGAGGCACGATGAGGGATGCCGAAAAAGGGCGGGAGGTCATACGGGTAGTTCATTATCTGCTCCTCAGCCTGCCATACAGTTTCTGCATGCCACCGTCATTGACCTTGAGGTAATGAACTGCAAGGTCTCGCAAGTACGAGTACATTTAAGTAATGGGGGCACGGTGGACGACTGGTTAGCACATCTGCCTCACAGTTCTGAGGACCGGGGTTCAATCCCCGGCCCCGCCTGTGTGGAGTTTGCATGTTCTCTCCGTGCCTGCGTGGCTTTTCTCCCAAAAACAAGACTCTAAATTGCCCGTAGGTGTGACTGTGAGTGCGAATGGTTGTTTGTTTGTATGTGCCCAGCGATTGGCTGGCGACCGGTTCAGGTGTACCCCGAAGATAGCTGGGATAGGCTCCAGCATGCCTGTGACCCTAGTAAGGAAAAGCAGTATGGAAAATGGATGGATGGATGGATGGACATTTAAGTAATCTTCCCCATTCTTTCAGCAGTCGCGTCTCGTGCCTTTCAACGGCATGGCCGCCCGATAGAGTGCCTTGTAGTTGTCTACTTGTAGTAACTCTCTCTCTCTCTCTCTCGCTCTCTCACACTTTCTCCTCGCGAGAGTTAACGAGCGAAGAGCTTAGCCAACTAGCGAGACGCCATGCACACTTTCCAGGGGTTTCCAAATAATGCAATCACTTTTCACTTTCCCTGGGAGCCATACTGAAGGCTAATTTACACAGAATGTTTTTTTACATTTTCATTTGTACCTGAAACACCTGACGCAAATGACATTGACGCTGTGTGAAAGAAAGCACAAGTGAAAGTTTTGCGTGCATGTCAGGAAGCATAGTTCATGAAACCGAGCAATATTAGTTGCTAATGTAGTCTAAAACGTTGCTAAATCTAGCAACCAATGTTGGCGTCAGTGTCATCAAGTATGCTGTGGAAAAGTATTGGTAGTATTTACGACAAAAAATGTATCTTTGTTCATCTATCTAGGCCGACAACATATAGTGACAGGCAACGCAATTAAATGATCTTACATGAGACGGCAGAAGGTACAAACACAGCAAAGCGAGCTGTGTGCACAACAGAATAGCTTTGCGTTCAACTCAACAGGCTGAGGTTATGCATTGGGGAGTAAATGAAGATGGGATCGTAATTATTTCAGTGTATATATTTTTGGGACATTTTTGTTCGTTTTTTTCTCATGTAAAATATGCGCCTCGGCTCAATAAAGGCTGGGGAAAACTGGCTTCGAAGGCAGCATAGCATCTGTGCCAAGGTACTCTCTCTCCCTCCTGAGAGGCCCCGCCATTCTAACACTGTGAGGTCAACAAGTACAGATGATCACCCACAATGCCTCTGGATAAGAAAAAACAAGACCTCGAATATACAGGGCTGCTCCTTTAAGATGCTTTGGAGCTGCTCCCGAAAGCAGGAGGAGGGAGAAGAGGGACCAGGCGAGTGAAACTGCGCTAAAACGTCAAAACCGCCGCTTCCCGCCTTCTGCTGCAAAGCTATTAAGTTGCAATTATTCATCATATCAAATTAGGGGTGTCGCTTTCCCCACCGCTTTGCTCTGGGGAAAAGGAGTGTTGTTGCTAGGAGAAGGAGAAAGCCCAATCTTCTCTTATTGGCCACTAGGCAGCGTAGCGCGGCCCAATGAGAGCAACAGCCGAGCGACCCCCCGCACGCAGACCCGATTAACATGGCAGACATGTTTTATGGGTTAACGAGAATCCGACTGGCTTGCGTCGCGGTGCAGTCGCCTGACTTTGATGCAGGCAGCGTCGTTTCACTTCTCACTCAGCCACCGTGTGACTGTGAGAGTAAATGGCTGTCTGGCCCTATTTGTGCCCTGCGACTGACTGGCGGGCGATCAGTCTGGGGTGTCGTCGCTCTTTCCCCCGGCTGGGAAATGCTCCCTGATCAGGATAAGCGTGATAGAAAATGGAGGGACGGTTGAGAATCCGACCGGATGCGGCAGACAGAATGTGCGTGCGAACCTCACAGTATACAGTACTTTGAGGTCCGAGGGACGCACGTTCGCTCACGTGCGCTGGAGTCGTGGAATAAGTGAAAACAGACCGCTGCAGAGTGCAAGTAGGAAATGACATTCCTCGCATGTGCGCCATTTATCAGCAGAGAATGAAAAACGGGTGTTTGCCTCATCAATTTATTGAACAGTAGTATATTTAAAACACATTGTGCGCATGACTGCAGGTACGCTCAACATGACGCAGATTCAGTTATTCAGTATTTAAAAAAAATAAAATCAAAAATCAAATGTTGACTTGCCATGTCTACAGAGCAATTCTAATTTGTCAGTTAAGTGCAAAAACAATCAATCCATGTGAGGTCTACTTCATACAAAACAATCCAATTCTTTACATCAAACTTTCTGCGCTGTAAATGTTTCCGGCCGGTTAGCACATCCGCCTCACAGTTCTGGGGACCGGGGTTCAAACTACTTGACTCATCTGTCCTGTACTGAAAGTCATTGATGAATCCTGCAGTTAAAGTTGAATGAGAACGAAAAAAAAAAAGAAGCATATTTGTTAGCAGGCTACAGTTCATCTGTTGGCTACAATGCCTTCATCCGAGAGGTCTAATCAGGGGTCCCTGTCAGAGGTTCTGGGCCAGCGGAGACGGCTGTTAGGCCTTGGCACTCTACTGGCCTGGTTGATCCTCTTCCATCTCCTCTGCATCTTCACCGGTCTCCTGGTTGTCTTGGATCCCATGCCATGGGCACTAGCACCCCCCGTACCACCGCTGATGCTGGCTTTTGGTCCTTTTTCCCTTTGGCCCAAAGGACAAGACGTCCATGATTTTCAAAAAGAATTTGACCGTGGACTCGTCAGACGACAGCACACTTTTCCACTTTGCGTCAGCCCATCTCAGATGAACTTGGGCCC
Organism: Phyllopteryx taeniolatus; assembly: GCF_024500385.1. Taxonomy (NCBI): domain Eukaryota; kingdom Metazoa; phylum Chordata; class Actinopteri; order Syngnathiformes; family Syngnathidae; genus Phyllopteryx; species Phyllopteryx taeniolatus. The sequence goes on along the minus strand of NC_084518.1, from coordinate 2,315,413 downwards.
AGAGAAGCCGGCGACGATTCTGGTTATTGTTGTTGATGATGTATGGCTTTCGCTTTGCATGGTAGAGTTTTAACTTGCATTTGTATATGTAGCAACAAACTATGTTAACTGACAATGGTTTTGTGACGTTTTCCTGAGCCCACGTGACAATATCCTTTACACGATGGCGCTGTTCCTTAATGTAGTGCAGCCTGAGGGATCGAAGGTCACGGGCATTCAATGTCGGTTTTCGGCTTTGCCGCTTACGTGCAGAGATTTCTCCAGCTCTCTGAATCTATTATCTATTAAGGACCGTGGATGACAAAATCCCGAAATGCCTTGCAATTGTACGTTGAGAAACGTTCTTAAACTGTGGGACTATTTGCTTACCAAGTGGTTAACCTCACCCCATCATGGCTTGTGAACAACGGAGCCTTTCAGGGATGCTCCTTTTCTAAACCAGTCATGACACACACCTGTTTCCAATGAACGCGCTCACCTGTGGAATGTTCCAAACAGGTGTTTTTGGAGCATTCCTCAAATTTCCCGATGTTTTCTTGCTGCTGTCCCAGCTTTTTTGGGACGTGTTGAAGGCATCTAATTCAGAAGGAGAGCATATTTGAAAGAAAAAAAAGAAAAAAGTTGGTCTTTGTAGTGTAATTAATTTGCTCATCATTGTGTTTATTGTTTTTTTGAACTGTCCCTACTGCATTCGAATTCCAGTTTGCGTGAATAAATGCAACTGTACAATCCACATTAGGATTGTTTGGCCTTGGCAGTGGCCTTTGCAGCTTTTATACACAGTGTGAAGTTCAATACATTTATAGGATTTACAATGTTGCTATCACGAGTGTATTGTTTGTATCCTAATGTCAAAAGAATAATGTTACACATTGAAAGGTCTTTCTGACAATTATTATGGTTTCGTAACCTTATAATCTGCAGTATAGGTATCTATAGTCATTTGACTTAGTGGAGGTTGAATTTACTTGATTGGGTGCTCGTTTCACCGTTCACCGTTTTTCAGACCGAGTATGAGTACTTACATTTCAGTCTTTTCAGTCGATATTAAACGGATGCTTGACTTGCCCTACGTTGTGCCTGCAATTGACCCAAATTGAATTTTCAGACGGTTTGCATTAAGATTGTGAAAATTGAATGCCGAACCAACTGCACTTCGTGAATCGATGAGTATTTAGGTTTCGAGCGTTTCGGGTGAGGATCGCAGACAAGTTGTTCGCAGTGCTTCAAATATGATTTAAGGTCTTAACCTGTATATAATGTTCCTCCATCGTCCACCCGTATCTGTCAACAGATATCCCCGCTACTCCTCTAAAAAAACCAAATAACTTTTGGATTTACCATGTTGGGCATGTGTTGCTTTACTTTCCCCCTCTTCCTTGGAAGTGCACATCTGCTCTCTAGCCACACACACACACACACACACACACACACACACTTTGGTTTGAAACTAAAGCGCTCTTATTTCATTCTCCAGTTCATAAGAATCACTTTCTGTTTTGAATGTAACCGAAGTGTTAGCTTAAGGCAGAAAAAGGAAATTGAGAAATATATGAAATGAAAATGAGCCTCTAATAAATGTAGTATGGAAATGACAACTCTATGGTATTTAAAATATGCAAAAAATAATAAAATACACAATGCAATGTATGTATTTTACGGGCTGAAAACTAAAAGCAGCAAAGTTCTATCTATGTTGAAAATATCGTCACGGCAGAACACGATCGCCATTGTTTAATGGAGCGTGATATATTATGTTTTCGAGGGGCCCGAAAAGTCTCATTGAAGCCCTGCTGGGAAATTGGTTGAAATGAATTCAATGTGACACCGCTCGAACTAAAAAATTCCACCGGCAGCTTTTCGTTGTTAAGAAGCAATTAGCCAGTTTTTGTTTTCAAATGAGCGGGTGGGGGTAGCAGATCGTCCCGGCATTCAAGAGTCACAGGTTTGAATGATCCCCTTTGAGTCGTCTGCTGCCTTTTTGTCTCATGTCTTAAACGCAACAGTTGAATGTGTTGAATACTAAAGCCATTAACCGTATTCCACTCCCACACTCAATATACACCAAATACTTGTTTATTCCCACCTGCCCTTGAATTTCCCTCACACACTTTCTTCTCACATGCTGGATAGAGGACACGTGTAAGGTCACATGCTGACCTCTAGTGGTCATGAGTGGACTTCCCACTGTCCCTGGAGTAAATACTGTACTTTTGTACTACTCTCTCTTTTGCTATACTGTCTGCCAAATAGCAGAGTTGCCGAAGTAATATTGGAATGTTTTTGGAGATCGAGTCTCAGCAATGTCAGCAATCGTATTGGTAATTTTCATTTATTTGCTAAGAGTAAGTTCAAATGACTCGGTAATTATGCTACTAGGCTAACGATGTGCACCCATAAATGCCGTAGGAAAGATTCTTTTTTTCAAAACGTATTGAAAGTATTGTGAAGATGAACTTTACAATGTTATAAGAGGAGAGGCTTTGTGGCCTCTTTTTGGAACCATTTCAGTTGTTGTGCATGTTTAGTCGCGCGCGCGAGAGAGAGAGAGTTTTTCTTGGATCCGTCTCTTATTCTCTTGCGTAACTTTGAACATAACTGAGGTTTAAATAAAGCTGCCATGTCTGCTGCCCAACAACATTCCTTTGCTGCTTGTCTCATGAGCTAATTCAAGCAAAGGTTGCCTGAGATTCAATCAAACTCTTTGGGAGGGGAAGATGAAATGAACGCCCGATTTGACTAAAACATCATAATAGTTTCAAATAAATGATTGTAGATGGCCACTATGTATCCCACTGGACATCATCTATGTTCTTTTACACATTCCAATATGCAGAAATATTGAAGACGGATATAGCATTTTTTGTCCCGTTTTAAATGCATCTAATGCGAACCCATCCGTCCATTTTCCGTTCCGCTTCTCCTCACTCGGGTCGCGGGCGAGATGTTCGGGCGAGAGGCGGGGTACGCCCCGAACTGCCCGCCAGCTAATCGCGGGGCGCGTAGAAACAAACGAGCATTCGCACCTACGGGCAATTTCGAGTCTTCAATGAACCTACCCTGCATGTTTTTGGGACGGAGGAGGAAAGCGGAGTACCCGGAGAAAAGCCACGCAGGCACGGGCACAACATGCAAACCCCACACAGGCGGGGTCCTCAGAACGGTGAGGGGGATATGCTAACCGGTCGTCCACCGTGCCGCCCCAACTCAAATAACGCATGACAAATTGCAGCCATTATGGATTAACCGACATTTTCAGGCTCTTTAAGCAGTAGAGAACTAAATTGTCAGTGTCTACAAATAAAGACAATTCGAGGTCTCGGAACGGATTCAGAATTTGATCCGAAAGATACACAAAAATAAAAACGTTACAGTGTTGCAATCAAATGATATTGATTATAAAAACATTTAATATGAAGATGGCTTTCATCGTAATTAGCAGTTTTGTGCCCATACACAAGTTGAGGAACGCATACAGCAGAAAATCAGTCCAGTCTCATCATCACAGAAGCGATAAGTCAGCTTACTTATGTGCCGCTAGTGTTCTTGGATGAATATTATTATTATATGATTGTTGAGGAAAGCTATTTTCAATTCATTGAAGCAGTTGCATTGAAGACACCATGTAGGCCATAGGGCATGTTGACAGGCACATTGGCTCTTCCCAACTCTTCGAACGTCTTGGCATTCAAAACCAGGAGGAATGTGCCTTTATCCTGATGTTGGAGAAGAAGAAGAAATACTCTCGTGTTGTGCAATGATATACAAGCATTGTTATACACTAAAACAATCAGACAGTGGTTGTTTAAATAATGGCCAACAGCTTCAAAATATCCATACTTTCTCCTTGTGGCAATCTGCTTCTTCCTTGACAATCACAAAATGTTTTTGTGGTTCAATAATAAAAAACAAACAAACAAACACCCTAATACAGTAGATTGTACAGGGTGCAGAGCCTCAAAACCAAAAACCGACTTGCAATTATTCTTGACTGAGAGAGACTGACAAGTGTCATTTTTCAATCCCATTCTTGACTCTGTGATACATACTACCGTACTCAATGTTGTTTTTAAATACATATATCACAAATGACTATCTTGAGATTGGCACATTCTTTAGCGTGCGGTGCACACAATCTGTACATTTGAATAATATTCATCCTTCTTACCCGCGAGGGCGAGAGAACCACCGAGAGGATGACGCCGTCGTCCTCCTCCACGGCGTCCGGTGAGGGCACAAACGCCGGCTCCGATGGGAAGAGACCCTTCTGGTGCCAGACCTGAGGTCGCATGGGCATTAATGGTAGCTTTCTGAAAGCAGCGATGACCGGTAATAGTAAACAGAGCCTGGCGAACTGAAGAAAAATAGAAAAGTTAAACGTCTGGATGAGGTAGTTAGTTTTGATTTTTTTTCTCGAAAGCATTTGACACATTAGGGCATTATTTATTGAACATTATTTGTATTTTGGAACCCTTTTTTCCGGCTACCTCCGCTGCGTCATTATCCAAGGACAGTATTTTGTTGACATTTGATTTGATTCCATTCGTGGTGAAGTGAAAAGCGCAGATTTTGTTTATATTGTGTTTTAATGCAAAACACTGTTGCATTTGGAGTGAACCGGCGGCTTTGGCTCGTTGACAGCGGATTACAGAAACTGCTGTTCTGACGAGCAACCACAAATGAAATGGTTAAGAAATCTCAGATTGTGTTCCTGTGGACAAAGTTTGCATTGCATCATGGGAAAGGTCACGCATACACACGTACACACCTTCAACGTCTTGTCGTTGAGGTCCATCTTGAGAAGTGAGTCTCCGAACAGGTGTCTGAAGCCGCACCCGTAGAAATAACGATAAGGCCTCGTGTTGTATCGCTCGTAGTTGATGTGCGGGAACTCCAGGCCTCCGTACCGGTAGAGGTCATCGCCGTGGAGATCTTCGTGGTGGCAGAACACCTGATGGCAAAGAGCGAATCAACTCGTCATTGTCATGTGTAGTCAGCACAGATTCAGTCTGAGTTCAGCTGGAGATTCCGGACTGAAGAACATGAAGACAAACTTCGGGATCCCCAAAAGCACGCCCTAAATGATGTGTTGGCTCTGTATATCGCAATCGGTGCCGACCCTTGAATCGGATTGACTGATACTCGCAGAGTGGGAACATAAAAGCAGCATGTAAATATGGAAAATGACTTCTTGCAGTGAGGCGAAATTCCTTGCTCACCCTGGTGCTGCTGTTTTTGACGCATGTCGCTGTGCCGGAAGGACGAGTGTTCAGATTTTGGTCGGCCGGCGTGTCATCGGTCACGTGAAGAGGCAAAACAAAGCGACGAGGAAACGCTCTGCTTGTGCTGTTGTACACCTGGATGCAACCAAGGCCGTTTGTGTACTTTGAATGAATTCAAATCATGGCAAAATCTCAGTCAACAGTACACTTATATATGATCACAGAATATTCGCCAGTGTTTCATTGCAAGATTCACGAAGGAAATCGATAAAAGTTCCATCCCTTTCCTATCATCACGGTCGCAGGTGAGCTGGAGCCGACAGCAGCTGACTTTGTACACCCTACGCTGGCCACCGGCCAATCGCTGGACATGACATACAAATATTTACTGTACTTATGACTTATGACAGAACTCCGTCATAAACCTAGAACCGACTGTTAATATAAACACTGGTTAATATATGTTTTCACTTGTATGACTGCTACAAATGTTAAGATGAGACTCAAAACATTGCCTGCACAACTCAAGTTCTTTGTGATGGTTTCAGTTTGACCCAAGAACAGATGTGTGAATTGTGTGTTTCACTGTTATTTACTATCCTGTAACGTGCAAGCCATTAAGGCGAGGAAAAATGAGCCAATGTGTCCTTAAGGACGCGCTGACCTCGTCTAGCGCTTCTCCCGACTTGCGTAAATTCTGAAGGGAGTAGATGTCGAGGGCTTGGCCGTCGTCAAAACAACACAGGTCCAGCATCAAGAACCCATCCTCTTCAAAGGCGTTGATCTGATGGAAGTTGAAGCAAGCTTTGGCGTAGTACTTCACTGGGCTGGCCTGAGGAGAGGACAGCATATTGTTCGACCTAAACCCCATCGAGTTATCCCTCAAGCCTGACTGCGACCTCTCACCTCGCCTGTACGTTTGTCGATAAGATGCAGGATGGTTTCAAGCTTGGGGTCCCAGTAAATGGCATCCCGGAACGCCTTGCCCCTCATCTTACACGTGACTATCTTCATCAGGTCTATTTTACTCGGCTGCTCAATGAACACCACGTAGTTCTCCGACATGGCTGGAAGGTTGAGGGGTGTTCGGATGAAAGCGGCAGCGGTACGAGCTGCTACGCGCCGACTTACCGAAGCTGTGGTAGTAGGAGGGGTGGAACTTGTTTGCAGGCGCAATGGAACAGAGAATTTTGGCTCCTTGCAGGGTGTCTTCAGCATTTGACTTCTCAGGAGGTACACAAATGATGTTGTACGCGCTTCCTGAAAAAGGCACAATCATGACGTGTCACAACATGGAGATACTTTTGGGGTTGAGCCCGGAAGAACGCAACGGTCTTACCTTGACTTCCATAGGAGTTGCCCATATTGAAGCAGGTACCATCGGGGTCGTAGTGAGGGTGGGCGGTGGCTCCGTTAACAGCAACGAACTTGCTCCAGTCAACCTACAAAGCGTGGCAGCTAGTAAGAGATAGCGCGGCTCGGTATCAAGTCACAGAACACTATTTGTTGTCAGGGCCTGCCCCTTCTCCTGCATAGGTGTGACTGTGTGCACGTTTAGAGCGTAGCTGTGTCGGAGCAGGGACCCAGCTGCAAACAATCGTCATCATCATCATCTTCAGTGTCAGTCTTAAGCCACCGCCAGATGGATTTATTCACCTATCGCACTTGTTGAAATGCACTGACAATGTGTTTAAGTAAAGCCTGGTACACGCGAGGATTTTTCAAATCTTAAAAGACCCCACACATAGAAATGCCCAAAAATAATCTGGCATTTAAGAATCTTGGTCATACTATGTGTGGTGTGCTAGAATAACCACAACACGGATTAGCGACATTCCGTTTCACATCACAATTCACGCAGCACAGTTTAATCTCAGTTTTGAAATCTGAAAAAAAGGGAACAATTTAATGATTTGTTTCATAATAATAATAAAAAGAAGAATTGTGGATTTACTTGGGTTTGAACATGTTGAAAGTAGCCAAACTGGTTGCAGCCGGTCAGCAAGTGCTAAAAACCAAACGCAGGCTGCGACTGATGGGCTTTATGAGAACAAGCTGTCCACAAACAGGATTGATGGATCATTTATAGGTTGCAATCATTTTTTTTTTTTTTTACCTGTGATTGAAAAATATTCTTTAAAAAACATCTTACTTTATGCTCAAAACAATTTTGTCATAACAGTCAAAACCAAATGCAGCAATTCTTAATGAAACGAGGTGAATATTTGTGACATCTTGATATATTGCGCAGATTAATTTGGGCTTGTTACTACTTTGACCCCAGGGTGAGCGCCTGTCCACCGACTACGCTAACCTTTCTTCAGGTTTTTGACAAGCGGTTGGAAAATGTGATCACATTAAGGAAGATAGGGTACTAAATGACTACATTTAAATGATGGATGTCACACTTTGAATGATGTCTTACTTCATAAGCAGTGTATATTTGTACCTGTTCCACGGTTTCTAGGTTGTCTGGGTTTACTTTGTGCATCAAGTCGCTCTCTGTGCTGACGTAGTAGTCTCGCTTGTATTTCATGAAGTTGACGTTGCCGTTGTCTGTTGGCTCTGCAACGGACAAACGACTGCGTGTTTCTTCGAGTGGACGTCTGCTGCATGTGTTCTGCAGATCGTTACTCTGAACAGCTTGGAAGCAAATTTCTAGTTTCCCTAATGCCGTACATGCCGTTTCATAACACAGTGTATAGTCAGTTACCTTGGGCGCAAGTCTGCACAAACACCAAATGGGGCAAACGTTTGGGCACATGCTTGCATGCGTCATAAGCGATGGAGCCAAAATAATTGTAATTATTCACGGATGCTAGCGATTCACAACAGTAGGATGACTACAACAATGCTCCACTACACGGACAGAACTATTGGGACACCTTGCCTTTGGCACTTGAGTAAGACATAATGTTAGAAAATATGGAATTAGTCTTGCAACTTGCAGCAATGACACTTTCCACTTGGTAGACTTTATTTCTGTGATTTAGTCCATTTATTCAGAGGAAGCTCTCAAAATATCTTCTAGTTCAATCCAAAGGGGTTAGATGGACTTCTTCCACACCAAACTCATCCAAGCGTGCGTTTCTGGATCTTGCTTTATGCACTGGGGCACCGACAAATGCTAAACTAGAAAAGGGCCTTTCCCACAATTCTGAGCAACATGTTGGACGCATTAAAGCAAGCAAAATGGCTTGGTCGGATGAGACTAAGGGCTGGGAGTGATGTATGGGAGGTGTGTCTTAAGCCTACATCCACACAGTTTACATCTCTGAGGTTAAAATGTCTTTTGCCCAATACAAGATAAGCAGTATGTGCTAACGAGAATACTTTGGACGTTACTACTCACTTATGGTCTCAAAGTGGGAGAAGAATCGCTGAAAGATGTTCTTACAAGGGTCGGGCATTGCGATGGTACCGAATTCTGAGACCACGATACGGTCCCGCTCGCTATTCTTGTTGTACGCGTCGCTGCGCAGGAAGCGGCTCGTGTACGTCACCTGGCCTTCCTCCATCTTAAACTTGTGCAGCAGAGCCATCCCGTCAAACCAGTGGTTGTAGCTGTCATGGACGAAAGACATACAAATCGAAGGACACCGCTGGATTTACACTGCATGGTTCAAGCGACACAATCGTGCATGCATTCTGGAATGGAACTGGATATTTGCAAAAACATTTTGCCAAGCTTAACTCATTGTCATTTAAATATGCTTTGTTCGAGGTGTGTCCATCATTCAACAAGGAAAATCATTGCAGATGGCGGCCATTGGAGTCATGCTGATGTTACTACTATTTGCTCATTAAAATGAATTGGAGAAGAGTCATCCCAGGCCAAATAAACACAATACAATAGTCATTATTTGTTTTTATTATTTGGATTTATTTTTTATTGTTTTTACTTTTGTGTTACATTTGTATTTAGATTTAACATTGCAAATTATATTTACATTTAGATATATATTTAACATTTAATTTGACATTCAGGTTTTGGTATAACAATTAGACGTAACATTTTCATCTAGATTCAACATTTAGATAAGAAAGTTTAGATTTAGCGTTAACATTTAACATGGGTGTAACATTTCATATTTGGATTTAATTCTTTAATATATGTCAATGTGACAAATCTCAAATATTTGAAGCTACATGTAAGCAAATGTTGCTGTTATTTTCAGCATGGAGTAATATATATTAGTAGTGTATACCGTACATAGTGTGTGTACGTCTTTGGAATTCTCAACGTGCAATTCGGACATCGGTGCATACAAGTGAATGTAAAGACAGCCATATCGGACATATTAATAGGAATAGACCCAAAAAAATAAAAATGGATAGATATGAGCATTGAATGAGACTTGGGCAATTGAACCTGCATAATAAATCGGTGGAACTCACTGAGTGTGTCCAAACTCAAACTTTGCTGGGCCGTTTCGGAGCAGGCTGCCATTGATCCAAGGGGGAATAGTCCCTCGTAGCTCAGCGGGGATCGGATCTGGGGTCTCCTCCACAGAGCGGACCAGAGGAGCGATGGTCTCCAAACCCTTCAGTCCTGTAGCGGTTCCTCGCTGAAGCTCATCTGCTGCGCACACGTCACGTTAGCACGTCGACGCCAGTATACAGTCGATTGGTGATGGGGGAAATATGCGTATGTGCAAGGAGAGTCACGCGTCCATGTCTGAAAAGCTCCAACCAGGAAAAATTCTTCTGCTTAAGTCGGGTCATGAATAAATGTGACAAAACCATCATTCATCCGTGCGGTGGCTCAATAGCAACTGCAGAAGAAAAGTCTGGATCGTTTGAGAGTAAGAAATGTGTAGAATGTTTGGGGGAACGGAGAGTTTTCTCACATCGGGGATGCACGTGTGAGGCCTGGTTTTGCTGCAGAAAGACAAGTGCCAAAGCGCACAGAAGAGCTGACTTCAATTCTTCTTAAGACTCTCTGAGGTCTTTGCATTTGCATGCAAGACACAATTCATCTGTACATGCTGATGGATTATTTGTACATCTTTGGATGGTGTATTTTTTATATGTATAATTATATTTCATATACATATTGGGACCATAATAATGAGGTGGGTAGTAACTCGTTAAATTTCCATCCATCCGTTTTCTGAGCTGCTTCTCCTCACAAGGGTCGCGGGCGTGCATCCCAGCTATCATCGGGCTGGAGGCGGGCTACACCCTGAACTGGTCGCCAGCCAATCGCTGCGCACATACAAACAAACAACCGTTCGCACTCTCAATATATATATATATATAAAAATATATATAAAAAAATATATATATATATATTTATAATAATAATAATTTATAGTACTCTAATATTATATATATATATATATATATATATATAATAAAGGTATAATAATAACAATAATAATTATACTACTAATAATAAGTATTATTATTTTAAAAGAATATATAAAATAAAACAATATATTTATACTAGATTGTTAAATTGTACTTGTCAGACAAGTTTTAATGAAACATACTTTTTTTTTTTTTTTCAGTGAAGAAGAAACGCTTCCTCGAACGCCATTCCGCTCCATCCAGCCATCCTTCCGTTTGATCCCAGCTGAGTTCGGGCCAAAGGCGGACTACACCCTGGACTGGTCGCCAGTCAGTCGCAGGGCAGACATTCCGCTCGTGACTTCTATTTTGAATCAATTTGTTTTGGTTGTCCGCCACGTGGCTTAGTTTTACCGATGCTACGCAACAACTTGCGACGTTTGACTCCATTTCACCAATCGAGCGGAGCCAGGCTGTCACATGACCACGCACCAAGTCTCCAAGCGACTAACTTCCGTGAAGCGCGGCACAACAACGAACAACGGAGGAAACAAGGCGCAAGTGACTCCCAGGCAAACCCTTACAGACAATCCAAAACAATGGCTATGTCTTCCACTGTCATCTGTGTCTGCCTAAAAATGTCGACATTTCAGCCTACAAAAACTCCACTGAAAACGGAACTTAGTACTTTTATTTGTACTTGCTCCCTAATCAGCCTATTGTGCTCTTTCCTGAGTGTAAACAAAGAAGGTTTATTGTTGGGTAGTATGTGAATTTTCACATCCATCCATTTTCTGAGCCGCTTCTCCTCACTCGGGTCGCGGGCAATTTCATATTTTGGTCTATCTGACGTTAATGCTCTACTTAAAAAAAAAAAAAAAGATACTCAGTGCTTGAGTTGTTTTTTTCACTGATTACTTACTACTTAATACATATTTGGAGTATTACTCTCGACTTTTACTTGAACCATAATATTCTAAAGTAAAAGTATTCTTCCTTGTGTAAAATTATTGGTTACTTTTCTCACATCTGCTGGTACAAAAGAACACTACAACTGTAAAGGACTGTTAGTATGCTTCACATCTGAACAGTGGGACTTTCATACTGTAAGTATTTGTCATACATAAATAAACACAGGTGCCTCTCAATAGGTTAGAATATCGTGATTTGATTTTAAATTTTCTGTAGTTCAGTCCAAAAAGTGCTGAAAAAAGTGATCTTACCTGCATTATTGACTGGGGACATGTTGGTCGCGGTGGTCGAATACGAGCGTGCTGTCGCCCTTCGCCAAAGTGACGACGAATGCTGTGCACGCTGCGGCGTTTTGAAATAACATCTCTCTTACGTAATCCGTTCCAGCTTGGTAGCTCAGCGTGGAAATAACAAGTAAGCACTCACATTCCTGACTGGCAATCAAACTCGTGTAGTCACATTTTTGTGCACTTTATTTCATTTTTTGTAATAGTGTGAAAGTAAGTTGAAACACAGATTATAATCAGCAATAATACAATAAGAAATATTTCATTCATTTAACAAGGACACCTTGATTTATTTGTCATTTTTTGGGGTACATCTTATGACTATACCATAGCCTGAAAATGTCTACTTTGGTTGGGTAAGCTCATGTGATACGACGTGGCATTTTGATTGGCTGTTACATCTGCAAAACATGCCGGAATGCACGGTTGCTTTCGCAAACAAAACTTTCCGGATATGAAGTGACATTCAGTCGGCCGGCGCCACACCATACCAATACACTATACACAGTATATATATTGTGTTGGACAGTAGCATTTAACTATAGTCATAATTTGATCATATATTAATAATTCTTATATTTTGTAACCGTGGCTGAAAAAGTGAATCGAGGAGAGTGACTATGACGAAGCGAAGGAATGGAGAGAGGCTCTGCAATATTGCCAGCACGGGTGTCCAACTCCAATTCACGGTGGCCAAAATCCAAAATTGGGACAACGTTGCGGGCCAAACTCAATTTGAATGAAAAACCACTGCCATGTGCATGTTTCCCTTATATGACATATGACAACAAACTTACATTTTGCTTAAACACTGAATCTGGAATAAACAAACTTGAATATTATAAACACAATAAATCAAATTTGCAATAAGAGACATCAGTGGTATTTGTTTGTTGTTTTGTATTTCAATCTCTAACATGAATTCTTCTGTCTCTCTATCTTCTATTTATCCATCTCCAACGGCCTTTCTTTTTGATGTAAATCTTTTTTCAAAGGCCAACAACAAAACAACCCCCCAAAAATAAGGATGTCCTTCAATAAAAATCCAAACTTCAAACTTTTAACGTTCCCTGCCTAGGAGTTGATAAAGGGCATAAAAAACAACAACCCTGAATTCAATGATGTTCTATCCTTTGTTCCAGCCACGTTGCTCCACACACGACAACACGGTCTGTCTTTTACTTTAGTCAACAGACAATCTGCCTCCCACCTGTCTTGGAAGTGAACCCTTTCCCATCTTTCGTTTGGCCATTTTTGGGAAGGGGAAGTGTAAATTGGCTCGAGGAGACCGCTAGCATAGTTGCTAACGACTGCAACAGAACGGTCTAGACTGATGGGCCGACACACTAGCAAAGTATTCTGGGATTTGTAATATTAGTGGCGCATGTGCTGTTTACTGGCGGGCCAGCTCTAAAACACATTTGATAAGGTCTTGCGGGCCAAATATATTAACCTCGTGGGCCAAATTTGGCCCCCGGGCCTGAGTTTGGCCTATACGATCGCCGCTCTCTCCTTTCACTCTTGTTATCATTGTTTTCCTCTCTTTGTATGATATAACATAGCTACAGCATCCATGCCAAGCCGCTTCTTCCGTGACAATCTTGCAATGTTGTCGGCGGTTCAGTAGACATAAACTGCTACGTACGCGTGGAGCCTCCCGATGTTGTTTCCCCAACGGCGGTTGTCGTCTTTCCATTGCGGAAAATAATAATAATGATTCAAATGAAAATTGCAGGCATTATCAATCCTTTTGTTCTTTAGGCTTTCGTTGTGTGATTAAATAAAGACAATCATACGGTTTTAAATGGTATCAGAATTTTATAACAAAGTCAAAGTGAAAAAAAGCAACTTTCAAATGATATTGAATTTAAAAAAACAAAACAGACATGTATATGTAAAAGGCTTTCGTTGGCATTTCCTGGTGCAAACTATGGCAGTTTTGTGGTCGCACAAAAGTTGTGCAACGAATTTAAAAAAATAATAATAATAACTGAACACTATAAGAAATGTATTCATTTGCATCCGGTTGGTAACAGCAAAATATATTTGTAAGGCATTAAGCAGCAAATCAGTCCAGTACCATCATTATAAAAGTTATCAGTCAACGTAGTTAATATTATGAATATCGTTATTAAGAAAACATGTTAGGACAGATTCATTCAAGCAGATGCCCTGAAGACGCCATGGAAGCCATAAGGCATATTGACAGGCACATTTGCTCTGCCCAACTCCTCAAACGTCTTGGCATCCAAAACCAGGAGGAACGTGCCTTCATCCTAACGTGGGGAGGAAACAAAGAACAAATATTGGGAAAAACCAAACCAGACTCTGCTACTCGGGAGAGCTGCACAAACTTTTGGAAGCGCTCAAATTATCAGGCTGATTGGCACTCATTGAAGTACTAATTTGAACCCAGAAAATCAATACAAGCCTTTTTTTTTGTTGGTCTTTTGTTTCTTACTGTTGTAACTTCAAGAAAAGCAACAACAACAACAACAAAAAAAACTATAGAGGGTACTCGGAGTTCTGTTTCTATGGCGGCAAAGTAACCCAAATTTAAGTGCTAAGTAAGTTGGATGTAGTTTATCCCATGCCGGTACTGTACATACGCTACGTAAATGCAGTAAATAAAACACCTCTAGGCCATAAATATAAAACAATCCAATAAAAAAAAATAATAATAATAAGTACTGCGTGATGACATTCATGCTGCGTGGCATTCGTGACCTCAAAATGTCTTATATTGGGACTGTCATAAACCGAGAACCCCCTTTATTATCGTATTTATAATAACGACATACCAGTACGATGTAACTTTCTTTCATTCCATTTGGAAGCATTTCATTACTGCGCATTAGTCCGTTATCAATATTGGTCCATTGCGCATCATTTGAAACAGTGAAACGTCAATACCGTCATGGCCGAGGACCCCCTATATGTAAAAATAAATACATTTAATGCAAAAAAAAAAAAAAAAAAGGTGTGGCTGATTCCCTTCACAGAGGACGCAGACTTACCTCATTCATTTGTTTTTAACATTTGTACCCATTTTCTTTCATTCCATTTAACTGGAAGTCTTTCCTCATATCATAGCATAGCATTATAATGTTTCATACTTACTGTATACAACTCGAATTATTGGCTGTCTCTACTGTCATTTGACAGTAAGTCATCAAATTTGATTGCAAGTAAATTCAAGTTCTGTCTTCTGACTTAATGACATTTCGTACTGATGCTTTAATTAGTCTGAGCCTGATCACGTCAATGCAAAAGTCACAACCATTTTCTTTTCACCTGTTCATATGTTCACAAATTGTAATTGTATTTTCTATTCAGTAGTATTGTTAAATAGTGTTAGTACTCCATCAGTGCAAGAATACACAATGGCGAGGATCTTGTGCAGATTGACACTGAAAGTAGTCGACTTTTATTTTGATTATTACCGTATTGAGTCTTCTTTAAACGTCTTACCTGCGAGGGGGCGAGAATCACAGAGAGGATGACGCCGTCGTCCTCCTCCACGGCGTCCGGTGAGGGCACAAACGCCGGCTCCGACGGGAAGAGACCCTTCTGGTGCCAGACCTGAGGTCACGTGGGCATGAAAAGCAGCAATTAATACTAAGCAGAGCCTGGAGAACTGAGGAAAAAGAGAGGAACATAAAACAAAGTTCAATGCAAAAGTCTTTTTTTTTTTGCGAAAGCGTTTATGATTTTAAGACCTGAAACCAAGACACTGAAGCAATTTTTGTCACCTCTGTTCAATAACATCATTAGCCAAGTATTTCCTTGACATTTTATTTTATTTAATAGTCTGTGTTTGTATATTTCAAGTTATTTTTATAACTTTGAGATTTTATCTGTTTTATTTTTGTTCTTCCGCTACAAATTAGTTTTTGCACATTGCAGTTGCTTCTATTTAACCTAAATTAATAAACCAGATGACACTTTTCTAGAAAATGCATAGTAACCTGGTTTATTTTATTTTTTGACTTTATTAGGCGCATCGGCTATTCGGTATCCCCCTTAATGCTTGATAATTGGGTTGTTGTGTAAATCAACCAGTCTGCGCTTGTACATGAATGTGCTTCCTTTTGAGCTTGAAAACCATAAAGGGGAATATCCATCCATCCATCCATCCATCCATTATTCCATCCTTCCATCCCTCCATCCATTGTCTGAGCCGCTTATCCTCACAAGGGTCGCGGGAGTGCTGGTGCCCATCCCATCGGGCAGGAGGCGGGGTACACCCTCAACTGGTTGCCAGCCAATCGCATAAAGGGGAATAAATAACACAATTGATTTAATGTTGATTGAATCAACATTTCAGTTATAAGTTAAAGATAGCATTTTGAAAATATACATTGCTCTTTTATTACATTCAGTGGCAGGTTCTGATACGGGCAATTGGGGCAGTCGGGGAGGGGGTGGTCGGACTGCCGGTGTAACGCCATTTGGTGGAATTTGACTGGGGCAAAGGCGGACATATTTCAGTCGCCAGCGGTTATCATAAGCACATTTTGTATACCCGCTCACATTGTCAGTTGCCACACCGGCCAGAGGTGACAATGCTCCGATCACGCACGGAACGCTGCGATTAAACATCATCCTCTTGTGCGCAAAGATGTTTCTGTGGAGACTGTCATTGTGTCCCATTTATAGGGAATGAGAGGAGCCGCTTTGATTGGCACTGAATGAAGTCTGCTGTAAACACTTCCACAGTGACGCAGAACCACTTACCCTCACATCTGCCGGGTTGTGCTCATCTAGGAAATTACCAAAACTGGTCTAACCCGACCATGGCGCACAGTTTCGCAATCCGCCGCGCCAGATTTCAAAAATCTGTTCAAAATTAGGGTCCTTAGTGTTGCTGTAACACTCTGTAACGGGCATGCCATTAAAGATGACACCCAGCACCCCAATCTCGGGCTACCGCCGCGCTCCCCGCCGAGGTAGATTCAACTTCGCACACAGACGCTAAGTGAATTAAAAGCCAGGAGCATCAAAGTGAGACACAGGCATCTGCTTTCGAACGCCGACGCTAAGTGAATTACCGGCACCAGGAGCATCAAAGCGGAGACTAAAGACACTGGTTTCGCACCAGAACGCTAAATTAATTAACTTCCACCACCAGCCAGCCTGAAGAGGCTCACCAACAAAGACGTCTCCTTCCTGCTGCGTGCCACGACACCTGCCCAGCCGGGCTGGGACAATGGACGGGGTACGAGCGACCCCCACAGGTGGCGGAAGGCCACTGCAAACCTGGATTAACTGATCACAGTCTTCACTGGACTTGAAGGGGATCTAATATTTTAACAACTTTACATGACGATAACAGATAAATATTACAAATAACACATACAATTGAAACATTCGTTACAGGGATTAAAGAGGATGGGCGCGGGACAATGCAAAGTGGGAAAATGGTCTCGTTATCTTAAATCCAATAATTCATATTTTAGTCCACTGGGTTTAAACCCCCTCCCCCCCCCCACCCATAAAAAGGCCAGCGCTACCCCCGGGCTGGGCTCTTGTCTGGTCCAGCTAGGACGCCCCACCTCACCACGAGGTGACAAGGACGCATCGGACCCTTCCCCACATCAGGGCATCCCGCCAGCGCGCCGAGCTACCCTTTTTGGGGCCCTGGGCACACTCCGTGAGGACGGCAGCGGTTTGACGGTAGCATAAGAAACCTCTGAATCGCTGTTACTTATGTGATGCTGTGGACAAGTTTGCTTTGCATCATGGGAAAGGCCACACATAGCATGTACTCACCTTTAGCGTCTTGTCGTTGAGGTCCATCTTGAGAAGTGAGTCTCCGAACATGTGTCTGAAGCCGCATCCGTAGAAATAACGATAAGGCCTCGTGTTGTATCGCTCGTAGTTGATGTGAGGGAACTCCAGACCGCCGTAGTGGGAAAGGTCATCGCCATGGAGATCTTCGTGTTGGCAGAATACCTGATGACAAAAAGCAGACCAACTAGTCATTGTCATGTGTAGTCAGCACATATTCGGTCTGAGTTCAGATGGTGTTAGCCGGGGGTTTAGGACAGAAGCTGAAAATGAAGACATACACACATATATATATATATACATCCATATCTAAAAAAAAAAAAAAACTTCTTGAAGGACAGTTAAGTAGCTTGAAATTGATTTCAACTTACTCTTGCGTTGCTCTCTTTAACACATGTTGCTGTACTGGAAGGACGAGTGTTCAGGTTTTGGTCGGCCGGCGTGTCATCAGTCACGTGAAGCGGTAAAACAAAGCGGCGAGGGAAAACTCTGCTCATGTCTTTGTAAACCTGGATGAAAAACAAGGCCATGTGTGTATTTATGAAAGTCCTTAAAAGCGATTCAAAATGACACCAAATCTCCTTCAACAGTACTCATTATTTTGAAGAATATTAGCCAGTTTTATTGGAACAAATTATGTGACGATAGCAGATGCGGTGCCAAATATTTTTGTCCACGACGTCGTCACTTATTATAGAAGTTCAGGTAGAATGTTTACTGTCTATGTTTTACAGTGGTGACACTGTTTTTCTTTCCACTTGTGTGACAGCATGAATGTGAAAAAACTTGGACGATGGACGAATTTATGCCTTTGTTTTTTTGGTATTAATGGTTCTTAGTTTATGGCAAACGACACTTTGACGTTACAAACGGAACTAGTTTGTGCAGCGGCATAAGACCACATCCTCATGTGGGAGAAGAACGCATTCCTTATTTACCACCGTACTTAACGTTTTTCATTTGATTGTTGAATAGTTATGGGTGGCGGCACGGTGGACGACTGGTTAGAGTGTCAGCCTCACAGTTCTGAGGACCGGGGTTCAATCCCCGGCCCCGCCTGTGTGGAGTTTGCATGTTCTCCCCGTGCCTGCGTGGCTTTTCTCCGGGCACTCCGGTTTCCTCCCACATCCCAAAAACATGCATTCATTGGAGACTCTAAATTGCCCGTAGGTGTGACTGTGAGTGCGAATGGTTGTTTGTTTGTATGTGCCCTGCGATTGGCTGGCAACCAGTTCAGGGTGTACCCCGCCTCCTGCCGGATGAGAGCTGGGATGGGCTCCAGCACGCCCGCGACCCTTGCGAGGAGAAGCGGCTCAGAAAATGGATGGATGGATAGTTATGGTCTAGAAGTGTTTTTCCTCCAAATATTTAGTGTCATTCTGACTTTACTCTTGTATTATCATAGGTTAGTGATAGACTTTGGCGTGTTCTGACCAAACCAATATTAATTTTATTTGTGGTTATACATTTTTGCAATTGTTCGATCGTTACAAATGTTAAAATTTTCCTTAAACATGGGCTGTCGAGTTGATCGGGTTTTTCCCCCCCAGATTATTTATAATTACATGTTTTCTTATGGGAAAAATTGTTGAAAATAGGAAGAAATCAGATGTAGTGTTATGTGTTACACATTATGTGTAATTTACTATCCTGTAATGTGCAAAGCATTAACGCGAGGAGCAATGAGTAAATGTTTCTGTTAGAGCGCGCTGACCTCATCTAGCGCTTCTCCCGACTTGCGTAAATTCTGAAGGGAGTAGATGTCGAGGGCTTGGCTGCCGTCTGAGCAACAGAGGTCCAGCATCAAGAGCCCATCCTCTTCAAAGGCGTTGATCTGATGGAAGTTGGAGAAAGCTTTGGTGTAGAACTTCACTGGGCTGGCCTGAGGAGAGGAGAGCGCATTATTAGACTCCAATCGGGTGAGCCGCCAAACCTGACTGCGAGCTCGCACCTCGCCTGTATGTTTGTCAATAAGATGCAGGATGGTTTCCAGCTTGGGGTCCCAGTAAATGGCGTCGCAAAAGGCCTTGCCCCTCATCTTACACGTGACTATCTTCATCAGGTCTATTTTAATCGGCTGCTCAATGAACACCACGTAGTTCTCCGACATGGCTGGAGGGGAGAAGAGTGTTCAGATGGAAGCACCAGCGGTACGAGCTGCTACGCGCTGACTTACCGAAGCTGTGGTAGTAGGAGGGGTGGGACTTGTTTGCAGGCGCAATGGAACAGAGAATTCGGGCTCCTTGCAGGGTGTCGTCGGCGTTTGACTTCTCAGGAGGTACACTAATGATGTTGTATGTGGTTCCTGAAAAAGTCACAGTCTCGACGTGTCAAAACATGGAGATACTTTTGGGGTTTGTCAGATGCAAAGAGTTGAGCCAGCAAGTTGGCAAGACAGAATGCAAAGGACTTACCTTTTCCTCCATAGGAGTTGCCCATATTGAAGCAGGTACCATCGGGGTCGTAGTGAGGGTGGGCGGTGGCTCCGTTAACAGCAACGAACTTGCTCCAGTCAACCTACATAACACAGCGGCAATTATAATGTACAGTTCAGATTTTGGTCATTCAATTCAATTTAAAAAACATGCACTTCAGGGTATCTGAAGAATGTGAGTGTGAATGATGGATAATAAAAGGTCATTTTTCAATCTTGTCACCGGGTTTCAAGACGATCGCGCACCCTTCGCAAATTTCTCCAGGATACATCCACAGAAAGAAATACTGTATATTTGACAGGAAGATCATTTGATATAACCTGGCTGTGAACATCTGTTGCTTTGCATCGTTGATCCCCGAGCACTGCGCGATGCCATTCACTCACTCACTCACTCACTCGCGATTCGACATGTGGAATTGCAGCCAGCCTTATTGCAGACAGTCATCAACATTCAAAAGTAGCTGTGACTGACCATGTTGCGAGTGAACCTCGAACCGAAATTGAGCACTCGTCAACCTACTATGTTTGTCAAGTTTGGAGACAAAATTTAGCAAGACACTAAATTGCATTTATTGAGGGATGTGGCACTTTTAATGATGTCAGAGTATATTTATACCTGTTCCAATGTTTCTAGATTCTCTGGGTTTACTTTGTGCATCAAGTTGGTCTCTGTGCTGACGTAGTAGTCTCCCTTGTATTTGATGAAGTTGACATTGCCATTGTCTGTGGGCTCTGAAACAGACAAATACTCAGTGTGAGCGCGCTTCTTTTAGTGGAAGTCTGCTGCATGCGTTCTGCAGGTCGTTACTCTAAACAGCTTGTAAACAAATGTCTGCTCCCTCCTCTAGTTTTCCTCCTGCAGCACATTCTGTTTCAACCCACAGTTGATAGTTACCTTAATCACAGATAGACTTTGCAACCGAAGTTTACACAAACACAAAATGGGCCAAACGTTTTAGGACATTTAGCCACTGCATTATAACATGCTTGCATGCGTCACAAGGGATGGATCCAAAATAATTGTAATTCTCACAGATGCTATCAATTCACAAGAGTAGGATTCCTACGATGGAGTTTCCTCATTGGAAACCATTTATCAAGGGCGGGTGCTCACACTCTGATTGGACGCCAACCCCCTTCATTTTGGAGGCCTTGTGTAGCCACAGCTGCTCTGGAGCAGTCTGACGGACGCGCGGCTGCCATTCTGCCCCTACGGCCCCTCCGACCACCACCGCACATCCAACCACATTCATTTGTAGGCCAATGTGGGTTTAGTGTCTTGCCCAAGGACGTAACGACAACATACGGGGCAGGGGATATGAACCAGCAACCAGCAACATACCCTTACGTTATGTGCCACGCCACCGCTTTGGTGTACGTTAATGTTGTGGTTTGAATGTGTTGTAGCGTTTCCATTTTTTTTTTGTGGCATCTGCAATTGCTGTGACCTGTCTTGGCCACAGTACATTTTGTTTAATTTGATACATCAAATTTCACCCTCTAAAAGATAAGCACTATGTACTGACAAGAATACTATTGACATGTTAAAACTCACGTATCATCTCAAAGCGAGAGAAGAATCGCTGGAATATGTTTTTACAAGGGTCGGGCATCGTGACGGTACCAAATTCTGACACCATGATACGGTCCCGCTCGCTGTTCTTCTTGTACGCGTCGCTGCGCAGGAACCGACTCGTGTACGTCACCTGGCCTTTCTCTATCTTGAACTTGTGGAGCATGGCCATCCCGTCAAACCAGTGGTTAAAGCTGTCGTGGAGGAAAGGCATGAAGGTACTGTATGAGCCCTCAAACTGAAAAATACTGAAAATATGGCTGAATTTACACTGAAAACGGAATTGCTGATAGCTATAAATCCCGTTTGAGATATCTACTATTTGATTTTGACTAGTCATAATTCCAGTCCAAGATACAGTATACTTAATTCACCTCAAGTGAGGATATCTACAAGTCCCCTTTCAGATATCGTAAACAAGGTTTACCTGCCAAAACCGGTACGCAAAATGAAATTGGATATGTGACTGGAATTATGACTGGTCCAAATGGTGCAGTAGATATCACAAACTGAAGTTACCGATATCTACAATTCCTTTGCAGATATCCGTAATTCACTAGCTCTTTGCAACGGAATTCTAGATATCGGTAATGACAAACCCCATACACATGAATGGCAAAAGTGACATTATTTGATGTTGCACATATCTGTCATTACGACTTTGTCACAATTACGTCACAGATACCTTGAATGACAATTCCAACTATTCAAAATGTAACTGCAACTAATCATAAAGATATTCCGGATTGTGACACTTACTGCTGCTTTTCAATGTTAAATCCTCTTGCAGTACGACCCCTCTTTGGTGTCCCCAGCTGACAACCCAAACTTGATTCTGACTTCAGTCAGCCCAGGCCAAGTAAAGATTATTTAACATTTAATATGTGTGTAATGGATATATTATTGTTTATTTTTCTGTTGTCACTGCCCAGTGTTGACGCTTGTTGACGCTTGTTGAGTCAACATGTAGTTGGGACATCTGCAGAATTGGGCACATGAAGAGTGTAAATCCAGTCTAAGACAGAGGACTGGTGGAACTCACTGAGTGTCTCCGAACTCAAACTTTCCCGGGCCATTTCTGAGCAGGCTGCCACTGATCCAAGGGGGAATTGTCCCTTGTACCTCAGCAGGGATTGGATCAGGGGTCTCCGCGACAGAGCGGACCAGAGGAGCGATGGTCTCCAAACCCTTCAGTACTGTAGTAGTACTTCCCTTCACCTCGTTGTTGGCGTCTTCTGCACACACTTATGGCAAATCAAAACATGTTATGAAGAATGGAATATGTATATATTCTGCAACCAGGAAAATTCTTCTCTTCTGTTCATGTAGAGTCATGAATAAATGGGACAAAACCGGTTTTTGTGTTAGCACATATCCAGGCAGTAAGTCATGTTTTCCACAATAGCAGTTGCAGAACAAAATCTGGGAAACAATGTTGAATAATAACTGTATCGAATGTTTGGGCGGAGCAGAGAGCTTGCTCACATCGGGGATAAACGTGTGATGCTGTAAAAGTGGCTTTGCGGCAGGAAGGCAACTCTCAAAGCAGAGTTATTTTGTGAAAGAAGACATCTGATTTGAATTCATCTTAAGACTCTCTCAGCTGGTCTTTGCATGCAAGCGGTTCTGTAGAAACGGCACAGTTCATTTGTGCATGCTCATGCAATATTTATCCATCTTTTGATTATTTATTTGCAATACTGTTTATTTACCATATGTATATTTCATGTAAATAGTGGGATCTTAAAACATTCACATAACATTTGTTGGTTATGCATTAGTGCTGTACACCTCAACAATACAATTGCAACCAGACCCTGCCAAAATCCAAGCAATCATTGACTGGCCCATTCCCACCACCCGGAAGGAACTTCTTCTTTTCCTTTGGGCTTGTCCCTTTAGGGGTCGCCACAGCGCGTCATCCTTTTCCATGTAAGCCTATCTCCTGCATCCTCCTCTCCAACACCAACTGCCATCATGTCTTCCCTCATGACATCCATCAACCTTCTCTTTGGTCTTCCTCTAGCTCTCTTGCCTGGCAGCTCCATCCTCATCATCCTTCTACCAATAGACTCACTATTTCTCCTCTGGACGTGTCCAAACCATCCAAGTCTGCTCTCTCTAACTTTGTCTCCAAAACATCGAACCTTGGCTGTCCTTCTGATGAGCTCATTTCTATTTTTTTCCAACCTGTTCGCTCCGATAGCGAACCTCAACATTTCCGCCACCTGCACTCTGCTTCCTGTTGCCACTGTCTCTAATCCGTACATCATGGCTGGCCTCACCACTGTTTTACAAACTTTGCCCTTCATCCTAGCAGAGACTCTTCTGTCACATAACACACCTGACACCTTCCTCCACCCATTCCAACCTGCTTGGACCCGTTTCTTCACTTCCTGACCACACTCACCATTGCTCTGGACGGTTGACCCCAAGTATTTAAAGTCCTCCACCCTTGCTATCTCTTCTCCCTGGAGCCTCACTCTTCCCCGACCACCCCTCTCATTCATGCACATATATTCTGTGTTACTTCGGCTAATCTTCATTCCTCTGCTTTCCAGTGCATGCCTCCATCTTTCTAACTGTTCCTCCAACTGCTCCCTGCTTTCACTGCAGATCACAATGTCATCTGCAAACATCATGGTCCACGGGGATTCCAGTCTAACCTCATCTGTCAGCCTATCCATCACCACTGCAAACAAGAAGGGGCTCAGGGCTGATCCCTGATGCAGTCCCACCTCCACCTTCAATTCGTCTGCCACACCTACAGCACACCTCACCGCTGTTCTGCTGCCCTCGTACATGTTCTGTATTATTCTAACATACTTCTCTGCCACTCCAGAGTTCCTAATCTTCCTCCCAACCACCAGAGTCATCTTACACACCACCATCCTATGCTGTCTAGCCACACTCTCCCCTACCACAACCTTACAGTCGGTAGCCTCCTTCAGATTACAGTGTCTGCACAAGATCCTGCATGCTTCTACCTCCGCTCTTGTTGGTCACTCTATGTTCCTGCCTCTTCTGGAAAAAAGTGTTCACTACAGCCATTTGCATCCTTTTTGCAAAGTCTACCACCATCTGTCCCTCCAAGTTCCTTTCCTTGATGCCGTACTTACCCATCACTTCTTCATCACCCCTATTTCCTTCACCAACATGTCCATTACAATCTGCACCAATAACGACTCTCTCTCTGTCTGGGATGCTCAGAACTACTTCGTCTAGCTCCTTCCAGAATTTCTCTTTCACCTCTAGGTCACATCCTACCTGTGGGGCATAGCCACTAATCACATTATACATAAAACCCTCAATTTCAAGTTTCAGCCTCATCAGTCGATCTGATCCTCTTTTCACCTCCAAGACATTCTTAGCCAACTCTTCTTTTTAAATTAACCCTGACTCCATTTCTCTTCCCAGCTACACCATGGTAAAATAATTTAAACCCTGTCCCTAAACTTATAGCCTTACTGCCTTTCCACCTGGTCTCCTGGACACACAATATATCAATCTTTCTCCTCATCATCATGTCAACCAACTCCTGAGATTTTCCTGTCATAGTCCCAAAATTCAAAGTCCCCACATTCAGTTCTAGGCGCTGTGCTTTCATCTTCTCTTTCTGACAAAGAAGCAGCTTTCCACCTCTTCTTCTTTGGCTTCGACCCACAGTAGCTGAATTTCCAAGGGCGCACTGCAGGTTGACGGCGCCGGTGGCGGACGTTGTTAACCCGGGCCACGACCGATCCGGTATGGAATTCTTTGGATGAACGCTCATATTTGTTTGGCAAAGTTTTAAGCCGGATGCCCTTCCTGACGCAACCCTCTGCATTTATCCGGGCTTGGGACCGGCCTACAGTTTGCACTGGCTTGTGCCCCCCATAGGGTTTGGAAAGAACGACAACCCCAATTCCAATTCCAAATTGGCGGAAAGAACTACAACCCCAATTCCAATGAAGTTGGGACGTTGTGCAACAGGTGGCAAAAACGACTGAGAAAGTTTAGGAGTGCTCATCAAACACCTGTTTGGAACATCCCACAGGTGAACAGGCTAATTGGGAACCGGTGGGTGCCATGATTGCTTCCCTGAATTGCTTTGTGAACAAGTGCGGGAGAAAATAGTCCAACAGTTTAAGGACAATGTTCCTCAACGTGCAATTGCAAGGAACTCAGGGATTTCTTCATCTACGGTCCATAATATCATCAAAAGGTTTCAGAGAATCTGGAGAAATCACTGCATGTAAGCGGCAAGGCCGAAAACCAACATTGAAAACCAACATTTCCCACCTCTGTAGGTAGTGTATCTGTTGACGATAAGGCATGATTTTCACATTTTGAATTGAACTACTGAACTTTGTGGACTTTTCTATGTGGACTGTCTGCCACCTGTTGCAGATGTTTCTTCTAATTTATTGAGACACACCTGTAAATGTACAGTTCAGTGTTTTATTCAGTTATACATAAGCAGTAGGCTATTTGTGCATCTAAACATTGGGACCGAAATGGTATTTAAATTAGTCTTAGTCAGATGTGTCAAATATGTGTAAACATTTGCACAGCAATCGTGGAAAGTTTAAGTTCAATATAACTTGTGCATCCAAACAGTGTTATAGTTACCTAAACAATTATTCTTCACATGCTCAGTAAACAGAGGTTACAGTTACAAAACAGCAATACTATACCCTTAGTTTTACATTAATATAATAAAATATGTTCAAAGTGGGACAATAATTGTTAGCTATACAGTACACAAGAGTGTAGTTTTACAGTAAGACATTATTAGTAGTTTGTACACTACACAAATTAACAGGGTGTCCACAAAGTCTGTCAAAATTGTAAAAATGATTAATAGACATTATGGACACCCTGCACATGTGACACCGGGACAACAATATTTCATGGTTGAATATGTATCCAAGAAGCAATAGAAACATGCTACATGGTAAAATATGCTTTCTTTGCGTTCATCTACAGTCGTAAAGAGCACTTGCAATTTCAAGTAGAATAACTTCAAGCAAAGTGTATCTGAAACATGTTTTCATTTAGCGGCTAGTGATGAGAAAGTACAGCAAGCCATCATCGTAGGCACGTCACCCTTTTCACTGAACCCTGGAATTGATCCATCCGCTTATCCTCACCAAAAACAAAGCAATTAGCAACCGAATAAGAAGCGTTTTACCTGCATCATCGACCGGGGCCATGTTCGTAGTGGACGAATCCAAACGTACTGTCGCTCTTGACAGCCAGTCAGGCGCAAGTGGCGTGCGGCGCTCCGTTGTGCGCCCTGCGGCGGCGCGGTTATATAACAAACAGCTTTACGTAACCCACTCACGTCTGGCACTGGCAACATGATTAAATGACGCACCGCGAGCAGATGCTTGCAATCCTTCTCGTTTTGGCACATTTTTGCTCTTATACGAGGGTAAGGGGTATTATTTTAAAACTGTCTTTCCATACAGTTATTTTAAATAATGTGTAAAAAATGTTAAAGTATTAAAGTAGCCTAATTGTGTTGTGCATTTGTCAGTTCTTATTTTCTATAGTGCATGCATAAAATGTATTATCGATCAACAAAATAACATGAAAAATAGCAGGGATTGTGCAGTAACCGATGCTTTTGCTTGGAAAAAGAGTACTTTCTCTGTGTGTAAATAAAGACAATGAGGATTTGAGAGCATTCTAAATTTTATACAAAAGATACACAAAGAGCAAAAAAAAAAAAAAAAAGTGCAGCATTCAAATGATGTGTATTAAAAAGCACATATAGAGAAGGCTTGTGTTGCGTTAGCAGTTTTGTGCTCATACAAAAGCTATGCACAGGTAATTCAAACATAAACCTGGTCCTCAATTGTATTCATATGCATCACGTTGGTAACAAAGCAGTGTATCTCATCAAGGCATACGGCAGCAAATCAGTTCGGTACCATCATGATAGAAGTAATACGTCATTGTGCTTTTGGAGTACTGTAGTATGCTTATTAATGTTATTATTGAGGAGACGTAACATTCAAGCAGATGCGTTGAAGACACCGTGGAAGTCGTAGGGCATGTTGACAGGCACAGTGGCTCTTCCCAACTCCTCAAACGTCTTGGCATTCAAAACCAGAATGAATGTGCTTTGATTCTAATGTTGGAGAGAGAAAACCAAAAGGTTTTTGTGGGGTGGACCGGACCGCACACCACTCGTGTTGTGTAATGCTACTTTTGAGAGTTGCACAAACCTTTCTGTAATCATCAGACAGTGTTTATTTCAAGACATATTGATATGATGCTGATTGATTGTCACTCATTAAAACACTAATCTGAACCCAGAAAATGAGTGCCGTACAATACCGATACAGCCATGCAAGCTGAAGTCGGAACACGTTGTAGTTTACCACTAACCTAGTGGACACAGATGTGTGCCTCTTTTAACGTTGTTCCGTTTCATCTCAAGGAGAGGTGAAGTCGTTCACCTCCAATGTGACAATGTGACAAACCTCATAGGAGCAGAAAGAGAACTGAGGAAGGCTCTGGCTGCTCTGCATCATACGCAGACGCAAGGAGCATTGCAGCAGAATGGATTCAATCGGTGCTCCACTCCTCTAGCAGGTTTACATCATGGTGGGTTTGGGGAACGTGTAATTTGCTTGGTGAGAAGGGATCTCATGGCAGTTATTCCACAGCAAATATTGGATTAGGAAAGACTTCATATAAATCATACATACACATCGCCAGACTGTCAAATGATCTTGAGCCACTCAAGCCCAACCACATCCTCCTTTTGTGAGGAAAACCATCATTGCCACAAGGATTGTTCGGACCACGTGACATGTATGGAAAGCGAAGATGGAAGCAAGTTCAGTACATCTCTGATCGGTTCTGGAAACGGTGGCTACGGGACTACCTACCTTTGCTGCAGGGAAGGCAAAAATGGAACCCAAAAAAAAGACTACAACCTAGAGATATTACAATGAAGCCCTCTATGCTCTACCCCGTCAGGCTCTTGCCAACTCAAAAGATTTTTGGACACTTTCCAGGATAAGAAAGGATTTGTGCCCTTAGCGCATTTGCAGACTATTTTAGTAGCATTGAGAGGACTGAAACTTCACCTGCTACCAGAGACTGCAGATCAATGTGTTATATCATGTTATAAATACAATACAATTGTGGTCAATTGTGTTCATGTTGTCTCCCTGTTGTACATTTCTGAATTACTATGCAAGGTGCCCCCGCAAGGGCCGTGTATAGGCATGTAGGACACTAAGTTGTCCACCAGGGGTCGTGTTTCTGTCACGTGTACATAATTGGCAAGCTCTCGGTGTTTAGCTAGCACGTACCACAAGTTGTTGTTGTTGTTGTTTTCGTAAGTACTCACGAAAGGACGCCAGGCTAAGTATATGTTTGTTTTGTGATTTATTGAGTTTCTAAAAATGTGGACACCATTTGGAATTCCGTGTTGCACACTGAAGACCAGCAGCTAACAGTGTGAAATAAAGATCCTTAAAAAGCAACGGTGACAAAGGACTCGTTATTTCACGAGACACTGCGAAGCAGGAGAGAGCAGCAACCTGTCTAGAAACCGTTCAGTGGCTTTAAGTTACACTTAACCACTCACTTAAATTAGTCTGCGCCTGATCGCATCTATGCATAAGTTAAAAACACACCAAATTGGTGTGACCGTCTTTTGCCTCAATCTTTCACCTTTTCATATTTTCAGAAACTCAAATTGTATCGTTTTGTTTTCAAAAGTATTGTTAAGTAGTATTAAAGTATTATTTATATTACACTCTGCTTCAGTTTGATGCTCTTTAACCTGTACTAAAAATGTTATAACTGCCTACATTAATAGTTTGAACCCTTAGGATAACACACAAACTATGAGCCCCCCCAAATAAACAAAAAACAAAAAAACAAAAGACAAAGTAAAAAAGATTTTTTTACTTTGATTTCAAGAAAAATGCACTGGGATGCTTGTGTGTATGTTGCTACTACGCAAATAGTAAAAATACCAATGACTACTTTCCTATTATCCATTTGATTACATTTTGGACTCATTGATACACAGATACATTCATTTTTTTTAATAAATACTAAATCGCAAACATCTCTTTAGTTTTAGTTTGGCACTTGCTGTACCTTGAGCCTAACTGTTACCAGCTAGCTTCTACCACTGCCAATAGCCATCTGGAACTTTATCTGCATAAACGTTTTGAGTTTATCGCCTCGCTTTCTGCGGCGTCAACCCCACAAGGAGTCTCGCCCGCCTGTTGGACCTCTACTGGAATCTTCCATCACGCTGCTGTTTGCTATCGAGATGGCAGGATAGCAGCTGGCGGCCAATGCTAGCTACTCCTCCGCTAACATGCCGCCATAGAAAGAGCAGATATGGAATTTTGTGGTGTTGCAGAAAGACAACAAAAATATGTGGATCGTGGCGAATAGGTGAGTGTTTCAGTGAATAGCTGTCCCTTTCACATAGTTTGCAAATGGTAAATCGCAAAGAGGTGTGGGTGGGGCTTCACTCTCCTGTACGTGAATGTGCTGATGAATATTAACGACGAGATTCTTCCTTGAACATATTGAGTACGAGAGGATCCGCTCATGCCACATCAGTGCAATGGTTCCCAAGCAGTGGCGATGTTATCTTGTGCAGATTGAAGTTACATGTAGTTGACTTTTGGCTCACAAAAAGCACACACTGCATTGAAACAATATTCAGCCTTGTTCAAACATATTACCTGCGAAGGGGAGAGAACCACAGAGAGGATGACCCCGTCGTCTTCCTCCACGGCGTCCGGTGAGGGCACAAACACCGGCTGCGATGGGAAGAGGCCCTTCTGGTACCAGACCTGAGTTGACATTGGAATCAGTCGTACTTTCTTAGAGCAGCAATTACTGTAACGGTCAACAGAGCCTGGCATATTGGGAAAGAACAGAAGAACATAAAAAAATGCAAATGCTTGGATTAAGTGAGATTATTTTGAATGATTTTTTTTTACTAAAGCGTTTGCAAAAAGAAATAGCCCTAATTGTTCAACTTTAAACTCTACTTGTATCACCATCTACTGTAAGTACTGGTATTTGACATTTTATCTGTTTGTTTTTGCATATTGATGTTGCAGTTTTTTTCTCCAAACCAAAAGTAATAAACCAGTGACTGTACACCGTTTTTTTAGTAGGGCTATATGATATTCAGTATCCCACTTCGTCTTCTGTCACTTTGAATGCTGAGTAAATCAACCGCAAGATACTGTTGTATGTAAATGTGCTACCTTTTGAGATTAAAACTGATGCATGGGTAAACACATGCCAGTTGGGCAATTGGATAATGTAAATAAACAACACTGCCAGAGCTGCACAATGAGTTATAGCAGGTTTATGAATGTTAACATATTAATGTTAAGCATCATCAGCACCTTTGCTACATGTGAAAGACCCAGGTATTGTTTGGCTCAATATTGGTAAACTGTCTCTGTTTGTTAGAGAGATTACAAAAAAACAACAACTTTGTGGCTAGGTAGTGCATTTGGTACAAATTATTTTCTCATGAAAAAAGCATGAACCTTGCCCTGGAATGCAAATGAGCCTGACTGTTAATTCCTAACAGTTTAAATCATTCTCTATGCACCCGGAAATATCATACTCACTGCTCGACTGGCAGAGGCTAGAAGAATTTACTTTCTCTTTCCTTCATTTGAGTCACCGAGGAAGCATACGCCTCACCCTAAAATGAAAATATGGCTGAATAGACTTACTGTATGCCATCCTCTGTGTATTTTGTGGCTTGTGTTTCTGTGTTAGGTTTGTTGTTTATGTTGTGTTTTAGTGACAAGAACCGTTGCATTAGGAGTCAAACTGCCAGTCTTGTCTTATTAGCAGCCACAAATAAAATGGTTACTAAAGTGAAAGTGTTTGACAGCAGCGTAAGAAACCTCTGAATCTCTATTATTGACACAGATTGTGTTCCTGTGAACAAAGTTGCATTGCATCATGGGAAAGGCCACACATAGCATGTACTCGCCTTTAGCGTCTTGTCGTTCAGGTCCATCTTGAGAAGTGAGTCTCCAAACAGGTGTCTGAAGCCGCAACCGTAGAAATAACGATAAGGCCTCGCGTTGTATCGCTCATAGTTGATGTGAGGCAACTCCAGGCCGCCGTACTGGTAGAGGTCATCGCCGTGGAGATCCTCGTGTTGGCAGAACACCTGATGACAAAGAGCGGATCAACTAGCAATGCACAGTCAGCACAACTTCAGTCTATGGGTTCAGCTGGTGTCAGCTGCGAGTTTAAGGACTGAAGGAAATGAAGACACAGTTTTGTTTTGGCTTAACTTCATCTATGTCTCTGCGCAACCCTAATGAGGATAAGCCTTTGGGAAAATGGACGCATACGTAATGGATGTCTACTTTTATTGCTGGTTAAAGTTGCATTGCTGACTCTCGAATCAGATTTACTGAAATACATACATATTAATACCTAAAATAACTGAACTCAACTGAAGTCTTTTGAGTGCAATTTAAAAACAATTGTAGCTGAAACAGTGCAGTACATAAGTACACGAGAGTCTCATGCAGTGTTGAAGGCCAAGGAACACAGAAAAAGGCGTATCCCCTCTCGCTTCCGCTTCAACATCGGTACCTCCAAGAGCAGCGGCTCAGCTGACCTGAAGCACCGGGGCAGGAGTGTAGGGTTGGAGCAGGTCAGAGACGTAAGGCAGAACGAGACCATTTTGGGATTGGAAAACTTCAAATGAACTCTGAAGTGCATGGGCAGCCAGTGGAGGGACCAGAATAGGACTTATGTGCTGCCTTTTACGTTTTCCAGTTAAGAGCCGAGAGGCAGCATTTTAAACCAAGTTGGAGAAATTTGAAGGGAGGACTGGCTGACTCCAAAGTAGAGTGCAAGATCCAGGCAAGATGTGATAAAGGCATGGATTACAGTTTGTGTGTCTGTTTTTGCTGTGCCAGAAAATACTCAAAGAGTTAAGTAGCGAGAAATGAATCCCAATTTACCTTAGCGTTGCTGGTTTTGACGCACGTTGCTGAACTGGAAGGACGAGTATTCAAGTTTTGGTCAGTCGGCGTGTCATCGGTCACGTGAAGGGGTAAAACAAAACGACGAGGGAGAGCTCTGCTCATGCTGTTGTACACCTGAATGGAAAGAATACCACCTGTGTACTTTTTTACTTTCTGTGTATATAAACAGATCAACGTAATGTACAAAGAATTAAGAGGAGCAATGAGTAAATGTTTCCGTTAGAGCGACCTGACCTCATCTAGCGCTTCCCCCGACTTGCGTAAATTCTGAAGGAAGTAGATGTCGAGCGCTCGGCTGTCGTCCAAGCAACACAGGTCCAGCATCAAGAACCCATCCTCTTCAAAGGCGTTGATCTGATGGAAATTGGCGAAAGCTTTGGTGTAGTACTTCACATGGCTGACCTGAGGAGAGGAGAGCACATTATCAGACTAATATCCAATTTGGAGATTGCTCGTTTCTGACTGCTACCTCTCACCTGGCCAGTACGCTTGTGGATGAGGTGCAGGACGGTTTTCATCTTGGGGTCCCAGTAGATGGCCTCACAGAGCGCCTTGCCCCTCATTACGCATGTGAGTAGCTTCATCAAGTCTATTTTAATTGGCTGTTCAATGAACACCACGTAGTTCTCCGACATGGCTGGAGGGTAGAGGGGTGTTCAGATGAAGCACCAGCTGTACCAGCCTCCATGTGCTGACTCACCGAAGCTGTGGTAGTAGGAGGGCTGCAACTTGTTTGCAGGTTCGATTGAACAGAGAATTTTGGCGCCTTGCAGGGTGTCTTCTGCGTTTGACTTCTCAGGAGGTACACAAATGATGTTGTACGTGGCTCCTGAGCAAGTCACAATGTTCAATCAATCACATTAGCCTTTATTCTGTATAGAGCACCTTACATACTTCTTTTATATTTGCTGCATTTAACCATAGGTTAGGGTTAATGTTGTGCTGGTGTTTTTTCGAGCTAGGAAATGCTTCAGTTGCTCAGACAGTACCACTGTCCTCTGTTTGGACTGGAATGAGAGAAGTTAGGTGTTGTGTCATGCAAGGTGTCGTCCCCCTGGAATTAGTAGGGTACAATATGTTACAATATATTTCTCTTATGATACAAAATCGATCTGAAATTCTTTATGCCTGGCCAGGAGCGCAGCAGATCAAAACCTCTGATCCTAGAATCGCCCCTTGGTCTATGGTTTTGTTGTGGATGATGATGTGGTGGATGTTGGCTGAAAATGGCTCCAGAAAAGGTTAGAATTGTCAATAAAAACCAGATGTGGAGACTCAGTCTGGTGAACTTCCCAATTCCATAACCAAGGGGAAAGAAAAGTCCAGAGAGAAAATTGTTTATACTTGTTTGTTTAAAAGATCAATAAAGTCTCGTTTTAAACATTGACTTGTCACAATGTGAAGATACTTTTGGTGGAGCGACTTACCTTTTCTTCCATAGGAGTTGCCTATATTGAAGCTGGTACCATCAGGGTCGTAGTGAGGGTGGGCGGATGCTGCATTAACGGCAACAAACGTGCTCCAGTCAACCTACAAGGCCATAGCAGCAATAATGATGGACAGTTCAGTTTTTCATTGAGATCACTAATGATTGATATTTTGTTATACATTCATTCATCTTCCGTAACGGTTATCCTCACTAGGGTCGCGGGTGTGCTGGAGCCCATCCCAGCTATCTTCTGGCGGGAGGCGGGCTACACCCTGAACCGGTCGCCAGCCCATCGCAGAGCACATGTAAACAAACAACCGTTCACACTCACATTCACACCTACGGGCAATTTAGAGTCTTCAGTTAACCTTGCATGCATGTTTTTGGGATGTGGGAGGAAACCGGAGTACCTGGAGAAAACCCACGCAATGAGGACATGCAAACTCCACACAGGAGAGGCCAGATTTGAACCCGGGTCCTCAGAACTGCGAGGCAAATGTGCTAACCAGTCGTCCACCGTGCCGCCTTTTGTTATACAGTTCAGTAATTATTAATATGGGGCAGAACAGTGGCCTAACACGTTTGTCTCACAGTTCTGAGGTTCGGGATTCAAATCCTGGCTCCAGCCTTCCTGTGTGGACTTTCGTATGGAAATCCCAGGGAAATGATTTACGACCTGAGGGACTAGACAGGTCCCCAAGGCGCCCGCTAAGTGGTCGTACTTTCTATGCTCTTAATCACCTTGAAACTCAGTAATGCACAGTAGTACTGTACACTGTGTACATTTTATTCTTTGTAATGTGTTTTCATAGACATATATATATATATATATATATATATATATATATATATATATATTTTTTTTTTGCAGTTGAATGTTTTAGGCTAGGAAATGTTTATTTTACCAGAAAAAAAAATTATTCAGCATAGACTCAAAATCCCGCGATATGGTGAATGATGTGCAATATGAATATGAAAATGCACTGAATCCACAATAAGTGAACACTGTAGTTGAGTAGCATTGAGTGGCATCGCTGGGTGTGCGGTGGGCTTGTTGAGAACAAGCTGTGTTCCAAACGTTTGAAGACATCAACTTCATCCAGTCGAAACAAACACAGAAATATTGATTTATCCGTGATGGACATGTTGTACCTTGATACTAAATTGTTGTACTTTTAATGAGTTCTTACTTCGTCGACAGTGTATATTTCTACCTGTTCCAGTGTTTCTAGGTTCTCTGGGTCCACTCTGTGCATCAAGTTGGTTTCTGTGCTGAGATAGTAGTCTCGCTTATATTTCACAATGTTGACATTGCCATTGTCTGTTGGCTCTGGAACAGACAAAAACTCAACGTGACCATGTTTCTTATAGTTAAAGCTTGCAGCCAGTGCACATTGGCATCTTTCTGGCATTCCACAGGTCACTACTCTGAGACAGCTGGTAAACAAATGACTGCTCCATTCTCTAGTTCCCTAAATGTATCCCAAAGATGCTTGATGGGCTTCTTCCACACCAAACTCCTCCAAGCATGCTTCTCTGTCCCTTGGGGCTCAATCACAAAATGGCTTTCCCGTAACTCTTCTAATATGAGTTAGGTGCATTGAATCGAGTGAACTAGTTTGGTTAGTTGAAACTGTGTCTTGTGTAATTAAGCCACTGATTCAGAGATGTCTTGATCCCTAAATCGATAAAGAATCACAGTTTTTCAGCTGTTTTGTCCTATAAAAGATCAGCAGAATGTACTAACAATACGATTGATATGTTGATACTCACTTATCATATCAAAGCGAGAGAAGAATCGCTGGAGGATGTTTTTACACGGGTCGGACATGCTGACAGTACCAATTTCTGACACCATGATGCGGTCCTGTTCGCTATTTTTCTTGTAGGCGTTGCTGCGCAGGAAGCGACTCATGTACGTCACCTGGCCTTTCTCTATCTTGAACTTGTGGAGCATGGCCATCCCGTCAAACCAGTGGTTGAAGCTGTTATGGAGGAAAGGCATTACGGTGTTGGCCCATGAACTGACATACAGTGGGTACGCAAAGTAGTCAGACCCCCTTCAATCTTTCATTGCAGTCATTTGCTAAAATCATTTAAGTTCATTTTTTCCCTCATTAATGTGCACACAGCACCCCATACTGACAGAAAAAAATGGAATTGTTGACATTGTTTGCAGATTTATTAAAAAAGAAAAACTGAAATATCACACAGCCGTAAGTATTCAGACCCTTTGCTCAGTACTTAGTAGAAGCACGTTATCGTGCCGTCTCTGGGAGTCTCCAGCAGTTCTCGGTGACGTCGCAGAGACTAATTCAGTCCGTGACCGGGGAGACGTCTCGTGAGGTCTCTGTGGCGTCTCGGAGACTTGCCGGTGACTGAGGGGACACATCACGGCGACTTCTGGGCAACTTGGTCTCCGTGAGACGTCGCCACGGCGAGAGCGCCCCAAAAATATTTCAGTCTCCTGAGTCGCCGCGACGTCTTCGCCAGTGAGATAGGCCCTTTTGCATTGGCTTAGGTTTTTGCCGTCAAAACAACATGTCCTCATTGTTCTACGAATGTTGTGTACTGACAAAACAAAAAATGCTAAATTCGCTAAGAATTTTTTTTTCAGATGAGATGGAATTGTTTTCAATATCATAATCTGATTGTTTTTAGGCTGGTACACAATGCATTTGCCATAAATCCTTATTGGAGCGGACAACGTCAAACAATTCTCTTAACTAAGGCCGTGGATGGGAAAAATCTTGCGTCGTTTTCGTAATGTGCCGTTCTTCATGTTCCTCCAGTTCGCCGCCTTCGCCGTCTTTTTTCCACGTCAACTGTGGTTGACTTTACCTCTCTCTATTTACAGTCGATCCGTTTTACGTGTCGTTATTAGTAGCGGTTGAAAAAAGTAACAAGCCGATCTTGCCGAAGCAAGAAGTAAAAAGTACAAATATCTGTTTCAGGTAGCAAATGTAAAAAGTCAGAAAAGTAAATACTCACACAGAAATATGTACAGAAATGGAACATTTGTTACTTCCCACCACTGAAAATATCATCAGTATCATTTATGTATGAATTTTTACCTTCGTGTTGTCGCTGCCCAGCGCTGATGCCCTTTTATGTACAATTTGGGTGTTTGCGCAACTGGGTTGTTCCACTTGTTAAATGTAAATATGATATATGGGTCACTTTTTGGACATGCGCATGTAAATAGATATGGAGATGGCCTCTAAATCAGAATTGAGCACTTGGACCTGCAAATCCAGCCGAAAACTGCTTTTCACGATTGAACTCACTGCGTGTCTCCAAACTCAAACTTTGCCGGGCCGTTTCGGAGCAGGCTGCCATTGATCCAGTGGGGAATGGTTCCTCGTACGTCGGCAGGGATCGGATCAGGGGTCTCCTCCACAGAGCGGACCAGAGGAGCGATGGTCTCCAAACCCTTCCCAAGTCCTGCATGGTAATATGTGGAAGGAGTAAATACATAACCGGGAAAAGTTCTTCTGGTATAGCAGTGTTCCCCAACCTTCTTTGCACCGCGGACCGGTTAAGATTCGGCATTTTGGGATGGCGTGCATATATTATATATATATACACAAAACCCCAATTCCAATGAAGTGATTTCTCCAGATTCTCTGGACCTTTTGATGATATTCTGGACCGTAGATGATGAAATCCCTCAATTCCTTGCAATTGTACGTTGAGCAACATCGTCCTTAAACCGTTTGACTATTTTCTCCCACACTTGTTCACAAAGAGGTGAACCTCGCCCCATCTTTGCTTGTGAATGACTGAGCAATTCAGGGAAGCAATCATGGCCCCCATCTGTTCCCAATGAGCCTGTTCACCTGTGGGATGTTCCAAACAGGTTCTGGATGAGCATTCCTCAACTTTCTCACTCTTTTTTGCCACCTGTCCCAACTTTTTTGGAACGTGTTGCAGCCATCAAATTCCAAGTTCATGATTATTTGCTAAAAACAATCAAGTTTATCACTTTGAACATGAAGTATCTTGTCTTTGTAGTGAATTCAATTCAATATAGGTTGAACATGATTTGCAAATCATTGTATTCTGTTTTATTTATGTTTAACACAATGTCCCAACTTCATTGGAATTGGGGTTGTATATATACAGACACACACATACACACGCTTGCCTCGCTTCTGCTTCGTCCTTCGCCGTTCGTTGCGCGTCCACTGTGGGCGCGATGCAGGAGTAGGGCTCGGAGTTGTTGTAGGCAGCCAGAACAGACTGCAGTTCCGTAGCTTCTCAATGAGAGTAGACTTTGAACTCCGTAAAAGTAGTTCTGCCTATGTCGAGCAGCAACCTACGACCGTAGTATCTGTATCAGAGCGGACTTGGTGCGTGAGAGTTAACTGTTGCGAAAAACCCGTATTTTAAGTAGGACTCCTGATATAGTGTTGTTTCGTTCGCGAACGTTTCGTTCAAAAGAACAAATCTTTTCAGTTAACGTAATGAGCTGAATTAGTTTATGAAATGATTTCCTTCTTTGAGCTCTGCCGCCGTTAGCCAGCCCGCTCGGACCGGAAACAGAAGCGTTCGAGCCGGGCGGGACCGAAAAAACGGAAGCGTTCTGTGCAGTCTCGACGTGTCAATTGAGACGCGCGGCTGTTGCGGCGGAGGAGAGACGGTCAATTTTCAAAATAGAACACATTGACACGTGAATTGCCATACAACAGAAATGATAGAAATTGGTCATTCTTTCTCTGCGTCCCGGTAACAAATGCCTCATGGCCCGGTTCCGGTCCACGGACCGGTGGTTGGGGACCAGTCATGATCGATAGATAGATAGATAGATAGATAGATAGATAGATAGATAGATAGATAGATAGATAGATAGATAGATAGATAGATAGATAGATAGATATCTACCGTATACGTGTGTGTGTGTGTGTGTGTGTGTGTATCGTCGGCTCTAAAACATGGACTAAAAAAACTTTGATATGTATGCACATGTTGACGATATAGTATAATTGAACCACTTCTTCTTACCCGCTTCTTATAGTTAGCTGAGCCGTGTGTGTGACATGCCAAGTCACATATGGTACATGCAATGAAAAACATTTGTATAAAATGAAGGAACCCCATTTTAAGAGACGTCTCGTTGCACTGGCATGTGTGCAAATGTTTGGCCAAACCTCAGTTCCATTATTCGGCTACATTTTCAGGATGACTGAGTGATTCTGATGAGGACACCGAAGGCCC
Organism: Phyllopteryx taeniolatus; assembly: GCF_024500385.1. Lineage (NCBI taxonomy): Eukaryota > Metazoa > Chordata > Actinopteri > Syngnathiformes > Syngnathidae > Phyllopteryx > Phyllopteryx taeniolatus. Next base: position 2,276,182 of record NC_084518.1, on the reverse strand, counting down.
TGTCTAATAACTGACCCCGATACCATACCAATACCAAAAAATGCAAAGTTATAATGACAATGCAGAATGGAAGTATCTTACCTGCATTATTGAGCGGGTACATGATCGAGTGCCAGTCAGACGTGAGTGGTGTGGTGCAGCTCTGCATCCTGCGGCGTTATTAAATAATGTCATCTCTATTACGTCATCCGCATTACCTATCGGGCTTGGCACGATAATCACGGGTAGATGCTTTCATTCCCGGTTTGCTAGCGACTAAACTCGTTTAGTCACATTCGTTTGCTGTTTGGCTATGTGACGTAATGTATAATTAAATACAAAGTTGTACTGTATAAACCAGTATATTGATGATTGTATTAAATAAACGGTTGCCCCTAATTACATTAATGATAAATGATACAATTGAACGTGAAAGTGAATTGTTTAATAAACGTATTTTACATCAAATGCAAAAACATGACTAAAACAAACCATTGTAATTTTGTATTAATTGTTAATTACAAATAATATAATTATTACAATTAACTAGTTTATACAAAATGTGTACAACAATATTAGTAACATAAAACTATTCTACGTGTTTTTATTTGATTCTATAATTGGTTAAGTAATTATAATTGCAATTTTTATGAATACAAATGAATACATTTTTTTCCTGAAATAAAAAAATATAATGAAAAGCAAACATCCCTTTCCAACGCGGTTTCACCTGTCCCTAACAAAGTGCTCGCTAGATTGTAGCACGTGTGTTGCTCGGACCTCCGGAGCATGTTGTCTTCTGCCTGCGTGATTCTTAGCTACCGAACCGGTTTTGACGACATGTTCTTTCCTCTTCGGCGTTGTTTTCCTCACGTTCTGCGGGCGGACTACTTTCGTGGCAAAACGTTACTTTTCGTTTCATTTGTTCTTTGCCACGAATTGCATCTCAAATTGTCACCACCAGAGGGCGATGTTGAATGGTTTGCACGAGAGGGGTCAACTGTGATTGGCTCCGGCACACCCTGCTGGATGGCACTCCGGAAGACCTGCTGTATATCTGTGCCGTGCGAGTTTGAATTGAAATGTCTATTTTTTTTAATTTTATTATTATTATTTTTTTTTAACCATCAAAATATATAGTTTTTTTTTTTATTAGACATGTACAAATTTTAACATGACAAAAGTCATTGTAAAAAAATAAACGTTCTTTAAATTCAAATTCAGAAGGGACAGATATAAATCTCATTCCCCATGACCCCAATGAGGGCAAGCCTTATAGAAAATGCATGTGCGCTGTATGAGCATTTTCAAAATAGACTTTTGGTATAAACCCACATATGATGTTTTGAAACGGACAGATAGGCCAGGTCAATTGCAGATGAGGTCGGAAAAAAAGAACTAAAATGTGAATGTCAAATATGTACAATTGTTTTTTTTTAAATTATAAAATCATAATTATTGGTCATTATTTAATTCATGGGTTATAATTAATTTAATCATAGTTGGTCACCAATTACTTAATAAAATTAATTAAATGGTTCATTTGACGAAGATTTTGTTTTTTTCAATAATTATTTAATTAGATACTTGAATAACAAATGAATACCAATAAGTACATATTTATCAAATTTTCATTGACCAATTCGAGGGGGGGGGGGGGAAACTACATTTTTTAAAAATTACTGCAACAAATATTACAGTCTGTTCTAAATGGTGCAAATAGTGGATAACAACAGGCACTTGCTGCCATTAGTACAGCTGTCTAATTTGGGATGAAGGCAAACATGGAAAAAATAATAATATGTATATAATATTCAGTAGTCACAGTCGTAGAATATAGAAAAAGCATCGTGTTTTGTAAAGAATGAATACAAAGAGGAATTGTAATCTGGCAGGTAAAGTGGACACCTAAACCGAGTTGAGTAGACAAACAGGCTAATCCTCATAATCTTTGTTGGAGATTAAAACACAAGGAGGAAGCTCGCCTCAGTTCTAGGCATGAATCTCTAACTATCCAGGTGACCTTGTTTTTTTTTTTTTTTTTAAAGGTTTATCAGTGTGCAACGTGGTATTGATTAAGTTGTAGCCTACTATCAATTGATTGTCTATTTTAAAATAAACAAATTCATGTCTAAAGAGCTACACTTGCCTTTAAGAGGCCATTGCTATTGAGCTGCAAGTTCGTATCCTAACAATATTATAAAGTGACGTGTGAGGAACCATTTTTTGTAAGATAAAACATAGCACGCACACTCGTTTTGGGAGTTTGACTGATTGACGTTGTCATGACAACAGCAAGTGTCTCGGTGTCGAGGCAAAGCTCTCCCGAGAAGACTGTGCTGCTTTCAATTGCACTCGGACGTTTGAAGTTTTGAATGATTCAATCATTCATGTTGGTAAGCAAGTACAGGTAAATACAAAATACAGTTTGTAAATCATGATTTTATTTATTAGGGCGGGTGGAAAAAATCTAAATGTATCTGAGTATTGACACAAAAGGTTATGAGGTTCAGGGGGAAAGTTGTTTTTAAAAATGTTTCAATTTAGGTGTGGATTATTATTTTTTAAAATCATAATTTAGAAACTGCATGCAAAGACAAAATCAGAAATGGCCGGCACAGTAGACAACTGGTTAGCACATCCGCCTCACAGTTCTGGGGACCGGGGTTCAAATCCCGGCCCAGCCTGCGTGGAGTTTGCATGTTCTCACCGTGCCTGCGTGGGTTTTCTCCGGGCACTCCGGTTTCCTCCCACATCCCAAAAACATGCGTGCTAGGTTGATTGAAGACTCAAAATTACCCATAGGTGCGAATGGTTATTTGTTTCTATGTGCCCTGCGATTGGCTGGCGACCAGTTCAGGGTGTACCACGCCTCCCGCCCGAAGATAGCTACTATAGATATTATAGATATTTGACTACTTGACTCATCTGTCCTGTACTGAAAGTCATTGATGAAACCTGCAGTTAAAGTTGAATGAGAACTAAAAAAAAACCATATTTGTTAGCAGGCTACAGTTCATCTGTTGGCTACAATGCCTTCATCCAAGAGGTCTAATCAGTGGTCCCTGTCAGAGGTTCTGGGCCAGCGGAGACGGCTGTTAGGCCTCGGCGCTCTACTGGCCTGGTTGATCCTCTTCCATCTCCTTGTTAACGTCTGGCTCCTCTGCATCTTCACTAGTCTCCTGGTTGTCTTGGGAGGTTGGTTGGGATCGCGAGCAATTCTGGATGCCAACAGCCTTCTCCACTTGGAGCATTTCTTGCCGCTCGGTGGGGCGACTCCATCTCAGTGTTCGGCCGAACATGAGTGGAGACTCAATCACGAGATCCACAGCGCCGTCCACAAAGCGGTGCGGGATTTTGTGTCTTCCTGGTATCGCACTCTTCTGCCAGAGGTGGAAGGCGAGTTTGAGCGTGCGGTGCGCAATTCCATGCTGGAATCGGTGATGGAGCTGAAGGAGCGTGCAAGACATGTAGACAGAAAGGCCGTGGTCCAACGGCTTTTAGAGCTGTATGGCTGCCACCTGCAGAGCTACATGACAGCCAGGCACATGCTGCTGGAAACACAGCGAGAAGTTGAGAACGTTAGCCTTTGGCAGCTCTACCAGGAAGTAGACAGCCCTCATCCAGCTGTGAGCGATGCAGCCGCTGAGCTCAGGTACGCCAGAGCTCTGGTTAACCTCGTCTTGCACGTGCTTGTTCCGTACCCTCAGATGGAAACCAGGACCGGAGGGTACATGGTTACTGAACTCATTACCTGCAATGTGCTTCTGCCGCTAATAAGCAGGCTGTCTGATCCCGACTGGCTCAATCAAACCATTGTAGACGTCTTCACCAGGTCACAAAAACCACAGGATGGTGCCCTGTACAGGTGCGCGCTCCATGATTCGTGGATCACCTGTCTGTCATCTTCGGATCAAGCGAGCCTCGCGAGCGAGAGCAACTCTGATTTTCGTGAGCTGCTCAGCCCGATGAGTGAGGAGGACTTCTCTCAGTGCAGCATGCTGAGCCTTGAGACTTGCTCTGGGAAAGCTGAGAATTGCCACACTGGTCTGCTCACACCGTGCAAAGTCAACTGCTGTTCCCTCACGTCTGGTCATTACGCTCACCTCCCAGAGTCCAAGATGCTGTCACCGGACTCCCTGATGCAGTCCGAGACGGAAGATGGCATGACCAGACGCTTGTGTGAATGCGGTCCCTCAGCCAACTTCTGCAACACGATGAATCTAAACGACGACGCTGATGATTTTGGCTGCTTCGGTACGCTGAAAAATCTGGGGCCGAAGGCGGTGCCTGTGAATTTACCCTGGCCTGCTCAAGAAAAATCCCCAGCAGGGCCTTCAAGAAGACTTTGCCTCAGTCCCTTGAACTTTGACACTCCAAACAAACCATCAATGGGCATCCAGAATGTGCAAATTGCTGGAACAGTCAGTGCAAAGGAGCAGCGTGGTACTGGAACACATCCTTATACTCTCTACACTATCACGGTAACATTACAGGTCCACTTGTCTTTGGCGTCAAATGTGAAGATTGTTTTTCCTTCCACACAAAACAGCATTTTGTCTTTTGCAGTTTGAGACCGCAACATGCCCCGAAAGCGGTGACTTTTTGCAACCTGCAACCTGTCACTCGGTCAACCGCAGATACAGCGAGTTCCTCAACTTGCAAACACGTTTAGAGGAGAACCCAGAAGTGAAGAAATTTGTCAAGAGTGAGAAAAGATCAAAATCTACCTGGGGAATATCTTGACACATTTTGTCACTATTTCCAGCGACTGTTTTGTATTGCAGATGTAAAAGGTCCGAAGAAAATGTTCCCTGACCTTCCCTTTGGGAACACAGATGGTGAGAAGGTGGAAGCCCGTAAAGGCCAACTGGATACCTTCCTTAAGGTAGATATTGGCTTTCGACACTTCAGTCTATGACATCCCTAAGTGTACTGTATCACTGGAATTGTATTTGTTGATTTTATAGCAACTAAACAGCATACCTGAAACAGCGAGGAGTGAGGACATGCAGGAGTTCCTGTCTCTGAACTCAGGGGTTTGCACGTATTTTGGAAAAAGGCCTTTTGTCAAGTCAAGAATTGATAAGGTGAAAAGGAATTTGTGTACTGAGTGAATGTTATGGGGGGAAAATAGTGCCTTTGCAATGATATTATTATGAATATTTGAGTCTTCCACACAAACACTGGCTAGTGCAACCTAACTAAGCCTAGTTGCAAGAACTGATGAAGCCTGCTCGGATGAGAGGCGAAATGTCTTCTAACAGAAACAGAATAGTCCAGTTGCGATTGATTCAGTTCCCATCCATCCATCCATCCATCCATCCATTTTCCTCCGCTTATCCGAGGGCGGGTCGCGGGGGCAGCAGCCTCATTGCCCTGAGAATGAAATGACCTGGATGAATGAGAATATTCACAGCCAAGATATTAATACTCAGCTCTTAATGGTATATTATTTTGGTATATTGTGTTTACTATTGTGGTGCTAGTTTGGCGTAGTGTACAACTGTCGGGCTGCACGATATATTATTTGAGCGTTGTCATCACGACGTTCACATGCGCAAGTGCACTGCATGCATCATTACACCAATCAGAAGAGCACTGAGAAGAGTTAAACAGATTGTGAAACATTCTCCAAACAAGCGGAAAAACGCGCTCGCTTCAAGTTGTTTAGTTTTCACTCTCAGCTGTAGTTTACCATAAAACTGTCGCGTAAATCAAATAATTCAACAACAAAGGTCCGCTAACCTTAGCGAGAGCCGTTTCTATTCTGGTTACCTTATTTTGCTGCACAAAAGTTTGTCTGCACCAAAATGTTGAACATTTTGCTCAATGCTAACTGAAGCGAGCGCCGTTGGAAAGGCAGATTTTTTTAATGATTTTTTTTCTTTCAGTTCTGTTTTGGTCCTCATGAGATTATGCAATTGTACACGGTTATGTGGCCATGAGTGTGTATTTACGTAATCAGAGCATGTCGATTGAGCAGAAGTACATTTTATTTCTAGAATGGGATCCAATGTTATGTCCACCATAATTGTTATTACAGATGATGGAAAATGCTTTAGACACCTTGAAGACAGCCTTTCCTCACCCCGAAGCCGTGAGTCCAACAGAGGACCTTGAGGGAGACTCTGAAGGGAGAACACTGGACAACAGAAAGTACAGGTGAGACTTTTGAACATTTGTTACTGTACGTGTGACAGAAGTGTACCCATATCAATTCTGATTGCGGCCACATAAAACATTGTCTACTTATGTGTCTGTATTGTGTGAAATCATCGAAGCGTTCTTCACAGTTTATGGGGATAAAATGTTTGCTTTTGTATTCCCTGCAACAGGAGGCTCATGTTCCCGAGCAAAGTGTCTCCATCTCTCAATATACCCGACTTACATCCTAAAGTGACTTACTGCTTTAGTGAAGGCAGCCCTGTAAGTTCTCATCCACAATATACTACGATCAAATATGTCATATATGGATAGGAATGCATTTGAAACAGACAACAAGTGGATGAGTCGACCTTGCTACTCTGCATCGCCGCTTAAAGCTTGAAGTTGACGATTCGCTAATCGTTTTCCTTTTTGTTTCTATGCCGGTTCATCAAAATCTGTTCTTTTTATGTGAAACCGGTCCATGGTATAACAAAGGTTAGGGACCGCTGTAATGGGCTGAAGAAATAGCAACGAGGTCATCGATTAATAGACTTTGACTCAACTTTCGACACATTCGAGTTGACTACAAAAAAATATTTAGTCGTTCAACCTCTACATTTCTCCAATTCTTTCGAGGTGCTCAATGGCATGTCCTTGTCCAGACTGGAGAGCTTTGTCCTGGAGCAGGAACGACTTTTATGCGACCCCCAAGGCAGAAAACAAGCCAAGCAGACGGAGCTCATGGGCACAGACAAGGCGACGTGTGGCAAAATTCACGGCACAGGTATGGACTGCTACTCTTACCCACTATTCCACTGCACTGAACACAGGCATGATAGGAAAAAGTCACCCCGTGGTTGTAGTTTGTAGCGGTGTAGAATACTGCATCGTACAGCATTGTTTCGAATATTATTTGGACTAACTAACATTTCAAGTGAGTCTGCTGCTTCTACTGTTTTCTTGTGTAGTGCCACTTGAGAGCAGCACAACCCCACATTTTGCAGTTGCGTTCATTGAAAAGTACTATTAAAAGTCTTGCTGTGTCTAGCACCACTTCATTTATTATTCTTATTCTGATTATTTGATTCTATTTTCAGACACAGCCGTGGCAGATGTTGCGCTGAACATTTTGTGTTTGTTGATGAAGGACCAGTGGAGTTGGCTGTGCACTGAGAACATCCAGAAGGCCATCAGACTTATCTTTGGCACTTTTATTGAGAGGTTGGACTTAAATCTTTCATAAAGTTTTTGTTCCAGTTTAAAAACATCTATATCCCCCCAATTAATTCTATGAATGCTACACACATCATTATTCATACTACAGTATTGTTGTTAGGTCAAAAATATGTATTTTTCAGATTTTGTCAACCATATTGCTATTACACCAAATACATATATGTTTTTTAAAGTGATATTGTTCACCAATATCTTAATCAAAGATGGGATGATGATAATGTGGCATGACATTGCTGGAAGATCTTAGCACTCATCAGCCTGTAACTGTTCACAGCCACTAGGAGACATATTTGGTTTGGCATTGTTACAATATGCTGTGCATATTCAACAGTATTAAAGTACTCGAATACTGCTCGAGTGAAGTGGAAAAAAGGACAGCGACAGTCGCCGATGCAGTTTCGGCCGTTTTTTGAACGGGGCAAACACAAATACAAAATGACAACACTCGCAAGGAGCATGGAGCATTTGTTCACATTCAACTAACAACATAGTAAATGGTCAACGGACTGACTCCTGGCTCCAGATCACACATTAGGCCCCCCCAAGGTGTGTGTGTGTGTGTGTGTGTGTAACTTGTGGCATAATTACACTATATAAAACCGATGTTTCTTTACCTTCTCTTTTATTATTTTATTATACAACCCCAATTCCAATGAAGTTGGGACTTTGTGTTAAACATAAATAAAAACAGAATACAAAGATTTGCAAATCATGTTCAACCTATATTTAATTGAATACACTACAAAGACAAGATATTTAATTTTCAAACTGATCAACTTGATTGTTTTTAGCAAATAATCATTAACTTGGAATTTTATGGCTGCAACACATTCCAAAAAAGCTGGGACAGGGTCATGTTTACCACTGTGTTCCATCACCTTTTCTTTTAACAGCATTCAATAAACGTTTGGGAACCGAGGACATTAATTGTTGAAGCTTTGTAGGTGGAATTCTTTCCCGATGTACAGCTTCAGCTGTTCAACAGTCCGGGGTCTCCGTTGTCGTATTTTACGCTTCATAATGCGCAACACATTTTCAATGGGAGACAGGTCTTGACTCCAGGCAGGCCAGTCTAGTACCCGCACTCTTTTACTACGAAGCCACGCTGTTGTAACACGTGCAGAATGTGCTTTGGCATTGTCTTGCTACAATAAGCAGAGGCATCCGTGAAAAAGACGTTGCTTGGATGGCAGCATATGTTTCTCCAAAACCTGTATGTACCTTTCAGCATTAATGGTGCCTTCACAGATGTGCAAGTTACCCATGCCATTGGCACTAACACAGCCCCATACCATCACAGATGCTGGCTTTTGAACTTTGTGTCCATAACAGTCAGGATGGTTCTTTCCCTCTTAGGCCCGGAGGACACGTCGAGTCCACAATTTCCAAAAACAATTTGAATTGTGGACTCGTTGGACCACAGAACACTTTTCCACTTTGTGTCAGTCCATCTTAGATGAGCTCATGCCCAGAGAAGCCGGCGGTGTTTCTGGGTGTTGTTGATAAATGGCTTTAATGATTATTTGCTAAAAACAATCAAGTTTATCAGTTTGAACATTAAATATTTTGTCTTTGTACGGTATTCAATTAAATATACGTTGAACATGATTTGCAAATCATTGTATTCTGTTTTATTTATGTTTAACACAACATCCCAACTTCATTGGAATTGGGGTTGTATATTTTTATATTTATATTACAATACAGTGATATTTTTCTTAACTATAAATGTACAAAAAATGGGGGGCTGGAATAGATTAATGGCATTTCAATTCATTTCCATCCATCGATTTTCTGTCCCGCTTCTCCTCACTAGGGTCGCGGGCATGCTGGAGCCTATCCCAGCTATCTTGGGGCGAGAGGCCGGGTCGCCAGCCAATCGTAGGGCACATAGAAACAAGCAAGCATTTGCACTCACATTCACACCTACGGGCAATTTAGAGTCTTCAATCAACCTACCATGCATGTTTTTGGGACGTACCCAAAGAACCCAGGTCCTCAGAACTGTGCGGCAGATGAGCCGGCCGTCAACTAACTAATCGAATTCATCCGTCAAGATGCAACTGTACACACTTTTTTGTTTGAACTCTTTCCAGGTTATCGAAGCATTTGCTTGCAATTTTGAGTATAGAAACGACGACATTGTTGCGAGTAATGCTGCAAAAACTTGGTTTCCTTCCTACAGATGATCTTCTGTTGGGCCTTTTCTACAGTAAGGAGAGTTAAATGAGATACAGTGGACCACTGCATACTCGTGGATCGGTACCTGCATTTTCACCTATTCACGTTTTTTTTTCATTTCACATTTTTTTCAATTTTTCTTTTCATTTTTTTCATTGCTCTTTTTGTTTTAATTTTTTTTTTTTTGGGGGGGCAACCCCCTAAACGCTTAATGGTGATTTATCCCCACTTCTTTAAGAATCTTTGGGTTTTAAAAGTAAAAAAAAAAAAAATAATTCTACAATGCCAATGTAATGGGCATGATCCAGGATTTTTCTCTATTCGCAGTCCGGTGTGGTCTATATTCAACGCGAATAGCGGGGGTCCACTGTACTTCTGAATCTTGTATGGCATACGCTCATATTTTCCTTCCAAAAAGCAGATTCTTTTTTTTTTTTTTTTTTATTGTAAATGCAATGTGGATACCAAATTGGAAATGCAGATTTCAACAAGGGCATGTCTATGATTAACACTGGCCTTGTTTTACCACGTCTTTGGGAACAGCCCTTGTTTAGGCTCCAGTGTTCTGCTGTCATTAACATCACTGGCTTGCCTTTCAATGAGCATGTCACTGAGTAATTCGAGCTGCTGTTATGTTGTAACCTTCGTAAGCACGCTAGCTTGTGTTGCACCACTTTGCACGCATGGCTTAAAGATGTCACAGCGATGTCTTAAGCAGATAGTCCTGCAAATGTGACCCCAGTGCTCTACTGTTTTTTTCCCCCCAGATGGATGGACATCGGAGTGGCCCACCTGACCAGCGCACCCTGTTGGGTCATTTACCTTCAAGTGCTGCAGGAGGCCGTGTGGCCCGGAGGTGCTCTTCCCGCCCAACCGCAGCCGGAGCGCAGCACCGCTGAGAGAAAGGAAACCAAGGAGCGATGCCTGGAATGTCTCATGCAGCTACTTCCGGGTTTGCTGCGGCTCTAAGACGCATATTACAGCTCACCGAATGCTCGACACATTTTGCTTGACCGAGTCTGTCTGGTTTGTGTTGATGTTTGTGGCTGCAGAGCTCATCACTGACATGTTAGGCAGTGACAAGTACAGATTGAGCATGGAGACCATGCTGGAGTCTTTACAGGAACACCACATTAACAAGTGCGTATTCAAGCATTTGACTGCATTGTGATTTGATGGTGGTGTGATATGCTTTTGACATTTCCATATACATTGGGAGCTTGGATTTTGTGAATAACCCATTCCAAAAATTCTGACTAAATGGAATCATACGAAAACAAAAGCAATATGTCCAATTGGATATAATTCTCAGGTCATTGAATCGATCGCAACTGGACTGTTCCGTTTGTGTTAGAAGACGTTTGGCCTCTCATCAGAGCAGGCTTCATCAGTTCATGCAACAAGGCTTAGTTAGGATGCACTAGCCATTGTTTGTGTGGAAGACTAAACTATATATGCTCCAATTTGGAGGCATGCCCCACACCAGAATTCTAGAATTCTTCTTTTGGAATACAAAAAAGGGGGAGAGCCTTTAAGCCGCCTGGCCCAGAGGCCATCGTCGATCCATCGGAGTCGTTGAGTGGAAAGTCCCTCATTGATATTCCCTCTAAATTGGAGCATAAATAGTTGAGTTTTCCACACAAACACTGGCTAAGCCCATGAGAGGCAAAACATCTTCGATGTCAAGTTGTAATCCATTCAATGCCCTGAGAATGAAATGACCAAGATGAATGAGAATATTCACAGGCATAGGAAAGAATGTAAATCCAATTCCCCCCAAAAATATTCACAAAAAACATACAGAAAACAAAAGAAATGGATGGATCAACACGTTATGATACGTTATTGTTTGGAAAAGGTAAGCTGCCATTTTCATACTTTTAAAAAGTAAAAGTTCTGTCTTGAATTTGATAGTGATTCTTGTGTTCTTTATCAACTCTGTCACTTGGAACTTTCTTTGGCGCCATGCTGCCTGATTGAAGAGTCACACTCAATAAATGAGCACAAAGACGAAATGCTTCCGATGAACGCAGTGGGTGGGTGACGCTGACTCAAGAAAATCAAAGTTGCACATGCGCAAGGGAAACTTTCTGTGGCCACTCGATTCCAGGAAATCAGTGGCTGAGTCACGTTTGTAGGCAGATGAGTTCGGTGGGAAGGATCATTTTCAACTCTCCAAAAACTGGAACAAAATTTGGGTGAAAAAAATCCGAAAACAAATCGTACAAACAATAGGGCATCCGTAAAGCAAGTACTCTAACATACAGTGTATGAGAATGCAGATTGACATGGATCCAAACAATAATTTGGACTTATGTTTTAGTTTAAGATTGAATGATAAGCATTCAAAAGTACAATATTATATTTGTTCATCGTCTCTCATGTTTGTATGATTGTGTGCAGGCATCTCGTTTACTGCATCTGTGACCTGCTACTGGAGTTTCTGATACCAGAATCAAGCAATGATTCCTTCCAGAGGTCTCTTCTGCAGAGTCTATGCAAAGATACTCCTCCCTGATGGCCACATCTCACCACAGCTGTGTCACAGCTTGAAGTTGATGCCGACATGATGGATTCCGTGATGTAACTGCATAGAAGGACTCACTTGATTGCTCCATGTCCAAGAATCATACATTTTAGCTCTCTACTAACCTACTCGAAATCATTGTTAAGTTCAGCTCCTGTATATTGTGTATGCACACAAATGCGTATATATATATATATATATATATATATATATATAGTATGTTTTTATAATTGTGGTTTGCAGTGCATGAGAGCTGTTTTTAGGTCTTCTGCCCCTCATGTAACTGAATGGTTACTTTGTTGAATTGTTTTATTTGTTTTGTGTTGATGCCTCCAAAATCTTTCCGTTAGTTCTAAATGTTGAAGAATCATCTGTCAGTGAGATGAGGGCTGTGATTCATTCACTTATTCGTTCCAATTTCAAGACAGATTTGCATTTATACAGTACCGAAATGCATTTTGGAATTGTTCAAAGCTGCGAAGTGATTGAAAGTGAATCATTTTGGAATGTTGACCAGTTCATTTGAGGAGCAAACCAACTGCACTTAGCGATAACTTTCAAGTTGTGTGACTGAGTTGGAATGATGATTTTTTTTAATGAATAATTTATGAGTATGATTACAAAAGTGTGATTCGCCGAGGAATCTGCAAAGCATGTGTGAAAAGATGCTGGAAGTCCACTGAGCCAAGTGTTCTTTTCACCAGCAAAGTCAACGTCTGGTCCAGGCAGCCCTACAATCTTCCCATGATCTTTGGACCCTTTCCCCAGACAACGTCTTTGATAAAGTTTGAATAGTATTAAAAAATTGAAACTGTTCTCTGATCCATATGAGCCATACAACTGTAAGAATGTTCCTTCTATATATTTGACTTTAATTTTTAATTGAGATAAATGAGGAACAGAACTAACAGCATGTATGAAGTGTTTCCATACGGCAGCATAAATCACTTTTTAAAAAGCTGATTTCTCCAGCCCACAATATATAAACCCAGAAAACGGAGGTGAGGTGAGGGCAACCAGAACGCTATAAGTTAATTATGGTCCGCATAGTATGTGCAGCAACAAAAATCAACATAGTCAGTTGGTTGTAAAACAGATACGAGGTCACAAATTTCATCATGGCATCTCAAAAATCTCTCACTCCTGAGCAGGGGGTCACATGTCATAAAATTCACAGATTTGGGTCTCTTTGTTATGCCTCTGATTTTGTACCTTCTACGGATACTCATGGATACATGAGTATGATGATGATGATGATGATGATTAGTCGCAGTATTATGATTATTATGTTATTTGCTAACCGTCGTCGTCACGAATGTTCCACTGGATGAATGGACAGAAATTCCCACGGACACGCTCCAAAAGCTCCTTCCCGGAGGAATGGACGCTTTTATGGAAGCCAAGGGGATTTCCGCCTCCTTTGGTTGTAACGGCCAGGTGTTCCAATGCGGTCTTTTTAAGAGTGTGATTACGAGCGAATACTGTAAGACAAGACAAATGATGAAGAAAGAGTAGATCTCGGGTATTGCTTTTGAGCTGCATCCAAGTCCTCCCCTCTCTCTGGTACAGGATTGCATCAAGTGTTGGCTTTGCAGAGAAAGATTTTCTGAAACACATCTTGTTCTTTGCAATGTGTCTCAGCAGAAAGAAAAACAAAAGAAGAAAAACATCAAGCCGTGTTCCTTATGATAAGAAACACATTGGATTCGGATGAGGTTGTGATGTTATCGGCTCACGTCACCGTCTTACTGCCTTTTTGGACTGCTCATTGACACTTTCCACTGTAAAATAAGGGAGACTGCGAAGGGGTGGCGCTCCTCTTCATTTGGACATGACTTATGTTTAATATAACTCAAGATGAAAACAAAGTGCTCTTTGCTCCAAAGCGTTCAAATAGCAGTCATTTGGTTTGGTTTAATAGGGGAGAATTCAGTTATCACTGCCAAATTCGATCGCACTCACAGACAGAAAAGCTAAAAAGGTTTGCATGTTAACTTGGAGTTGTCCAGACTAGTCGATTTGTCGACTTTACTACTCCAAGAAGAATAGAAGAGAATGACCTTATAGACCTCAGTGTTTGATCCCTCACAGAGGATCGGATTGTTTAAAAACATATGGCGAAACATAAGGTGGGACGTCGACTAGTCGCTAATCACGTGTTTGATGAGGAGTGTGCTAAATCAAATTAGTCCGCCAGGTTCGCGAGGTTGTGTGCAGACAGTACCTGCTTGAGAGGATTTCATTAACCTAGAAAAATGGTAGCATTGAGACTAATAAACATGTGAACGTGACAACTCCAAAAATTGGGGAAAATGTGACTCCAGGAAAATGGGCAGTGAAATAAAGGAGTCTCCTGGGAAAATGGGGAGGGATAGCAATTGTGACCTATTTGCTGCCGAATGATTAAGTTAGGCACAGTTGAATGTATTGGAGCTTTTCAGCTTGGAACTGCGATTTAATGCACTAAGTCAGTGATTCTCAAAGTAGGATATGAGTGCCATCGGTGGTATGTAGGCTCTCTAGTGGTATAAACATAAATGAACACAAAAGAAATTTCCATTTTCTGCTCACGCGGGGCTCGGGCTGCTGGCACCTATCCCAGCTATCAACGGGCGGGAGGCGGGGTACACCATGAACCGGTCGCCAGCCAATCGCAGGGCGCATAGAAACAAACAACCATTCGCACTCACATTCACACCTACGGGCAATTTTAGAGTCTTCAATTAAACTATAGCACGTCTGTTTTTGGGACGTGGGAGGAAAGCGGAGTGCCCGGAGAAAAGCCACGCGGGCACGGGGAGAACATGCAAACGCCACACAGATTGAACCCGGGTCCCCAGAATGTATTTATATAGACATACATTCTGGATATCTATATATGTATATATAAATTTGCTAGGTGTCTTGCAAACACCAAATTAAATAACCCATAAAACTCTGAGGAAGTTTGGTTGAATAAACTGTGACTCAAACTAAATGTACTGACTTGATTTTTGCTGGTTGAATTTTCCATGTTTTAATAATTGAGTTCCTTCTTAGAGTTTGGAAAGTCTGAGCAACATTTACATATGTCATCGTGTGCTCTGTATAAAGCTTTTATAGACAAGAAGGTAGCACTTTTCCTGTTTATAAATTTCATTATCCTGGCCTTGTAACATGACTGCAAAGGGGCAGAAGGAGTGTTGACATATATTTGTAACAACATCAATGTGTGGACATTGGATAATTACAGAGAATTCAGATGAATGCAATCGTTTACTTAAAACACATGGACAGGAACAGGGATGACTAAGAATCTGATGCTTTGGGGAAATTCCCTGGGCCAACGAATGCACCATACAGCACAAATCAGTGCACATCCAGCTGAATGCGACTTAGTAAGTTGGTAAAAAAAACTGCGGCGGAAACGAGAAGGTAATACTTTACTGTCAAGAACATTTTTCAGGTATCTGTGCTTATTTATTTTTTCTGACGACTTCGTACTTGGCACGGTGGAAGACTGATTAGCACATCTGCCTCACCGTTCAGGCCCCGGTTCGAATCCCGAGTTTGCATGTTTTCCCCGTGCCTGCGTGGGTTTTCTCCGGGCACTCCGGTTCCCTCCCGCATCCCAAAAACGTGCATGCTAGGTTGATTGACGACTCTAAATTGCCCGTAGGTGTGAATGTGAGTGAGAATGGTTGTTTGTTTATACAGTATGTGCCCTGTGATTGGCCGGCGGCCAGTTCAGGGTGTACCTCGCCTCTCACCCGCCGATAGCTGGGATAGGCTGCAGCACGCCCGCGACCCTAGTGAGGATAAGCGGGACAGAAAATGGATGGATGGATGGATGGACTTTGTACTTTTACACCATGTATTTGATTACAAATATGTACAGTACATTCCACTCCTTACTTTATCAAAATTGGCTTTTTAGTTTTTTTCAACCTCCGGGGATGACAACAGAACTTCCAAAACAAAAGATGTAAACAGAGAGGTAAAGGCCACCGCTGTTGAGATTTTGGGGATTGAAAAGTTAGAAAAACACGGGGACAGCAGCGACATCGAGGAACACAAACTACGGACTATTAATGATGATGGCAACAGATTTGGAGAAGCAAGATATTCCCCATCCATGGTTCAGAATGATTTGATGTTGTTGGCTACAAGAAAGCTTTGTATCTTATTCCAGCCCATAAACCATCAGCTTCCGAAACTCTAATCTTAAAGACGCGTACATCAAGGTGAATTTCTTCAGTTGTTATCATGACCTAATTCATTGTTGGCAAAGCTATGGGAACATGTTGAAATGAAATATGTTGATATGATATGTTGTAATGCAAAAGGTTAAAATTCGAGCCAGTGCTAGATAGCTCTTACCTAACCTATTTTTTTTCTTCGTATCAGTATGAGTACTATGTAAGTTAATAAGAGGGAAACTATGATACTACATATTGTATGTAACTGACAGTGAACATTCATTTTGACTTAACTAAATAAAAGTACATTTTTAATTCTGTACTTTTTTCAGTAAAGGACTTATATGTTGTATTAGTAATTACAATTAATTAATTCGAAGCTGTCACTGATGGTGTAGTGGTACACTCGCCTGACTTTGGTGCAGGCAGCGTGGGTACAGTTCCCACTCAGTGACGGTGTGAATGGTGGTGCGACTGGTTGTCCGTGTCTGTGCTACCTCTGGTAACCAAAGGTGGAAGCAGAAGACAAAGCACGTGTTCACATGAGACACATGCGCACATAGACCCCAAGTGGTGCTCAAGCACTTGCCCTTTTCCCCTGGATGAAAAAAAGTGCAGTACAAATCAACCAAACCAAAAAGTACAAACAGCCAATTTTTTTTCCTCATTCACATATTAAAAAAACAGAATATACTATATCAAATATATATATAAGTATTTTGATATTTCATGAGCATTTATTTAAGTCCTTGGGAGAATAGCACATATAGTGCCACCTTAATTTAATCAGAGGCACTTTAAAAGGTGGCAGGTGTGTGGTGACCCCCATTTAATGGGTTTGAACGTCATTGTGAACACAGCCACATTCGAGGGTGTGTGCACTTGTGCAAGCAGCATATCTCAGTTGTGTATATTTACTTCCCCTCTCATTTTTTTCCCAATTGAGTTGCCCAGGTTATAGGTTAACTCATAGTGGAATGAAGTTTGAAAATGATTTATCATTTTTCTATACCACAAAAACCGACCATTTGAACAGGCGTCTGCAGACTTTCTACATCCATTCTAGTTTGCTTTCACCTCCTTTGTTAGCATTTTTGTATTTACTGTGTGGATTGTGTTAACAGTAATAAATACATAAACAAAATATATACTCCTGTTTTTTGCTTAATTGTATGAATAATTTTGGTGATGGGCACAATTGGTGGAAACCGTCATGTGGGTGGCGGGCGAATCCCTGGCATCTGTGCTTTCTCAAAGTAAAAAGGCGTGATGTGAATGACGGCGAGGCCTTCGATCGGGCCACTTGCCGTGAGCAGACGACAGACGTGACAGGCAGGCCCACGACTTCACACAGTCTGTAATACCTCTCTGACGGAGTTCATCAAAACTGAGCATTAATATCACGGTGAAGGCAGGTTTCGGATGGCGAGCGCCATTCGATTCATGTCGTCCCGGCATTAGCAAAGGCACTCTTTATAACAGGCACTATGTTATCACATACAGTAAGCGTAGGCAAATTTGAAACTCTGAATGATGCTTTGCGTTATATGATTTGTCTTGTACTTTTTGCATCAGGACTTTCAGTTTCAGAATTGTCGAGTTTGTCACGGAACATTTACGAGGCATTTGGTTTCATGAGAACCGTGCTTCTCAAAGCGTTATGTCGTTTTCTGTCTCTTAACATTCGTCAGGATAAAGCTCGGCCATTCGCTGTCATCTCCAGAACTTATGTTCCGTCTTGTTCGGCCTGGTGGTTACGTGATAGGACCTCTTCAGTATAACCTTTTATTTGGCATGGCTAAAATGTCCTACTTTGGAAGAGCAACTGATTCTTCGCTGGCCCTGTTCTGACGTTGACGAATCAGCAGTAATCCTTCGATGAGTGAATGTTTGCTGGGTACCGTATGAGAAACACAGCGCTCCACTTTCACACGGTGGGCCTCCTCACTGTAATATCGCACACATGGGGGAATTTTCCTCACCCGCACGTGAGGACGGTGAAGTTTTTAGTCAGAGATGACCTGGTGAACTTTCTAGGTGCAGATGAGGACTATATTTTATATTGTTGGGCTTGGTTTGAAGTCAGAATATGAGTGG
The DNA here is from genome assembly GCF_024500385.1 of Phyllopteryx taeniolatus. Taxonomy (NCBI): domain Eukaryota; kingdom Metazoa; phylum Chordata; class Actinopteri; order Syngnathiformes; family Syngnathidae; genus Phyllopteryx; species Phyllopteryx taeniolatus. Next base: position 2,257,834 of record NC_084518.1, on the reverse strand, counting down.
TGCTTCAAGCTCTGTCTTGACAAACATTTAGTGCGTACAAGAAAATGTCAACAGAACTGAGGGCGAATTTGGTCATTGATTGAATGCAGGAATTTGGACAAACACAGAGAACTGGTTTTCGGACATTCACATCATGTTTTGCAGTCATTACAGTGTGGAACTTGATTGGATCAACCATTAAAGACGGACGAAAAGCCTCATTATTGGCCTTTCTTGATAAAACACCGTTGAGAATGAGGCAGAGTGACTCGTATAAACCCATTATCTCCATTACCCGTTTACTGTTACAACGGTGGATCCCAACCAAAATGAATGTCAGCTGCAGATGCAGATCAACGTGCCGCATCTCCGTCATTCAATGCAATTATACAAATGGCCACAATGGTAAATAAATGGTACACAAATGATGCGCTTGCGAAATGTCATGAGATGCAACACAATTCTGTCTCGGCAAAGATAATGCTCTGTTTGGATTGGCCCTGTGAGAGAGGTATTAACTTAACCGTGCGTTTATTATTGCGGTTGTAGTTTGCAGTGTTGTGCCAATCAAAGCTGCACATTATCATCTTATTTAAGCAGAAATTATACAGATCCAAGGAGGTTGGAACTTGCACCTCAACTCCTATCATAAAAATCGATCCTACAAGACTGATGTGTTACTTACTGATACTGACATGTAGCGAGGCAGATTACAGCTGCCAGGTTCGAAAAGTGAGGAGCCCGTGAATCATCCCACAAAGATGTCTTACGTCCAAAATGTTCTGTCCCTTCAGAACATTTGGTTTTGCTTTCCAGGGGTGAAGGCTGGACGGCAAAGAGCCAGTTGAGGTTTATCAGAGATGCTGGAACTCTTGCTGGAACTCGTGTGTTTTCTGCTTTGATGGCTCTTTTTACTGCCAAGCTTTGGAAATGCGCCGCTGTGATGTGATTCCGTTACAGCTGGGCTGCGACTCGGCCTCCAAGAACACCGAGGTCGAGGCTTCGGGACCTGAAAAACATGGCTGAGCTACACGGCGTGAGTCAAGAGATTAACTGGCAACCACCTGCAAGGGACCAGTGGAAATTTTGAAGAGACTACACCACGCAAAAGGGACTATATACAAAACAATATGAAACAGGACATATGACATAGGGATGTTGATGTTTCACTTTCAGTTTTGCCTGGGAAGACTACATTTGCAGCAGGTGAGAACAAAATGTATTGATTTATTTTTTTTTACTGCAAAGAAAGATGCTGGAACAACTGGTAGTGACAAAAGCAAAAGCCTCCAGAGGGCAGGAGTAAAGGGTTACGGATGCCATGCTAGAAGATGCAAAATACTCATTAGCAATAGGAATTGGAAGGCCGTCTTGGAATTTGAAGCATGGAGATGAGCATGAAAAAAACTTGGACAAAGTTTTATAGATTGAGGAGACAAAGATGAACTTTGACCAAAGGGGCGGAAAGGATGAAATGTGGAGAAAAAAGGATCTGCTCATGATTCCCAACATACGAGCTCACTTGCATGGCTTCTTCTGGGACGGATCATTAATCTTCATGAATATAACATATGATGGCAGCAACAATTTAAACTCAGAAGTCTACAGATGCATTTTGTCTGCCAATTCAGAGAACGATTCAACAAACTTATTGGCAGGTCCTTCAGCATGCAGCAAGCTAATGACCAAAACAGCAAAGAAGTTCATCAGGGTCAAGAAGTGGAAGGTTTTACACTGCTGGCTATGTCAATCACCAGACTTAAACCCTATAGAACAAGCATTTTACTGGTGAAAGAGCAGGCTGAAGGAAGTCATCATGTCGGGGTGTTGCATAGGAATAACACATTCAATATCTGTGAAAATCTAGATGAAGGTGCAGATAAAAGAAATTATTTTTGTAGTTGGAGTCACGATGGTGTCAAAGAAAGTGTCCATCCCAGAGAGTCATCATGTTTTCATCGGCTGTCAGTTCACCATCCACGAAGCAGGAAGTCGTCTGCTGACTAACAACAGAGGGACAAACAAACATAAATAATGTTGAAAATTCTTATTTAGTTGAATTATAATGTACAGTATATTTGGATTTAAAGCATGGCTCAAACAACAAATCTAATAGTGGCCATTCACTTGAGCAGTGTCAACTCACAATTGTACCCACAGGCCCATTGTGATTTCACATTGCACTCATTTTGAATGCAACTGTTCTAAATTCTTATGATCATCTTTTAAATGCCCTTAATAAATCCTCTCAAGATGTACACCAAGGTTGAAAGAAATGAATGAAACATATATAATGGCATTCTACCGGATTTATTCTTTGAATTCCAAGATATGTGTCGTTATGCCAGGGATGATGCGGTCCTGGGGTTCAGCTCGTGTTACTCCGTGTGACGAATGCTTGAAGTATTCTTTTACTGCCATAGGCTCCCATAACGTCAACAACGAGGCCCATCTATGCTTGAAGAGCAGTTGTCCCCCGCAAACAGACCGATTATGTAATGTAGTACCTGTGATACACTACGTCATGCTATTATTGCTATTATTGCTGTACGGTGCTGTAGTTTTCTGACAGGCCTCTAGTGCAATAAAGGTCCTTTTGATTGAACCTGTGTGTGACATGTTTACATGCTGCTGAGTTTGATGATGAACCTCCCTTTATAGAGATAAATCATGAAGTGCTTCGAGTTGTTATGGTGTCCGTAAAGTTCATGAAAATATTGCGCTCGTGGCATGCTCCCAGTGTCGTAGGGCACACGAACGGGCTGCTTTATGAAGAGAACTGGAGTCACACACGCTGCTGGGAGCGGTTTTATGAGTCCTGTCACTGCAAAGGCAGACCACGTAATGCTGGGATTCTCAGTGCTTTCAATTTAGGGAGCAGACGTCCTGTCTGGGCTGCTCCGGGACACCTTTTTGACTTGTGTGGGGGACACGTGCACGGAAAACACGATATATCTTCATGATTCATAACTCCTCTTCATGTGTTAGGTTATGTGAATAACGCTAATGGTAACGCTGAGGGAAAAAAAAAACATTCAAACTAAAGACAACCAGCATTTGAATACTGTATGTTAAATAGACTGACTGGGATCATAAAACTGTGTACACCATCTGCACCTACAGTAAAGTGGGCAAGCTTTTGCTTTTTGCCCGTCCGTTTGACAAATATGTCAAAATGTGCAAAGTCATGACACTGCATTGAATTTGTGACAATAAGCTGCAGTGGAAATATCCAACAACTGCCTGGAGAAGGTCTGTGTGGTGCACTTACAACCAGGTGCTTTCAATCTGCTTCCCCACAAGATAAAATGTCCTTACATGGAGCTCTGTTGAGTCCAAAGATTACTATTGTGTCATTTATTTCTTCATAAATAGCGAAATAAAGCGCTCTTCATCACTGGGGTTCTGAGTTAATGGAAACAGGCTTGCTCGTTTAATGAGCACATCATTCCAATTTTCAGTCATTCTTTCAGGCTCCCTACTTTGAGCCGAGAGTAAATGCAAATAAAGAAACTCTTCCCTTACACGTGGAGACTTTACAAGGCTGGCGTCCGATGTGAGGTTTACCTTTCTATTCAACAAATCTATTTTAAAGTCACAAAATGTTACATTTACTATGTTATGGCTTCCAGGTCAGTGGAACTCGTGCCAGATGTTACTGAATAGTAACATCGCTAAATTGAATTGAAGCAGATGTAAAAATAGATGAAGATACAGTCAACGCTCTAGATGGTGCCCAGTTTATTATCCAAGGGTGAAGAGTCTCCATTTGGCCTTAGCTCAATTAAAAGTCACATATGTTCTGGAAGATGACCAACAACACAGATTGTGAGCGCTGTTGCTAGCCAGTGCATCAACACTGTGTCATAGACTGGCCCGCACATTGCTGTGTGTTGAACGGAGGATCCCTGCCAACTGACTGACTGCCTCCAACAAGAGATTGACAACACATTTCACACAAGAGTCTCGCACCAGGAAATGACATGCATGGCCGCGGCTGTGTTTGGGGGGGAAAACTGGCATGTATGTCCGTCAGTTGTTGCTGCTCCTTGCAGCTGCATATTGTTGTCGAATAGCAGGATCAACTCATTTATTTTCAGCTGAAAGGTTATGAAAGTGAGACATTTGTGTGGATTGACACGTAGCACGTGTTGCAATTGTTTCCACATTTAGTTGACGCTTTCAATTCCTCTGTGGATTTATTCAGCTTTTGACCTTTTCTTTTCCCCTCTTATCTTTACTCAAAGTCCACTTTAAGACGAGCCCAGGTAGACCTCCCAAAAGCACACGGCAGATAAAGAACAATAGTCAACAGACTTGCAAGGTAACCCATCTTTAAGAGCTAAATACTCACACACAAGGCAAAGCATGGGAACGTCACGTGCTAACGTAGTCAGCGGAACTGCGGCTAAAACACATTGGCTGTAGCGTTTTACTGCAGTGCAGCTAGGTAAATGCGTCCATCCGTCCATTTTCCGGATTTTCTGAATGGAGCTCAGTGTTATGAAGCAAAATTTGATGCATCTTGCTTTTTATAATGAAGGCCAGATTGTGCTTTTGGTTCTTTTTTCTTTATACAACACGATTGAATTGATGTTTTTTCATCGTTTTCTGTTGAAGCAGAAATTGTAGGCTGTACTGAGCTCTGCTTGCAAGGCGCCAGACCTTATATGACTTTTGGTTGTAATTATAGACAACTGCAGTATATTGACACGCCATATATTTACTACATCCAACTGACTTTGGAGCTAGTGTATGACTGATGTACGAGTCATCATGTTCCTCAGACTTATAGAGCGTCTTTGAATACAGTATATGAACTAAAAACATACATCTGATGTGTGCCACTGTAGTCGGAATGTTGTTATGGAATAAATGAAACTGCAAAAGCATGTAATAGGTTAAAATGGTAAATGGAGTGCACATATATACATACCGCTTTATCTACACACACGGTGTCCGAAGCACTTTACAAAGCCTCACATTCAGCCTCTCACGCACACATTTCTCGTACACCGATGGGGGGCTGCTGCCATGCAAGGCGCTGCCAGGCCCCACTGGGAGCAAATTAGGTTTCCGTGTCTTGCCCAAGGACACTTCAACGGCGGCGAGTCGGAGCCAGGTTTCAAAGCGGCGATCCTCTGGTCGCTACACGACAGTTGAGTAGATCTGCACGTCAACCGACTGACTAATATTTGAACATTGTGCAAGGTGGACCTGATGTCACGGGCGTTTCTGGACCCCCTTTAGTCCCAGGCAAGAAGGACAACGGAGGACCCCCGAACAAAAACAAGAACGATGGAAAAGCAAAGATATCTTTCATTTCAAAATCGGACATCTCAAATGAATAATAATGAACGGTCCACAATGAAAGCGGACTTCACATATATTGTACAAATAACAAATCAATCGAAAAACTGAAATGTGCCACATTTCAAGTGCCCAGGTTGCCTCCGTGCCTAATGTTGTGGCCGGTAAGTGTATGCTAGCGCCCTCCTCCCTGACCATGTCCAGTATCTGAATGGGGACGTTCCTTCCTGTTTAGACCATGCACAGTTCTGCATTACAGACAACATTTCCTCCCACTCCGCCTTAAAGTAAACTAACCAGTTTCACTACACTGATTGCAGCTGCTGCTGGTCTGCCTGCGCAGGAAGTTGTTTATGTCATGGAGTGGGATTATTTAGAAGGCGAATATCTGTCCATCTGCACGTACAGTTCTTTTTGGGCCAAAACATTGTGAACAAATGTCAAGGTTGTTGAGTACAACTCTTGGTTTTTGTCCATAACAAATAAAAAATAGTTTAGTTGTCAATTTAAGATGTTACCTACTGAAACGTTGATGACTACTATTTATTCCCGTCATCATCTGTGAGGGAGCCAATATGCAATCATGCACATCACTTTTTTCTTTCTTTCTCCTGTTTCGCTTGAGCAGTTCTGAGAACATCCTTTCACAATGTTGATCAAATTATGTATATAAAATATTAAAAGATAAATGTATATTTTCCCCTTAAGAAACAAAAATCTGAAGCCACATTTTGAAGGTAAAAACATAATATGATTTCCCAGCAACTTGATATCCCTGAATTATCATGATGAACAATTTGTGACTTCGATGTTTTGGATGTTCCAATTTTGGATGCTCGAGCTACTGTATTTGAACTTGATCAAAGTAGAAGCCGTGCTTACTCATTGCAATGCACTTTTATTTGCGAGAACCAAAAACGACTTTTGCGTTTGTCTATTTTGAGATTGTGGCAGAAGAATGTGTACACAAGTCAGATTCTGTTCTGCCTGCCTGTCGATATTGTGTACTTCAAGTTAAGATCGTATGTGACAACAGAACAAATCAGCCAGGGATGGTTACTTTCGAAAAAAAATATCTTTCCCAAAACAGATTATTTGCGAGCAATGGTGTAATTTTTCACTTTAAAGTTGCTGTATTATGTAGACTGACTTTGTAAAAGGGTTTTTGGAGTGCCTGCCCACCCGTCAAGCGTAAATTTAAACAACCAACAACAACGAGTAAATCTTCTGTTAACTGTGCGGTTCTGAAAATGTGTTCGCGAGCAAGCTGTTCTGGACTTTATATGATTAAGTCCGCCCGCGGCGGTGTTGAGCACGTGCCATTCATTTGTAGTCTGGACAAGGAGGGCCGAATATCTCCTGCTGTGTCCGAGTCTCCCGAAGTCTCCAATAATCCTGCCCGCCGCTTTTCTGAAAAACGGTCACTATTTGGGTGGGAAAAGTCTTTTCGTTTGTGTATTTGTGCGGAAGAATGTAAGAGACCTTTTAGTTTGACACCTGGAAACTGTTTGAAATTGTGAAACTGTTTCCTCGAAGAAATCCAATGTGGGACGGCGTTTGTGTGGGCTTTGTCCCAGTTCATTGTGGCGTGGGGCTGCTGCGGTGAGGTTTTGGCTCGGTGTTGACTTTTTTGTGTGTTTTTTTTTAAACTGTCGTCAGCGCTTGCGTTGGTTTGGGGACTGCAGTGGGCGCTGGGGACCATCGGTGTGGGGGTGCCTTGTTGGCGGTCTCGGTGTTGGTATGGACGTGTTTTGTGGTTTCGCACGCCCGGTTGACTGGGGGTTGGCTTCGCGGGGGCTCCGTGCAGTTTGGGCTGGGGCTCGGGGCACGGCGGGCGCTGCGCGTTGTGGGGGCCTCCTTTGTGCAGTACGGTCTTGTTCCGGGTGTTGCACTGGGGCGGCTGGTCATTGATTTTGACGGGGTTGGGGCGCACTCTTGTTCGTCGCCGTTGAGCGCGTTTTCGTGCACGTTCTACTTTGTTGTTTTTCGCCGCTTCTTCTTCGGAGTGGGTGGGCTGCGGGCGTTGGTCCCGGTTCCGGTCGGTTCTCGATTCTCGATGCCCAACCCTGCTGTCCCAGTGGTCCGTCGCCCTTGGCCGTCCCCTTGGGACTGGTCGAGGCGCTTTGGTCGGGCTCGGGACCTCCCTGGGTCCTGGGTGGTCGGCGGCTCCCCCCTGGTTGGGTCCCCTGCTGGACGGGCTCGCTGACTCGCCCCCGCCCGTGGGTGAGCTTCCTCGATGTGCCGGCTCAGCGACTCCGTACACCAGTCGACTAACATGCATGTGATATAGTGTTCATTGACTCATAAGCCCGATAGAAACACTATAGACTTGAATGACTTGTGCTGGGAACTCTCATAACAACACAGGTTATACTAAGATATCAAGTCAGGTGTTTAGACACTAAAAAAGAATCCCACCACACCACTCGGCAGTAGCACTATCTTGCTCATTTTCCCACATCCTGTCTTCTCTTCTCTGGTTCTCCTGGTTAGTTATTGCATGTCCTTACTGGGTGTGTGTCCCCCTCCAAACCCTCTCCCCACCCCCCAATCTACAAATAAATGTTGTAATGTTACTTGTGTTTAAATATCTAGACACTATTGTTCTGCTGTGGTTCTCACCCCTATTCCCCTTGTCCACTCTGTCCCCCTGTCTGTCCTCTAAAACCCTTTTCTGTCCGGTTGCATTTTCAATAAACATCAGATGAATTAAAAAAATTAATAAATACAAATTGAGCTCAGGGAGTATTTCCAAGTCCCCTGTTGAACAGCAAAACTGTTCCAGCACAAAGGCATACAGATCCACCATTCTGCAAGGCCATGCAGCTGAACAGGACAGGTTTAAAAAAAAAAAAAAAAAAAAAAAACAGAAAAAAAAAAGAAAGAAATACAAAATAATATTTGCTTCCTTGACCCTTTTAGAACTGTTTCCACACTGTCTTGGGGCCAAAATACAGAACCTTTAATTGCATGTGAAGAGCTAGTTGACACATTGTGTGGCATCTTATATAATGTCATACAACCCGGAGTTGCAATATACTCAAGTTAAGGCGCACACATTTTTCTTGCACACATGCCTTCATCCTGTTTGGAAAACCCAAAAAGGATCCTTACTCTCAGCCCAGAGCGTGAGAGCCATGATGATAGTGAGGATTTCCTCCTTCCCGGCTAACCTTAATGTTTCTTACATCGACATACATAAATGTGCTCTTCAACATGGTCGTGTGCACGTGTGTGTTTGTGTACGTATACTTGGAAACCCATATGAAGGAAAGTTATTTTTTCTTGGTTCTATGGCTACACAATGCAAAAACAATGTTTCAGCACCCATATGGATTGCCCTTCATAAAGCATTAACAAAGAGATTTAAAATATAGGTGTAACACTTCATATTTGGATTTACCTATTTAATAGTTCTCTAATTTGACAAATATTGTTGTAATTGTGCAAAAAGTAATGCTCAAAAAGTCACACCAGTTTTTGAATCATTGTTTGGAGCTAAATGTGACAAAATGTTGCTTTTATTTTCAGTATGAAACACTAAATAAACTTCAGCATTAAATATTTTTAAGTTTGTTTAATTTTTGTGTAACGCTAATAATTTACAAAGTCGTTAACATGTGAACACAAAGTTTTTTGACATACCAGATGAAGAAAAACCACCTCTGTACTTCTGCCAATTCCATGTGGCTTCCATTTACGACTCTCTTCTTGTTGCAGTGCTGCATAATTTAAGTCAGCGGGTGCACAGATTACATGCCATGAAGTACACCCCCCCCCCCCCCCCCCCACACACACACACAAAAACGGTCGCAGAATTCACTCTTTAAAGGAATACATTCCAATAGGTTTATGCAAAACATAGAACAACAACAATCCATCATATTTTGCAGGATATTCCTGTGGTGTTCACTCAATTCAGACCTGTATGGGTTGCGTCTCTTGAAGAACTTCATGTAGTTAACCTTTCTCTGTCAAATAAAATTAATACTAAAATATTATTTATCTGTGCTGGAGTGTGGAATTATAGCAAAGTATTACAGGAGATAACGCCTGAAATTCATCGAATTAAATACTGATGTGTCACGTGCACAGGTTAAAGATAAAACGAAGAGCGCTCAGCATCGCCTGAGTTGAATGTTAATGTGCTTTGTTATACATCGCTGACTTATGTGTGGTCTGACCCATCTTAAAGACTTGTCAATATGAAAGTCACCAAATTTAGACATATGATTTAGGCACCCACTGTGATGCAGTTCAGCAGTTAAAAATGTTTGGAACTTCATTTGTTTCCAAGGAAGTGCTTCCACTCCGTGTGTGTGTGTGTGTGTGTGTGTGTGTGTGTGTGTGTGCGTGCGCGCTATATAGTAAGACCTTATGGCGCGTGTGCGTGCAGCTAAGAGACTTTTAAATGTTAACCACGAGGGAAGTCTGCGGGTTCACACCTGGAGAGAAATACCGTGATGGAGAGTCAAACTTCCCAAATACGTAGGAGTCTATAACGGTCATTTAAGCCAGCACGTGGAAGAAAGAAAGCGTGCACGCAGGGGGAAGATCACAGGTCTAAGTAAGTTGTAACTTGATTCGAGTTAATTGGAGGACAAGTTACAGTGCTGCGCCTGCAACCGTACAGTATGTGCTTTCCATGAAGTCAGGATAGTCTTGGGAGAAATCAGCTCAATTGGGCGTTTGCTGACTGAATTCTGCCAATCATAAGTATGTACAGTGGGTAGGAAAGTAGTCAGACCACCTTCAATTTGACACTTATATTGCAGCCATTTGCTAAAATCATTTCATGTACACACAGCACCCCATATTGACAGAATCAAACGGAATTGTTGAAATCTTTGCAGATTTATTAAAAAAGAAAAACTGAAATATCATACAGCCATAAGTATTCAGACCCTTAGCTCAGTATTTAGTTTTGATCTAATACAGCCATGAGTCTTTTTGGGAATCACAACTGGATTTGGGGATCCTCTGCCATTCCTCCTGTCAGGTTGGATGGTGAACGTTGGTGGGCAGCAATTTTCAGGTCTCTCCAGAGATGCTCAATTGGGTTTAAGTCAGGGCTCTGGCTGGGCCATTCAAGAGCAGTCACGGAGTTGTTCGGAAGCCACTCCTTCGGTATTTTAGCTGTGTGCTTAGGGTCATTGTCTTGTTGGAAGGTGAACCTTCGGCCCAGTTTGAGGTCCTGAGTCTAGCCTCCACTACTCTTTCCCATAACTTCATTGTGTGGCTCATCAACTTTATTCCTCTATAGTTCCCACAGCTCTGCACATCACCCTTGTTCTTAAAAATGGACACCAGCTCGCTTTTCATCCATTCTTCCGCCATCTTCTCACACGCTAAAATTCTATTGAACAAGCTGTTCAAAAACTCCACAGCCACCTCTCCTAGATGCTTCCATACCTCCACAGGAATGTCACCAGGACCAACTGCCTTTCCATTTTTCCTCCGCTTTAATGCCTTTCTAACTTCCCCCTTACTAATCATTGCCACTTTCTGGTCCACCACACTTCTACCTCTTCCACTCTCCCTTCTCTCGCACTTTCCTCATTCATCAACTCCTCGAAGTATTCCTTCCATCTAGCTAGCACACTGCTGGCACCAGTCAACATATTTCCATCTCTATCCTTAATCACCCTAACCTGCTGCACATTCTTCCCATCTCTATCCCTCGGTCTGGCCAACCTGTACAGATCCTTTTCTCCTTCTTTAGTGTCCAACCTGGCATACATATGCCTCTTGTTTGGCCTTTGCCACCTCTACCTTTGCCTTGTGTCGCATCTCAAGCAAAAAATGAACTTAAATGATTTTAGCAAATCGCCGCAATATAACAAAGAGTGAAAAAGTCTGAATACTTTCCATACCCACTGTATGTACCCCAATTAAGATGGTCAAAATTGGTATGTCTCTGTGTGCCAGGCTTTAGCGTGTATTTTCCACTGTTGATGTGTGACTTTAAAACTGGTGTTGGACTACACTTGAATGAAGGCCACTGCAAGATATAAGAGACAATTCGAGCCTTGGAGAAGAAGAAGGGAAGTTAGGATTTTCTGTTAATGAGTCACAGGGTGATTGGTGGGGTGATGTCAGCCCAGTCCTCACAGCTGAGCAAGTGTGTCTTTGTGTGTGTGTGTGTGTGTGTGTGTGTGTTATTAGTGCGTTGGCACCGTGAGTGTCACTGGGGCCTTCTGGACCCAAGCTGTTGTTAAGAGCTCAGACGAGTGCACACAAAACTCTACAATGTTTTGTAATTTCATTCGCACACACATAGTAAAAAGTTGATTTATTCTAATAGTAACACCAGTCACATAGCTTTCAAACTTATGTTCCTTTTTCGAACAAACAAGTCTCATCCGCCGAGTGGACTGAGTGCAGCAGTTGTCCTCAGCGCAGCCTCAGCTGATAAATGTTTAGTTTGTTATGATCTCTAACCTTATGAAACAAATGATTAACATCGGCCACCTGTTCCTAGAAGGAACGTTCCGTAAATATTTGATTTGGAAAACAATGGCACATCATCTGCGAGTAATATTCCTCTTTTTCGTGACTGAGTGCTGCGATGGAAATGCTACATATTGAAGTTACTGCGTTACAAGACCACCCAGGTACATTTCTTTATTCCATCCATCCATCCATCTTCTTTACCGCTTATCCTCACGCGGGTCGCGGGCTGCTGGAGCCTATCCCAGCTATCTTCGGGCGGGAGGCGGGGTACACCCTGAACTGGTCGCCAGCCAATCGCAGGGCACATACAAACAAACAACCATTTGCACTCACATTCACACCTACGGGCAATTTAGAGTCTTCAATCAACCTACCATGCATGTTTTTGGGATGTGGGAGGAAACCGGAGTGTCCGGAGAAAAATCTACGCAGGCACGGGGAGAACATGCAAACTTCACACAGGCGCAGACAGGATTTGAACCCCGGTCCTCAAAACTGTGAGGCAGATGTGCTAAGCAGTCGCTCACCATGCCGCCCATTTCTGTATTATCAAGCTAAATAGTGGGTCATGAAGAGCTTAACTACTACCTGCAGACTTCCTGTAAAATGCAGTGTGTAAACTATACTTACTGCATCAACTTGCATGTCAAAAGTAATTAGAATTTATAACACAAATAAACCCATCCCAGTACGACATGTCTATTGAAAATAATCAAGGGGTACAAAAACATGCAAAAGCTTATTCATTTAAACATTATTTCAAGGTCATTTGTAGCCCTTTTTTCAACCTATAGTCAGTAATAGAGTACCATAGGTAGTGTGGTTAGCAGTCGGCCTCACAGTCAGAGGTTCTGGGTTCAAATCTCAGCTTGCGTCGTGTGAATGGTAATGGTTGTTGGTGTGGATTTTGTCCAAGTACTCCATCTTCCATCCAAAAAATAAACATGCATGTTAGGTGTATTAAAAACTCTAAATTGTCCCGAGGTGTGAATGTGAGTGCAAATGGTTGTCTGTGTCTATGTGTGCGCTGCGACTGACTGGCGACCAATTTCAGGGTGTAGTCCGCCTTTCGCCTGAAGTCAGCCGGGATAGGCTCCAGCGCCCGGTGAGCGACTGCTTAGCACATCTGCCTCACAGTCCTGGGGCCCGGGGTTCAAATCCCCGCCTGTGTGGAGTTTGCATGTTCTCCCCGTGCCTGGGCGGGTTTTCTCCGGGTACTCCGGTTTCCTCCCACATCCCCAAAACATTGAAGACTTTAAAATTGCCCATAGGTGCGAATGTGAGTGCGAATGGTTGTTTGTTTATGTGTGCCCTGCGATTGGTTGGCGACCGGTTCAGGGTGTACCCCGCCTCCCGGCCGCTGATAGCTGGGATAGGCTCCGGCAGTCCGCGACCCTGTTGAGGTTAAGCAGTAAAAGAAAGACACAGATTGTTTTTTTCCTTTCCAAAGCTGTTTCAACAGCCAATTCTAGAAAATGTATTTTTTCGAATGCTTCTGAGAACAGCTATTTTGCTCGTGAAAAACATGGAAAACGTCATAAAAATGAGCTTTAAATTCAAGGTGCTGGATAAAAAAAACTAAATAAAAAAATTACAATTGAAGCTAATTGTCCAAACATATGGAAATGATTAAGCCTGATTAGTAACCATCTTTTTTCTGACAAATAGTTGAGATTGAGGTGTTGATGATGGCTTCCAGGCTTCACGCCAAAATAGACAGCGAGCCAATGCGGAAGAATACAGAGTACAAAAACATCATCGCTCTTATCCACCCAGCTCTGACTCCATTTTATCTCAATGGACTGAAAACTAACATAAGAAGCCCCAATCAATCTCTTTATGAATAATGTGTTTTATTGCACGGAAAAGCAAAGCCACACACATCCAAACATCCCGCTCTGGTGTCTAAATACGTTTGCGCTTTTTGAACTATCAACTACTTCTGGTTATCCCAAAAAAAAAAAAAAAACCTGATAAAAAAAATAAATAAAAGGATATTCTCCAAGATGATAATCATGTGTTTTTGACATGCAGACAAAACAGTCCTAAAAAAAACATTCAAAATTCTGTGGCTTTCAGTGGATTTTGGTTTTATTTCTAGGACTTATCTCACACAATGAGTCACTTCCCAAATGACCCACTTTTTTTGTGTGCGTAAAAATAACCAGAAACCACCAGAAATCTTTTTTTTTACCCACATTAACCACTTCAGTTTGCTCTCTTGCATCCCCAATTCTCCTGTCATCATTGAAAGGAAGCCTGATGACATTTTCATCTTGGTGAATCTTTGAGTGGACTTTTTTTCTCTGTATCTTTTTTTTTTTTATTATTACCCTTATTGCAACACAATTGTAAAAGAAAGCATCACAAATGAAATACGGTATACTTAAAATGCTTATAATGTATTTATAATGTATTATCCAATGTAAGGTTTATGCCACAGCTGCCCTAAATGAACAACAAAAATCCTATTCAGATTGTTTTCAATAGTTAATACATCATTGTGTGTAGCCTCTTTTAGTAAAAAAATTTTTTTAAATGCTAAAGTATAATCATTATTGTGTTAGCCTTGAATTCTCATATTGTCTGATCTACAGTATATATATATAAAAAAAAACTATTACAAGAAAATAGTAAAGCACATCAAGGTGTCTTAATTTAGATGTCAAATGATTGTCATATATTTGCATTAGTGTTCATGGTTAAACGTTACGCTTGATTAATGTCTGACTTCCCAGCTCAAATTTGGGAATGGAAAAGGAGAATTCAGTTTGAAATTCCTCTTTCTTTTCAAAATGATAAAATGATGAAATTGAAAATGTCTGCCTTAAAGCTTTTTGTGATGCTGGATGGTCACTTAAACTATATCCGTCCATCCATTTTCTGGACCGCTTATCGTCACTGTCGGGCGTGCTGTAGCCAATCCCAGCTATCTTCGGGCGAGAGGCGGGGGACTCCCTGAACTGGACGCCAGCCAATCGCAGGGCACATAGAAACAGACAACCATTCGCACTCACGTTCACACCTACGGGCAATTTAGAGTCGTCAATCCACCTAGCACGCATGCTTTTGGGATGTGGGAGGAAACCGGAGTACCCGGAGAAAGGCCACCCAGGCACGGGGAGATCATGGAAACTCCACACAGGCGGGACCGGGATCCTCAGAACTGTGAGGCACATGTGTGTGTAAATTCAAGAAAGAACTATTTTGTTCAACGATGGCACACTGAGGCGGCACACATGAGCGTCTTTGCTTGACCTCATGTAGTGAACAAGAGCACAAGCCAACAAATCTAGCAGCTTTCTACTAGAGCCTCCTCTTAATGTATCATCTTAGAATGAAAAAATACAACACTTGGTTCGCATCAGGAGCAATCCCTGCAGGGTAATTCCAGGATGTAAAAGGGTTGTTTTAAGTATACGGGCGGATGACAATGAAGACTTCGGATGAAGCAATCTGTCCTGTGTTGACATGAACTCGAGCACTTATGTCACCTCCTTATCCGGCACACGGGCTCAGACTCAAACCACACCTGCGCCGAGATGATGCGAAGACGTCTGCGCGTTGAAAGGTTCTCTGAGCTGCTATGACAGCCTTAATGAAGACATCCGCATCCGTTTTCTATGAACTCTGACTGACGCCTCTGGCAGCCAGCAAGGCGTAGCCTGTGGGTCAATAGGCGTCGAGTGAAGGACCCAGAAAAGATCAACATCCTCCCATACGTGTGTACTTCATAAGCCTGTGGATACGCTCTACAATGCCATTCCTACGGCTGTAATACTGCAATTGGCAAACTTTGAGGAGTCCATTTTCAACTTCCGCAGCCAACTAGAATGGCACTTAGACTGCAAACCTCCACCATAGTCAGCACCCAATTGGACACTCCAAAAACATCTGCATTATGCCCCAGTCAGCCGCCAACGGGTAAGTCGTTTTTTACTGATCGTTGAAATAAAACATAAGCTCCCTAGTGAAGTGTTGTAGAGAAGTGAAACGAAACGAATAGAAGGGAAAATCCTGTGATACATTTGGGATTCTTTTTTATTTTCCAAAGAAGCCATCTGCTTTATATTGAGACTTGTGAAGCCAAGTGAAAAAGAAAATCTGATCATAGTTGTACAGCCAGCCACATGTGCATCACAGAAAAAAATGCACACAGGGGGTTGCATCAAACAATGAAATGACAGTCTTGCATTGACATTTAAAAACAAATTGAAAAATGTCGTTGACATAGTGCAATTACACTTGTTGATTGCATCGCAATGGAATGTAAACTCTTTCCCTAAAATTATATTTTAAAAACATTTGAAAAGCCCTAAAAACAGCCACATCCACTCAACACAGAGGTAGCCGAATGTTTATTAGAAACAGACTTTTTTCATTTCAACAAACTCAGCTTACTAATACTGTAAATAATACCGCTTATCCTCACTTGGGTCGCGGGCTGCTGGAGCCTATCCCAGCGATCTTCGGGCGGGGGGCGGGGTACACCCTGAACTGGTCGCCAGCCAATCGCAGGCGATGAATGCATCAATTGTGACCGCACGAAGATTAGGGTTGGGCATCGAGAATCTTCAACCGATTGGAACTGGTCCTAACACTCCGGTTCCCGTGGAATTGTTCAAATTAAAAAAATTGCGTTCCCAGTTTCGATGGCTACAGTCCGCCGACCCCGAAGAAGAAGTGGCGAAAACCAACGAAGAAGAACACGCACGAAGACGTGCTTGTGCCCGACGGCAGCGGCGAGCAGAAGCGTGTCTTAACTTTGTTCAAATAAATGACCAGTCACCTCAGCGCAACACTTGGAATGAGATTATATTGTGTGTGTAGAAGTCTGACGTGCTCCGTCCTGCTCTGAGCACCGCGGGGAACCTCAGTCAAGTGAAACAATAAAATACGTCTATGCCAACATTGAGGCAGCTAACAAGTTCAACGGTGGGTCGCACTCTCGCATTGATGGTTTGCAGCGTTTATTTTAGTCTTCAAACTCACGTAAGACCTGATGACAGTCACAAAAATATCATATAAATGACTTTACCACACTGGAAAGAAAGTAGAAACAGTCGGATTACAGCTTTAACATTGAGCTAAAACGTCACCAAAATTCAAATGAGCAACTTTACATCACAATGAATTGGGACAAAATTCACAAAAACGTTGTCCCACAGTATCACAAACACTAATCTTGTGTCTCGTCGGTGGGGAGGTAAAGGAATCAACGTTTTACAGAGCATCTGGTCCCATTCATTACTCTTTTTATTTTATTTTTCGTGCCAAAATGCTGAGAACCCTTCAAAATCAAAGGCTGAATGCTTAAAACAGGAAGTCAAGTTAAAACTTGCACATATAATCCATTTGACGTGAAAAAACAGTTGCAAATAACTATTTTTAACACTGCTATATTTAACTTTTAGCTGAAACAATAATGAATGAATATTAAGTTAAGTTGGGTTAGTTCCACACACATTGCCTTTTATTTCATAGGTTTGATTTTGATACTGGTTACAAAGAACCCTGAGTCAAATGTTCATTTTAGTTCATGCTCCAGGCTGCTAATAAAATGGATGTTCATAATTTGGACGCCATTCATTGAAGCCACGCAAACTTTTTTGACCCAGCCCCCTAAAAGAATCGGAATCGAGAATCGTTTGGGACCGGAATCGAAACAAGGA
Organism: Phyllopteryx taeniolatus; assembly: GCF_024500385.1. Taxonomy (NCBI): domain Eukaryota; kingdom Metazoa; phylum Chordata; class Actinopteri; order Syngnathiformes; family Syngnathidae; genus Phyllopteryx; species Phyllopteryx taeniolatus. The sequence goes on along the minus strand of NC_084518.1, from coordinate 2,240,420 downwards.
ACCGGAATCGGGACCGAAATTGCTCCAATTCAAACGATGGCCAACCCTAATGAAGATCCAAATCTCCCCGTAACATTGACCATCCACATTATGACCCATTGCACAGTATAACAGGATTTAATATATAAAAAAAAATACTGCCTTTACTAAAGATAATAATGCTCTGTTCAAGTGACACTGTCATTTAGTTTTTTTGCAGGTGAGCTGGAGTCTATCCCAGCTGTTTTAGGTAGGGAGTCGGGGTATACCCTGGACTTGTTGCCAGCCACTCCCAGGCTAATTATAGACCACCAACTATTACCACTCACATTCACATCTCCAGATAATATAGTCTTCAAAAAGTTGAACGAGCAGCAGTCTTTGGAACGTGGGAGGGAGTCGGAGTACCCAGAGAAAACTGGGGAGAACATGCAAATGCCGCACGTGACAGCCGGAGCTGGGATTGGAACCCCAAAGCTCCAGTGTATCTTTTCAAAATGATTAGTGCGGTCGTAGTTTGCACTGGTGTGCAACTGCACTGCATCATAACGAGGCCCGTGTCAAATACTTTGGTGACCTCAATTAGTGAGGTATTACTAATACCTCACTAACACAGTGTTAGTCAGGACATGAGATAGTCCAAAATATTGGGAACAGCTGCCTCACAGTTCCACACCACTGCAGATAACAACCACAATAATAAACATACTGTTAAATTCATACTGAGCCCTTAAATTTGTTTCCCATGCTCACACGAAACTAACACGTGCGGTTGTTTTAACTTACTGGTGGGGTGAAAGGGTCATGGTGACATAATGGGCCGAAAAATGCAAAAAACCTTACAGCGTCGTCACATACTTTCATACAGGATTATGATTCATTGAACAATTATGTAATAGATTGAAAAAATGTAATAGAATGTATATTGAAGTATATAATATTCTCATGTTTTATCATTGTCGTGTTATTATTCACAATAAATCAATTAACCAATCATTCAATGAGATAAATGAATGAAGGAATTCTAATTAACCAATTTTAGGAGAAACTAAATGAATGCAACTAATATTACAGTCGTGATAATGTAAATGCTTGGCAGACTGGATTAAAAGAGCTAATTAAAGCCCTGCTTTAATTAATATGTTTTTGTAATGGCAGAATATTTGATAGTGCTCTTATATTGGATCTCATTACATTATGCCAGTGATCATAATGTTTAGTGTCAAAAGTGACGATTAAACAGTCATGAATGATGAATCCACTACACCAAACATTAAAGATTGCTCAATTATTGTGCAACATCGCCCACGGTGCCATCTTTTTTTGAATTATAGCATATGATGATATATGCATATCATCATCTGTGATAATGCCCTGAAACCATCGGAAAACTCGGGTGCACGCTGGCCGCTTACGGCAAGCCAGACCTTGTAGCTGGAATGTTGTTGTCAAAAATTCAAAGTCTTCCAGTGAGTACACCCCCCACCCATCCACACACACACAAAAAAAAAAAAAAAAGTTCTCCAACTCACTGTGTCAAAACCTTGACTCCGGGGACCATTCCCACTCCTCCAATAGTTACAACATGAACATCAATCATACTTAATACTTTGAAACAAAGCGGCACATATTGCGAGACCTCCACAGTTGTTTGTTTTCTACCGCCAGACCCCTTCCCCCCTCAGAGACATTTATCAAGCGCAAATAGTTCGAGAAAACCAGCTCAGGCGGAACTCCAAACCATAAGGAATTTCCAACAAAGGTCCAACTGCTCACATGATCTGTTATATGCAATAAATATTCCTGGGAAAAGTTTTGCAATCAGCGCTTGGCTTCCCTGTGCATAAAAATATATTATTTTTGACACAGCTGATAAGGCGATAGCAGTGATTTACTTTTGTAATCATTTCATAATTTGGCCCTTTTGAAGAATACCTTCTCCTGTGAGACTAAACAGGTCGTCTTCAAGTATGTTGTTACTCCCTGCTTCGCCGCACTGACATGGACAGACTTGTGGCTTTTTGATTGGTTTTCTTTGTGTTTGTTTGTTTGTTTGTTTGTTTTTGTATTTGATGAAAAACAGAACATATTGTATTGTATTGAATTGCCGCTAACATGAAAACGCAACACAACGTTGGCTTTGCAATCTTGTTAAAACCCTTCCAAACAAAATCTTCTATTAAATGAAGGTGAACGATGCATTCCTTGTGAAAACTAAAAAAACAAAACCAACCTCTCTCAACCTCAAATCATTTCAAAATTCTTACGGAAATAGACAGTTAAACTTTAGTCATAATAACACCTTTATTAACTGTACAGGCAGTGTTTGAAGTAACATTTTTATATCCATTACTGTCAAGTGTAAAAAGAAGTTAACTGAGTCTCACGATATATGCTAATTTTGTGAGATTTGATTCCGCCGCATGCATTATGACTGTTCTTTGTTTTGTTTTTTTCGACTTGTACGAGGTGTGTCAGAAAACTTCCAGGAGTAGTGTAACAAAAGATCAATTTCAATTCCAAACTCCAAACTACAAGTTTTCCCCTTCGAAGAAATCCCCCTGGAGTCTAATGCACTTTCCCAGCCCTCACGCGCTCCTGGAAGGATTCGAGCAGCTCCGTCGTCACGGCCATTTCTATGCCATCCACGTCTTCAGAACGGGTGCCCTTGACAACCTCCTTGAGCTTGGGGAAAGAGTAAAAAACAAAAACAAAACCGGAACTTTTGTGACACACCTTGTATCGCTTAAGGTCTTAAGGACTTCAACAGTTGCGCTGAATAATCTTGACTGAAATGCTTGAAGGCTTTTGCGCAGTTTTTTTTTTTTGAATGATTACAACCAAGCAATTCTTGACATGTATAAGTAAAGAACTGCAAGGTAAGTGAATCGAAACTAACAGCCTCTTAAGGACACTCGGAAACCGTTTTTATCCTTGAGATTGGTGCATTACGCAGAAATTTTGGACAGTGTTAACCAGAAACTTCTGGAATGAAATATGTATCCAAAATATACTTCTCCCTTGGCCCACGGCCCACCCCTTTAAAAAGAAATCATTTCAGCAGTTTTCACCAGAGGTAACAATGTCGATGTGCAGTTTGAAAGCTGAATCAGAGGAGGACCTTGAAAGAGGTGAAAAGGTTCGGTGGTTTCTGACTGATATGTGTTGGAAATCGAAAAGTGGACAGAGACTGATTGGTCACAGCCATTCTCCGTTGACCAATATTGATAGAAACAAGATATTGATAGATTGGGGTTTGAGCAAAAGGGGTCACCAAAGAAAGAGAGAGAGAGCATGTTTAAAAAGCAGCCATATTCGTGCGTGGACGTAAAGCAGACTTTGGCTCAAAAAAACCACCTCAGCCTCAACCAAAACAGGAGGTCCTCTTGTTTCTGTCACTCACGCATGTGCTACATAGTTGAATCCTTACACACAAAGGCTGTCTCTTGTTAATAGCTGTGTCTGTATTGAGACTGGAAACAAAACAAAGATGTCATCTATTATGGTTAAAAGCAAGAGAGCAAAAAGAGAAAGCGTCATATTGTGATTCTGGATCAAATTTAAGTCCATCATTGTAATTGCGTGTCCCTCCCTGACTGCAGGTCAAAATAAGCACTGTGGTGCAAAACGCCTTGAGCAACTCAACTCACTGTGACATTAAAAACAACAACAACAAAAGAACAGAAAAGGGATGCCCGATATCATTCGAATGTCTGCAGCTAACGTAGTTGACGGATGTTGGAGGCATGACTCTGCATTCATTCTCCCCGTGAGTCACCAGAGGTGATTTGTGGGCGAGGACCTTTCTTGGTATGTCCAAGAAGCAGCAGTTTTTCATCAGTAAACAATGTTCCCTCGGGGGAATGGAAATACTTGCAACATAAGAAGCATAAGAATGGGGGGGGGGGGGGGGGGGGGGGGGGGGGGCAAATCAATTCCGACAAAACGAACGTTTTCGTAAGAAAAGAAACCCAAATATTGAAAAAGTGTGTTTGTACTGAACTAAAACATGATATTCGCTTGCATTTGAGAAACTTCATTGATGTTTATTTTTGTGCAATTATCAGTTTCACTCGGTGCTCGACTTGCCTTTATGACCGCATAGCCGAAACGCCATAGCCTCAATTGTGCTAATGAGCAGATGTTAACGCACTAAACACGTCTTTTTGAGGCCCGCAAAGGGCAACATAAAGCAGAAAAACAAGATACATTGCAATAAAGAATGCGAGGATGGATGATACCTCGGATCTTGAGGATCTTGTTGCTCTGTTGCCAACTGACAACATCTGGCATCGTATTTTTTCCCATGTTGGACGTCGACATCAGCCAAGTAGACGGCGGATGATTCAACGTCGCCTGAACACTCCTGTAATGTATTAAGCTGACCCGCTTTTATCGCTGCATGTAAACATTCATTTATTCTTGTACGTCCACATGAATTGACTCACATTTTGATGATCGACTTCCCCATTCTTGTGTAAGGCAGCGCAACGCAGCTCTTTTTCTTTTTTTTTTTTGATTTATGGACGCCTTCATGATACATTCATAGAGCCAAATGAGCCCCTCAAGTGGGCCCAGGTTGGAGTGCGGCCATCTGTAAAGCAGACAGATCAGTTACACTCTGGTTCTTTTGCGCTAGATTTGCATTTGGCAACCGAAGCGCTTTTTGCAAAGGGCCCGGCGGCAGCAGGCGATGCACTGGTAATGTCCATCGACCGCACGGCAACGGCTGAGAAATGAACGAAGACCGGTGGGTTTTAAAAGTAGTGAGCGGTCAATCAGTCCATTGTTGTTGTGTGAGCATCTTGAGAACATTTACTGTAAGGATGTTTTGGGTTTTTTTCTCTCTTCACAGTGGAACCTCTGAAGTTGAACATGCTACATTCCTTGAAGCTGCATGACTTCCAATTTATTCTCATTACGAAATGCATTTTCAAATCGTATGAATTACGAAGAGCAACGCATACAGGGAACGAGAGGTTAGCGTGTCTGCTTGACAGTCAAAGGTCCCCGGTTCGCATCTCGGCTCAGGCCCTCCTTGTGTTGACTTTGCAGGTTCTTCCCGTGCCTGCGTGGCTTTTCTCCAGGTACTCGGGTTTCCTCCCACATCCCGAAAACAAGCACGTTGGGTAAATTGGCCATAGGTGAGGGCAAATGGTAGTTTGTTTACGTGTGCCCTGCGATTGGCCGGCGACCAGTTCAGGACATACACCACCTCACGCCCAAAAGATAGCTTGGATAGGCTCCAGCACACCCGCGACAACACACACACCCACACACACACTCCCCCACTACATAAGAACTTGAGAATACCTACTGATAAAGTGACAAAATATGTTTTATATGTTTATTCATCCGGCACGGTGGCCAACTGGTTAGAGCGTCTGCCTCACAGTTCTGAGGTCTGGGGTTCAATCCCCGGCCCCGCCTGTGTGGAGTTTGCATGTTCTCCCCGTGCCTGCGTGGCTTTTCTCCTGGCACTCCGCTTTCCTCCCACATCCCAAAAACATGCATGCTAGGTTAATTGACAACTCTAAATTGCCCGTAGGTGTGAATGTGAGTGCGAATGGTTATTTGTTTATGTGTGCCCTGCGATTGGCTGGCGACCGGTTCAGGGTGTACCCCGCCTCCTGCCCGATGATAGCCGGCGACCGGCGTGAGGAGAAGCGGCTCAGAAAATGGATGTTTATTCATAGATCAGCTTTAAAGGGGAACGAAACCGGTAAGTTGAAAAATGGCATTCTGATTAATTTTGTGTTTGTGGAATAAGAGTTAAACACAATAATTCATCAGTCTGAGGGGCCACCACGTTGGGCAAAATCCCCCTCTGCTGTTGACCGAAATTATCATCACGACTACACTGTCAAGTTTTGCGGAATGTCACGTGACTAATAGGTTAGTATACTTCCTGTGTATAGTGCAATAACTAGCATAACAACAGATGGCTGACATGATGGTTTAAACCGGAACTTGATCAAATTTTGTTCAAATGAACCCGACCTCTGTAAAATTTGGTTCAAACCATTTCATCAATCCATAGTTATACTAGTTATTGCAGCAAACACAGGGGGCCCTCTAACCTGCTTTCCGGTTTTGGTCATGTGACTGAGATCAATGAAGCTCGATGAATCATCCAGTTTAATTCTTACTCCACGAACAGAATATTAATCAGAAAACCGTAGTTTCACTAGTGCTGGCACATACAACGTGTTGTAGCAAAAAAAAAAAAAAAGAAATTGGGCTTTAGTTCCTAACGTTAGGTTATGCTGAACTAACATATATTGCTAACTTACCAATCTATTGCAGACTGAGAGAAATGAGGTCAGTGTCACCGTATAGGCAGAAGAAAGAAGTAGCATCCATTTGTCCAGTCGTAGTCGTGGTATATGATTGACAGTTGAGCAGGGCGGGGTTTTAGCGCATTCAGCGGTGACACCCACAACGATTGTGAGTGGAGACAATGGCTTCCTTTTTTTTCCATAATTGGGACGCCACATTTCATGTACTTGCCATTTTATTTAATCATTCAAATTTGGCAGGGTTGTTAACAACACTCTTCTCTGTGGTGTGTCAAATTTGCAAGACGTTTATTTTTGCTTTACAGAGACTTTAATGGTCACACAAGAATTAACAGTAATCATTTTTAACATATTGATATTACAACAATAAAACACTCTCGACTTTAATTCTGAAGACGGGGCTAAAGTCAAACCACAAACATATGTTGTTTTTCTGCAATTCAATTTTTTCCAACTGTCACACAAATATCAAATGAAATTATGCAAACATGCAAACTTCACACAGAGATGCTCCAGTGGAGATTCGAACCCTGATCGCAACTTTTTGTTCAGTAAATACCGTTTTCATCGATCCAAATTCCGCATTCACATCCTGTCATTTATGCCATTTTTTTTTTGTTAGTCTTGGTCAGGACTCCAGGACTCTCTTATTTTCGTTCTTTTATGAAACGGATCCCTACTTTGAGAACGCTAAGAGGAAGTCTCTCCAGGAACTCCAACTCTACCGTAAACGCATCACAAATACAGTTTCATCTTGTAAATTCCTTTTGAGAGAAATGAGCTTTCCTTGCTTGTGCGGTGTTTGCCCCCAAGCACATTTGGCCGTGGGCCATGACGCGGTTGTTGGTCCCCTATAGTTCAAGAGAAAAACAGACATTATTCAGCGGGGTCACTTTCACAATCTGAGGCAGGCTCTGGGGACGACATACTCAAAGAGAGATGTAGCCTCGAAGCACCCACAGACAGGAATGCACCTGAGAATAATTCATCAAGTTTGCTTTCCTCTCCAAGTAATTCCACACTGGCAACTAGAGGAAACATTTCTTGAATAATTGCATCAAATGATCTGTTTTTCACTGGAATGTTTTCATCTTTGTTGGAAGCGGTCGACAGGAAACCGTAGTTGTGATTCTCTGTGACAATACTGTGGCTCTCATACTACACTAAAATGGACAGGAAGACACGGGCCGTACACTCTGGCAAAACATGAGAGAGACCCGCAGGGATATTTGCAATGTATCCACAAGCACGATGAATGACTGCTGCTGCTCTGCTGCTGCTGCTGCTTTTCTGATGTCAATTCCAGTTCCCCCATGCTGACACTTGGACGCCAACAGGAAAGCGTTACGCTCCACTCTTGGTTCCCATTGTTTTTGCATCCTCTTTGCCTTTGCTTTGCTCCATTTCGGTTCTTCTCCCTTGGTTCTTGGCAGGATGACCCGATGAAACATCTTCTCACGCCATGTTTTTGTCGGAGGCAATATTGGCCGAACTCGGGGAATACACTGTATTGACGAAAATATCCAGACTCACTTCTTAATAAATCCAGTAATGGATCAGGAGATGGGCTAGACCCCGTTGCGCCCGTCAATCTCAATTCTTCATCAATTGTATGTTTGCAAATTTTCTGTTGCGGCATGACAGAAGGAAGGTCAAGAAAGGCATGCCTGGAAGAGTTGCGCAGAAAGCATGACTGTGATGACCCATTGACCCCATTTGGGCTGAACTCGAACAGACATAGTGAGCCATCAGGTCTTCTATTCAAAACAAATGTTACCACAAACAACATCTTGTAGAAGAGTGAAAGATGTTGTAGCTTTTTTCCCAATTTCACCTCCTGTTGGTGCAATGATCACATGGCCTAGATAGGGCATTTCTCCGTAGGCCTGAACACTATGAGAAGCACTGACCTACATTTACAAGCTAAATCCTAACATTTGTTTCGTACATTTGTGTTCATTTATTCCCAACGGTCTAGTCTCATCATTACATGGCATTTGTCTTGGCTGCACTGCTTCCAGTGCACGTGTGTGGATTTGTTTTGTCCAATCCGATTTCAGCCGTTTCAATATCTGCCCAGGACCTTCAGAATCCGTATGAGGCCAACGATGCGTCAGCATTGTTCCGTCCTCGAACTAGTTTGTCAGAACAAGCGAAGTACGACTAGCCAAAGACGTCTGCGGCGATCTGCACATGTCAATGCATTTAATAATCAGCATCTCTGTGAGTGTGATGGATTTCATGACTAAACTTTTCTTGCTTGTGTTTTGAGCTCACAATTGATTATGAACTCCTCCAAATGATGTCAAAGGCAGAGGTGTTATATTGCGGTTTTGTATAGTATTGATGGTTTCTATAATTGCCATGTATAGTGGTGCTACCAAGAGGTGGACTAAGTCTGGTAATTTGCCACTGAAGGCCCAGGTAGCGGTACCAAATGCACGAGCCGTCACTACTTTTAATAAATGTAACGTCACTGCATCCATTGAAATGAGCATGATGTCAAACAGAGCGTCGCAGGCTGCGCAGTGTGTGAACTGAACAGCGAGCCTTAAACAAGACCAGATTTGACACATTTTCCAAGTGTTTAGCCTACAGCAGGTTTAGATGAGTGGGATCGTGCCCTCCTTTGCTCACGTTCATAAATGACGAGTTATAATTAGAGGTCTGCTCATGTAGGCACTATAAAGTCATATTCATAACGCCACGTTGTCTTTGTCCATATATTAATGGAGCACAATAGTGTGATTTTACAGTAAGTTTTCTTTAAAAGCATCACCGAATGACTTCATTGTCCCACTGCTCCCTTTTAAGGTGTTTGGCCACTGAGACGTGAACAGACCGATGTGGCCAAAATCCAAAAGCGTTCTAATCTCAAGCAGCGAGAATTTACACGTCTTCTGAGCCAACTTTTAAAGGAACAAAGTGGTGTTTGGAAATTGAGCAGATTATTCGCCTCTGCCAGGAACCTTTAACTCACATTGTAGGAAAAAGATGTATTTGCCCTCGAAACGCCTGTGGAAATTAGGAGAATTTGCCAGCCATAATCTTACGACAGTGCTCAAACATTTGCTCCCCATTTAATCCACGATCACGTTTTGCACGTCTTCCTCAGATGTCCACACCTCACAAAATCAATTTAGCTGGCAATCGTAAGTAAACGCACGATTAGATTACGTTTGAACTGAGCAATTTTTCAAGTGAAACAAGCATCATGCTCAAAAAAAAAAAAAGCTGACTCCTATATACTGTATTTTCCCAAAGAATTCAAGCCGTTTGGACGTTATTTTCCTCTAATATATAATGAAACTAGAACGGCACTTCGGAGGTCAGACTGGGCCTCACAATCCCAAGCGACAGTGCTTGTCTTCCATCCAAGCGATGTTATTCTACCACAGCTCGAGCTGCCTGATCTGCTGGGTCACCGTCTCAATCAGCCCCGGTGGGCAGGCTGAAAAGCGAAAATGAAATCCTTCATCCACATGTGTTCCTCTGTGACTGTGCGAGGTTTTGTAAAAATTGGTTATATAGTTTCCAGGTGACCAACTAACTAAGCAACCAGCAAATGGCAAATCATTCCTGTCTTTATCTGTATTAACAACTGCATTTTTTTCTTGTACAAAATGGAATTAAGAAAGGACAGTTAGCTTTGGACTACTCTCAGGCTCATTTTAGGGAACCCAAACTAGGATTTTCAAAAATCCTTTCCAGACCCCGGACCAGATTAATGAGTGAGATTATAAGAAAGCAGTCATCTCAAGATCTCTTACTTTAATAATGATCACAGCGCAATGGTTTGTGTCTAAAAAAGAGGATTATTTTGATTTTTTTTTTAGGCCTGCGATGCAAATTATACAAAGGAAGTGTTCAAACATCTATAAAGCAATGTGTCCTTACTGAAAATACTGTACTTATTACTGACTCATGGTTTACCTCATTCTTCAAAGCCTCATTAAAATCATAACATCGGTTGTCAGATTTAGTTTCTTTCTCGTATATGATGTGCTTTAATGTGAGCAGATCAAAATATCAGCTGACACATGTAATGCTTTCACATGCCTCTTACATTCTGTTTTTATGAGTGACTTATTGTCGCTCCTTATGCAGAAATTATTTGGATGCCATCCAGTCAATAGCTTCCTCAAATGCCAACATCTGGAATTGTTGTTCTATTTATTTCTCAAAAATACAAGCAACCACTGTCTTAGACAAGCTACACAACAAGTCAAAAAAAATATGAAAAAACAAGACCTTTTGTGCCTAAAATAGGTGAAGAAAAATTGCCAATGAAACTAGTATGAGTTGACTTGATACAGTGAGATTTTTTAAATAACATCTTGTATGTTAAAACATTATTTTTGGGGGGGATAATTTGGAACAAAGCCAAAACTTTCTTAAAATAGGAACAGTAAGATGTTTTCACTCGAACTAAGATAAATTCACAAGGTAGGATTCTGTGTTTTTTTTTAATCTGATATATTCGTCAAACTCTTAACGCATTCACTGCCAGCCATTTTAGAACGTTTTGATTGCGCTTTGAAAAACCACAGTATAATGTGTTCTATGTGAACATCAAAACAAAAAAACAAAAAAGTAGACACTCTTCTTTCATGAGAATCAAAGGTTCTTTAGTAATCAGCAATAGGACATACTTTGGTTTCACCAAAAACACCTGTTCCTGACGAACAAACGGAGAAAACTATCTTTTTGTGAAATGAAACATGACTTTAATGCTTATATGTTTCAAACAACAAAAACAACACCAAGAAAGGACTTTGATGGTAAAACAATAATTTGTACTGTAGACACTATAAATTGCATCATCTTTTCTCAAGATGGCGATATATATGTGTATATATATATATATTTAATGTTCAAACTGATAAACTTGATTGTTTTTAGCAAATAATCATTAACTTAGAATTTTAAGGCTGCAACACGTTCCAAAAAAGCTGGGACAGGGTCATGTTTACCACTGTGTTACATCACCTTTTCTTTGTACAACATTCAATAAACGTTTGGGAACTGAGGACGCTAATTGTTGAAGCTTTGGAGGTGGAATTCTTTCCCATTCTTGCTCGATGTACAGCTTCACCTGTTCAACAGTCCGGGGTCTCCGTTGTCGTATTTTACGCATCATAATGTGCCACACATTTTCCATGGGAGACCGGTCTGGACTGCAGGCCGGCCAGTCTAGTATCTGCACTCTTTTACTACGAAGCCACGCTGTTGTAACACGTGCAGAATGTGCTTTGGCATTGTCTTGCTGAAATAAGCAGGGGCGGCCATGAAAAAGATGTTGCTTGGATGGCAGCGTATGTTTCTCCAAAACCTGTATGTACCTTTCAGCATTAATGGTACCTTCACAGATGTGTCGGTTACTCATGCCATTGGCACTAACGCACCCCATACCATCACAGATGATGGCTTTTGAACTTTGCGTCCATAACAGTCCGGATGGTTCTTTTCCTCGACATCCACAATTTCCAAAAACAATTTGAAATGTGGACTCGTCTGACCACAGAACACTTTTCCCACTTTGCATCGGTCCATCTTAGATGAGCTTGGGCCCAAAGAAGCCGGCGGCGTTTCTGGGTGTTGTTGATAAATGGCTTTTGCTTTGCATAGTAGAGTTTCAAGTTGCACTTACGGATGTAGCGCCGAACTGTAGTTACTGACATTGGTTTTCTGAAGTGTTCCTGAGCTCGCGTGGTGATATCCTTTACACATTGTTTATGATGCAGTGCCGCCTGAGGGATCGAAGGTCACGGGCATTCAATGTTGGTTTTTGGCCTTGCTGCTTACATGCAGTGATTTCTCCAGATTCTCTGAACCTTTTGATGATATTACGGACTGTAGATGATGAAATCCCTAAATTCCTTGCAATTGTACGTTGAGGAACATTGTCCTTAAACTGTTGGACTATTTTCTCACGCACTTGTTCACAAAGAGGTGAACCTTGCCCCATCTTTGCTTGTGAATGACTGAGCAATTCAGGGAAGCTCCTTTTCTACCCAATCATGACATACTGTAAACACACGAGACCCTCATTCTCCCACATTGTTATTTTTGTTGTTGTTAGCATGTCACATACGGACTGATGCCTTCAAGGGAGCGCGGTTTTGACAGGTTCCTGCTGTGACATTTTAAAGTGGAAAGCTGACAGTAACAAACCGAGCCAGTCCTGTGGCATATGTCAGCTGACGCATCAACAGTCACACGCATTTTTGGGAATACCAGTCAAGGTTTGACTTACAACTTGAGAATTTTGTGAGTCTCAGAAAATTTCGACATGTCCTGTTGTCCACATGCGCACTCGCATACAACTCGAACAGTTACAAAACACGACACACCACATAAGACGAAGAGAGCATTTTTTCTAAGAACAGATTTGACCAAATGTGACATCAGGCTTCAGTTGCGGTCGGCCCTTTTTAAAACAATAGAACATTACAAGTGACAAAAACAAGTCAGGTATGTAGACAGTGTTGTTTTAACCTGCATGCTAAGCACTAGCCATCTAACTACTTTTGGCGTTTATTGGGCATGGAGCCCCACACCAAGTTATTGACAATCGGTGGCTTGGTCGGGAAAGACGCCTCTGTGGTGGTGAGTGAAAATGGTAATGCAATATTTTCAATAACATTAAAAACACCCACAAAGACCAATGAATTTACTGCCTATCTTTGGAGTTATGGTGCATTTCATAGATGTTTGGCTTCCATTGGCTCCCGCAAAAAAGATATCAGGCAGAGGCGGCGGAACAACTTGTGGCGCGGGTGGGCACAGCCCTCAGGGGGCACTCCCAACAAAGAGGGCAATCATGCCCAAAAATACATCACTTTTATGGGTTGCTACATGCAATTATGCAACTGATAAGCCACATATGCTCAGATAGGCACCATCCAGTGCAAAGAAATATGCGGTGTGGAATTTTATGTGATAAAAGGAGCAAACGAGCAAGGATTTTTGAAATCTAAACTATGTAACATGTATTCAATGACCCTGGCTAAATTTAAGACATTCATTGGTAACTGGCAGGAGCATATTCAAGCGCTTTTGTTTTGAAGACTGTTCACAAGTTACTTCGATTGATGAAAGTCCTAATTTGATGACATTTAAGATCCGCAGCACGTGGCAGCACGTGGTCGAACAATGCCTTTTTTGATTTGGATGGTAACCTGGTCGAGTTCAACTTTGGGGTTTAACTGTGACTGAATCACGAGAATAGTTTGCAGTACATCAAGGTCAGCTGTGAATGTGTCACAGCCATTGTTTGCGGAAAGATCCTGCGCACAAATGTGGCTCCTCATCGGACGTTTCCATGAACCCAGTCACCGTCACACCATGCGGCTACAAAGCAGATCATTGAGATGGTGACTGCGGTATCTGCTGACACACATCTGCTGCCGAGCGCACGGACAGACGCCGCAGCCACGGCCATGTCATCGTTCTGCTCACTCATTCCAATTAGAACCCTTTAGAAGTGTTCGACTTCACCTGTTTTAAATGATTTGGATGTTTACAAGGGTAAGTCTGCTGAGGAATCTTTTACTGACAACATGGGTGACTCAAGAGCTGTAGGGACCGCATTGAAGTCAGCAAAAACAAACCACCTTTTCCAGGTGCCAACTTCTCTGGCCAGTAGTTTTCTGCCTATATGGAAGTATTATCGTTGAAAGCTTTCAGAATATGTATAAATGACAACACACTCCACTTGACCTGCACATTTATGATAGCCAATACAAGAGCTTTATCAAAAATTGGGCTTTTATAAGGATGGTATCGCTCAATGCTCAGCTTTGATAGGCACCGAGAAAGCTATTCATTTAACAATACCTGTATGTTCATAATTTGGGTATAGGACTGTATTGCATCACAATGAGTTCTACTTTTTCGGCATGAGGTGGCCAGAATGTAATGGCAGACATCTTGCATTGGATGCCATTACAATGTGCAAGTGTACCTTATGAGGTTTCCAGCTAATGTATACTGTCAACTGGATGGAGATTGTTGCCATTGTAATAGGTTGCAATAACACTTGGAGGTTTACACCATTCCTAATCCGAAACCTTGCCGGAAACATTGCATTTTTTTGGACAAGTTGTCTTGTACAATGAATGGCATCAAACCTGCAACCGGATCTGACTGTGAACTCAGACAAGAGGCCATTGGGGGAACAAACAAATATGTCCTTTGGCTGCCCTCCAGGTTCTCTTCCATCTGCTTTTATGTATGTAGGTCAGACTATTGAGCCTTTTCTCTCAAAAATGTTATTTAAAAAATAAAAAAAGAGATCCTTTGCAAGATGCAGTGTTTTATGTCAGCATCTTCAGACATTTCTCAGTTGGTGTCCACACGCAGACATTACACTAATTTACAGTATTTTACAATGCACTTAGTGTAACTTGATTATAATAGTATACTACCATGTCATGGATTGCAGTATGCCGCCGTAATTTATCAGTACATCTACCATCATTTGTTTTAAGAGTATATTATTACCGTATTATTGTATTACCGTATGGTACTCTAATTTAAAGGTGAGTGCTGTTCATGTTTGTTCATGTTAACCAAACATTGACTGTTAATATACCTGTCAGGGATGACGACGTAACAGTGTTTTATAATCAACACTATCCTTTACAAAATTCTGGTTATGCTGTTAAATGAGTTATTTACTGTTAAATTATTAATTTAACCCTTAATTTAATTTAACAGTATTTTACAATTATTATGAAATACAGTAATATACTGTTGCAATCCACCCTTTACTTACCGTGATTTATTAAAAATACTTTTTTAAAATGCTGTTAAAAGTACTTTAGTGTTATTGTTAAATGACTAATTGAACTGTTAGTTTACCTCCAAGGGTCACTGATGGTGTAGTGGTGCACTCGCCTGACTTTGGTGCGGGCAGCGTGGGATCAGCGACGGTGTGAACGTGAGTGCGAGCGGTCATCCGCGTCTATATGTGCCCTGCGACTGACCGGCGACCAGTTCAGGGTGTCGTCCGCCTTTCGCCCGAAGTCAGCTGGGATAGGCTCCGGCATCCCCCGACTCTACCCGGGATAAGCGGTGTTGAAAATGGATGGATGGAAGTTACGCAAAACATATTGTTGTAAATTCACCGTAAATGAACTGCAATTCGTTAGAGTGCACGTAAATGGAAAACGTGGAAAACTAAGCTCTGCATTCAAGGCTTTATTTGGAATAAATATATTCAGACATTTCAGTTGTGTGTAAAAAACATGTTTTAAAAGTATTTACATGGAATTTTGCACAGAGCTGAATAAATGTATACATAGTATACAGTACAGCCCGTATAAGTCATCTGAGTCTTTTGCTGTACAAAGTGCAAAAGTCGATAAAATCAAAAACAGAAATAGAAGTCTGACTATAAAAGGATCCATCCTGGGGCGGGATGTTGTATTGGACATTGTGGGCCCTTTTAGTTCATAACAAGAATATAATAGAGTTTAAGGAGCGCACAGAAAGAGCGGTGTCGCATCTTCGGCAGTGATTGATGTTGAATAAGTTGGGCAGAAAATTCTGAGAAAATGTATTTCTACTGTATCATGTATTTTAGTATTGTCTGTGGCTTTCTTTTTATGATGCGGGAGAGGGTAAATGTAGTCATTTAACCAATGTGACTTATGAAATTGTAAAAGAAAGATTTGTTTTAGAGATACAAATCGATTGCAGGATTAATCTGGAGAATGGAAAAGGTCCTTTGGCATTGTTTTCAAGCACCCGGCAGGCTACAAACAAAAAATCTCTTAACAAGACCATAAAAACAATCATTTAAAAAATAGGGCATAAAAATGCCTTCCAGACTCATCAGTAAGATAAATTGCGTACTAATATACATGTCAACTCTTAGCTGACAGTTAAAGTGATGGAACCTTTGATTTAGCTTCAGAGTAATGTCGTAGAGTGTTGTTCTTCTGTCAGGTGGTTTAGTTTAAATGGTGGGGAAAATATATTGCGCCATCCATTTTTTGGTCTTCTCTGCAAGTGTCTTGTGATTGCAGGAGAGAGTGTGTGGAAATGTGCTGTTGGATTAAGTTCAGTCATAATAAAGGATTTCAAGTCCCTAGCAAGGCTTTAGTTTACAGAAGTCCAGCTCCTGTGGTTTGCGTAAGCCACTGCAGTGGTCCCTGGGAAGCAAGTGTCCCGTTTGGGCTTTGCAGTGCAGCGGTCGTCTCTTAAAGCCTTTCCCGCAGGTGGTGGAACACGGAGACCACTGTCCGGTGTTCCACTCTGGACAAGGGTCTCCGCAGGCTCTGGTGGCTGACGGTCTTTTGGTAGGATCGCATTTCAAGCCCGGCTTGCCGTCCGTCCTCAAACATTGCACCATTCGCCTTTGGAAACCGTTCCCGCAGCTCACCGAGCACACGTCCCAGCTTGCGGATGTCCATTTCTCAACGAGGGGCTCCTCTTTGCTGTAAGGTTTCTTCAAGGTTGCTGCACCCTTCTCCTTGACGCTATCATGAGCCAGAACACTGTTGTGGGATTTTTCACGGTCCTCCTTCTTCAGAGTCTTGTCTTCTTTGTTGTTCTGACGGGCCAGGTAGAAGGAGTAGCGTATGCGAGGGGGCGTCAAATTGCCAGCACACAGCACTTCCACAGTGAGTGTCTCCCCCAAGGGATTTACAGACTGGAGGGTCTCAGAGAGGCCGGTGGTGCCGCTGTAGCGCAGCAGACTGCCCTTAACGATGATGTCTCTCTCGCCAGATGACACCACGTAGTCGCCATTAAGAAGGTACTGACCCTCGCTGTTCTTTACCGCCAAGTAATTGTCGTCACCCAGCATTCCTTGGTAGCCGCGCTGGCGGATGTCTATGTTGGTTGCACCCACTGGCAACATCAGCACAAAGTTGTAGCCATGCCTGGATACCAAAATACAACATATACAGCCGGTGAGGAGTTTTACAGTGATTGAACAAAGAAGTCCACAACAATGCTTAAAACAACATGAAAATGATACAGTGTAAGTGTTTTGCTATTCTCAGCAGGGCTCGGTCCATATGTCCCACAAATAGCAAAAAAAAAAATAGAAAAAGTAGTACACCCGCCACAAATTCAAAATTACAGTTGCACACTTTTAGTGTAGTACCTACCACCCGCCACAATCCCCCCGCCCGCACGGTTGCCCTGGGAGCGCCTCATCTCGTCAGATCTTGGAAGCTAAGCAGGGTCGGTCCTGGTTAGTGCTTGGATGGGAGACCACCTAGGAATACCAGGTGCGAGGATTGGGCAGTGGGCCAATCACCTGCTCCCGTAAAAACCTACAGATTACAGAAACCGCATTTGCGGCCTATGTGTTCCTCATGGCTCTAAGTAACTAACTAACCACCCGCCGCAACATGCCAAGCAGGTCTCCGCTCTACTCAATGTACGTATGTGCAGCTGGATCAAGAGCAAGAAGAAGAGACAATGACATTCAGTAATAGTCATTGTTACAACAAAGCCTTCGAGTATCCATGTATGTATGTGTTGCTGCTCCGTACCTGTCAAATAGGCGTTGTTTGAAGGTTTAGAATTACCCTAACATCTATGCTACTTTCTGTTAGTCTGTCTAGTGCATTTTGCATTATTATGTTACCAACAAGCTTGCAGACTTTTGTCAAGCGAAATCACATCGCTTTGATTGAACATTTTGCTGTTTAACTATGCAATGTTTAATTCGCTTTTGTTTAACATGTCAGTTTTACAGTGAACATCAATTGGGAGTGACAAAGAAACCGCTTCAACAAGATGGCGCCTACCAGTGCGGTCGGCTCGGTTACGCGCTCTCTCGTATTGTTTTTGTTCTTGTGTTTTTCGTTCGTCTTTGGAGACTGTGTTTTGTCAATGTCTTTATGTCCCAAAAGTTTTCTCTGTCAATTTGTTGTCTCCAACTACCGGAGACAAATTCCTCGTGTGTTTTTCGGACGCACTTGGCAAATAAAGATGATTTGCAAATCATGTTAAACCTATATTTAATTGAATACACTACATTTAATGTTCAAACTGATAAACTTAATTGTTTTTAGCAAAGAATCATTAATTTAGCGGCACGGTGTTCGACTGCTTAGCACATCTGCCTCACAGTTCTGAGGACCGGGGTTCAAATCCCGGCCCAGCCTGCGTGGAGTTTGCATGTTCTCCCCGTGCCTGCGTGCGTTTCCTCCGGTCACTCCGGTTTCCTCCCACATCCCAAAAACATGCGTGGTAGGTCAATTGAAGCGTTCAGTTCCCACTCAGTGACGGTGTGAATGTGAGTGTGAATGGTTGTTTGTTTCTATGGACCCTGCGATTGGCTGGGGACCAGTTCAGGGTGTACCCCGCCTCTCGCCCGAAGACAGCTGGGATAGGATCCAGCACGCCCGCGACCCTAGTGAGGATAAGCGGGAAAAGGAAATGGATGGATGTATCATGAACTTTTAAATTTGATAGCTGCAACACGTTCCAAAAAAGCTGGGACAGGGTCATGTTTACCACTGTGTTACATCACCTTTTCTTTTAACAACAATCAATAAATGTTTGGGAACTGAGGACGCTAATTGTTGAAGCTTTGTAGGTGGAATTCTTTCCCATTCTTGCTCGATGTACAGCTTCAGCCGTTCAACAGTCCGGGGTCTCCGTTGTCGAATTTTACGCTTCATAATGCGCCACACATTTCCAATGGGAGACAGGTCTGGACTGCAGGCAGGCCAGTCTAGTACCTGCACTTTTTTACTACGAAGCCACGCTGTTGTAACACGTGCAGAATGGGCTTTGGCATTGTCTTGCTGAAATAAGCATGAAAAAGACGTTGCTTGGATGGCAGCATATGTTTCTCCAAAACCTGTATGTACCTTTC
Source organism: Phyllopteryx taeniolatus (assembly GCF_024500385.1). NCBI lineage: Eukaryota > Metazoa > Chordata > Actinopteri > Syngnathiformes > Syngnathidae > Phyllopteryx > Phyllopteryx taeniolatus. The sequence continues at coordinate 2,221,295 of NC_084518.1, read as the reverse complement.
AGCATTAATGGTGCCTTCACAGACGTGTAAGTTACCCATGCCATTGGCACTAACGCAGCCCCATACCATCACAGATGCTGGCTTTTGAACTTTGCGTCCATAACAGTCCGGATGGTTCTTTTCCTCTTTGGCCCAGATGACACGACGTCCACAATTTCCAAAAACTATTTGAAATGTGGACTCGTCGGACCACAGGACACTTTTCCACTTTGCATCACTCCATCTTAGATGAGCTTGGGCCCAGAGAAGCCGGCGGCGTTTCTGGCTGTTGTTGATAAATGGCTTTTGCTTTGCACAGTAGACTTTCAAGTTGCACTTACGGATGTAGCGCCGAACTGTATTTACTGACATTGGTTTTCTGAAGTGTTCCTGAGCCCACGTGGTGGTCCTTTACACATTGATGTCGGTTTTTGATGCAGCGCCGCCTGAGGGATCGAAGGTCACGGGCATTCAATGTTGGTTTTCGGCCTTGCCGCTTACATGCAGTGATTTCTCCAGATTCTCTGAACCTTTTGATGCTATTATGGGCCGTAGATGATGAAATCCCTCAATTCCTTGCAATTGTACGTTGAGCAACATCGTCCTTAAACCGTTTGACTATTTTCTCCCGCACTTGTTCACAAAGAGGTGAACCTCGCCCCATCTTTGCTCGTCAATGACTGAGCAATTCAGGGAAGCAATCATGGCCTCCACCTGTTCCCAATGAGCCTGTTCACCTGTGGGATGTTCCAAACAGGTGTTTGATGAGCATTCCTCAACTTTCTCTGTCTTTTTTGCCACCTGTCCCAGCTTTTTTGGAACGTGTTGCAGTCATAAAATTTTAACTTCATGATTATTTGCTAAAAACAATCAAGTTTATCAGTGTGAACATTAAATATCTTGTCTTTGTAGTGTATTCAATTAAATATAGGTTGAACATGATTTGCAAATCATTGTATTCTGTTTTATTTATGTTTAACACAACGTCCCAACTTCATTGGAATTGGGGTCGTAGGAGGGGTAAAACTATAGAAAGTGTAATATCATTTCAAACTCATCTTACATTATGGTTAAAAATAAATGTCTTTCAGAAGATTTGATTTCCCAAAAAGGCCCCTGAAGTGCATATCTACAAGCACATAGACACAGTAACTTTCCACTAACAACCCAGGTTAAACTTAGCTCCTTCTCAGTTGAGATGTATCACTTCAACATACTTCCTCGACACCAATTACTGTACTGCTTTCCTATTTGGACCAGACTTTTGAAGCATGACTACGTGGCATCTTAGGGTGTTTCAGAAAGAGTCGAAAAAAAGAATAGGCGAATAGGTGAGCTTTTTAGCGAATAGCTCGGGATAGGTTCCCCAGGGGGGAAAAAAACACAAATAAGTGAATTTGTGACTGCGAGGGATTTCTGTACTCACATAGGCTTGGTGAAGAGTCCCGAGACCTTCTTGCAGCTTTTGTTATCACCGCCGCAGACTCCACACTTGTTAAACTTCTTGGATGATCCAATCTTTCCATCACACCCAGCCTTGATGCATTTTCCTTGAACGCACACTCCTGTAGAGTCTGGAGAGCATGGGGTTCCATCCACAACCTGTGGTGTACACACATGCTGTATGTTAGAGGAGACCACTCATTAAAAAGCTGCAAATTCATTTCGGTCATTTTTATGCTGTGTTGTGATATTTTTAGGTGTTATTATTATATTGCAATCATTTCTAAAAGCTGTGATGAGTGTATTTCTACGAAACCATGGAACAGGATGTGGTGTCAAATGATATTTGGTTCAGATGTTTCAAACAAGCATGCAGCTGCTCTATGATTCAGTGCTACATGTCCCCCGAGTTTTCATGTCCTCTTAACTCAAAATGATGTAGTGTGAACTTTCTCTCACGGCTGCTCACACTCACTCCACGCCCATATTATCTCAGGGAGATAAACCCCCTCCACTCCTCTCCATCGTCCCATGCATTGCTGTTTTCCCTCAGAGGCTCGCATAAAGTCACATAGCTCACAAATGAAATCATTTTTGGCCACGTAGTTCGAATTATTACACTTATCCTTATGCCTTAACATTGCAAGGCATGTGAATTGATGAAAAGAAATATACAGTCATGAAACTTGCCAATCCTTCTTGAAAAGGTTCAAAAGTACAAAGAGCTTGTGAAAATGCTCATTCCCAATTTCATCACAACATCTTCAGTAGAGAAACCATATAGTTGGTTGTAAATATCCGAAGTTGAAATGGGATTCCACCCCGCCATCAGAAAAAAAAGGTAATGATAATAGTCCAAATCCAAAGTATTTGAGATTTGAATTATATATTAAATATCCATCCATCAATTTTCTGTACCACTTGTCGTCATTTGGGTCGCATTAGGGTGTGCCTATCACAGCTGACGTTGGTCGGGAGGCGGCTTACACGCTGGACTGGTCGCCAGCAAATCGCAGGGCGCATACCGTATAGACAAGCAAGCATTCACACTCCCATTCAGATCTACGGTTAATTTCGAGTCAATCAACCTGAAATGGAGGAAGCGCAGCGCGGGACGGGGAGAGAATGCAAACTCCACGCAGGAAGGCCAGAGCCGAAATCCTAACCCCCAACCTCAAAACCGTGATGCAGACGTGCTAATCGCTAAATACCCTGACGACAAAATGTAAATCTGAAGGAAATAAAATCATCTTATTAACAGGCTAATGAAGATAACAATAAACAACCTGAAAAAAGGAGGCAGAGAGAGGAAGCATCAAAACGACAGTCAACTTTAAATCAACCAAAAATAAGCATACCATTTGCAATGCAATAGTGCAAAGGAAAGCAAATGACACAGCTGTTAACTTGTAGGTTTGGCATGTTAGTGCAGATATTGGAGAATGTGGTTACGACTACTGTGCTGGAGCGATGTGTGGCATGTCCCGGTTTAAGATTCTTATGGCTTCGGGTTTTCCCTTCACTTCTCTCCCGACTGGCCCCAGCAAGAGACACGGGCTGCTCATCAAGCTTACGTACTTTACTCTTGTCCATCTGATTGGCCAGAAATGGATGCGACGGACAGATCGTTCATTGAATATTCATTTGTTTCATTCTAATACAGTATATGCAGAATGTCTAAAAAAATGAATCGTCTTTTTTCCTGGATGAATTTAGGAAACAAATAGGTTCCCCACAAAGCTGGAAGCATAGAAGTTAAAAATGTCTGTAAAATGAAGAATTCAGATTGAGGGGAGAATAATGGGTCTCGTCGGAGCCTTGATTCAGTGGTGGAAGTGGTTAGTCCGAAGTGACAGCATTGAATGTGTAGTTTCTTACCTTCGGTGCCATGACATAGAAGTAACCGGTTCCGTTCGCCCTGCAGATGAGTTTACATCTGTCCTCAACACTTACTCCAGAGTACTTGGGCACCCACACCACAGAGGGGGCGATATGGTTACTGCTGAAACTGCGGCCACTGGATTCACACTGCTCTTTGCGGTAAGTCTTACCTGGAGGGAGAAAAGAGAGGCGGAAAAAACGAGGTCAGGAACTGGAATCGTCTTGAGGAGGAATGTTTTTGTGCATTTCCAACCTGCATCAGGGCAGCGGTTCAGGCTGCAGGAGCGGTATTTGACCCGAACCCCTTGGCAGTATTTCCCCCCGTTTGAGGGAAATGGGTTGTTGCACTCCCTTTTGGCCAGTTGGACACCTCCTCCACATGTTCGGGAGCACAGACCAAATAAACCCCACTTACCCCAGCGACCGTCAACCTGGAAAATACACAAACGAGGAGAATTCTTTCCAATGCATTCGATTGAATGTATTTTCTTTGTATTTTCAATGTACTACCTTGACGAGCGGTTATGTTTGAATCGAATGCGTAAAAACAAAACAACAGAATTCAATGAAACTTTGGACATAGGTGGCAGGTGTCAAGCGACAATCCATTAAATAGTGGTACAAAATGCAGGTCAAGTCATTTGTTCTCTCTTTCTCCCGTTTTAGTCAAAAAGGATGGTCCCGTCACATTCCGTCAGCCAGGAAGTGGTCTGGTTGCTCTTGTTAACGTTCAACCATGCCAAAAGGTCTGCATGCTAGCGAGTGAAATTTGAGTTTTCAATTGAAATGATTTTGAGACCGCTTTTGCTGTTTGCGTTGCAATAGAACAGATACCCCTGCCCGAGGAAGAAAAAAAAGGATGGTCCCGTCACATTCCGTCAGCCAGGAAGTGGTCTGGTTGCTCTTGTTAACGTTCAACCATGCCAAAAGGTCTGCATGCTAGCGAGTGAAATTTGAGTTTTCAATTGAAATGATTTTGAGACCGCTTTTGCTGTTTGCGTTGCAATAGAACAGATACCCCTGCCCGAGAAAGAAAAAAAAGGATGGTCCCGTCACATTCCGTCAGCCAGGAAGTGGTCTGGTTGCTCTTGTTAACGTTCAACCATGCCAAAAGGTCTGCATGCTAGCGAGTGAAATTTGAGTTTTCAATTGAAATGATTCTGTACATGGTCACTGGTGAGCTGGAGCCTATGCAAAATGACTTCTGGCAAAAGGGGGGCTACACCCTGGACTGGTCGCAGGGCACATAGAGACAGACAGCCATTCACTCTCACATTCACACCGTCACCGATTGTACAGTACCACTACACCATTAGTGACTTTAGTTTTTAATCCCCCAAAGGAAATTCAGTTTCCACTCTGCTTAATTTATGTAGTACAAATGTCGTATTTTGTCCTCAGTGTGGTTCGAACCTTTAGTCCCAAACACAAGCTTAACACAACAGAGAGATTTCGATGACAAGCTTAGCCTTACTTTGAAAGTTTGGTCCTCTTTGGGAGAGCAAATGCCTCTGTCGCAAACTTTGCCATCTCCGCAGTGGGTGCCGTCCGCCCAGGGGAAGTGGCGAGTCATACACACCAACTGGCCGTTGGACTTGCCTGTGCACCACAGGCGAATGCACGGCGGCTGCATGAAGGGACAGGGCTTGGAACCCTCACCGAAGGCCAGCTCACACTGACGCTCAAGGATGTAGGATACTCCGGGAAGCGCGTTAGGGAGGCTTAATGGTTTCTGGGGCTGGTCCAGCAAACATTCCCCTGGAAGAGACTCCCAAAATCAGTTCTTGTCTCTAACGGCTGAGATCACATGCGCACGTTTTATTTCACCAAATGTACATATCCTCATAAAAAAGTAATCAACTACACACACACACTATTCATTCTACAAACAAGTTTGTCCACAATCACCAATAGGCGGTGGGTGGTTTCTGTGCAAAAGTGTTCCTTGAAAACAAGTCTTTGTATGAGGAATACCACACGCAACCCCCGACCCCTTCATCTGTAAACTCTTGAAGACATTTCTCCCCTCACGTTGAAATTAAATGAGTTACAGGTTAAGAATCATTTCCAAATGTTCAGATTGACTTTTAATAGCTTTAAATGTTCCATTGAACTGCTAAAAGTCAAATTAAGCTGAGCTCCATTTACAATAAAAGACACAAAAGCACTTTTCCAGGGACTGGCTAATAATTGGAAGAGTTTGACGAGCAGGTGCTTGGAAAAATGAAAGGTCATCGTCAACAGATGAGGGGTTCCAGGAGGAGGTTTTTATCACCGCTGTCCTATGCACACTTTCTCAGTCTTATGAGGAATTTGCCAAAACCAGACAACTGTATCGAGAAAGATGCGGGCGCGAAAAGCTTTGCTTCCCCGGGCTTGTACCTGTTAATGATGCTAAAAAGGCACAAACAGAGCGGTCACAAATCAATGTTGACTTGTGTTCTCCTATTTCACCACAAATTTGAAAGATCGAAGAAACGTTTTGCTCAATTTCCAAAGCACCTGCTGCTGCAAAGAGGAATTGCCCAAAACAATGTCTGGGGTTGTTGAGAAAGTTACAAATAATCAGAGCCGCTGCACAGCATGAACAGTGCCTCGAACGTGCCGTGGCATGTCTTCCTTCTCCCAGCTGCTCTGTCAAAGTCCTGATTTATGAGCGATGGTGCGGAAAAAAACCAAAACATTCCAATGTTCCAACATTATGAAACTTACTGTCAAAAATGTGGAGAAAAGGTCGTTGAAAAGAACCAAAACGCAACGCTGACTGGTTCTTGTTCGCCTGTTGTCAGAGCAGGAATATTCGACCTGTATGGGAAACTCTGGATGGTTCAAGCTACGCTCTCCAAACCACTGTGGTGACGCTCCTCCAAACAAACCCGCTAATTAAGGACAGATGTGGAGCAGTTTTTAAAATAAGAGTTCAGCATCGCTCCTAGGCTGAGCTCTGTCTCTGGTCTGGCATGTTCGAGAACACTCTGACTCCCTTTTTGCTCTTCGAAACAATGCATGAATGCAAATACTCAGCCATGCATTCAACTGAAATGATTGTGCCGTGTTCAAGTTGCAGATGAAGAGGAGGAAAAAAAAAAACTGCAAATGTCCTTCACTGGCAATGCTACTGTGAACAGGTTAGTCATACACAATGAACGTGTGTTTTATGAATGTGGTCATCACGCAAATATTTAACCAGCAAGAGCACGGTGCTGCCTGAAGGGCCATTAAAACAGATTGTGTTCATTTACACTTTTGGGTTCACATCAATCCAAAAACAAACAAACAAAGGGAGCTCATGGAGACTCACCGTGTCCATTGTCCAGAAACTCAGTGATGATGGCAGCGCTGCAGGGCGACCACGGGCTGGTGCGATTAATTTGAATGAGAGTGGGAGACATCATGTGATTGTCCTGCAGTTTGCCAAAAACATCCTCGCAGGCCTTCACGTTGTCGTGCGGCATGTTGAAGACGTGTCCTGTGAAGAGGGAACCAGATGACAGACGTCTTTCACAAATGCTTGGGTTATTTTTGCCTGTGAACGTTCGTGTACGGGCAGTGACACGTAAGGGAGCCCTCGTTGCGAGGCTGTTACACAGGGGCACCGTAAGTGGGGGGAACCTCATGATGATTATAAGGGCCAATGATTGACAGGGGCCCCAGCAAATAGGATCATTTGCGGCATTGACGTCGTCGAAGTGAGATTTCATGAAGCCTCAAAACCTCGGCGGCGTGCCTGCTCACGTGCGATTCACGGAGCCGGCGTTGCTCACCGAGCTCGTGAGCTGTGGTGAAGGCCGAGGGTAATCCGTCGTCTTCGATCACGGAGCAGCTCCTCTTGGGGTCGCACATGGTGCCAACATCGGCCATTCCGAGGGTGTCGCATGTGGAAGCCCCACACAGGTCCTGGAGAATAAAGTCAACAGAATAAGCCCGAAAAATAGGACACAAATCTTTTTTTCCCCAATATGAGCCCCAGTTTACACATGATTTCGTTAAAAGTATTGAGACACCTGGGGAAATGTGAAAATAGGAGGGGAAAAAAATAAGGCAATGGTCCGGCCCCTTTGCAGCTATAACAGCTCCCACTCTTTCTTCAAGATTTTAGAATGTGTCTCTGGAAATGTTGGTCCATTCATCCAGATGTGCGAGGTCAGAGGTAACTAATGCTGGACCCGAGAGAGGGCTTGGCTCACAATATCTGTTCGGCTTCGTTCCAAAGGTCAGGGTTCTTAAGATATTCCGCACGACGGTCCAAAAAGTCTGGGAGAGAGCCCTTCATTGATATGTATTGATTAAGAAATGTGTCTCAAGAATTTTGTCAATGTAATAGTCCATATAATTGATGGAAAACTCGCTTACAACAAGGGAACTGGACAAACAGTAAGTATGATGGATGTTTACAACAGACTGTTTTGTTTGTTATCCCAAAGATGCTTTTCTACTCGGGAGGTTTGTTTAAAACTTGTTCTGTTTACCTAAATATTTGTTTCTTGTCCCGTCAGGCTTCTTCTCTTCCTATCTTTCCCCCCGCCCCACTGCTTCACACTCGACGATAACCACTATATGAAACAATCAGAAAAGCTTGACAATCAAAATATTGGAATCCTATATTAAGGTTACTTGCTGACATTTATAGACTAAGGTTTGTTTACCAAGCACACAGCAACCATCTTTACGGTGTTCATAGGGCTTTTCACTGACTAGTGTTTGGAGCATGGCACTTGTCCCATCCATCCATCCATCCATCCATTTTCTGAGCCGCTTCTCCTCAGCTGTCATCGGGCAGGAGGCGGGGTACACCCTCAACTGGTTGCCAGCCAATCGCAGGGCACTTGTCCCCAGTCTGAGCAGTTTCCAAATGGCCTTTTTTTGTTGTCACCACACAATTCCAAAACCTAATCTTAGCGAACGAGGATCGGTTTGGAGCACTTGAGCGAGCCTCCTAATCACAGGACAACTTCACAACGTTCACCGCACAGAACAGCCCGGCTGCCTACTCCCTATCTCCAAGCCAAAACGGCTGTGGGCGCTTGTTCCATACGAAACACAGGACAGCGCCCGAAACTCTTCGGCAGCATGTGTACAGTACATGTACAACAATAAGGTGCATAATGATATTTCATGCTATGAAAAGCTTTTGGTGGAGAAAAAAATAGAACATTTGTACAAATCCATTCCAGATGTGTTCATGGGTGCAGATTGGATAGTTTGGGTTATTAGTGAGAAAAGAAAATAGAGGCAAAAATGAAGAGGCGAGAACCAGTATGGGCTAAGGGTCGGTTCTCCGCAATGACCTACTTCCCACATCTGTCATCTCATTTTGCCGTTTTGGTGGGCTGCTGCAACGTCAATACGATTTGCAAGTTGTATTCAAGAAGAAACATGTCAGCGTTTCCGTGCATCTCCACATTGAAAACCACCTGGCCTTTCGCCATTTGTGGAAGAGAGACCGAGAGGCTTGGACTTTATGTATTGCAGTGTCTATGTGGTCCTGCATTGACTAGATGCCAAGTGACTCTCTATCTATAAGCAAGGTTTTATCATTGATGCCCCGATGAGCAAACGAGTCGGTCTCTAAAATATTGTGATGGAATACGCCGTGTTTCTTCCGTATGTGACAAAACACAGCCAGCGATCCTCTACCTCTATCCTCAAGGAGACAGGAAGTATGGACTTGACATGAATATGGATGTGGTTGCATTATGTAGGCTGACTACAGCTGTGGAGAAGTGACCCCATGTGAGGTTTTGGACTTGGATCGTGTAGGTGGGGCATAAACCCGGTATAACATAATGGATGTGCGCAATCCTAATCATACCTCCTCCATTTGGATTTCCCTCACTTCTCTATTTCATGAGGAGAGCAAGTTGGCGGGGGGAAACACAGCTGGGGGGAGGATGGGACTGGGAACAACTTTACACTTGTGACTAGCACATCTCCAAGGGCGCCAATGCTCCTTCCCATCCATCCATTTTCTGTGGCGCTGGTGAGGAGTCACCAGTCGGCCACCGTGCCGCCGCTAACGCTCCTTCTCTTTGGTAAAGTTACAGGTGCATTTCTAGATCGTATTCTTCATTCTGGCCCCAAACCAGCAGCTAATAAAGGTAGGGTGAACCTATAAAATTACATTTCAGCCGCACTACATGGATACAAGTATGAGGATGCCGGGCCATTTCACCTACAGGAAGTGAAGAAGGGGAGGGGCATACGTTTCCCCTGTGACATATTGTACTCTTCTGTGATATTGGACGTTTGTGAGGTCGAGGGCCGTCGACGGTGAATTTAAGAGAGGGCACAAAGATGTTTGTTGCATGGGCTCTCCATTCCCCGAACACATCCAAGCACACATTTGTTTTGTGCACTTGTGTATTTTCAGTAAGGTGCAAGACAAACATGCATTTTGTGCAGGACTATATATATACCCTTGTCATTTTCACAACACACTTTACATTTGTACATTTCCCACTTTCGATGCAGTCTACGTACGCCACTTCAAAGTTACAAGCACAATAATAAACACATTGTTAAGTGGATAGAGGGGAGGATTGTATTTTTTTTAAAGGCAGAATTTCAATACAGGATCTCGTGAGTTTGAAGAGGTCAGTGATTCCCACAGACTGTGTCAAGAGATCATCGAGCGTGTGGCAGTAAATGATCCCACTTCACTTCAATGGTGCGGAAATGATTATCCGTGAACAGAAAACAAAAAGAAAAAGTATATTTGCACGTCTCAAAAGAAGGTATCTTATCTATACTAGCCATACATAGTGACGGACATAACAACAAAATGTTCTTCCACTATATGACGTGACGTTGGATTTCCACCTGTTGCGATTCAAACAACAGAATAACTTTGTTGAACGAAACGGGCCCAGACTTAAGAGTCACTTGTGAGTGAACGAGGACGATTCCAGGGACCTTTTTTTGTCTGACGCTGCGCCACGACCGTGCAAAATATGTCGCTGTCTCGACAAAGGTCGGGAACCACTGCAGTCGGCGTTGAGTTTACCTGTCTCGTGAAGAGGATCGCCGTGTCCCAATATTCTGCATGCTTGTCGCTGTTCTTGTTCATCTTTTTTTGCCAAGTGCAAAAATTCCGAAGCGTCACGGCGGCGTTCCCGGACACTTTGGGTCCTTTGTCCACCTCGGACAGAACCACGATCTTCACAACCACGACGTTGATGGAGTTGAGGATACTCGGGTGCTTGTAGAGCCGGGCCGCCACCGCCATGAGCGTCAAGAGGTAATGTTTAAGGTCGTCGCCGTGGAACTCGGCCATCGTCTGGTCCGCCACCAGCAGCGTCTCCACGTACCTGGGAACCGACGCAAAACGTTTGCGTCTCCCCATCGCCCTCAGCGTGGTCGTGGTCACGTTGCCCTTGCGCTTCCCCGACAAGTGTGCGAGGTGAAGGCTTACGTCATTGTCGACCGCGCACCTGGAAGGGGAATTTGGCCGGAGGTCGCCGCCGTTTCTGCGCCGGATGACGTGCGCGCCGCCCGCGCCCGACGTGTCATCGTGCACCGGGCTGATGAAATACTCCCAGCCTCGGTAGCCAAGTGCACCTTGCACGCCCTTGCACAGGCTCAAGGCCGCGTACGAGTCGCGGTCACCGTTCACATAGCCGGAGTAGAAACAACGACTCAGGTCCGTGCCGGAGAGCCAGGGTGCGGACGGCCCAATGAAGTTGGAGTCTTGCCGTAAATCCACGTCGAGTTCCTGGTGGAAAGCGCGAATTCTGAGAGTCTCCGCGTCGTGGTCGTTACGCTGCTGTTGGGTGTCCAATATGACCGGGAAGCAAAGTTCGCTTTCCGTGCAGCGAACCAGTTTGGAGAGCGACACCACGACGTGGAGCAGACACGTTGCTCTGCTAAACATGACGCTATTTGCATTCAACTTAGAACGCGACGACCGAAAGCTCAGGGAGAGCAGATTCCACCGCGCAGGCTTACGAGAGTGCAAACTCCTCCTGGTCCTGACCCATTCCCGGCCCGCACCTGTGTGCTCGCTCCGCCGCTGCCTTCCGTGCACTTTATGCCTTTTGGGAAACCCGAGCTGACTTTCGGAGGGGGCCGTCCGTTGGAGGAGACACTCCTCGGACGCAACGTCTGTTGCTGCGCAGCCTGCGATCGAGTCCCAGTGGACAGCCGGCGCGGTTCTGGTTCTGGTTCTGGTTCTGGCGACACGCCGGAGGATCCTTGCAAAAGTGCGGCGCGTTTTTCTGCCGCATCTTGCGCGTACTCACTTCGCAGACGGAGAGCAATGGGAGCATTTATTCCATTTGCTCGGGGTCCATAGTAGGCTTTTGGTCCTCACTAGTAAGACGATAATTCCGCGCGCTACTTCAACGACTGTCTCACTAGTTTCCACGACTGCCTTCTACTACTGTATGGCATTTCTGCACACTTATTCAAACAACTTCGACATAGGCTACTAGTAGGAGAAGTCTACATGTTACTAGTGAGGCAAAATTGAGCACTAGTTGACGTCTGACGTGAAGATAATTTTGTATTACTAGCAGTTGTCAGCTGGTGCGTTTATTTTTGTGTTTTGTTACAACTAACTACTAACATTTTGTCCTACGAATATGCCAAAGATGTCCTACTAGTGAGGACAAAGCGCACAACATGGAGCCTACGCAGGAGATCGAGGGTATCAAATAAATGCTCAACTGTAAGACAATTCAGCGCACTAGTAGAATGACTGTGTTACTACTAAAGTGTTTTCCACTACTATCGGCTTCCATTACTGCCATAACATTTCTGCACACCAGGAGGACAACATTTGCATACTAGTAGGACAACTACATGTTACTAAGGCGAAACTGCACTCGTTTTTATCTGCGCATTACTAGTAATACTAGTGAAGCACAAGATGCTGACTAGAATATTTGTTATAATGTCACAAGTAGTACTAGTAGCACACACTTTTCAAGTAGTGCAGTTTTGCCTCACTAGTCACACATACTTGTCCTACGAGTATGCCAAAATTGTCATACTAGTGAGGACAAAGAGTGTACTAGTACATGGAGCTTGAGAATTGTATCAAGGATATTGAATAAATTCTCAAACAGCTTCCCATAAATTAGTTTAAGCACTTATTCAATATCCTTAATATCGAGCTTCGGGTTGCAGTAATAGGCCAAAAGTGGCACTAGTGAAGACAAAGGGTGTACTAGTACACGGACCAAGGATAACGACACCTGTACAGTACTATGAATTCCAATACAAGACCTACATTAAAAAAAAAAATAAAAAATAAAAATAGTACCGATAGATGTGACTTTTAATTAGATACACCTAACAGTATGACGCAGTGTAGTTTTACGCAAACAATAATAATGTGTCAATTGTTATTGTAATACCTTCCTGACATGCCTTGTAGTATTTGTAAAGGCACAATCATTGACACAGCCCTGACAGGATAGTGCAGGTACACCTCATGTTTGCCTCAAGAATGTTGCAGATATATTTAAATGCACCCGTTATAATACATATGACTGGAACAGAACAGACACTGCTCAAAGTCCAATTTGGGTTACTTACTGAACTATTTATTTCAAAGCGTTGTGAATCACATAGGGCCTCTAGTGTTCAAATGAAGAAGTTCGGAGGAGCTTGAGTCTTGGGACTTTTTGCAAATTTACTGTAAATTTCCAAAGTCTCATGACAGATTGTGGCTGTAAAAGTTTTGTGAGAATGAAGTGACTCTGTATCACTGGCCACAACATTCGGTACACGAGCTAATGAGGTCCAATTATACGGGGCCGTCAAATGTATGTGGCGCCTTCTGAAATTCTTTTTTTGCACTTTCCCCACTTTAATCTTGAAGATAAGTAAACAAATACAAAAACCCAAGTAAACATAAAGTGCAGTTTTTAAACGGAGATTTATTTTTTATGAAGTAAAAAACTATTCCAAGCTACCTGGCCCTCAGTCCCTGTGTGATAAAGTACAGTAATTGCCCCCTAAACCTACTAACTGCTTGGCCCACCCTCAGCAGCAAGCATTTTCTACAACTAGCAAGGACTCTTTCACATCTCTTTGGAGATATTTTTGGCCCACTCTTCATTGCAGAATTTTTGGAATTCAGTAACACCGGAGCGTTTTCTAGCATGAACGGCCTTTTTAAGGTCATGCCACAGTATTTAAATCAGATTTATCTCCGGACTTTGACTAAGCCACCCCTATACCTTCATTTTGTTTTGGTTTTTTAAGCCATTCAGAAGTTAACTAGCAAGTGTGTTTTGGATCGTTGTCCTCCTGCCGAACCCAAGTGCGCTTCAACTTGAGGTCACAAACAGATGGCCGAACAGGATTTTCTGGTAAAGAGCAGAATTCATCCATCCATCCATCCATTTTCTGAGCCGCTTCTCCTCACGCGGGTCGCGGGCGTGCTGGAGCCCATCCCAGCTGTCATCGGGCAGGAGGCGGGGTACACCCTCAACTGGTTGCCAGCCAATCGCATGCAGAATTCATGGTTCCATCAATCACAGCAAAGTCGTCCAGGTCCTGAAGAAGAAAAGCATCCCCAGATCATCACACTACCACCACCATGTTTGACTTTTGGTATGATGTCCAGAACATCATACCAAAATTCAAACATGATGTTCACATTGATGGAACCATGAATTCTGCTCTTTTCCAGAAAATCCTGAAGGAGAATGTGAGGCCATCAGTTCGTGACCTCAAGCTGAAGAGCTCTTAAAAAAAAAAGCCTGATCACAAAAGAACCTAATTTTCTTTTTCTGAAATGCTGTTACATTTACGCCAGATATACTGAGACACACACCTTCCAAAAATGTCAACTTCCATTTCGTCAGTCCATAGAATACTCTCCCAAAATATGCGGGAATCATTCCAATACTTTTTGATCAGCAGTGTTTTTTTTCCTGAGAATTTTGCCATTGATGCCGTTTTTGCCCAGTCTCTTCCTTGTTGTGTGATGAACACTGACCTTAACTGAGGCAAGGGAGGCCTACAGTTCTGTAGATGACCTTTTAAACCTCCTGGATGAGTCGTTGCTGTGTTCTTGGGGTAATTTTGGGAGACCAGCCAAACCTGGGAGGTTCACCACTGTTCCATGTTTTCTCCATTTGTGGATTACGGCTCTCAACCTGTTTCACTGGATTCCTAAAGCTTTAGAAACAAACGTCTTTGTAACCCTTTCCAGACTGATAGATGTTAATTGCTTTATTTTGTCATCTGTTCTTGAATTTCTTTGGATTGTGGAATTTTGTTGCAATTTTTTTTAGATTTTTTGGCTGACATAATTTTGTCAGAGAGGTTCTATTTAAGTCATTTCTTCATTGAACATGTCTGGAAGTAATCAGGCTTGGGTGTAGTCAGTGAAAATGAAGTCAGCTTTCCCAAAAATGTCAATTCATGAATTAACCAGAGGGGCAGTTACTTTTGCACCCAGGGCCAGGTTGCTTTAAAGCATTTATTTCCATAAAAAAAAAAAAAAAAAAAAAAACCTCTGCATTTTATGTTTACTTGGGTTGTCTTTGATATTTATTGGCCTTTGCTTGATGATTTTAAACATGAAAGTGTGGAAATGATGATAAAATAAAATGAGAATTTGAGAAGGAGGCAAATATTTTGTCAAGGTAGTGTAAGAGCTGTGCGACAAATTCTGCCTTTATAAACATGATAATGCTCCATTTTGATTGATGTGGTCCGAGAGTTAACAGAACGTGTATTGTGGTGGCTGGAGTGGAGAACTGCGCTGCAGTCATACTTCGAGGTGTTTCCAATACATTTCGCACGAGAGGTGCCAAATGTTAGGAATAAATCTCCCTATTACAACCATCTGTGATCTTTATCAATCACTGAATTTTGAATCAGAACCTCCTATGAAAATAGCAAACATGATCAAATATGTATGTGGCTTTGATGCTGAATGAATATACATGTTGCGATATATATCGATGGCCAACATAAAAGAGAGTCAGTCACCTTTGTGACGAGGCCCTTCAACTCCAATTGTCCTACTTGTTCACGTCATGCCTGCCTCTATAATATCTTGTTGCTTGTTACCTCCTGAAATCTGACATTAAGATGGATTCCTACCACGTTTTGGCTCAAGTCGGGCAGGGCTCGTTTGGTCGTGTTCATAAAGGAATGAAAAGGTTTACAGGCCAAGTAAGTCGCTTTGTTCCAGTGAAATAGGGCTTCTTTTCTTTTCTTTTCTCTTTTTTTTTTTTTTTTTTAAATAAATCACCATGGCTCAGCAGGCTCTCCTTGTCTGTGTATCCACCAGGTGGTAGCTCTGAAGTTCATGCCAAAGATGGGACGTTCAACTAAAGAGCTGCAAAGTTTAAAGAAGGAAATTGATATAATGAGTAACCTTCAACATCCTAACATTGTGAAACTTTTTGACAGCTTTGAAACTGAAACAGAGGTGTGTTTCTCTCACATACTCCAAATGTTTCTGACACTACACTACACGTTAACTTCTTTCCTGCTTTTAAATAGGTGGTGGTGGTGACCGAGTATGCGGAGGGTCAATTGTTTCAGATCATTGAAGCGGATGGTAGTCTACCAGAAAGTCAGGTAATAGCATGGCACACATTACACATAACGTTAGCTCAGATGACTTCAATAATCATTGTTCTTTATCTGAGGTTTGTGAGATTGCCTGCCAGCTCGTCTCAGCTCTGTATTATTTGCACTCCCGCCGTATTCTTCATCGAGACATGAAACCGCAAAATATCCTCTTTGATAAAAACGGTGTGGTGAAACTGTGTGACTTTGGGTACGTACATTATTTGACTCCCACTCCCTTTATGGGACATTACGATTGGAATTATGCACGTTATCTTTTCTTTTTGTAACTAGGTTTGCAAGGGCAATGAGCATCTCCACCATGGTGGTAACGTCTATCAAGGGAACACCCCTGTATATGTCCCCTGAGCTAGTGGCAGAGAAGCCTTATGACCACACTGCTGACCTCTGGGCGCTAGGCTGCATTCTTTATGAAATCCATACAGGGTTGCCCCCATTCTGTGCCGATTCCATCTTCCACTTGGGGCAGCTCATCGTGAGAGACCCCATCCAATGGCCGAAGACTATGAGCAGCACATGCACGGTACAATGCAGCTGGAGTGTTATTTATTCTGTAAACTTATAGTGCGAATTGAAACATTGCATTTTCATTTCAGAGTTTCCTGAAAGGTTTGTTAATCAAAGACCCTCAGAAGCGACTGTCGTGGCCAGACCTCCTGCATCATCCTTTTGTTGCTGATGGAGTTCAAGGTGACAACATGGAAACGTTGAAACAAAAGCATGCATTTGTTGCGTGTGTGTGATACTTACTAACACAGTGGTGTATTGGCAGTGATTCCAGACACAGATGTTTTCAGTCCTCTGACAGCCACACTTGACCCAGACATGCTGGCACTCAAACTGAAGCAAATGGCAGAAAAGACATCACCAGATTACGGAGAGAGCAGAATATTTCGAAAGATTCGGGAGCAAAGAAACAAAAGTCACGCAAAGAAACAGGGCGACAGTGCTAAAGTTAGCCAGACGTACATTTTAAATCAACCAATTGCAAAAACAAACAAACAAACAAACAGTAATGTGAATTTATAAAAAAGGATGATCTGTTTTGCAGGAAAAGAAAGACGGACTGGAACCTGAAAGTGATTGTGCAGCAGCAGTAACGCCCCTTATAGATACGAGCCCCCCTGTTGATTTTGCTTCAGCTAATTCAACTTTTTCATCTTCAAGTCTGGAACGAAGCAACTATTCTGTGGTTGCATCAAGTCATCTCCACAGGTGTATCAACAGCCCTCTTTAGCGCTTAGCCCTCTTTGTAGAGTAGGTCAAATGCCATAATGGTGCAGGTTTACTCAAAGCTAATCACTGATCACCTCACAGGGACTAAATACACCCTTATTGTTTGCAAAAACTGTTCACATGTGCATTACCTCTGCAGGGGTCCGATCAGTCAGGACTACGAACAAGAGTTCCCCTCAGTAGAGGTCGGGCCACGACTAGAACGAAGGACACCCAAAAGTTCTATAGTAATACGGAGAATATATCATCGTTCACGTGCACTGCTCAAAACTGCATGGTAGCTATCTGAAAGTAACTCTTTTCATTCTTTCAGACAGTCGACAGTGAGGAATTCTGGGAGAAACTTGTTGAGGAGTCAGATCCGAGCCGACAAAAACAAGAACAATTCAACTACAGCAGTATTATGTCTAAACTGAAATCCACCATGTTTGTGTTCAAGCAGCAGGTAATTCGGTGCAGTTTTCAAGTAAGCACGGAATGACACGTTTCATTCGATCGCACTCATTTCGTCTTGTTTCTGTGGCAAGCGAAGTGATGGTGTCCTAAAAGACACATGGCACATTGGCCAGCCGCTGAAGGTCTTGCAGAATCTGATTCTAACCTCTGACCTCGCCATGACGAACCACATTGGCGTTGAACTTGGACTGCCGTGTCTCCTCATTGACTTGATTCACGACTCTTTGGAAAACTCACATTTCATTGAGGTGGGAATGAGAAACATATTTTGTAACTTCTGATAATAACGTCCGACTACTATCATCAAGGCTTTCGTTTCATCAATTTACTGAGCAGCAGCCGTGGAGTCTGCAAACACTTGGAGAAATGATCGCTGCGCTGCTGATCTACTGGGAGAAGAACCGTGACTCGTTGAGGGAAGAAAACAGGTTTGATCACTCATTTCCCTTCGCACTGAGCGTTGTCCACGTACAGGTGACAGTCCTGCTTTATTGTCTCGTCTCATTATGTGTGTGCATGTAGAGCTGAAGAATTCATCAAGCCCTTCGTGACAATTCTTAATCAAGCAGACCTCAGATCTTTAGCTGTAAGTATCAGATACAGATTCTGCCTGGATACGTCACCGATACAATTCAGCCACTGAGAACCTCAGTTGGCTCACTCCATTCTTGTCATTTTGCAGGAGAGCGATTTCAAGTTTTATGGCCGCAATAAAGACAGAGGGGTTTATATCTTGGTCCCTTACATTTTCTCTATTCATTTTTTGCATTTAATTTCCAAATGACACAAATTGAGTGAGCCCATAGTTCTCCGTGGCTCAATTGAGCAGTTAGCTTGCTATTTGACACATGATCCTTCTTTGTCTGTTCTCCTTTAGCCTCTGGCTGCCTCCGTTTTGTCCCTCTTTGCTCGCAACAAGGTTGCTGTCAATGTTGACATGGACACGCTCAGCTCCTTGCTGAAAGAACGTGTATCTGGTTCACATCAGGTACACAATCTGTTTTTTGGGAGGTAATTTGGCATCTGCCTAATGTTAGATGATGACTTTTTATTTGTCGCATGTTTGTCTCTGCCTTCTACCTCGTAAGCTCCAGCTTCCACTCCCATCAGGCTGGGGACTCTGTGACGGCCTCCTGTCTTTACTTCTGCACACTCTCTCTGAGGTGAGCAAACAAGTCATGTTTGGATAGATGCAATTTCGAGAGGTCGTATCGCCTAACAAAGTCATTGAACAATGTTGGATTTCGCTCAGTCTGCTACCGAGGAAGCACACAAGTCATCAATCATTGTGGCTGATGTCAGTGGTTCGTTTTTTTTTTTTTTTTTTTTTTTTTTAGTGTTTAAGAGTGCCTACTACTAATCACAATCTCTGTGGATCTTTAAGTGATTGTTGTTCTTCGTGTTGTTAGCATGAGATCTAAATTAGTTGGGCTCAACGTTCTTATTAATGCCATTGTTTCTTGATGTTTATACAATTATCTGCAACGATTTTCCTAGTTACACATACCTTTCGTGGTTCTAACAGCACGGCTGTGGATTTTCATGTTTGGATCCACGTACATTTCATCATCTTTGGAAAAGGACTGGAACCTCATTAGCATGGACAACGCCAAACATGGACTTCTGTTCGACAAACGGTAAACATGCATGATTATTGACACAAACTCCAAATGGAAAATATTTTCACTGTAACAGGACATTCCATGTTCCCATTTTCTTTTTCAGGACTTTATTTTCTGATGTCTGCCACACTGTTGGTCTTCTGCGATGATCCATATTCCTATATTTCACTCTTTTATGAGAGCAAATCAACATTCATATACACTCTCGGCTGGGTGCTGAGCTCTGAATGGTTCGTGTTGATGATTTTGTTTCCACATTTCAGATTCATTCTAATGTTAATGGCAGTCATGTATCTTCTTTTTTCCACAGTCTTTCTTTGTTTGCTGAAGCTAATCCAGTGAAATTCGAAGTGAGTTTAAAACACGAGAGCTTTATCCAGTTGAGCTGCCACTTCCTTTGCCTTCCGTTTGCTTTGGACATAACTGCACACAAGGGTTCCAGGATACTGCAGTTGTATGACAGCTGTGGTGTTGTTAAAGGACTTGTGCAGGTTAAGAGCTACCTATCCTCTGGCACAGCAAACATAATTCAATGGTGAAACAAAGGATAACTCTTGCAAGGCTATGAGGCAAAGCCATGCCTCAGTAATTTGTAGAAACATCCTATTTGTCGTTGTTTTTTTTTCTTTGTCTGATATGTGATGATTTTTTTGATGTCTGTTTTCTATTTCCTTCTTTGGCAGGTTATTCAAAGGCTTCCTGTTTCATTAGTGGAGCTGCCACTCTCACTTGTCCGCCGCTTGTTGCTATGTGACCGTCAGCGCGCTCTTTCCCGCCTCATTAGCGCTGCTCATGGCTTTTTCTCTGCACCGACACTCGCTCCATTGGATCAGCAGACATCGACCAGAACCGCCAGTTCTTTGCTCTCGGATTTGCTGCAGCTGGATGAGCTCGGGGACTCTGCTGTAGAACTTCTCTCTCTGTTATACCTCGTCACCTCTTTTTGCCCTAATTCTGGTTGCCTCCAGCTTTACCTCGAATCCTCTGTGTTGCACCAAGGGCTCGCTCACTCTTATGACCCGATCAAGGCTGCCACATGCAAGGTTTTGGGAAAGTTGCATCCATTCAAGTCTCCTACACTGCCCAATTTGCATCCTAACATACTCAAAAGCATGATAGACCTTCTTGAGGATTCTAATGTGCATGTGCGGCAGGCGGCTTGCTTGTCAGTTGGGAAATGGTTGGGTTATATTGCAGTGGAGGCAGGGTTTAGCACAAAAAGTCCCAATGGAAATGGAGGCAACACTACAGAGAGATTAAAAGCGGAGGACAATGATGCACACGGGGGTTCAAGAAGGGAGACACACATTGCCATGGTGACAGGAGAGAATGAATTGCCTAGAGAGATGAGACAGTGGCTTGAAGAAGCCAGGATGGCGGCGGCGACACTGGCATCATTGACCTCTGACCCTGATGCCCACACTCGTCTCCATGCCTGTGCGGCTCTGGGAAACCTGCTACATGTTGAAGGTGCCGTACCGGAGCTGCTGGATGAGAGTGTGTCCAGATTAGTTCTGAGAGCCGCGTGCACAGATTCCCACAAGGCAGTGAGAGAAGCCGCCATTGCAACGTTAAACTTGTACACTCGGCAAGACTCAATGCTACAGGTAAGACATTGAACCACTAATTACGGTTATCATTTATTGTCATAACAAGGTATCACCTGGTAATGTACAAATACATACCTTTCTCTATGGCAGCACACCACATTGTTGCTTTCCTATCTCTTTGAGACCAAATTCAAATGTTTGGTTCATTTATCTTTTGTGTTTATTTGAAGGATCTGCAATCCCTAAATGCTGAAAAGAAACTTCAGGCGTCAGAGTATGTACCTTCGGAATGTGAATCTTCCCCTCATCAGACAACTGAAAGGCAATTGAGAGAACTACTGTAGAAAGAATTGATGTTTATATGGATTATTTGTTAATGGCTTTCTGTTAAATCTTACCCAAATTGCATTGTAAAGATGTGTGCAAATAAAACATGACATTTGATACAGGCTGGCTGAATCTATCGCACTATCCTTGATGATTAGACCTTTGCAGTTAAAATATATTTCATTAATATATTTGCAGTTAAGTATATATATATATAATAATAATAATAAAAAAATAAATAAAGCGTTACGGCCCAAAAACATGCGTGAATTGGAGACTCTAAAATGCCCGTAGGTGTGAATGTGAGTGCGAATGGTTGGTTGTGTGTGCCCTGCGATTGGCTGGCAACCAGTTCGGGGTGTACCCCGCCTCCTGCCCGATGACAGCTGGGATAGGCTCCAGTACGCCCGCGACCCTAGTGGAGAGAAGCATCTCAGAAAATGGATGCATGGATGGATAGATGAATGGACATTCCTCATGGTCTTACTGCATGTCCGGAGTGTTTCATTGCATTCCTGTACATGGCACGTGTACGACATCTAGTGGACATTTTAAGAGCTTGAGTACGACCGTTCAAATTCCTGCGTTGACAATTATATTTCAAACATAACATGGAATAATATCCAAGTATATATCCTCCAATTGTTTGATACGATTTCAGATGACTCATTTGAAATACGAGCCATGTTTATACTATTTATAAAATACAAATATGCATTGTTCTAACGACGGACACTGACGGACCTGTTTTCAAAAACAACTTTAAATATATGTACAGGGACTAGTGTGGGCATATAAATTGTCCTTATTTTAAGTTATATTTGAAGTTTTTATCCAGGAGACGAGTTACCCGAAGCTAGCCAGCGGGTTTGTTTACAGTTTCAGCCTGTTGCTGGGAACGCACCCTCGGTTGTTAGTCTAAGGGCTCCATATTATTAGCTGCCCATAAAAGAGCCTGATTTAATTCTCACCTAGTAACCTAAGTAAAGAGTCTATAAAAGTTTATTTCGTAAAACCACGTATTGACATTTTTTATATTGTATTTTTATCTTAATTCATCAAATATAATTTTAATTGAAATTTATGTCGGTGATTTTGTGACACGGCAGTTGGACTTACACACCAGCATTTTTTTGTTTGTAATTTATAGTACTCAAGTTGTAATGACAGTGTCAACTATACAAACCACCCCCGCTAACGATAACGTCAGCTTCAGACAATATAAACGGTACTATATTATTTTTCGTGGGGTGTGGAAGATACAATACTGAACACGTTATTTCACTGACGTTTCCAGCTGACCAATGACCGCAGCGAAGCGCTCTTTCACCAGCTCGAGGCCAACTGTCAAGATTAAAATGAATTCGTATCACGTTTTGGAACTGGTGGGAGAGGGCTCGTTTGGTCGGGTTCATAAAGGGATGACGAAATTTACAGGCCAAGTAAGTTGTCTGTAAATCGTGATTTACAAAGCTTTTTTTTTTTTTTTTTTCCCCAGGAAAATAATGTAAGCGTTCCTTGTGTGTCCATGTCCAGGTGGTGGCTCTAAAGTTCATGCCAAAGATGGCTCGCTCAAACAAAGAGCTGCAAAGTCTAAAGAAGGAAATTGAAATCATGAGTAACCTTCAGCATCCAAACATCGTAAAACTTTTTGACAGCTTTGAAACTGAAACGGAGGTGCGTTTTGTATGTATTTCACCAAAACAAGTTTCCCAACCTTTATTGAGCCAAGACACATATTTTACATTAGAAACAAATCTTAGCACACCACCAAACAAAAATGTCACAAAAAGTACTTTTCATACTATATATAGTGCAGTGGAAAAAGTACTGGCCCCCTTCTCAAATTCAAACAGGAGGATTCACAGGCGTATTTTACCTTCTGCCATGGAGGGGACGGACCTTGAATTGTTCGGCCTAATACCAGACGTCACTGGTGTAAATAGATTATAAAAGATACATTATTTGTATTTCATTAATAATAATGAAGTGAAAGTGGATCTTTTCCAGCAGTGGTCGGGAATCACTGCTTTACACTTCACTTGAGCTGATCACATGACCATAACTGAGCTTTTTTTAATAGGTTGTTGTTGTGACCGAGTATGCAGAGGGTCAATTGTTCCAGATTATTGAAGATGATGGGAGTTTAGCAGAAAGTCAGGTATGCGCTTCCGACACGTAGTGTATGTGGCACGATTTCATATTTGTAACATTTTCCTCTTCTTTCTTTCTTTGAGGTTTGTGAGATTGCCTGCCAGCTCGTCTCAGCTCTGTATTATTTGCACTCCCGCCGTATTCTTCATCGAGACATGAAACCGCAAAATATTCTCTTTGATAAAAACGGCGTGGTGAAACTGTGTGACTTTGGGTACGTACATTTCCCGACACAACGGCAAACATGGCTGCTTTGTCATCTGCATAGACTTGTGATGCAATTCGTTACTAGGTTTGCAAGGGCAATGAGCGTCTCCACCATGGTGCTGACTTCGATCAAGGGAACGCCCCTGTACATGTCCCCTGAGTTAGTGGCAGAGAAGCCTTATGACCACACTGCTGACCTCTGGTCACTGGGCTGCATTCTTTATGAACTCCACACAGGGGCGCCCCCCTTTTACACCAATTCCATCTTCCACCTGGTGCAGCTCATCGTGAAAGACCCCATCAAATGGCCAGACGCTATGAGCAGCACATGCATGGTACAACGCAACTACAGCTTTATTTATCCTGTCAACTTAAAGTGCACGTTGATATATTTGAATGTTTTTTGTTCAGAGTTTCCTGAAAGGTTTGTTGACCAAAGACCCTCAGAAGCGACTGTCATGGCCAGACCTCCTGCATCATCCTTTTGTTGCTGATGGTGTTCAAGGTGTTGACAATGAAATGTTTTATTACTGCATATTGTATTTAATACTTAATATAGTGATGTGTTGGCAGTAATTCCAGACACAGACGTTTTCAGTCCTCTGACCGTCACGCCTGACCCAGACATGCTGGCACTGAAACTGAAACAAATGGCAGAAAAGACGTCACTAAACTCCGGGGAGAGCAGAATATTGAGAAAGGTCAAGGAACAGACAAGTCAAAATAACGCAAAGAAACCAAGTGACAGTGCCAAAGTGAGTACATTGTTCATCACCCCCCCCCCAAAAAACAAAAACATCACAGAAAGCTTCTACCTGATCTGGCTTCATTTACAGGATATGATTGATGAACTGGAAAGTTCTGCATTGACAGTAGCGCCCCCTAGCAATACTTCTTTAGCCTCAATTCGGTCAACTTTGAAAGGCACTCCAAGAAGTACATATCCCAAGAATCATACTGGTGTGAGATCAAGTGTACAAAAAAGGTGATTATCAGACGTGTGTATGTTACCAAAGATGGTGTGTTACCGTCTTAGGCGTGCGTACTATCTCTGCAGGGGTCCGATCAGTCAGGACTACAAACGAGAGTTCCCCTCAATAGAGGTTGGGCCACGACTAAAACTAAGGACGCCCAAGAACGACACTGACGTCACTGAAACTATGTCTAGTTCTACAGTAAGGCCGATTATTAAATTCACGTTCTGCTAATTTTAACAAGTGCCAGCCGTGTGAATTGACTAGTTTGTCAATTAAAACTTGTTCTTTCAGACGGTTGACAGTGAGGAATTCTGGGAGAAGCTTGTCGAGGAGTCAGATCCAACCCGACAAAAGCAAGAACCATTCAACTACAGCACCATTATTGTGAAACTGAAATCCACAATTTTAGTGTTTAAGCAACAGGTAATTTGAACAAAACATGAAATTACCTATTTCATTTAATCACATTAATTTATTCTTGTTTCTCTGGTAAGCTAGGTGATGGTCTGCTAAAAAACTTGGGGTCCATTTGCCTTGCGCTGAAGGTCCTGCAGAACCTGATTCTGACCTCAGACCTTGCCGTGACGAAGCACATTGGCGGTGAACTTGGACTGCCATGTCTCTTCATTGACTTGGTCCACGACTGTGTGGAAAACAGCGATTTCATCGAGGTGGGAACTAGAAACATATTCTGTAACTTTTGTGCTTATTTTGATCATCAAAACATCTGTCCAACCTTTTTTACTGAGCAAGCAACCGTTGAGTCTGCCAACACTTGGAGAAATGTTTGTTGTTCTGCTGGTCTACTGGGAGAAGAACCATGACGGGTTGAGAGCAGAAAATAGGTTTGATCATTCATGTTCCTTCCCATTAAGTGCTGTATATGTACAAGTGATTGTCCTACAGTTAATATAAAAAGTCTAAACACCCCTGCTAAAATGCCAGGCTTTGTGATGTAAAAAACTGAGACCAAGATAAATAATTCCAAACTTTATCCACCATGTAATGTGACCTATAACCTGTACAACTCAATAGTTGTTGTTTTTTTTTTAATTATCTTTTCAAGAGGAGAAGTCAAAACAAACAACTGAAAGAATGAGGTTGCACAAGTGTGCACACCCTCTTATAACCAGCTGAGGCTGCTGAGGCTGCTGCCCCCGCGAACCGACCTCGGATAAGCGGTAGAAAATGGATCGATGTTCTCGTAGGCTTTTCCTGACATTTTTGTCTTCTTGTAGCAAAAGCCTGAAGGTTTTGTGCTAACACTAACTGCTATTTCTAACTTTTTATAATTGCCTCGTCCTTGTCTAAGGCTCCAGGACTAGCTGAAGAAAAACAGGCCCAAAGCATGATGCTGCCACCGCCACGCTTCACTGTAGGAAGGGTGTTCTCTTGGCGACAAGCAATGTCGTGTTTCATCAGACTATAACACATTTTCCCACGTGTTTGGGAAATTTAGTGGAACAAGTTGTGAAATGATTATCTTTGTCTCATATTTTTTATATACATTTTTTTTAACAGGGTTGTGTAGACTTTTATATCCACTGTACATGAGCTCATTCATTGTTTCTGCATGAAGGCCTGAACAATTCATCAAGCCGTTCCTGACAATTCTTAATCAAGCAGACCTCGATCCCTTAGCTGTAAGTACTCAATAAAATAATCAAAACAGTCAAGAGACGAACAGTTGTCTTGCATTTCTCTGTACACGGTTGATTGTTATCTTTCTGCCTCTAGCCTCTGGCTGCGAGTATTTTATCTCTGTTTAGTCAACGCGATGTTGCTGTTAACGCTGATGTCAACAGGCTCACCTCCTTGCTGAAAGAACTTGTCTCTGGTCCACATCAGGTACACAATCTTTTTACTGCGATGGATTTTTGGTTTGTCTAACTGGCACTTTTTCTACCTCGCCAGCGCCAACTTCCACTGCCACCTGGCTGGGGACTCTGTGATGGCCTCCTCTCTTTACTACTACACACTCTCTCTGAGGTCAGCCAATAAATAGTGTAAATAGTCATTAATGACTAAATAAGACTTGGCCCCAGTCAGCCGTAGCAAAATCCCTATTCATTTACAATGACGATCAAAATGAATAGGGATCAACCACAAGTGACCCAAAGATAACATGAAGTCAAAACTCTCTCAAAATTTGCACCTATTAATTTCCCCCCCACAATTCACAAATGAAAAAAATGTGTAATGCTATCCAGTGCAAGATGGCCAAGATAGCAGGGATTAAACGTCAAATTTGTACACATTTTAATAATAGATTGGTTGTCGTTTGCGAAACATTGGCTTGTAAAACTCTCTTAAACGTCCCTTTTTGACTTCCGCGCAGCATGACGATGGCTCTTCATGTTGGGATCCACTCACTTTTCATCACATTTGGGAAGGCATTGGCACCGCATTGGCGAGGACAAAGCCAGACATGGACTTCTGTTCCACAAATGGTAAACACACGTGATTCATTCAACAAACGACCCTATACTTGAAAATACTGTATTCATTTTCCATGTTCTTCTTTCAGGACTGCATTTTCTTATGTATGTCTCATTGTTGGTCTTCTCCAAGGATCCATATTCATATATTTCACTGTTTTCTGAGAGCAAATCCACATTTTTATACACTCTTGCCTGGCTGCTGAGCTCCGAATGGTTGGTGTTGATGACTTTGTTCAGATTTCTTGTTAAAGTTTCATTTTTGACGGGAGTGGAGCATCACAAAAAGTCAACCTATCCTATTTTTCTCCCCCCCCCCCCCCCCCCCCCCCCACAGTTCTATATTTGCTGAAGGCCATTCAGGTACATTTGAGGAGGGTTTGAGTCGCGAGAGCTTGGTCGTGTTGAGCTGTCACTTCCTGTGCCTTCCATTTGCTTTGGACTTGAATTCACACAGCACTTCTAGGATATTGCACTTGTATGACAGCTGTAATGTTGTTCAAGGGCTTCTGCAGGTTTGTATGTCCTGATGCTCTCACAAAACAACAACGAACATAACAATACAAATCTTCAAATGAGAACATAATATTTCATATCATTAGGGACATATCAACACTTTAAGACAATTGCAATATAGTGCTTTACCACAAGGAATATTGGGACCATTTTGGATCTCCCTGACGGTTCATTGAGGCAATGCGCTGATAAAGAGATGCTCAATTAGGACCTTGCTGACTGTTGGAGCAAACATAATTCAGTGATGCAACAAAGGATAACATTTGCACCCACAAAAATCACATCAAGCATATTATTGTGTGTGTATTTCTCTCCGTTATTTTGAGTCTTCTGTTTGATCTGTTGATTTTGATGTCTGTTTTCTATTTCATTCTTTGGCAGGTGATTCAAACGCTTCCTGTTTCATTAGCGGAGCTGCCAGTGTCACTTCTGCGCCGCTTGTTGCTGCGCGACCGTCAGCGTCTTGTTTCCCGCCTCAGCAAAGCTGCTCGTGGCTTTTTCTCTGCACCGGCGCTCAGTCCATCGGGTCAGCAGGCACCGAGTAGAACCGCCGGTTCTTTGCTGTCTGATTTGCTGCAGCTGGATGAGCTCGGGGACTCTGCTGTAGAACTCCTCTCTCTGTTATACCTCGTCACCCGTTTTTGCCCTAACTCCGGTCGCCTCCAGCTTCACCTTGAATCTTCTGTGTTGCACCAGGCGCTCACGCACTCTTATGACCCAATCAAGGCTGCCACGTGCAAGGTTTTGGGAAACCTGTACCCATTGTGGTCGTCCAAAATTCCCAATTTACAACTTAACATTTTTAAAGGCATGATAGAGCTTCTTGAGGATTCTAATGTGCATGTGCGGCGGGCGGCTTGCTTGTCAGTTGGGAAATGGTTGGGTTATATTGCACTGGAGGCGAACACGAGAAGGCCCGATGGAAATTTAGCCAATACTGCAGACTGGTTAAGAGTGAAGGGCATTGATGATGATACACACAAGCGTTCGAGCAGTGAGAGGGGTGTCGCCGTGGTGACAATAGTGAACGAGTTAGCTGACGATGACATGAGACAGTGGCTTGAAGAAGCCAGACTGACGGGGGCCACCCTGGCATCCTTGACCTCTGACCCTGATGACCGCACTCGTCTCCACGCCTGTGCGGCTCTGGGAAACCTGCTACACGTCGAAGGCGCCGTACCTGGGCTGCTGGAAGAAAACGTGTCCAGATTTCTTCTGAGAGCCGCGTGCACAGATTCCCACAATGTCGTGAGAGAAGCCGCCATTGCAACTTTAAGTTTGTACGCCCAGCAGAAGGCAATAAGACAGGTAATGAATGACTAGGAAGGCAAGTTTTCAATGTCATTTTTTTTCATGCTCACTACATATTGTGTCTGATTGTATCTTTTTATTTTTATTTTTTTATTTTTAAGGTTTTAGTATCACTGGATGCCAGACAGAAACTACTTCAGGCCCAGCATGCACCTCTACAATGTGACTATCTTCCTCTTATTAGACAGCTCCAGACAGATGAGACTGATAAAAATTCATAATACTTTTAGTGAGTTACCTTTGTTGTGTCTGCCAGAAAAAGACCAAATCAAGCATATTGCAATGTTTATGCACGAATAATATCACTACTAAAAATCTTT
The DNA here is from genome assembly GCF_024500385.1 of Phyllopteryx taeniolatus. Taxonomy (NCBI): domain Eukaryota; kingdom Metazoa; phylum Chordata; class Actinopteri; order Syngnathiformes; family Syngnathidae; genus Phyllopteryx; species Phyllopteryx taeniolatus. The sequence goes on along the minus strand of NC_084518.1, from coordinate 2,192,320 downwards.
TTAGTCTCGAAAAAATAATTCTTGTCTCAAATATATGTATATAGGTTTATGAATGTTGCTAAAAGAATGACATCAAGTCAGGTAAATATACAGTATCTAAGATCCGAAATTAATAAATGTTGCAAATGTTTAAAAACGAAAAGAAAAAAGGTCTCATTCGCCAAGTAAGATTCAAAGGGCTATATATAGTAAATGTGACGGAAGAACAAAATGTTTGTGATTTATATTTGGGGAACAGCACGGTGATCGACTGGTTAGCTCATATATGTCAAACTCAGGCCCGGGGGCCAAATTTGGCCCACGATGTCATTATATTTGGCCCGCAAGGCCTTATCAAATGTGTATTAGAGCTGGCCCGCCAGTAAATAGCACATGCGCCACTAATATTACAAATCCCAGAATACTTTGCTAGTGTGTCGGCCCATCGGTCTCGACCGGTGAGCGCCCCTTCCCTTTCTGTTGCAGTCGTTAGCAACTATGCTAGCGGTCTCCTCGAGCCAATTTACACTTCCGCTTCCCACAAATGGCCAAACGAAAGATGGGAAAGGGTTCACTTCCAAGACAGGTGGGAGGCAGATTGTCTGTTGACTAAAGTAAAAGACAGACCGTGTTGTCGTGTGTGGAGCAACGTGGCTGGAACAAAGAATAGAACATCATTGAATTCAGGGTTGTTGTTTTTTTTTTAATGCTCTTTATCAACTCTGAGGCAGGGAACGTTAAAAGTTTGAAGTTTGGATTTTTATTGAAGGACATTCTTATGTTTGGGGGGTTGTTTTGTTGTTGGCCTTTGAAAAAAGATTTACATCAAAAAGAAAGGCCGTCGAAGATGGATAAATAGAAGATAAGAGAGACAGAAGAATCCATGTTATCTATTAAAATACAAAACAACAAACAAATACCACTGATGTCTTTTGTCGCAAATTTGATGTCTCGTGTTTATAATATTAAAGTTTGTTTATTCCAGATTCAGTGTTTAAGCAAAATTTTAGTTTGTTCTCACATGATAAACTTTAACGCTACATTTCTGCACAAAAGGGAAACATGCACACCGCAGCGATTTTTCATTAAATATTGAGTTTGTCCCGCGACGTTGTCCCAATTTTTGATTTTGGCCCACCGTGAATTTGAGTTTGACACCCCTGGGTTAGCTCATCTGCCTAACAAAAACCCGGCCTCGCCTGTGTGGTAGTTTGCATGTTCTCCCCGTGCCTGCGTGGCTTTTCTCCGGGCACTTCGGTTTCCTCCCACATCCCCAAAACATCCATGGTAGGTTCATTGAAGACTCTTAAATTGCCCGTAGGTGTGAATGTGAGTGCGAACGCTTGTTTGTTTCTATGTGCCCTGCGATTGGCTGGCGACCAGTCCAAGGTAAAGTAGGTTTTCGGAAGGTTTGCCACACGAAATGACTGAAACATCAGCTCTCTGCATCGGATCCTCGTAGGCTGGCTTTCAACAGCCCGACTGTAGATGTTTTTCTTCCCTCCAAAATAATACTTTTTTAATAAAATGCACAAATGTTTTTAATGTGATCATTCTTATTTTTGGAATTCTTGTGAATGTAACGTAATTGATTCAGCTTTGAAAAAGCACACGCACAGGACTTGCAATGCCACACTTTTATTTTCAACAGGAAAAAAAATCAATAATAGACAACTACACTGATTTGATCATGAAATGGAATTTAAATAAGAACATTTTTGATCTAATATTGTATCACGTTGGCACCGACTCGACTTGATCGTACACAGCAGGGACGCAAAGCTATGGGATTTTGTGGAATCGAAGAAATAATATCCAAGCTTATATTCAAGATTGTCTTTAAATAAATGCATAGGAAAATATGCCCAGTAAGAATCTATTCTGCCAGCAGTGGAAATCAAAATTACGCATGCAGGCTCATTGTTAACAAGGCTTTTCTCATTTAATTTGCTACAAAGCGAGGACTATTACACTCTATTCGCTTAACATATAAAAGTTTGTATAAATTAGTGCAGATTAGCCTGAGGCTCATGAGACATATTGCGTTAATAAGAATCCTGATTCATCCCAAAATGTACCTTTTTTTTTTCTTTCAGAAAGACATGCAGCAAAAATGTAGTTACAATAACTCACAAAAAAGGCTTATGTGGAATATCTTTAAGGTTACATGTAAGACGCATGAATATTTTCCTCTTCTGTCACTAAGCATCAAAGGGCAATATGATTGATTGGAGAGCAAATTGTATATCCTGAGCTGCGTGAATATACTGTATTATTTGTGATATGATCGGGGGGGGGGGGGGGGGGGGGGGATATGCCATATATATCGACATGTCTTTACAATATAAACAATCATAAAATTACAAAAATAAAAATCAAACAAAAGTGTAACAGACACGGGAAAATGTACCTGCTCCGAACAATAAAATGTTATTCAGTAGTGCTGCCTTAAAGCTGAAATCAATAAGTGCCCTCTAACTTTTGAAAACAATATTATTTAGAATAAAACACTGCAATAAAATCAAACATATGTATTAATATTAAACATGAAAAAAGTATACTGCATTTTTTGGGGTTCAAATGATGAATAGTATCATTCAGGTCAATTCATATTCCAAAACAATTACTGTTGTTTAAAATATTGATAGGAAGACAAATATCATTGAAAAAAGAGCAGTAGAAACATTTTTAAGTTTGAATGAATAAATTGAGGCATTCATCTTTTCTACAGAAAATCGTTGAAAAGGAAATTGAACAGGGAAAAAAAGATTTACCGTTGACATCAATTCTAATGTAAGGCTAGTAAAATCTTAAACTCGCATCATCAACGTTTGGTTGTTGTTTTTTTTTCTTCAAATAAGTACGAGTAACACAGCATGAAGATGATTGTCATTACAGCATTGCTGGCTGGCCTCAAGAGGTGGAGTGTGACAGCAATGTTACTACCATTGCCTTGTTTTGTGATGACTAAAACACACACTCATCATTCAAGAAAAGAAAAGCAAAATTCTATCCCGGACAATCAAAATGACACTGAAAGCTTCACAACTTCCCTGCTCTGACTTTGGGGTTATCCTGTTGTGTCCTGCTTTAGCCTTTGGCTTCTGGCCTTGTAAACTTCGATCAGGAGGTCTTTGACGTACTGGATTTCACGCTCTACAGACTCCGCCTTGTCCCGCAGCTCACGGTTCCTCCCTTCCAGGCAATGCAGCTGTTCTTCCAAAGAATCTAATTCCGCCCTTTTTCTTTGGCGATACCTGCATCGAGAAAAGGAAAGATGACACCCGCAGCAAATCCTTGCCCAGCATTGTATTTGTTCAAGAAGATTCTGTAGTTTACCTGTGAGCAGCTGTTTTGTTCTGATCTCTCTTCTTCTGTTTGCGCTCTCCTCTGCCTTCTGCGGGAATGACATCAAATTGGTATTTCACAGCACAGTGGTCTTCCTTCAACCTGCAAGATTCTAAGTTCAGACTGTCCCTTGCCATCAGAAGACACTCTGGACCCGGATCCTCCAGGAAATTACAGTGCAAGTCATGCTGCCCTATCTGCAGATTCTCCGCTTTGACCTGCTCGGTGAAGAAGCTATGATAGGTCTCAGACTGGGGTGTTCCAGAAAGATAACAACTTTCACTGCTCTGGGCTTTCCAAGAAACTGTCGCTTTTGTCACCTCCACACCAGCTTTGATGCTGGTGAGCACCTCGCTGTTAGCGGTGCCGCCACTCACCTCTCTCATGCTATACATCAGCAGATCTTCTTTCTTTGGCGAGTCGTCAAGTGATGCGCCAAAATGGCATCCGCCCCCGCCGGCGGCGACCTTTGCGTTGTGACTGAAGCAGCAGTTTTTCTCGTCTTTGGCGAGAATGGCGCATTTTCGGAGCTCGACCGCACTGCCCAGACAGTAGCCTTTGCCGACTAACTGCTCCTCTTCCACACAGCAATAAGTGAGTGCCGAGTTACCTGAGTTGCTTGCTTTGGAACTTGAACTGTTGTCATAACTTTCACTTAACCTCACCGTGTCTGGGATTCTTTTCCTAACGCACGGGCTGGGGCGACCGCAGCTATACGGGGTGTGCCTGGGAATTTTAGATCGCGCTACAGGCCCGCCACACACGCCGAGCAAGTCCAGTTCTCCGCTCGCCAGAGTGAGAAGAAATGGGCTGGATTCCGATTGGCTGGGTGCGGAGTACGATGCATAGGGCGGTTGACTGAACGCCTGAGGACCCGTCACCGGAGGAGCCCGGTCGTATTTCCCCGGCCTCGGACCTTTCTCCGGCAGTGGCTCAGACAGGAAGTAGTCTTCCAGTTGGGCGAGTTCCTCTTGCAGCAGAGAGGTCATAACCTCTAAGTCAGAGGGCACATGGATATCATTGTGAAGGGGTGACGGGGGGAGAGAGGCATTGGCGGAGGTAGGAGGGGAGGGAGGGTTCGGGAGGTACGAGGAGAAGTCCACTTCTTCCGTCATCCAGTCGGTGAGACCATCACCTGTTGACAAATGATCATATGAAAAATAATACATGCCTATGTAAATATGCCCTAAATATTCTGTAAAAATACAGCAAAGTTTTTGGGAGCCATGTTACTTACTATCTGGCAAGGAAGTGTGTGCTGCAGTGCCAAGCCCACCTGAGATGTGGCAAAATATGAAAAAGCTCACTTAGTGCAACTCACCAATTAAGTGCTGACTCCCCTCTGACACCTCCCCCCTGCACCCCTGTGATTGGCTGCGGTTAGCCTGTGGGTGAGAGAGAGCGAGGGGGTCTGCCTGGCACGCACGAAGCGTATTCCAAACAGGAGCCGGTGTCGCTATCATCATTCTGTCCATCGGCGCTTCGGTTCAGTCCAAGTCGGAGCATGCGCTGGGGGCAGTCGCGGTCTGACAGCTGGGCCTCAGAGAGCAGGGCTGGGTGGGCATAGTGAAACCTGGGGGAGGGCGACAGACCGAAAACGGTGTTGAGAAATGGGTGCGGATGCAAAAAAGCATGATGCAGGTGCATTCACGGTACAGGAAAGTTTGAGAGCAACAGAGCAGTGTCCCGTGGGCTTCTCCAAGTAACTTGACACATGACATCCTAAAGCCACTTGGGAACTATGAGGCTGTCAAGGGCCTAATGGTTGGTTGCCAAGGAGCTCCCTGTGAGTGAGCAACGAGTGAGATGATCTTTAAATTGGATTAAAGCCGCTCGTTCGTCATTTCAAATTAATCAATTAAGCATTTTAGCAGTTGAAATGACAACAGCATTTTAGCTAAAAGTGGTGGGAAATTCATACGATTCCATTTATATATATATATATATAATGTACTTATATTACATTGACAGGAACCTTATCAAAAAGCAAAGTAAACTATATGAAGCAACGTAATGTGAGAGGAGAGCATATGATAAAAAGTTTCACAATGACAAATCAGATAAAGTGAGCGTTACTTACTCCATTCTTGCAGAGAAATAGTATAGAGAGCTTGGGAGTGCGTTGCCAAAGCAAAGCACGGCGTCTTCTCGGTTACAACTTCTTGTAAAAGTCAAAAAGCCATAGTGCCAGCTCGGCGCAGACGACGACGTGGTGCGGTACTTGCAGCGTGGCGGGCGAGTAGTAGTCTGAGCAACAAGCATCTTAGTGAGAAGCATCATGGACACTTTCACCTAGCAACCAATGACATCACCGCTACTGAGCTCGGTGTCCCTCCGCCTCCGCCGCGTCCCGTACAAGCTCAACCGTCCAATTACGTGTGGCTTTTCGCCAAAATAACACCAGCAGTTTATTGAATGATACATAAAATAAGCCACATTTTAGTACGTCAGTAAAATATTCAAGCTGTCGAGGCAGAAGTCATTGACTCGTTTTAGTGTTAAAAGTCGGGCAATGGGACCTACGTTACATCAATCACGTCGTCATTGCGAGACCAAATGTATCGAGATTTGACAGTTTATGCATTTCTTTCTTTTTTTATATTTCCTCTCTTTTTCCGACGGAAGATTGTTGCTATGTTGTGTGTTCACCTCCACTTCCGGGAAACAATCCTCGCGAGAACCCAACCACGGGATCGATTATAGACCACATTTTACCCATTAACGCCCGGTGTTATTGTTTTAAAGCAGCCGTCATCGCTTGAAACAGGCCCAACACTTTATCGATGTGTACGAAGTGGGATAGCTGTTGCATCGCTATTGCATCAGTGGTCCGTACTGGGCGTCTATTGGCCGCGCGTGGCCAAGCTGCCGCACCGTGATTGGTTGGAGCGGTCCGTGTATGGATTGTGATTGGTCGTCGGTAGGCAAGGAGAAGGAGCACGCTGTTTTTATCTTCCTGCGGGTGCAGCGGGTGCACACATGGTGCACATGGTACACGTAAACAAATCCGCGGTGCAGATTTTTGATCCAGTCAAAGCTTTCACTTGTTGATGTTTACTTAGAATAACCAATCAGAAAAGCCCCGCAAATTGAGTAACATCGATAGTTATTATCGTAGCCTTTTGCTCCAATGGGATCTAGGGTTATCTACTATAGCGTGCTTTCATACGAACTATTGTTATGTGGATTATTTACATCACAGTTGCTGTATATATGTTGTTTAATCAATAATTGAGGTAAAATGATCAGATTCATTTCCATGATAATCTTCATAAACACGGTTTATGTATTATTTGCCATACCAAGTGAACTAAAAGTGACAATGATGCGAGAGCTATTTGTTTTCAGCAAATCCCACGCTTTTCCTCTGTTGCTATAGTAATAGTGGACACTGCCCCTATTTTCGACTTGTTTTCCGGTTGCTGTTGCCATGGGATTTGCATTCCTCGCCCGGCATGGTGTTTGTCTTCCACCTCGCCACTGTTTCCGCTCCTCCCCGCCCAAGCAAGCATTTGCTGAGTTGCATCGCTGTGCAATGATCAGGTTGCCAAAACCAATAGGCCTTTCCACCCATCTTTGCGGCAATCTTCATAGTGGCCACATCGGCGGGAAGCATTTTGCTGTCAGTTACTCTGGCATGTCTACGTATTGATTACAGTTAAGCAAATTGGGTTGTCTCACTTGAGTCGATGATCCACCGCGGCTTGGCAGAATGAAACATGCCTTTTTGAATACAGATGGAGTTGGGAGTTGTTTTTGTTTGGCAGAATTAGATGAATGTCTTAACATCATGTTTTGGACATTCAGTTATTCACAAATACTTTTCTTAAATAACGTCATAAACAAAGTGTCTAAAAGTCAAATCCGCAGTGTCCATGTTAATCTCCAGTCGAGTTCTGATTAATTAGAGACGAGCAGCTCAAGTGTTACATCCGGTATACGCTAGCTACAGCGAACGAAGTGAGATTTGTAGAGACCTGACGCAATCAAGATAAATGCGTTTGTAACGGAGATGAGATTGAGATGGGTAGTAGGTCTAAGTCTCCCAGGACGGCTTTGCCAGTCTACATTAATTGGTCCACTGAGAGATTCCTGTCATCTTGAGAGAAAACTAAGGTGCCGTTCATAAGAGCACTTAAGTGTCCTTTCGGCAAAAAACAAAAAAACAGTTGACACTAAGTATATTACAGGTATATCATATTGTGGGTTATACCAGGATGCAAAAGCAACATTTTCTTTTTTGTTGTCGCTGATATATTCCAGCCACCTGCTAAACAATGCATTAATTGTGGTTTAGGCCCAAGATAAAGTTGTCAGACACAAGCCGTATTGGTTGTGTAAGATGGCAGGAGAAGTCAGAAGAGTGGATGCCGCATGCCGAGTGCACGTATGGCACGTTAGTGAGGGTTACACCGTGGTTTCATCATCAGCGCTCTCACAATTTATTGTCCTCAACTTTTGCCACTCTTTGAACACACCATGAAAACACAGCACCGTTGCAACATGTCTATTTTGTTTTTGTTTTTTTATTCCGGGTGTCGAGCTGAAACATTTGTATTACAATTTTCATTTCTAATTGTAAAATGTTAAACATACGGTACAATTCAAGACAATGTCTTTAATGGAATGGCGTTTTAATATACATTTTTAAAATAGAAAAGCTTGGAACAAAAATGAAAGAAAGCTTTTTAATGCAATATGTCTATTGAGTTTTTTATATATATATATTAAAACATTTTGTTTCTGCAATCTTAAAATAACCATAATGTGAATAATTATTGCTCAGATTGTCTTTTTTTTATATATAGACTCCTTAAAAGAGAAGAAACTTCCCTGAGGCTCACTTTTATTTGCCACATAGTTCCACCGGCATAGCATGTGAAACTGCACAACAAAGTTACTCGTATCTAAGAAAAAAAAACAACAATGAATTGAAGACCATATTGCGCAACAACGCACAACAATTTTTCTACTATTCACTGTTTGACGGAGCCAACATAACTGCCGTGAAAAAGGTCAAACAAAAAAGCGCGTTCTGGCCGAAGAGTTTTGCACCGTTCTCAATTTCAGAACTTGCTGCACGCAACATGGAAAAAAAAAAGTCCCAGCGGGTCTCTCGGTGTCTCTTGTAACACTCAATGAATCCCCAGAAACTTCACGTCTGTCACTTTTGAATTTGACACAGACAATATTCACTCATCACATACACTTTGTGCACACGACACAACATGTAATAGCAGTACAATCGTGGCACAGGTTTGTATTATCAGCCCCCGCCCCTATTTTATCAGTTAAAATACGAGTTGCACATCTACTGTATATTGAAGACAAATGTAAGCATCCTATAAATAAACAACCAAGTCATTAGACCTGCAACAGAAACACTGGAGAAAGAGGAAAATGTCCAACATTGTGGAAAATACCGTACCTTCCTTTTGTTGTCTTTGTTGACCTGTCAGTACAATAGAATAGAAGGATTATTTTAGATTTATGGGTCCCCTAAAAAGTACATGACTATTACATAGGCTATACAAAGTGAGTACTCTCCTCACATTTTTGTAAATATTTTATGATATATTTTTAAGGGACAACACTGAATAAATGACACTTTGCTACAATGTAAAGTAGTCAGTGTAGAGCTTTTATGATACTGTAGAATGACTGTACCCTCACAATACCTCAACACACAGCCAATAATGTCTAAACCACAGGCAACAAAAGTGAGTACACCCCGAAGTGAAAATGTACAGGCTTTTGGGGTGAAGCGGTGTGTCACTAAATGAGCTGCTGAGTATACGTTGATGGTGTCATGCATTGGGCGGGAGTCATTGTCAGTGTGTCAGAGATTACCAAGTTTTGCTCCCATTCTTCCTCCCCCCCCCCCCCTTAAGGGTACACTTAAGGACAGCGCTGGGTTTCCTTATCACCCTGTCCAGATTTCTTGTGTCATCAGCTGAGATGCTACGGCTCCAGCAGGCCACTCCCTGGGAAATCGAGTCATATCATGTCGTCAGGCAGGACCATCATGTCGGAAACACCCTAACCTGATGTAACCGGTGGTGTTTGACGAAAGGGACGTACACGAGGATATGGTTACAGTTGAACTCTGTTTTATCTCAAAGATGAAATCAGCACAAAAACAGAAACTCTCCTGTCAAATGTGGCCATGTGTGTACCCCATACACAGATTAAGACACTGGAATATCCTCGGGTACCTCACGATAACTAGAAAGTAAACAAACAACAGAAATGTATCGGGCCGAAGTGAAGCTTACGTCGCTCATGGAGGACATCGGTAAAAGGGGAGAAGTAAAGGCAGAGACCCAACTCATGTGGAATTACTGTTCCATATATTGACATTGGACGCTGTGTTAGACAGATTTTGTGTAAAACACATTTATAACATCGTAACTGACCCTCTTAGAATGAGCAGCTGTGTGTGTTTTATGAAGGACTCAACTCAAATTAAGAATGGATTAGTTCTGCTATTAAAATGTGTGCATACAGTGGATATAAAAATCCACACACCCCTGTTCAAATGGGTGCTTTTGTCATATCAAAGAAATGAGACCCTGATTAATCATTTCAAAATCTTTTTCCATCATGTTCCTATAACCTATAATCCCTATAACCTGTACAACGCAATTAGAAACAAATATATTTTCAAGAGAGGGAGTTAAAAAAAAAATACAACAGAGATAATGTGGTTGCACAAGTGTGCACAACCTCTTAACTGTAATGTGGCTGCGTTCTGAATTAACCAATCGCATTTAAACCCATGTTAAACGGAAGTCGGCACACTCCCGCCACCATTTTAATGTGTTTGATGATCCGCAAATAAAGTTTAGATGCTCTAGATGGCTTTTTCTGACATTTTAGCCACATTTGACAGCACGAGCCATGCATGGTAAACAGAGAGCTTCTGCCAGCATCAAAGGCAGAGGCAGCGGAACAACTTTGTGTGTGCGTGTATGTATGTGTGTGTGTGTGTGTGTGTGTGTGTGTGTGGGCACTTCCAACAAAGAAAGCGAAAATGCAAAAAATTAAATACACATTATAGAGGATGAAGATATGAATGCTTTAAGCCATTAACAAATTGCACTATAATTATGCTACCGCATAATACGCAACATATTGTCGGGTAGGCATCACCCAGTGCAATAAATAAGAAAAGACCAATCCATCCTTTTCTCAGTACCGCTTATCCGCGGAAGGCGGACTACGCCCTGAACTGATCGCCAGTCGGTCGCAGGGCACATAGAGACACATCCATTCGCACTCACGTTCACACCGTCACTGAGTGGGAAATGAACCCATGCTGCCCGCACCGAAGTCAGGCGATTGTACCGCTACTGCACCATCAGCGACACGTGTGAAAACATATGTGATAAAAGGAGTAAAGGCAGGCCAAAAAGGTGGGCGGTAGGTGCCTCCAGATCAGAGGGGTCTCATTGTTATCAGTCAGGAGAACGGTAGAAAATAATATCCAAGGCTTTAAATACACCACGGATCACAGTGAAGACAGTCATCATCAGGTGGAGAAAATGTGGTACAACCGTGACATTACCACGAACTGGACATCCCTCTAAAATCGATTAGAAAACAAAAAAAAGACAAGAAAACTAGTGAGGGAGGCTGCCGAGAGGCCGAAATCAACATCGAAGGAGCTGCAGGGATGTTGGCGATTACAACAATCTCCCCTCATCTTCATACAGTATGTCTGGGCTAAGGGGTAGGCTGACGAAATGGAACCCTTATTTTCATAGAAAAACATCCAAGCCCGGCTACATTTTGCAAAAACGCACTTGAAATCCCCTCAACGCATGAAAGAAAATGTGTTGCGGTCCGATGAAACAAAGGTTGAACTGTTTGGCTGTAATTTCAAAAGGTATGTTTGATGCAAACATACGCTACTTATCACCAAGAGAACACCGCGGCGACAGTGACGCATCGTTGGTGGCGGCGTCATGCTTTGGGGCTGTTTTTCTTTAGCTGGAACTGGGGCCTTAGTTGTTAGCACAAAACCTTCAGGCTTCTGCTAGAAAGCAAAAATGTCAGGAAAAGCCTGCTAAAACAACGTAACTTATTGGGGGTAAATTAGAGGCACGTTGTGTGCTGTGTACCATTTCACATGAGTTTGAATGTGATTGGTTCATTTTGAACAGAGCCACATTTCAGTCATAAGAGGGAGGGCACACTTGTGCAACCACAGTCTCAATTGTTTATTTTAACTCAAAATGCTTTTTTTTTTTTTTTTTTTTGACTTGAATTGAGTCATACTTGTAGGTCACATTAATGAATTCGTTTGTAACATGATTTAACTTAGTCCCTTTTTTGTATCACAAAAAATGGCATGTAAACTGGGTGGGTGTGTAGACCTTTTATATTCACTGTATGGACCTTGCATTCTGTTTGTTAACTGAGAGTTTACTTAGATAGATAGATAGATAGATAGATGGATGGATGGATGGATGGATGGATGGATGGATGCATGGATGCATGGATGCATGGATGAATGTATTGTAAATCACCAACCTACAGCTGTACTAGGAAAGGCATTTTATTGAATTGCTTTCCCCAAAAATGGATGAAGCAAATACCAGAAGCTCTATTTCCAATCCTGGTTTCAAGACGTTCTTCACTTTTATATCTACGAGTGAGTGAAATGAAAAAGTGATGGCATTGTATTTTGTTCATAGAGATGTTTTGGTTGGCCTCATTAGGTCAGTGCTGCATGGTGTGTGTTGCGTGCCCTCTGGATAAAATAACATTGTTGTTGCCATGAAATCCAAAAACAGGTCTCTTGTATTGTGATTTAATGATTTGTGTATTCCATTTTGAATTAATGACATTTATTTAGCTTCGCCTTCAAACGGGGAGAGAGGGTAACGGTATTCACTGCGTTTGGTGAAAGATGCTTTCATCTGGTGTGTGTGTGTGTGTGTGTGTGTGTGTGTGTGTGTGTGGGTGTGTGTGTGGGTGGGTGGGGGCACGTCTGGGGCGAGGCAGGAAATATTCCTCTTTAATGACCCAAATGAGTCTAATCTCATGTTGTGATGTAGAGCTTTATTATGTTACAAATGTCTGAGCTGTAATACCATGAAGGATGTTGGAGAGGAAATCTTTGACAGCTGATGATGATGATGATAGCTCCATTTCGTCAGAATTTTTGGATTATTTGTATTTTTTTTTAGTAAAATGTTATTCTCTTTTACGTGTCAGTAGTGACAACATTCTGTTAGACTGATTACCAAATTGAGTTCCAAACTATGCTGTACTGTAAAAAAAAAAAAAAAAAAAGCCTTTTTTTTTTGTTTGTTTTTTTAGTTTATTATACTCATTGGTGTCCCTCAAGGGGAAATTCAATGAGACACATCCTGCACCACTTGAGCTGAGGTGGTGGAGGACGACACTTTGCTCAAGGGAACCTCGACAGCCAGCAAGCAGACTAAAATCTCTCCAACAACTTGTTGCCATATAAAAGAAAAAAAAAAAAAAAGTTGTCTTTTTGGTCTGTCGTTTTATGTAAAAATACACTTAGCAGACACTTTATAAGGTACTACACTTGCACGTTCTAATACAAACGTTATTGAAGTAGAAACCTGTGCCCTCACAAATATACAAATGTTCACTTTTGATTGTGTGTGAAGGATCAAGCCTTTACACCATGTGGGTAAACTCAAGGCACACGTGCCAGATTTGGCCTGCCACATCATTTTATGGGCCCTGCTAAATAAATCTTAATAATCTTGCAAAATGGATTAGTTCTTTTAATTTTGGCAGAAAATCAACACCAAAGTTGCAAATATTCTTTTCCCCATCATTTATTTTCACCAAATCCCTTTTTATCATAAACTGGACTTCTGAGGGAAACCATAACCAAGATGTGGCCCGCAATGAAAACGAGTTTGACACCCCTGCTTTGCAATCATTTCCCCCAATATTAAATGCTCTACAAAAGAGAACACTATGTTTATTTAAGGACTGGACGCTTGTTATCAATATATATTTTAGATCCAAATTTGATGTTGCAATGAATGTACTTTCTAGTTTGCATGACTTGCTGTTATGTATTAACCATCATTATGGCCCTTCATTTATTTCTTCAGCATTCATACATTAATAATACAGTTACTATTGTGCTTGTCGTTTGTGATGCATAATTTTGACCCTCTCATGTGTCTAAATGTGGTCACCAAAATATTTGAAACAACTCTGTGTGGTTTAGCGCACCGCGACACCAGTACAAAGTGCAGCCACAATCATAAACACATGATCGACATGATAAAGCTCTTGCATTAGATCTCATTAGATTACGTAGGCGTACCAAATGTTGTGGCCGGTGCGTGTATTTCACCAGCTATAAGCCCGGGTGTCAGTCCTACTTATCAAGCGGCTAATAAGCTCACACGTCCCTCTTAAAGATCTGTTTGTTATTCCGCTGGCTGCAGCGTGAGGCTCAAAGATGTGCGAAACCTCTCCCAAGGTCAAAGGAAAGCCAAGTGATGTGGAAATGGCCTGCGCAGACACAGATAAATACAGGGTGTTCGGAAAGTCACTCACTTATGGGTACATATGAAAGAAATCGGAAATATATATACATCAAAACGGTTTTATCCTGGTTTGGTGACCATTCACTGAACTGAGGGGAGATTCATTTAAATGAATAAATCCTCTGCAACTGTTTTCACTTCAAACTCGGGAAAACTTAACATTCCACGTGTGGAATGCAATTAGTAGCTGTCAGATGTGCGTCTGTGATTTCTGGCTCTCACGTCGCTTCAGATATTGCAGGGCTATGAGTTCATTGGAGACACCGTATGATATACAACTTTCACTGATTTGCAATAGAACCAAAAAAAAAAAAAAAAAAAAAAAAAACTACACCAGGGAATAGTAGCATGTTTCTTTTTTTTTTTTGGCTATTTGCTGAAAGAAAGGATGTAAAAGACATTTTGTATTGATATTTCATTCAAATGACTTGCTATTGAATCATGCGTTATGTTAATTGAAGTTTCTCTTGTTTTTAAGCATTCTTTAAGTATTATCAGTGAATTATTAGTGAACCTTTCACTTCAATTGGATTCACAAGGTCAGCGCACCAGTGAACTAATGAAATAACCTCATTGTTTTTATGCAAATAAAGAACTTGCAATGAATGGAGATTTACGCTGTGTGTGTGTTTGTTTATTTAAATGGGAACACATGCAGCTCATTAGATTACTTGAGGTTATTATTAGTAACGTGATCATCAACAACCAGTTTGTGGCTATTGTGAAACACTAATTGAGATACTTTTGCTTGCAACAAAACACCATTTATCAGACAAAAGAGAAGCACCATCATTTTTATTTCTTTACATATGTAGATTTACAATTACGTTATAAGATTTGAAAATGTAGTCTGGATCACATATTTGTGTAGAATGCAGACATATTATATTGCAATAATTAGATTTCTGCCTGATGTCAAAGCTGCAATATAAAGATTAAACAAACAAACAAAACAAATTATTTGGCAGCAAGTTGCAAATGAATGAGCAACATTAAAAAAATATTTACTGCCGTTCCTTTACTTGGTAGTGTTTAAAATTGGTTAAAAGTAACACGAGTGGAAATAGAGACATAAGAAAATAGAGCGACAACACTGTAATCAAAAGATGTTTTTTTTTTATAAAACAACGCTGTAATTATCCCAAATGTCTTGACAAGAGAGAATGTGATGGATGGAGTGAAAGCGCGCCCTCATGAATTCTTTCCGAGCACTTCTGTCAGGACTTAAAGCCCCCAGCGGCTCATCGGGCCTTCGCGTCGCCGGCGTCCTCCGTGACATCCATTTCACCTTCCGTCTTCGCTCCCGTGCGCGTGCGCGTGGGCTTGCTTTCACGCTGGGCGCCCTCTGCCATCCTTCCACAAGGTCCCTCAGCTCATGAATTGCGTGTAGCCCTCGGCGCCCGTTACTATGACATCCATCCAGATCCGCATGGCCTCCGGGGAAGGCGCCACCATGTAGTAAAGGCGGTCGTGAGTCTTCACACAGAAGGTCAGCGATGGGTTGGGGCTCTGAAGGATTTAATGGAGAGGGTGAGATTTTTTCTTTCTTTGTCTTTAAAGAAAGCAGCACGCACCTGTTGCATGTTTTCCCTCTGAGACATGTTCAACAACAGCAACGGAAAATGTGAAAGCATATGGTATCGTTTTGTCATGTCCCTTTTTTCAATGGTGGGTGGGTGGTAAGGCCTTCTCTGCTGGCCTAAACATTGTCAGAAGCACTGACCTACATTTACAACTTGAACTCTAATATTAGTGCCATGACGTTTTATTGATATAGTTCCAGCAGTCCTCTTGGCTGCACTGCTTCCAGTGCGTGTAGGTTCACGTTAGATTTTTTTTCCTCCAATCAAATTTCAGCCCCTGTGTTTCCGTGTCAAACTAATCTGCCCAGAGCCTTGAGAGTCAGTAGTGCTGGCTGATGGAACCAATGGCGGTGTTCCTTTAACCAATCGGATTTCCAATTGGCCTGAGAGCCAGCGAGCTGGCCCACAATAGCATCAGCACTTTCTGTCCTCTGATTGGTCGGCCGCAACAAGCCAAGCTCGACTAGCAAAACACGTCTGTAGTGATCTTGACACAGTAATACAGTGAATAGTTTGTTTTTAATGCCATGTCATGTCGTTTGATAAATATTGATTCTAAACTGATCCAGATGTTGTGTTGCATTTTTTTCAAATATAGTATCGATGGTTGATTGCGACATGATAATGATGGTATTGAGAGGTGGATGAAGTTGCGTAAATCCCCACCTGAGGCCCTTGTACCAAATGCACGGCTCGACGCTCCACGTTTTCATATTTTTATTTGTGCTTGTCTTGCTTCCTGACTTTTCATTCATTTTCAAATTCAATTAAAGAGACTTGGATGCTCCTCAACTTTTGTCTTTTTTGGTATAATTTTCCTCGGTCTGCGTCCACCTGCCTCTACTTCAGTCAGCGTCACATTTACTTTTGTTTTCAATCAGCGCTTTGTAGGCTACCTGAGGTCCGACATTTGCAAGTTCAAGTGCATAATTTGCATTTAGAAGGGGAAAACAGAACTCAAACCAATCTACTCTTAACCGAAAATAACAATATTGGTCAGTTATTAAGTACCAGGAGATCTTTAATTCATCCATCCATCCATTTTCTGAGCCGCTTCTCCTCAGCCTATCCCAGCTATCATCGGGCAGGAGGCGGGGTACACCCTGAACTGGTTGCCAGCCAATCGCAGGGCACATAGAAACAAACAACCATTCGCACTCAGAGTCACGCCTACGGGCAATTTAGAGTCTCCAATGAATGCATGTTTTTGGGATGTGGGAGGAAACCGGAGTGCCCGGAGAAAACCCACGCAGGCACGGGGAGAACATGCAAACTCCACACAGGCGGGGCCGGGGATTGAACCCGGGTCCTCAGAACTGTGAGGCTGACGCTCTAACCAGTCGGCCACCGTGCCGAGATCTTTAATTCGATTAATGTAATTAATATACAGTATTAATTGATCCTTACATAGACTATGATAAAGAAAATGTCAAACTCTTTTATTGGCCCTGAATGGATTGTGCAGGTGTACACCTTGTGAAGCGGCCTAATGAAGTACAGGTCCATTTGTGGATTTGTGTTGCTATAATTGAAATTATAATTGTTGCTATAATTGAAAACCCATTATAGTTTTGTTTGTTTGTTTGTTTTGTAAACATTCCTAGTTGGCATTAGTGAATGGTCCAGACTAGATAAAGAAGCGGCGGTTACCTTGGTAGCAATGCGCAGATGATCGTAATAAACCTCTTCAATGGCCTGGAAGTAAATCAGTCCTTTCAGCTTGGTCTCATGCTTGTCTGGGAAGGAAGAAAAAGAACTTTTATAGCTGATGCTTCAAGTCAACAACAAATGTTAAGTGTTATTATTATACTATTGTCATGTCATTATACACATGGGCATGCTCCATTATGTAAAAGATAAAAGTTACATATACAATATTGTGGGAGGATAGACAGGTAAGCAAACAGAAAAGGAAGGGTACATGGATAAAAGTTTTTTCGAAGAGGTAATGAAAGTTAATTACAAGTTGATTTCAAGCTTTGCCTGAAGTCCTAAACATCCCATAAATCTGACTTGTTTTCCCTCATTCAAACACACCCATTGTCAAACCCAAAGATGCTCCAAGGATGAAGCTTCTGAGGCTGCGAGATATTTTTGGGGCAACAATAACAGTTTTGAGATTACACTACTGTTCAAATAAGCAAAAAAAAATAATAAATGAAGAAGAGACAAACATCCACCGACAATTAAAGGCAACCTTTTGAAATGGTGTTAACACTCCCCCCCCCCCCCCCCCCCCCCCCGCTTTGCCTTTTTTCGTGAGCCAAAAGTGCTTAGTAATGAGATAAATGTTTTTCAAACGCAAGTTTCATTTTATCAGTCACGAACAAGCCAGGAGCTAGCCTTCACCCAAGAAAAACACTTCTCAGGAAACCATTGCATCTTATTTCATCACCATCATCATCACCATCGTCTTCGTCAGGAGCGAGCTGGGTGAAAGGGCTCGACAAGTGAGCTCAGGCACACAGGAACATGGACGCCGATGATTTGCTTTTGGCCTCGATTGTGAGGCAGCGCATCCAAACACATTGATGAATTGTTCCGATAACTTGCTGTTCTCATTTCAAATCCAGACCATATTTTGATGGCATCCATTTCGACTCACTAGTGCGAGAAAAGTCCGCTTAGTGCGGCTTTAATTAGTGTCTGCTTCCAGATGAACAGACGCTGGTTGACATAGGAGAAACATAACAAGCTCCAGAACACCCTCGGTGTTGCTGTTGGCTCAAGTGCGTTAATCACGTTTGGGACCAAAGTTTTGAACAGAAAGTTCAAAGTTTAGAAGGAAGAACAGATTCCAACTTGATCCCTTTAATCTGAAGCTTTTTCTATAAATTCATCTGGGAGCCTAATGGATTTATTGGAGTTTTTCAGATGAAAAGAATACACTTCTTTTCGTCCTTTATTGTGTTCAGTTGGGGAAGTATGCCTCTATTTGAATTGAAACGATTCAATTTCACTTAATGGTCCAGAATTGGGCGGCACGGTGACCAACCGGTTAGAGCGTCTGCCTCACAGTTCTGAGGACTGGGGTTCAATCCCCGGCCCCGCCTGTGTGGAGTTTGCATGTTATCCCCATGCCTGCGTGGCTTTTCTCCGGGCACTCCGGTTTCCTCCCACATCCCAAAAAAACATGCACGGTAGGTTAATTGATAACTTTAAATTGCCCGTAGGTGTGAATGTGAGTGCAAATGGTTGTTTGTTTATGTGTGCCCTGCGATTGGCTGGCAACCAGTTCAGGGTGAACCCCGCCTCCTGCCCGATGATAGCTGGGATAGGCTCCAGCACGCCCGCGACCCTTGTGAGGAGAAGCGGCTCAGAAAATGGATGGGTCCAGAATTTTTTACAACAAACAGTGCATCTTTGTTCACCAATGTATCTATGCCAGCCACGTATATACAGGTTGTGGCAGCCAGAACAATGAAACACTTGTCCCACTAGATGGCAGAAGGTACATTGAACTTGTGTCTTCTTTTGCTTTGGGCTTATCCCTTTAGGGGTCGCCACGGCGTATCATCCTTTTCCCATGAGAGCCTATCTCCTGCATCCTCCTCTCCAACACCAACTGCCATCATGTCTTCCCTCACGACATCCATCAACCTTCTCTTTGGCCTTCCTCTAGCTCTCTTGCCTGGCAGCTCCATTCTCATCATCCTTCTACCAATAGACTCACTATTTCTCCTCTGGACGTGTCCAAACCATTGAAGTCTGCTCTCTCTAACTTTGTCTCCAAAACATCGAACCTCGGCTGTCCCTCTGATGAGCTCATTTCTAATTTTACCCAACCTGGTCACTCCGAGAGCGAACCTCAACATCTTCATGTGCTCTGCTTCCTGTTGTCTCTTCAGTGCCACTGTCTCTAATCCGTCCATCATGGCTGGCCTCACCACTGTCTTCTAAACTTTGCCCTTCATCCTAGCAGACTCTTCTGTCACATAACACACCTGACGCCTTCCTCCACCCGTTCCAACCTGCTTGGACCCGTTTCTTCACTACCTGACCACACTCGCCATTGCTCTGGATGGTTGACCCCAAGTCCTCCACCCTTGCTAGCTAGCTCTTCTCCCTGTAGCCTCACTCTTCCCCCTCCACCCCTCTCATTCGTGCACATATATTCTGTCTTACTTCGGCTAAGCTTCATTCCTCTGCTTTCCAGTGCATGCCTCCATCTTTCTAACTGTTCCTCCACCTGCTCCCTGCTTTCACTGCAGATCACAATGTCATCTGCAAACATCGTGGTCCACGGGGATTCCAGTCTAACCTCATGTCAGCCTTGCCATCACCACTGCAAACAAGAAGGGGCTCAGGGCTGATCCCTGATGCAGTCCCACCTCCACCTTCAATTCGTCTGCCACACCTACAGCACACCTCACCACTGTTCTGCTGCCCTCATCAAGGAGCTTGACACAGCTCTGCACATCACACTTGTTCAGAAAAATGGGCACCAGCACACATTTCCTCCATTCCTCAGGCATCTTCTCACTCGCTAGAATTCTATTGAACAAGGTGGTCAAAAACTCCAGAGCCACCTCTCCTAGATGCTTCCATACCTCCACAGGAATGTCATCAGGACCGACTGCCTTTCCATTTTTCCTCCTCTTTAATGCCTTGCTAACTTCCCCCTTACTGATCATTGCCACTTCCTGGTCCACCACACTTGCCACTTCTACTCTCATTTTCCTCATTGATCAACTCCTCAAAGTATTCTTTCCATCTATCTAGCACACTACTGGCGCCAGTCAACATATTTCCATCTCTATCCTTAATCATTAATTTATTTTCCCCAGATTAATCTTCCCCACGCTCCTATTAACCTCTCCCATACTCTTATGAACACCTCCTACACTCTTGAACACCTTTTAAATCTTTAAACATACAGTAATGCACAGTCGTCCTGTACAGTGTACACTATGTACATTTTAGTCCTCGTAATATGTGTTTTAATGATTTTGTTTTGTATTTTTGAATAGTTGAATTTTTTTTCAGGCTGGGAAGATTTATTTGACCGCAAAAGAATTACGGCATACACTAAAAATCCTGCGATACTGCAATCTATGCATGATATGAATATGAAAACAAATTTGCAATCCACTGAATCCCCAATAAGTGAACCACGATAGGGAAGGGAACACTGTATGCTGCTTGTTTGGTGGTGTGAGATTTTTCCAAAATGTAAAAAAATGTGCCTTGGCGCAATAAAGATGAGAAAAGACTGAATCCAATCCCATCTAAACTCATGTAGGATCTTCAGTACCATGCTTACCCACGTAGTAGCAGAAGTTCCTCTTAAGGCGGTCGAAAACGAACCAGCGTTTCTTCCATGATTTGATTTTGCCGCCCATCTTGACCAGATGACCCTTGCACATCTTCTCCGTGAGGATGACGAAGGGGCACGTGTCGATGCTGTGGCCCGACGACTCCACGTGCGCTCGCAAGTCAAACTCCTCCTTCAGGTTGGGCAGGTAACGCGTCATTGGACGGGCCTGCATAGCAAAACATTTGATATTTCTCGCCGGTGGCAGGGGGCACCACGAGGGTGGGAAAAGGGAGAATAATACTCATCTAAGGGTTTATGACAGACATTTGCAGCATTGAACTGGGATAGCCGACACGGTGGACGACTGGTTAGCACATCTGCCTTAGAGTTCTGGGGACTGGGTTCAAATCCCGGCTCTGTTTGTGTTGATATTTGTATATTTATTGGCTAGGCAGTAACTTCAATGTAAATAACACGACAACTCTAGGGGGAGTCCTTGATGCAGTGGATGAAACACAACAAAATGATATAATACCTCCAACAATATATTTGTTGCTGTGAAATGAGAAGCATACATACGTGCAAATCTTTGCACATTTTTTATGTTTGTAAAGATTTGCAATATACTTGCGTTTCTATTACTAGGTCCTATGTGTTGCTAAATAATCAGGACGATGTGGGAAATTACAAACACAGTGATAAACATTCAAATCAATAGCACTATCACTGACAGTGTCAATCATAACTGAGCTTGATTCTCTTTTTTTTCCCCCTTTGTAAAGGCCGAATTTCTTTACATACTGTATCTTGTATTGCTCTCATCGGACTGTGCACGTTAACCTAATGAAGGGGCTGCTAAATGAATTGTTCAAACAAATCAACATGGCAACGTGCCCTGCGGCGTTTTGTTCAGCAACATCGTTCAAATTACATCGGCTTTTTTATGTATTCATATTTGGTATGAAAGTATTTGTTGTTGTTGTTTGGAGAATATTTGTTTTCCCTTGTTAGTCATTAAAGAGAACCAGACCAATAAACGCAATTGGATGATTCTATCTTTTTCAGTGCTCCCATCTTTCTTTCTCCGCTGCCTCCACTGACCTGAGAAAAGTGTTTCTCCCTCATCTTCACCTCCTCCTCCACCAGCCTCCTCCTGTGGGCCGTCTCATCCAGGAGCCTCCTTTCGGCCTCCTCGCGCCTCTTCCGCTCCTCCTCCAGCAGATGCCGTCGAGTCTGCGCCTCCCTCTCCTGGGAGAAGGAGGTGGGAGAGGAGAACAGAAAACACAGGAGACCGGTGGAGAATAGGTTCATGCTCGGGAAATATTGCAATACAAAGTGAATGGGAATTGAAGTCAAATACATCCCTGAAGTCTGTGTATAAAAGGGGACGCTTTGCTGATGTAAAATCATCCTTTGCTGCTTTCACACACTTAGAGCTGAATGTACACTGTGTCAACATGTAGAAACAATTCAAAGACACGAAATCAAACTTACAACAGCATTTCACCACCTTGACGCAGCCCATTACAATGGTAAAGAGTTATACTTTTATTCACTCAGAAACACGGCATCCCCAATTTATTGAAATTGCTTGAATGAGCAAGCTCTTGCGCAAACTAAACTAACTAAATTGAGGATTTGAATAGTGCTTGATTTTATGTCTTTCAACTGATGACTCGTTTACATGTAGCACATTTCCCTCACAGTTCTGAGGTTGGGGGTTCGAATCCGGGCTCCAGCCTTCCGGTGTAGAGTTTGCATGTTCTCCCCGTGCTTGCATGAGGATTTTTTGTAGTACCGCTTCCTCCAACATTCCAACAACATGCATGTTAGGTTCATAGACGACTCAAAATTGTTCATAGGTGGGAATGTGTGAGTGGATCTTTGTTTATCTAGGTTGCACGTGCCACGCCGCGATGGGCCGGCGACATGTCCGGGGTGTACGCCGCCTCTCGCCCAAAAGTTAGCTGAAGCAGGCTCCAGCTCACCCGTGAATCGAGTGTGGAGTTGTGGATCAGCTCAAAAAACAAAAACAAATAAAAGCATAACTGGATGGATGGATGGATGGGGCAGTAGCGTGCCGTAGCAAACGTTAGACATTAGTTTGAGGAGGTATTCCGCATTCACCACAGCGAGAGAGATATTTTGAGAGCTCACTCTGTGCTCAATGATCCTGGCTTTCTCCTGCTGTGCCTCCTTCAACATCTTCTCCATCTCCTCTAACCTCTGAGTCTCCAACCCGGAAGCACTAGAAAAAAAAGCCCACACAAAATGCATTGGAGCGTAAGGACCAAAGCTGATAAACAACGCTGTCCTAACTTCACACTTAGTACAAGCACACAGAGTACAAGTCACAAGCGCACTGACCCCACCACCGGGTGATGAGACAGACTGCCATGGAAACAGAGTCTCTCACCTTTCTGGGGTGCATGCTGAGTTGCTGGTGGAGATGCTGGTCTCCAGGCTGTCTGAGCTCTCCAAGCTCAGAGTGTCGTACGCCTGGTTGCCGCTAGGAGGACACTGATGATGCAGGATGGAATGATGTACTGTGGGAGATGGATCTGCCAAGAGAAACATGGGCAGACAGCTGTCATAGGCGCATAGTGCCCTCTAGCGGTCAAGTCAAGTCATTACCACAAGTAGAGTTGATCATTTCTCCTGTTAAGTCTCAAAATCCATCCATTTTCGATATTGCATATCGTCATTCCGGCTCGCGGGTGAGCTTGAGCCTAACCAGTCGAAGTCGGGTCGAGAAAAAATAAAATAAAAATGCTATGCAACTCCACACACGGAGGCAGGAGTGGAGCTTCAAAACCTCAACGTGCTGTGAGGCAGACATACTGACTACGAGTCTACTGTGCGGCCTTGCGTCAAAATGTTAACCCTAATTGTCAAATAATCACATGACGTGACTACAGACCAGGTTTTTTTGTTTGCTTGTTTGTTTGTTGCTTAGCAGGCCACATCGTAGTTATTTGATCAGTTACGATGGTGAAAGAAAGCACACAAATGTCTATAATCACTAGGGGTGCAATGTGTACTGTACCTTGGTTTTCAGTTCACATATTCAGTGCAGTAAAAGAAAAAAGCCTATATTTTCTGTAATAACAACAATTATGCTGACTTTTTACATTGTTTAAATGCAACTGGAACATTGTTTTGTTTACAGACAAGGTGTGGCTAGCGCATTATGCAGTTCTTGTCACTTACCTAATATGTTCTGCATGGGAACCCTAATAATATCCCAATCCTATTACATACATTTGGTTATTATCATACGGTACTTATGGTTATCTTTGAAAATTGTTTGACTGAAAATGAAAATGGCTTGGCCGCAGCCTGTTGTGTTTGGCACCTCAAAGTACCTTTCGTCAGCTTCCTGGAGTCCATGTCCAATGGGTTTGGCACCTCTTTCAGCATCAACTGTAACCCCTGAGAGATGGCGAGAAGCATTCACAATGCGAACACCTGGTCCTATTTGACTCGCGTGAACTTGACCTTCTCACCTTGGAGGTTTGATCACGTGTAAGAGTGGATTGAGGCGCAGTTGTAACGCAGCTTCCGGGAGGACACGATGCCGTGTGACCAACTTCGCCGTCGGATTTGGACTTCAGCAACTGAAAAAAAACAAAAGCTGCTTTATTCAAACGATGAGGAAAACATTGAAGATCAAAAATACACACTTTACTTTGAACTCATAGTGTAGATAAAGCGCTATATAAGTGCAGTCCATTTACCATTGTCTCTGAAGTGATGAGGTGCTTTTGTCTCTGAAAAACAGCACCTTCAAATGACGCATACTTCCACACTGGCTTAAAGATGCAAAAACAATAAACATTTTGCGTCCACATAGTCTCATTATGTTAATGCCAGTTAACATACCTACCATGTGTCCTCCTAAATGCCATAGGAATTATTGTGTTGCCTACTTTTGAGGGGGAAAAAAGATCAACTTGATTGCAAATTCATTTTATTTTTGAAAAAAAAAAAAAAAAAACGTGATAAAAATATATCTGAGAGGAGGGAAGAACAGAGACTCACGCAGTCAGGATAAAAAGTCATACTCTTGATGAAGTCATATTTTTTTCAAAATAAAGTCGGAAGAGTAGAATACTTAAGTCACACTGTATTTTAACAAGTGAATTACAAAAATAGAACTTTATGCTTGTAATATTATGCCTTTTGTCCAGGAGGATGTTCATATTCTTTAACAAAATAAATAAAAAATACGACTATATTTTTGCTCGCAAAAAACAAAACAACTAAAGACTTAAAAAGACATAAATTCGTTCACATTCGTCACATTTATTTGACGATACGTCCGAACCATATCGGGACTTTTAATTGGCGCAAACCTAAAGTCGGGAAGAGTACGGTAATTGGTTTAGTACGTTTGTTTTATTAGAACACATGGTTCCCATATGTAGGGTTGCATTTTGTTTTTTAAATGTTACCCAAAAGAATTACTTGTGAAACCCCGGAGTCCCCAGAGCCCTGTTTGAGAACCACCGCTGCTTTAAGCAATTCAAATGATTCAAAACCACTGACCCATAATTTCTTATCAGAACATGTGGATTCTAACCAAAGTGTAATGATTCATAGGACAATGTCAGAACCGCCCATGCACCTGAAGAGAATGGAAACCAATTTTTGCGTGATTAAAACATGAATATCAATGGTAGGTGACATTTTCAATTCATTCATTTCTTTTTTCTTATTCTGATTGGACATCCAAAGAACCCAATAAATGGAAGTTGTGACCTTTTATGCATTGTCGTCGGTGTTTTCAGCGCACTCTTCCTGAGCATAAAAATGCAGACAGTTGCGGTCATGTTGCTTTTCACGGAGATTGCTCTTTGTGCATATTCTACCATGACCACTGGTTACAGCACCAAAAGCAGGAAGTGAGTGCACGTCATGAGTTTACCTGCCCGTGTCTGCGTGCAGAAAAAGATTTGGCGGGCAGTGGCGGAGGGCACGAGCGAGGCTCTCCTGCAGCCATGATGTCCTGGTACCAGCGCTCGAGGTTAATAGGAGGCATTGCATTCCCGCTCAGCTCAGGCTGGCTCTGAGGTGATGAAAAGCAGACCAGCCGAAGGAGAAAAGAGGCAATGAAGCAGCAGGGGTGCCAACATCAACAAGGGCGAGTCATTTAGGCAGAAATAGTAGGTAGTAGTAGCTATTGAGAAATGTTGAGACGTTAATGGCTAGCGCAGCGGAGGACAACAAACCTTTGCAGAGAGAAGGGAGGAGAGGCCGCTCGAGTGGCACGTGAAGTTGGAGTCAGAGGAGGTAAGTTGAAATAATGCAAGAGATGAGGAAGAGGTGGGATCAAGTCTCTGCACTCCAATAATGTGGCTTAACTGGCCGACCGTGATGTAGTCCTTCACGCGGACACATGAGGGGAGAGCGAAAGGGAAGAGCGGAAAGTGGCAAAAGGAGGAGGCTTCCGTTAGGAGGACTCATCAGGAGCGGCCCTATGGCGGAGATCGGGCGGGCTGTCTACCTCGCGTGGCACGGCATCAGCGACGGCACGGGGGAGACAGTCAAGAGCAGCAGGGGCAGAAGAGGGGGGGTGCGCACAAGCGTTTCCATACATCTTATAGACATCAGACATCCTGAGGTACTCCTGCATCGACAGCCGAAGATAAGCAGAGATAAACCACAGACGGCCAGCCGCAACTTTAGGTACAGCGACATCATCCCATGAGATCCAATACAAGAGTTGAATGCTACATTCTGTTTTTCATATACGGCAAATAGCAGGTCACCCAGAACGAAGTGTCAACGTTTTTCGAGATACAAGCTGCCATTCAGCCCATTTTTTGCTTGGCTTGAGAGACGAGCACTGTATGTCGACTCACTTCACAATAAGCAGAAGAAATTTGAATTTCATAGAGTTATGGCATTACTGTGTGTTTTTATACGTGAAGTACCAGGCAGTCATATGGAGTGCTATTTTTTCAACATTAAAATACACATGACAACAATTAATGGCATTTCCATGAATTTCAATGGGAAAAGATATCCTCATCATATTGTTACAAGAATTACTATGAGAATGTCAATCAAAAGAGCATTTTTCCCATTAAATAGCCCACTCTTGTATCGAATCTCATTTCAGTGTGCTGGTATATCTAATATCGTAGCTGATGTAGTCGATAAGACAGGCCACCAATCAGGAAGCAAACACTAGGCTTCTACGTTTACGTAAAAGGAACATGCTTGGAAGTAACTTCATGTTTTGTTCTTTTTTGTTTTTACCTCCTGTAGCCTAACAGGGTAGACTTCAGGGGAAGGGATGTGTAAAGTAGAGGAGGGGCAGGGGCTACGAGAGGGGTCGTCCTCATAAACAAGGTCAGATTCGTTGATATGGAGAAAATCCTGTTCAAAAAGGTCATTGAGTTAAAATATCAACGCATGTGTTTGTGTGTGTAGCTCTTCCTTCATAACAACACTTTCTTGTGTTCCAGCTCACCTCTTTCATTTTGTTGTTGCTCCTCGGGAAGTTCCTGCCACCAGTCATGGTGTGGTATCTGTTCTCCAGGGCGCATAACCTGTCCTGCTCCTAAGTACAACAGCATTAGAATGTGCATATTGTACAACGTAGTTCTCAGTTGCAGTTAGTGTGGCTCCATTAGAACCTGGTGTAACAGCTGCAAAGTGGCCGCCCTTTCTTTCGCCATCCTATTGCAGTCGTGAGTAGCTTGTAGGCCCAGCTGCTTCACTTGAGCGTCCAGAGTTGCCATTTTCTCCTGAGAAGACGTGATGTCGTGTTCTATTAAGTTGCTGATTGATGTAGCAGAGTGAACCCCTGTATTTTGCGGGGGGAGACGTTCCAGACCCACCCAAAATAGCTTGCTTTCTTTCTGCAATGTAGCGAGACCTTGTACAACCCCAATTCCAATGAAGTTGGGATGTTGTGTTAAACATAAATAAAAACAGAATACAATCATTTGCAAATCATGTTCGAACTATATCTAATTGAATACACTGCAAAGACAAGATATGCAACGTTCAAACTGATCAACTTGATTGTTTTTAGCAAATAATCATGAACTTAGAATTTGATGGCTGCAACACGTTCCAAAAAAGCTGGGACAGGGTCATGTTTACCACTGTGTTACATCACCTTTTCTTCAAACAACATTCAATAAACGTTTGGGAACTGAGGACGCTCAGAATTCCACCTACAAAGCTTCAACAATCTTTATAGGTGGAATTCTTTCCTGTTCTTCCTCGATGTACAGCTTCAGCTGTACAACAGTCCGGGGTCTCCGTTGTCGTATTTTACGCTTCATAATGCGCCACACATTTTCCATGGCAGACAGACTTTTTTGCCACCTGTCCCAGCTTTTTTGGAACGTGTTGCAGCCATCAAATTCCAAGTTCATGATTATTTGCTAAAAACAATCAAGTTTATCACTTTGAACATTAACTATCTTGTCTTTGTAGTGTATTCAATGAAATATAGTTCGAACATGATTTGCAAAACACTATATTCTGTTTTTATTTATGTTTAATGCAACGTCCCAACTTCATTGGAATCGGGGTTGTAAAAAAAAAAAAAAAAAAAAAACAAACAAAAAAAAGGTTTTACCCCTCCCACACTTTTAAACAAACACAAAAAAAATACTTTTTAAACACATTGTTAACATACAATATAAATACTGTATATATTGAAGTGTCTGTGTAAGATAAATGCATGTGTCTTTAAGAGGCGGTGCCTGAGTGACCGCGCGTGAACTGTGGCTCACAGCAGCGTGCTCATTTTGTTTGTTTTACTGCTCTCCCGGCGTTCAAAACAAATGGCTGAAAAGTGCATCAGCGACTATGACGCATCTTTTCCACAAGCGAGGGCATTACATTGACTATGATGTAAAACCCATAAAAACACGCTTCAAAATTTGCCATGAGTTGCTTTTCTCGCAATTCTCACCTTCCTCTTGGCCACGCTGCAGTGATACTCGGTTTGCTCGTGAAGAAACTGTGAGCACTGGGTCTCCTTTCTCTCCTCCAGACTGCTCTCTTCCTCCAGTTGGCAGAATTCCAGTTCCTCAAATTGCTTTGTGCCAGCTTCCAGCGCTTCAGCGTTCTAACCATACAAAAACACGAGGTTGAATGAATGATTCAGCAATCGCGAAATATCATCCATCTGTGATGAAATGTATTCATTCTGCATATCCTGCTACCAGACCAGTTGGCAAGTCTAGACATTTTTCTACCGCCACATTACATGCAATAATATCTCTCAGTGCCTGAAGAGATTAAATGTTTAAAGGTGATTATTGTAGTAAAGTGCATGCAGGTTTTGAGCAAATATGTTAATAAGATGAATGATTAATGATTAGATTTATTGATTGATTCCAATACAGGGAACAAGCAGAGGTAAAGCGGGTGGAGTAGCAAAAGCATAGCCTTCAGCGTCATACTTACAAAAGGCATTGACTAGTAAGATATTTAAATAATGATTGGCAGACAAAAAGGAAGAAATCAGAGCACATTGAAGATCATTATTATATTATACTGCATATATGATATTATGTCTGTCTGCATATGCCTCTGTCTTTGGTGTTCAGTACATGTTAACTCACTGTTGCCAGCCAGTGGGCTGCGTGAGAACACTGACCCTGCTGAGCTGCTGCTGTAACTGTTCCCT
Source organism: Phyllopteryx taeniolatus (assembly GCF_024500385.1). Taxonomy (NCBI): domain Eukaryota; kingdom Metazoa; phylum Chordata; class Actinopteri; order Syngnathiformes; family Syngnathidae; genus Phyllopteryx; species Phyllopteryx taeniolatus. The sequence goes on along the minus strand of NC_084518.1, from coordinate 2,162,941 downwards.
TAGAGACAAGGGGCACTTATCAAACTGCCTCTTCAGCTCATTGTACTCATTCCTCTGCTTTTCCAGGACCTTCCGCTCAGCCGAGACATTAGCCCTCCCCTAAAAACACATACACACACACACAAACACACACACACACACAAGGATTGTGTCCATACTAGGGATGGGCATGATAGTTATGGAGTTTTCCGTTCAGTTGAAGAAGCAATAAGCCATAAGGGTTTAAGTATTTGACAGAAAGCTGCAAAGGGCACAAGCAATTAAAGGTAAACTAGTTTGCTGCCTAAACGGGCCGCTGAACAAATTGAAACATTTTCTGTGGCACTTCCAACCATAGATATGAACAAGCGGTAGATACGACATTCCCCGTTGAGCTGCGTGCCTATGAAAACGTTAAAGCAAAGTGCCGGCGCCGTCCATGTTCGTGGATGGTAAGAACTCCAAAATAACAAGGATGCCGACACATTGGGCTGCATACGGTTTCACACAATGCTGTACAATCGCAACAAGTGAACTAGGGATAACCTTTCATAGATCAAATATTTTTGGGGATCTTTTTTCAAATGTTCTACATTGCCATGTGCTTCGGTTGAGAAATGAGCAAGTTCTGACTTATTTTCGATGGCCACGCATTGCCTTTGATAAGAGCATTGCCCCTACCAACGTGGCAGCCACATAGGCACATCACTTATCCGGGCAGGCGTGTTTCGTCTTTTCTTCATATCTAAGTTGCCAATGTTGAATAAAGTGAGCCAAGATTGATTAGAGAACATTTTGAATTCCAAGTTTGTTGTACATATTGCAATACCGTACATTAGTGTGCTATTTTTACAACTAAAAACATTTTTTTAGTTGACTCTAGCATTCTTTTCTTGTCTTTTTTCAAAGCCGCCATTTTCAGCAATGATCTGAATTTGACAATGGATGGATGGATGGAAGAATGACTCTTGTCACGGGGCTGTTTTTACGTGGTGACATGCTCATAATTGTCAACAAGGATAAGAAGGCTTGAATTACTTAACTGTAGTTAAGCACAAAGTGATGTCATTTCCGTTTGCCATTCCCTTTAGATTTTAGCATTTCAAAAAGCTTTTATTCAAGCATTGAATTTCGCTTTGAAAGCAAGATTTAATATTCTATGCTATATTTAGTATTTTATGCCATCCAAAAACAATGATGAAAAAAATGGATTGCGTTTCGATCTCATAATCTTCCCTTTTTTACCGATGAAGGAATTACGTATAAATGCCCATCCCTAGTCCGCACACATAAATCTGAAAAGACAATTAAAAAATGCAACCAAGCATTGCTGGCCAAGGCAGCTCAAGTCAGTAGAATGAAGCATGTTGTCACATTGTTAGAGGTTGAAAAGCTTTTATAATGCTGCTCATGTGATGGAAATAAACATTCAAAACTCACAAAGGTTAAGTGTTAATCAAATCCAGTTACGCATGTAAGAAAAATGTCTTTGTTATTGACCCCAAAACAAGCAATCAGTTGAGATCTGAGAAAGTGGCACTCTATTAAGTTTTCAGCACATGTCAAACGTTCACATGCATATACTGGTGTCGTCGTGTATTCTGTGGCGTTTATTCCGCTGCGCGAGTGTTGTGGTCGCGAGTGCAAACCTTGTCCTTCTCCCTCTGGGTGGCCTTGTTCAACTGGCTGAGCTTGAGCTGGAGCTGAGAAATGAGCTCCAGTTCGGCCTGCGCCTGCTCCTGCTCTGTCTGCTTCTCGGCCTGCAGCAGAGCCTGCTCCATCTCCACCTGAAGGGGCGCACGAGGAGTCACCGTCTGCACACACAGGCGGGCTAACTTCGACACTGAATGAATCAATGGCGTATGAGCGTTGACCTCTTGTTTGGTCTCTTTAAGCTGCTGCTCCAGCTCGCTGACCCTGTGCCTCAGGTCATCCACCCTGGCCAGCATCTCGCTCCTCTCCTCCTCCAGGTAGATGTGCTCCTGACCCGCCGACACATCTTCACACTGACGTCAGATCGGTATTAAAGGCGGTCAGAGTACAACCAGGCTAACAGAACACAGTACCGCAAGAGTCACAATGCAAATATTTCATTACCTGGTTAGACCAAAAATGGAATATTTATATCATAACACAACAAATTTGTGCCTGGTAGAAAACGGCTGGTCAAAGCAGTGCTTTTATTAGTTTTGGATTGTGGCGACACTACCTACAGTCCAGGGGTGTCAAACTGGTTTTTGTCACAGGCCAAATCTTAGTTATGGTTTCCCTCGCAGGGCCATTTGGACTGTGAATCCATATTAACGTATAATCGCCTCATATTATTTATTGCATCTACACAACAAATTGATGGATTGCTAGTTTAGTCAGGAAAAAAAATGGCTTGTTCAAATACTAATCCATTTATTTTTAAAAGGGGCATTGGTAACAAAGAATGCTTGCAATATCTCAACGTTATAAAGACAATTTGCAGTTTTGGTATTTTAGTACGAAACATGAAGTCAACACACATGAGTTGCTTCTGCGGGCCACGCAAAATGATGTGGCGGGCCGTATCTGGCCCCCGGACCTTGAGTTTGACACCTGTGACCTCCACTATAGGCATGTCTCCGTCTCAACACTAAAACCAATGGACTCTGTTCTGATTCATTACGGGCTACAGCGACTCCACTCATCCCCTTTATCTGTACGACGACGTACTTAAAAGGCGAGATGCCGCCGTACGTCAGCACTCATCAAACACGAAACTGGTCTCATCATAATAACCACTCAGCACGGTTTACTGCTCAAACTTCCCTGGACTTAAAGCCTTCCGCACACTGTAGCAAAAAAGTCAATTCGAGACCGTTTGTAATATTTTTCCATGGGCGATACAATTTTTGATATTTTGCTGGGGGCCAAAATCTTGAAATCATGTGAACAGAGGATGTATTTTTATTGGCCAACTGAATTTCTGCCCTGAGCACGTATGTCAAGTACCACACAGGGTGGGTTTTTCACCTGGCGAGGCAAAAAAATATCAAAACATTTCAAGGCCTTGTGAGGCAGAAAACTCATCGAAAATGAAATGCACACAGCGAGCTATCTGCTGAGCAAACGGCCTCGAATGACTCCAGTGTGCGGAAGGCTGAAGAATGAATTTGATAAAACCGCTTACAGTTTTCTTCTGCATCTTCCTGGAATACATTTGCGTTTTGTCTTTAACAGCTGCTGTTGTTTTATATTTAGTTTCGGTACACCTTTTTATTTAACTTTTATGTGCAATACATTTTAATTGAATCATTATTGAAGTCGTTTTTAAAATAAAATCGTATATTTAAGCAGTGTTAATGTGCAAACTGAGCATTATCTAACAGTATCTTAGGATAATATGAAATATACTTTTTAGTAATAAAACCTGGGTCTTGTTTTTGATGAGCACTTAGGCCTACTATGCTACTGTATTTTGCTGTTGCTTATACTAGTGGTGCTTGGAGGAGCTAAGTATTTTTTTGCTGTAAAATGTTTGCGAACCACTGCAACAGTCATTCAAACGCAACACAATTATTAAGATGTCACGAAGCATTTCAAGAGAATGATTTTGCTTTCAAGTGTAACTGTTTTGAGTGATGTTGTTTTGTTTCTGTCCTGTACGGCCTGCTGTCTTGAAATGTCACGTTTTCCATTGAAATAACATCACCTCTTGGTGCGTGCTCTCCGTGCTGCTCGACTCCTCCGCTTGCGCCTCTTCGTCGTTCTCCTTCCCCCTCTGCATATCCCCACCCGCACCTCTTCCTCCCCTGAGCAGTCCGCTCCTCACAACCTCCGCCAGCTCCACTGCGCTGTCCTCGGGGTTACGGCCTGCACACAGATTCAGGATGGTCTCCAGCCTCTGTTGCTCCTATAGGAGAGGGGCGAGACATTGAGAGGACTTCATACAGTACATAGAGTAGATCCTGTTGCGATGTGTGCTTGAGAGACACTGTCCCATTTGAGCAGCCGCCCCAAAGCTGCAGCGGCGAGACGGCTGTAATGCGATAGCAGGAGGCCCGAAGATGGTGTATTTTGTCTTAGGAGGGAGTAAGCGTCGTGAAATCCATTTGAATTGGTTATGAGTCAACCTTTTTGGAATTTGATTTGATTGCTCAATGAAAATGTATCGGATTTCTCACAAGGGTACTGTACTATTTTGTTTTTTGAATCGTGTCTGAACTCTTAATTTTCTTTATTTTCATGTCTATTGTATACTGTAGTCACGTATCAGGCAAGGGACTTTTTTTGGAAACTGAGTGTCCAAATGGGCACTGGACTGGCTGGAGAAACTTTATCATGGCAGCCAATAAGCAAAGAATAATAATGAATAATAATTATTTTATTGAATTTTGTAATAGAACTATTATACAAACTTGAACTATTATTATAACAGCACAACGCATAACTGAACAGTCTGCATATGTATATATTATGATTTTGTATAGTTGTTATACAATCATGGAACTAAGAATAATATTATTTATTACCACTATTACAAAACATGTATTAATGTAATCTAATAAATGTTTAAATCCCAAGTGCCCTTTCAAGCGTCGGGTGACAAACAATTGCAAATGCCTTCATTTACCAAAATAGGGGAGCAGAATATGTAATTCTCATTCCTGTTGCACACAAATTCGAGTTCAGGCAAGAATAACTGGACGAGCAAAACAAACAGCTACTTTTAGGAGCTGGCTTTGAAGTGACCAACGTTGTTCAAATAACCACGGAGTTGAGAGCAAAATTAACAATTCAAAGTGCTGAGGTCCTATCGTAATATAAAAAGTGGTCATAAAATGACATCTTGAACTGCGAACTGAAATGCGAAGTAAATAAGTCATGAAGATGGAGACCTCTTTGGATTCAATAGGCGGCAACATTTAACCTTCATTCAAGAATTGCGAGTCATTTTGTAAGAGTTGAAATATTCAGACAGAGTCGCAAGTTAGGCAACTTCCTTGTTGTGATGATTCTAAAATGAACTTTTCTATTCTGTCAATTTCTCCCTTGCAGTGACCTTTGCTTTTATCAAGAGGTGAAGTGCAACACGCATATACAGCCCAGAGGTCGCGCACACTAAGAGGAAATCCTCTCTTTTTCTCCTCCCATATAGTTTTGCTATATGTTCTCAATGTATTTTTCTCTCAAAGCAGTTTACAACGCATACAGTAACATTAAATGTGTTTAGAACAGTTACAGACATGTAAACTTAAGCTCCAAATTGGTTATACACATTGGTTATAATGTCCAGTTACTCTTGTTTGTATAGTGTATCTTGTCCAAAATTTGAGTCGCCTTGGTTTCTAACACCATACAAGTGAGTAAATAAATGTATTTTCCCGATTTGTTTCCTGGCTGGTTAATATGGTAGTAAAATGATTCATGTGCCCCAACAGAATGAAAATATTTCCTGCAAATTGTTTTCCCATATTCTGCTCTTATAACTCGTTTTACTGCTTGCATAATAAACGTCCTTTGTTTACATTTACATGGCCAGAAGCGGAAAATCCAGTTGATCACAAGCATCTGCATATCAAGATGAAAAATGGGTACACTTAGAATGTTATACAGTATGTACAGTATGAAGTAACATAACATATTATATACAGTACTGTATATAAGCAGATTTCCCTTTTAATGCATGACAGATTCAATCAAAACTCAGCGATCACTTTAATGTTGTGGCTTGTGAGTGTGAAATATGCCCTTGACATGTTTGCCTTGACATGTTTGTCCAATTCAATTGCATATTGCCGGTAAACTCTTATTTGTCACCAGAGACCTTTGAGTTCTTGAAATAGCTATCACACACCCCCTGGCTCCTGCGGTCCCCTCAGCTGTCAAAAGCCAGCTGGGGCGGGGGCTACAGTGGGCGTGGATAGATGGATGAAGGAGAGCCAGTATGTCATCTATAGTCTATAACTGTTTGGTACGGGCTCGCGGTCAAACATACGATGCTTTAAAAGTATAAACGCCATTTCACGTTGCTAGTAAGTATAGTGTTGAACAATAGCCAGCCACGCCCACTGCGCTCTTCTGATTTCTGGGTGCGAGTGTCACCCAGGCCGCTTAGAGCCTTAGAATGACAATGCCAGTAACACTTGTGGGGTGATGAGCAAGTGACTGTGAGTCAAGCGATTAAGACAAGGAGACAGTCATGATATAAACTATGCTTCCCGGTACTACATTCTTTCAAATTGTGTGTCACAACTATTATTTGAAAACGGTATAGTTAAGCTGTGATAGCTTTGTAACCCCACAGGCCAGCATTAAGTAATAATCAGTGTTGGGTTACACTGTGGCGGCACTGTGGAAAAAGTGGTTAGCACACATTCGCCTCACAGGTCTGAGGTTGGGGGTTTGAATCTGGGCTCCTTGCCTTCCTGTGTGGAGTATGCATGTTCCCCCTATGCTTGCATGTGTTGTTTCCAGGAACTCCTGCTTCCTCCCAAAAGGGTTAGGATTGTTGACATTTCTAAATCCTCCTTCGGTGCGAATGCGCAATACTGTATGTGCCCTGCAATTGGCTGTAGCACTTTTATCTCGCTGGAATATGCTCCAGGTCACCCGTGACCCTAATGAGGATGAGCAATGTAGAAAATGGATGACTGGACGAATAGATGGATTTGGACTGTCCATCCATCCATCCATCCATCCATCCATTTTCTACCGCTTATCCGCAGTAGCTTTAGCAGGGACGCCCAGACTTCCCTCTCTCCAGCCACTTCATCCAGCTCTTCCGGGGGGATCCCGAGGCCTTCCCAGTCCAGCCGAAGGACGTAGTCTCTCCAGCGTGTCCTGGGTCGTCCCCGGGGTCTCCTCCCGGTGGGACGTGCCCGGAACACCTCACCGGGGAGGCGTCCGGGAGGCATCCGAATCAGATGCCCCAGCCACCTCATCTGGCTCCTCTCGATGTGGAGGAGCAGCGACTCTGCTCTGAGATCCTCCTGGATGACCGAGCTTCTCACCCTATCTCAAAGGGAGAGCCCGGACACCCTGCGGTGCTCGTGACCATAGAGTGGCTGCGAACTGCTCCAGTGAGAGTTGGAGATCACGGCTTGATGAAGCCAACAGAACCACATCATCTGCAAAAAGCAGTGATGAGGGCACCAAACCGGACCCTCTCTACGCCTCGGCTGCGCCTTGAAATTCTGTCCATAAAAGTTATGAACAGAATCGGTGACAAAGGGCAGCCTTGGCAGACTCCAACCCTCACCGGGAATGAGTCTGACTTACTGCCGGATATGCGGACCAAACTCTGACTCCGGTCGTACAGGGACCGAACAGCCCGTATCAGGGGGTTCGGTACCCCATACTCCCGAAGCACCCCCCACAGGACTCCCCAAGGGACACGGTCGAACTCCCATGCACCCTCGAGGACCCTGCCAAGGGTGTAGAGCTGTTCCACTGTTCCACGGCCAGGACGAAAACCACACTGCTCCTCCTGAATCTGAGATTCGACTTCCCGACGGACCCTCCTCTCCAGCCCCCCTGAATAGACCTTACCAGGGAGGCTGAGGAGTATGATCCCCCTGTAGTTGGAAAACACCCCAGTCTGCCAATCCAGAGGCACTGTCCCCGATGTCCACGCGATATTGCAGAGGTGTGTCAACAGGGACAGTCCCACAACATCCAGAGCCTTTAGGAACTCCGGGTGAATCTCATCCACCCCCGGGGCCTTGCCACCGAGGAGCTTTTTAACCACCTCGGTGACCTCAAACCCAGAGGTAGGAGAGCCCGCCTCAGAGAACCCACACTCTGCTTCCTCCTGGGAACACGTGTCGGTGGAATTGAGGAGGTCTTCCAAGTATTATCCCACCAACTCAAAACGTCCCGAGTCGAGGTCAGCAGCGCCCCATCCCCACTATACACAGTGTTGGTGGTTCAGTGCTTTCCTCTCCTGAGACGCCGGATGGTGGACCAGAATTTCCTCGAAGCCGTCCGGAAGTCTTTCCCCATGGCCTCACCGAACTCCTCCCATAACAAAGTTTTTGCTTCAGCGACCGCCAAAGCTGCATTCCGCTTGGCCAGCCGGTACCCATCAGGTGCCTCAGGAGTCCCACCGGCCAAAAAAGCCCGATAGGGCTCCTTCTTCAGCTTGACGGCATCCCTCACCGTTGGTGTCCACCAACGAATTCAGGGATTGCCGCCACGACAGGCACCGACCACTCGATGTCCCCCGCCCCCCCAGGAACATGAGCAAAGTTCTGTCGGAGGTGGGAGTTGAAACTCCTTCTGACAGGGGATTCTGCCAGACGTTCCCAACAGACCCTCACAATACGTTTGGGCCTGCCACGTCGGACCGGCATCTTCCCCCACCATCGGCGCCAACTCACCACCAGGTGGTGATCAGTTGACAGCTCTGCCCCTCTCTTCACCCGAGTGTCCAAGAAATGAGGCCGCAAAGTCAGATGACACGACCACAAAGTCGATCATCGAACTGCGACCTAGGGTGTCCTGGTGCCAAGTGCACGTGTGGACACCCTTATGCTTGAACATGGTGTTCGTTATGGACAATCCGTGATGAGCACAGAAGTCCAATAACAGAACACCGCTCGGGTTCTGATCGGGGGGGGGCGTTCCTCCCAATCACACCCTTCCAGGTCTCACTGTCATTGCCCACGTGAGCATTGAAGTCCCCCAACAGAACGATGGAGTCCCCAGCGGGAGCGCTCTCCAGCACCCCCTCCAAGGACTCCAAAAAAGGTGGGTACTCTGAACTGCTGATTGGTGCATAGGCACAAACAACAGTCAGGACCCGTCCCCCCTACCCGAAGGCGGAGGGAGGCTACCCTCTCGTCCACCGGGGTGAACCCCAACGGACAGGCGCCAAGCCGTGGGGCAATAAGTATACCCACACCTGCTTGGCGCCTCTCCCCTCTCGAGAGGACTGTTACCAAAGCCCAAGCTGTGTGTGGAGGCGAGTCCGACTATATCTGGTCGGAATTTCTCGACCTCACATACCAGCTCGGGCTCCTTCCCTGCCAGAGAGGTGACATTCCACGTCCCTAGAGCCAGCTTCTGTAGCCGGGGATCGGATCGCCAAGGTCCCTGTCTTCGGCCACCGCCCAGCTCACACTGCACCAGACCCCAATGGCCCCTCCCACAGGTGGTGAGCCCATGGGTAGGGGGACCCACGTTACCCTTTCGGGTTGTGCCCGGCCGGGCCCCATGGGTGCAGGCCATGATTTGGACTGTCAGCTATTAATTTAACCATGTTTATTATTCTGGTTTTAATTTGTAGTATAGGTGTCCCTCTTATGTCGGTTGTATTGTCTAAGATATCCATCCATACTTCCATTTTCCACAGCTTAGCACCCATCGACAATTTAGGGTCTCCAATTAACCTCTTGGAAGCTAGCCATAGGGAGAATGTATAAACGTATGTAAGATGCATACAGGAAGGTCAAAGCCAGAGTTCGAACACAGAACATCTGGACTGTGAGGCAGACCCACTAACCACATACGTGGCTACCTTTTCAGTCAATGCGAGGCATTCACAGACATTGCAAGAGATACTGAGACACCTAAAAGACTAAAATTCCAATTTGGATTAGATCTGGATTCAGTTATTTGATACTTGAGTTCTTCGGGTATCTACTCTGAGGTGCCTTGCTTACCTGCTTCTCCATCTCCTGCTCACGTAGCCTCTCCTCTCTCTGCCAGCGGTGGTATTCCAGCAGTTCATCCTCATTGTCGCTGATGGCAGATATGCTGTTCTTGCGCCCTCGGGGATAAGGTTTCATAAAATTGGAGTCCTTGCTGGATGATGCAATAGTGTTCTCACAGAAGGTCTTTCTTTGGCTGTGAGGGCTGGTGGCAGGAGATGAGCCAGCTAGAGGAGCTGAGATGAGGGTGTTAGTCTGATGTCTGCCTCCAGTCTCCAGTGCGGTCACAGGGGATGGATTCTGGGCGTACAACGCCCTCATGGCCTCAGCCGTAGAGGGGACCGTGGGTTTGCGATGAGTCTTCGGGCTCTGCTGGACTGGTTTGGCGGTCAAGCTCTGGGATCCTGGAGTCCCTCTGCGGGACATGTAAGGACTCAGAGGAGGAAGGCTGGTGGATCCTGTCGGCTCGGGTGTCCTGAGCCTCTGAGGGACGTCAGCGTGTGGGAGCGCTTCTCGCCTGGGACTTGGGTGTCTCCTCTGGAGGGAGGAACCTCTCACTCGAGGGCTGGATGGAGCCGCCGCTGAAGAGTTGTGACTCAAGGCCTGTACGGACCCCCTGGTGGGCAATGTGGTGCTTGATATGACCTCTGCCCTGACATTCCTAAGAAGCTTTGGGCTGTCTTGTGCTCGCTGCCCATCGCTAGTACAACTTGGGGTCATAGAGAGGGATGTCCGTGGATGGGGCACAGGCATGTTGGACCGGGGAGGCACAAGTGGCGCATTTCCCACAGAGCTGTTGCTCTCTTCTCTTGTGGTCCTGCTTCTACCATTGAGCGCGTTCTCATAGGGCGGATGAAGTGACGCTTTAGCTGTTTTGGGGGATGATGGCAGCTTCTGCGAGAGACTTCCATGGATATCCTTTGCTAGGTTGCTGATTTTTGATCTGCCATTGCTGGAAAAAGACTGATGGGTCCCATTCAGGATGCTATTGGAGTCTGTAGGAGGAGGGCAAGAAACACTTGTGCATGAGGATTGCTGTTAAATAAACAACAAGGCACACTCAGAAGGACAGTTGCACAAACACAAGTAAACAAACAGAGAAGGAATCTACTCTGTCACATTTGGCAACCCCTAAAAAGGAAGGATACTCCTGCATAGACCTGTTATTGCACACACAAACATACATTGTTTCTCTGTTGGTTAAGGTAGTGATGAATGTCTAGGGGCCTATGTTCTGTGGTCGGGATCTTGGGCTGTTCAGTTGCGTAGTAATCCTTCAGGGATCTGGAGCTGCTAAATATAACAGTTGCAGCCATGTGCCTCACATGAAATCAGGGCTTGGTCAGGAAAGAATGGGCCCAACACTGGACAGGGTGTGGTGCCCAAAATGGTTCTTTATGTCCAATAAGGTCAGTGTAGAATGAAGTAAATATACAAAAGAGCCACAGTTGCAGCCACAATAGGTTGGACTCACCAGCCACTTAATAATGTGCCAGTTGAACAGGGTTTAAGAAAAAGAGTCTGTTGAGATATATATATATATATATATCAACAGACCATATATATATATATATATATATATATATATATATATATATATATATATATATGGCTGTAGTTTGAGGTGGTGTAGATCACAGCATCATACTCAAAGGTGTTTCTAGTATTGGATACCTTATTTTCCTTTATTATCAGTACAACGCAGTGCAGTTTGTACACCACAGCAAACTACAACCTCAATGATAAACATATTGCTAAAGGAACACGTTTTTTAAAATGTCAAAGAAACGTAATACCTCTCTGAAAAAAAGACAACAAAGCCTTGTAAAAGTAGAAATGTGTGTTATTAGTTGATAGAATATTAAACGACGCCTGAGGAAGTGCCTAATAATTGTGTAATGAAAGCAAAAAGTCACATTTTCCGTGTAAATCATGAGTCTGTAGCCCATTCTGAAACAATGATTGTGTTTAACAATGGGCACACACCTCAAGTGTAAAGGAGCAATTTCAATGAACCAGATCCCAATGAATCTGGGCCGCAGATAATTAGTTCTCAACAAGCTATTTTGGAACCAACTCATGGATGACGACCAAAGGTTCTTCTAAATTCTATGACCAACCACAGCAGAGGTATGGAAGTTATAATTCAAAGCACAATTATATGAATGTAATCCATCCCTTGCTTTTAAGGATGACAGTGAGTCTTTGTACCAAGACTTGATTGTATGGTATGTCGCTGGCCAGCATTTGCAAGAATTCATGCTTTTACAAAATAAGGCCAAATGCCCAGAAGAAACTAATTATCCACACATTCGCTTTAAGAGAGATATGGAATCTTTACCAGAATATTGTGTTTTTGATGTGCTGTGTGCTTGGCTTCCTCCAGGCAGCATGTTCTTCATCCTCAGGGCCTCTTCTGGATGGTTGAAGCGGAAAAATGTTGACTGCCCGAAACACAGCATGCAGCCTGTCAAGAGAGGAAATAGATCATGCAGGTAACAAGATGTCACTGTCATCTTAAATGGGTGTTTGAATGCCACCTTAAACACATCCTTACAATACTTGAAAACACAGTATTGCAAGTACACGCATGCATACATTGCAATAAACAACTCAAATCAATTCATTTAGATAAAAAGAACAAATAAGCCCCACTTCAATACTAATTGAAGTGACGAGGTGTCGAAAACTGTACATTGACGAGTACACCTAACCCCTTACTTTACCCCTCTCAAGCAGCTAAATAAAGCACCAAAGTATTCTATCTACCTCAAAAGTAAGCAGTATTATCTTGGAAAGGCCGAATATTTGACACAGCTCTGGATCTCACAGCGCATGTCGTGATCTAAGCTGAGGTAAGCTGGCAAAAGGCGTAACTGCCTATGCTGTATACTATTAATTGTTATTCTTTCTAAATGATCTTGCCAAAGTCTTTGGTCATCAAAAACTCACGTGTAATCAATCAGTAAGTGAATACGCTTGCTCCTTGCTCAGCATTTCCAGTGGCGTGTCTAATTCCCGAGACGATGGTTTACATCCAATGGACATTCAACATGGGGAACAAAAAAGGCATTATATATCCACATGGCATTATTCAAACATAGTTCCTTGTGTTCAATTCAAAAAGGCAGGTTCCTCTTTTCTTGATGCGTTGGTCCTCTGGATGAAAAAAGTTTTTTGTTGAGCAGCTGCTGCCTCTACACAACATCGCCTGATCGCTGGCTTCAAATGCCATTGAGTGTAGCTGCTGGCTCGGATCCCAAGGAAAGGTTCAACTCAGTGGGCGGGACTGTGTTCATACCCTTTTTTTACTCGAAGTATGCATGTTATTGTAAACCAGAGTGCCTGGACTGGGACACTCAAGAATGTAAGAGATTTTGAATATAAAGGACAAGTTATAGTCGACCATTTGTTCATGTTTGTGTGTGTCACTTTAGCAAGGCTTTCTTCTACCTTGTGACAGGCGATAAGGTTTGATGATGGGAAGTCCATCTACGGCGCATTGGTTCCCACATGGATACAAGGTAATGGTGCCAGCCTGGTTTTCGACGTAGCAATGTTGAGCCTTAATGCCAGGACCCAGTAGAGAGATGTCTGCGCCTCCACTGCCCAGTGTGGTTCTCCCTGCACCAAAACCAACATTTTCCCAGCATCACTTACTGGAGGGCCACGTGCGCCCGTGAATACCTTTGTGATGTATTTTTAGGCATGCAGCTCAAAGCCAGCACTGGTGCTCGCTTGCAACAGAGGTCAAGACCGCGTGGGTGGAGTCACAAATGTCATCAACACATACAGTCGCCGTGTGGGGAGTGACAGGTGGTATGCTGTAGAGTTATGCCAAGGATGGCAGTGTCTGATGTCATTTGATTGACTCAGTCAGGAAAGTGGGAGCTCTCCGAAGTCCGACTATTTTCTGGAAAGACACCTACTGTATTTTGTTTCCTGAACACTGTGCTGCCAACACATATCTGGGCCTACATGGATTTCGTGTGTGAAAAAAACCCCACTGTAAATAGAATTGCTCCTTTGGTGTGCAAATAAGTTGTGTTGCTACTATATTATATCATGTTTCCCAACTTTTACTAAGCCTAGGCGCCCATTTTACGTTACAAAAATCTCACGGCACGTCACCGCCAAACAAAAAACATCACTAAGAGCATGAATACTGACATTATGATGAGTTTTTTTCCAATTTACTCATAGATGTACTTACTCAGTGTTGTCACTGAAAACAATATGAGATGCTAACAGGAAGCTTATACTTTTGTGTTGTATAAATGGCACCAGATGGATACACAAGTTTATTGTAACTTCTGCCATCTAATGGAAGAGCATTTAATTGTTCTGCCTGTCACTGACATTGATACATGAACAAAGATATATTTGTATTTAATAAATACATTTTGGACAAATTACGTGAAATTGGATCATTTCCTTCAGCACCCCCGATGGTCCACGAGTGTGCTCACGGCAACCTCTTTGGGAATCGCTGTTTTATTTGGCGATTGTCAAACAGACCGACAGACACAACAGCAGACTGATCTAGGTCGTTAGTTAGGGGTCTAGGTAGATACATACATCTAGATAAAAAAATAAATATATGTATAAACGTATGCGAGACACACATCTTTTACCTTCCTGCAATGGCAGCAAGGTGATCGCTGTGCTCAAGCGTCCACTTCCCAAACTGACCAGGTGGGGGCGCTCCGCCTGGACTTTCAGGGACTTGCCAGTCTCAATCAGGTCTAAGGGAGTAGTACCCTGTCAAAGCAAGATTAATTGGAATGATTGATTGTAGAATTTTTCCCCACTTAAATATGCCATTAAAGTTAGGGAGACGCACGAGAACTGCAGTTCTTCAAGTCAGGGCACTAATGGAGCTAGCAGTAGCAGGTTGTCGACAATCTTTAATTCATTCCACATGAGGTTGATTTGGGTGGGAAATGGGATCACTTGGTCCCAGTTGCATCTTCCCTGAAGTGACAAATGACTCACCTGCAGGACTCGGTGTGCCTCTCGTCCACACGCCACTTGACCCCCGCCCCTGCGTTCCATGTCCGCTGAGCCGATGTCCGAATGATCTGACACCTGATGCTCCTGAAAGCAACGCGCCGATGCATGCGCATGGAAAGAGAGGAGTGGAAATAAATGGGAGAGCTGGGAATCCTGCCACTACAGTTGTACTACAATGGGAACGGTGCCTTCCATAGAGAGCCTCGTGCCCCAGTTCTAAGCCCACGTGACGCTGCCTATTATACTGGGGGATTGTTTCTCCAGAGCTTGTTGGGTAGAACGGTGGCACTGATTTACGCCTCAATCCAAACAAGATTCTTGATGATGGACATAGATTTGACAACACAGCTGGCATATTGCGCTTTTGCAATCCCAGACTTGCTTTGGAGCTGCTTCACACACACATTGCCCACCTAAGATGACTCACATAGATACAAACTGTCTGGGGACAGATGTTACAGATTACACCCGGCTGTCTGCACATCATGGTCACATCAGAAGAGAGGGGAAACAACCTTCGACAAGATCCAGACATGACTCAAACCGCCACATGTGGACACATAAACAGCCATGTTATTCCTCAAAATATTCTATTAATAACTGACAGCTGCATCTTTCACTCACACATTCTTCAAATTAACAATCGACACCAGCTGTTTAACTCTCGATCGAGCAATGAACGGGAAACGGTGAACATCTCACCTACAGTGCATCTGTCTGAGTCTACTGAGGGACCTTAAAAGAACGAACATGAAGACAACTATTGTAGTTTAAGTGGCAAACCCCAGTCATCATGCACTTACCCGCAACCCCTAACCGTTCCCCGCAGTTGCTTCCAGAAGTATTGGAATGACATCGGAGCAATTTGACAGGACACTAAGTACTTTTGTCTGTCCACAATGTCGTTAGGATTTTTTGTCCACTATTTCAACAGTTCCGAGGTGTCTTGATAACAAATCCGCGACATGCGTTCATGGAAATACCCCAAGGACCAAGAATCATTCATACTTTACACCCTCTATTTTGTCTTGGTGAAATTAGCCTGTTTTGAGGGTGAGGCCCTGTCTCATGGAAGTGAGTCACTGGTCACCCATCCCCATAGCCTGCTGGGCCAATGGCTGGTAAGGATTTCATGAGCTTGATGACTCAAAGCAGAGTTAAGTTTGGCTTCATGTTAAGCGCCCATGCAGAAAAAAAAAAAACGAGTGCAACCTGCCAAACACAGGCAAGCCCTCAGAAAGACAGCACGGATTGTATTTTCCTTTGTGGAGTCAGCGCTTTATGGCCAAGCCGCTGAATTACACTTTTCTATGCAATCCGTGAATGTGGGCACGCCATACAAAAACATCTCACCGCATCAACAACTTCACCAAACAATTTCATACCAGTTTTCTTCTAGCTAATGCTAATCTGTGCGTCCAGCAAAACTCAATGCAGCTCTGATTACCTTCTGACAATGTTTCTATACTATTTGTGTAAAAGGAATTAAAAAGTCAACTTTCACGTAAAGCTGAGTTACCTTGTGTATGAAATGCGCTATATAAATAAATTTGCTTTGCTTTGCCACAGAGTTAAACTGTGAAAACAGTGCTACATTGAAGGCATCATTCCAAACGAGACAAGCTAACATAAAACAACAACAAGGGAGACCGAGTGTCAGCTCGACCAATCGGTGACCAGCAGTTGTTTACGTCACCCATATGGAATCATCTTGGAGCGCTACGGACCTCAGCTGCCCTTGTACTAGAAATAACGCCTTGTGGTACCCGCTTTTTTTTTTTTTTTTTTTGCCAGTGGAAATGCTCAATAATGAGTACAGCCAAGTCGAGCAGAGAAGGTGCTATGCGGTGGGAAAGTGGCATCCCATTTGAAACTGTCATTCATTCATTCATCTTCCGTTCCACTTCTCCTCACGCGGGTCGCGGGCGTGCTGGGGCCTGTCCCGGCTATCTCCGGGCGGGAGGCGGGTAACA
Source organism: Phyllopteryx taeniolatus (assembly GCF_024500385.1). Lineage (NCBI taxonomy): Eukaryota > Metazoa > Chordata > Actinopteri > Syngnathiformes > Syngnathidae > Phyllopteryx > Phyllopteryx taeniolatus. Next base: position 2,146,356 of record NC_084518.1, on the reverse strand, counting down.
CCCTGAACTGGTCGCCAGCCAATCGCAGGGCACATAAAAACAAACCACCATTCGCACTCATATTCACACCTACTGTCATACAAGTGTAAAAATAAGTTAACTCCTGAGGCCTGGCATGTCAGGGAAGAAAGCCGTTCGAACGCTGAAGTTTTCTACGATTTATAGGCTTGGAATTGTATTATTATTATTATTCGACCTTGGCAGTTCTCCGTCTTTGGGACAATAACAGTTTGCCTATTCGGAGTGACCAACATAGTGTTAGGTTGAATTGATGAGTAGTTATTCTCATACGCTTGTTTCCAATCCAACAAGAAGATTGTTAAGCTTTGACACACATTAGCGTCAGTGTGAATGACTGTCTTTATGAAATACATTTTCCAGTGATCTTGCAAGAGTCACCAAATGACCACATCAGCTTCATGGCCCAACATCACACGACCGATACATCAAACCAAATGTCCAAGCCGTTTGTTGCTCTATTCCGACATTAGTGACTGACGGAAACGTATTGAAAAGCCCCAAACCATCGACAGCTGGCCTTCTAAGTTTAGCCTGCGCTGGCTGAGACAACAGGGCGTTGTGTCTGCATCTGATGTCACTCCAGATGAGAATGCCGGGCGAAACCGCTTTACGTGACAATCCCGTCCAGTGTGTTGTTAGTCTGAGTGGACCCAGTGACACATAGAACAGAGCGTGCTCTGACACCGGAGCCTTCACGGCTCTCCCCCACTAGCTGTCAACGCTTGCGCCCCCATGCACGCCACGCAGTCACACCGCAGGAGAGTGCGGCCAGGGCCCGTCGATGTGTCTTGTCTGCGTGACTCACACATGCACACACATATGCGCCTCCCACAAGCCTCGCTCATTTCAACGAACACACCCAAAGCCGTGGAGGAGTTTTAAATGCGTGCAAATGCCGGGCCTTCCACGGCAACCTGTCATTATTGGGCCGGTTATGTCCTTCAGAGCGGCCATGAGCTTCTGAAAATAGGCACCACCGGCCGCACAGTCTGGGCTGTGACTTTTAAAGAGAAATCACATCTGCTTAGGGTGGCAAAACAAGGGAGAAATGAGAGGAAATATATGCTTTGAATTATGAATTATGGAGATCATGCAGAAGAATAGAAAAGCAAGTAGCTAAACATTCTGCAAGCAGTTTTCTGACCAACACTGATCCACATGCAACACGTACCATCTCACTACTCTCACAGAGTCCCCAAAAGAGTTATAAGTATCCATGAATTAGTGTGCAGCTCAGTATTGCATACAGCAGTGTTCATATTGTTGTTGATGTCTGGCCTAAAGCTGTTTTCGTTCTCCCACTGACTTCCTTGACTATTTTCCCTCCTCCCAGCCACTTCTGCTCCCCATCCTGGTGCAGAGTTACTTCTCTGACTCACCCTAATTTATTTATTTATCTATATATATATATATATATATATGTATTTTTTTTTTACTTCTCCTCCCTTTGACGACAGAAAATCCCACGTGAGAACATTCAAAGACCACCGCAGGTGATCAGAGGGGGCTCAAGCCAAATCCTTCGCATTGAATTGTTTGATGGTGAAGCAGGTGTCAACAGCTAAACATGATGAGAAGAGCATGTGCTGTCGGAGTAGATGGGGAGTGGGTGGGTAGTGGGGACTTCTGACTTCACGCCCCAGAGTTCGATGGAATAAAAAGTGGCGTTTTCCTCTCAAAATGATGAATTGATAATCCATGGTGACATAATTATGCATGATGGAATAGAGAAATCACCGGAAGGGAGCGAACATATGCTTTATGTTTCCAGGCATCCCCCAGGAAAGGACGGGCTCAAAGGCCAACACAGAGAGTGGAAGTGAGTGGGAGCAAGAGCGCACTATTGGTCCCTCTCGTCTTTTCCCATGGTCAGGGCCAGAGAGGAGATGGAGGAAATGAAACAGATGATGAGTCACTGAGGAAAACTACACCACCAAAAATCAGCGAAGAAGAAAGCAGACCAATTTTTCAAGAAAGTGAGCTTTCTAATTTGTCAGTTGCATTGTTGGCATATACTGTATGTAATAATATCAACACGTGCTTATTTACTACAAACAATAACGCGTATTGAAGCTGCACTTTATTTTTTCTTCAATTTGTTCTTTTGTACATGACTTCATTACGTTACTTTGTCATGTTTAGAGTTGAGCTTTTGTTCCATTTCGAATCCTTTTCTCAGCTCCGTGTGGTGAAGCTATGAAAGTGCTGCTGGGTGTAACCACTGTGTTTTCTACCGTGCATACTTTCAGTCTACTTCCATTCTATAGTATAAAACATTTTGAATCTGTATAGCACTACTTGCAAAGAAACGCTGCATTAAATAGTAAATACGATCTAAGTTAGCTAACATTACTTCAAATTAAAGGAGAAATGTTATTGCCAGAGCAAAACTAAAATCAATTGCTTCTCCTCAATATCATATCAAAGGACTATTTAATGTATACTGGTTCTAAACTGGTAGAGTCATTTTTGAATGATCAACACGCAAGGTATTAAACAGTGATAACTTTCAAAAACTTTCATTCTTGCATACGCTTTGAACTTTGAACTGGACTACTGTGCATACCAACTGGTTACAGTGGTTTCGGAGGTTTCTGAGGAACGATGTTTCCAGTGGGATATTAAAACTGCTGAACTTGTGTGACCTGCTGTCACAAAGTGCTCCTCACTGAGCAGGAGACCAGATGTGCACAGGCTGTCTGCATGGATGACCACAGAAAGGTGGAAGAAGACTGAGTGCACAAGACCAGATGGCGAAGGGCTTTTAGGACAGCAGCTGTGCACGACACTATCGGGGCGCTACAGACATAAACTTCATAGACGTGTACCAGTTTTTGATCACCTTTTACGGGTCTTCAAAACAAGAGTGGTCTTAGAGATTTTAAGCATTTTAGGACATACGGGTCAATATATCGCTATGAAGTACCTTTGGTGTACTCACCAGAATCACAAAAATGTTGCAAAATAATTAAACTCTGAGGTCTTATTAAAAGTGCCCAAACATTTGCACACACACAAATACAATGAAAAGTCTCTTAAAATGTGTTTCCTTCATTTTATACATTTCTTTGCAATGAATGCATGTGATTTTGGCATGTCCCAGACACTGCTAACTACAGTGTCTGGAATAAGTGGTGAAATGATACTAAATGGAAAAAAATTAATGAATAAATCCACATAGTTTTACTGTCCACAACCTGTTATTTGATAAAACAAGTCGTTTTCATCATGTGTATTCTATTTTTATAATCGTATTGAACATTTTGCATGTACAATTGCTGTCCACCCTGTCATGACGGGGTAGATGTTTTCAGTCACATTACAACCATCATTTTGTCTTTCTTCAACGGAGGATGAAACAGCGGATAGTTGGATGTTGTCAAGCTTGACGTGCCCACTATTTCATAGGGAAACATAAATTGATATATAAAAAATAATTTTTTTTAAAAACACTTTCAGAAATGTGAAATGTATTTGTTAAACACTACATAGCCCTAGTCCTAGCATAGTCCATAGCTTGCTAACTTAATCATGCTGCTAAAGGTCCTCATAAAATGATAACGTTAGCCAAAAATGTCTACCCTGTCAGCGAGCTCACATATTTTGCTGTTTGCATGTACATTGTTTATTTGCAGTTCATTTATTTTAAAAAAAATACAAGTGTGGGAGCTGGACTAATGTGCTAATCTCTAACAGCGTAATTATACAACGAATATGAGGTTCAATGGGAACTCTCCACTTTTTTGGAGTGAAATTGAAACGTCTCAAAGGCACCGTATGGTACTATCGACTTTTATCACACAGTACAGCAATGCAGTCAACCAGATCAAGAAAAATATCAAGTTAGTGAGGTCCACCATGCTAAGAGATTCAAATGTACATCTCCATTCACAAAATGTTCACAATACTTGAACAAATATATACTGTACTCACTCAGGCAAGTGTGCACCTCATAATCCCATTGGAGCAAATTCTTCATCCGTTGTAATTCCTCAACAGTACATTAGTGGATGCACAAACCCCAAAGGCAGCCTGAAGAGAATGCAAACTTATAACAAAAGCGTCCATTCATAGAGCTTCCAGCTCGTGATCTGACTCGCAGAAATTAGATGATTCCACCTGCCTGAAATGCACTTGAAGTTGTCAAAACACCTGCAAGATGGGGAAAAACTATATATCAATGAATGATAAAACAACGATGCATTAACTTTTCAGATATAAAAGGGTGAATGGGTCATAATTGGATGAAAACCATGAGTATAATGTCAAGCTGATACAATAGCCCTATTATCGCATCTCTCTCCCACATGCAAACTGCCATACTCCAACCAACAAATGTTTTTCAAATTCTCATTACCTTATCTGGCTGGAAGCATCGTCCTGGTGCCTGTGAAGCGATTTAGATGGAAGATGATGAACAAACAAGACGAGACAGCCGCTCAAATCCTTGCAAGTCTCTCCCTCATCCGGAGGAGGAAAATATGTTATGTTCCGCTCAGCACATCCACATGCATATTGCTGCCAGGCCCATCCCTCTTTCCAGCTCTCGCTCCCCTCACCTATCATTTATATGCTATTGTTAAATCCACCCCATGGTCTCCTTATGCGGATATGTGCTCAAAAGCTATTTGATCTCCAGATTCAATGACTTTTATCACATTTATTAGAACGTTTAACCTATTGGGACCTACATTGTGCGCAAGTTGCATGAGGCATGCGTGAAGCAGACACTCTCATGTAACAACCCAGACTTTTGCTTTGACACAGTTGAAAAGTGCACAGCTGGAAATTGCAGTCATCACAGCCAAAAGATATTTTGAAAATGTCCTCCCCCGACTGGAATTTGTAGCTTGGCAGTTTGTGCTCGTGGACACGTTGTCAAGGCTAGAGTAATTGGTTCAGTCTGTCCTGTGCTTAGTGCTAACTAATTCAGAGCGCGTGTCAGGCTGCTTTTGCTGCTAATAAAACAGAGATGTCAGAAATGTCTGCAATAGCTACACGCATTGGAAAAGACAGGGAACGTGGTATCTCTATTACACATGGTGATCAATCACAGCTATTACTCTATCCTGCTGTCCCATGACATAGCTTGTTTCCACATGGATCCTGTTCGTACGTGCTCCGCTCAAATGCGTATTTAGGGAATTAATCAAGTGGAAGCTGTCACCCTTTGACACATTTTGGATACCGTCAGTAAGAAGAAGTCAAATAATGTCCTTCCCTCACAGTATCATTGTAGTCGAGCAATACTTTGTAGGCGGGCCCCGACATACTGCTCCAACCCCTTAAAAGAGACATACAGTACAGTAATTAACAGTATCTAATAAGCGAATGATTCCCAACGACGGTGCCACAACCCACGGCACATTAAAGTGCCGTAGGAAATGATCCAATATCACAAACGTAATTATACTTAATTGACTACAAATACTGTAATGTGAGAGGCAAAACAATCAAATGCTCTTCGCTAGACGGAAAAAGGTACAAATCGTCTGTGTATTCTGCTGCCAGTAATAGAACAGAAAAAAGTCATGGCTTTCTGTGAGTATATCAGCTTTGTGTACTCTATACTGTTTGTAACATTTTTGTTTTGTCGTGTGGCGGGATTTTTTTTCTGGGTACTCCGGCTTCCTCCCTCATTCCAAAACCATGCTTCTTAGGTTAATGGAAGACTCTGAATTGTCCTGTGAATGTGTGTGTGACTGGTTGTTTTTCTATGTGTGCCCTGTGATTGACTGGCAACTCGTTCATGGTTCGCCCCACCTCTCACCCAAAGTCAACTGGGATAGGCTCCAGCTCTAATGAGGAAATGGAGTATAGAAAATGGGAGGATGGTGTGGCCTGACAGTTTTCAAAGGTACAAGGTGTGTCAGAAAGGTTCCAGGATTGGTGTCACAAAAGATACATTTCATATCCAAACTACAAGTTTTCCCCTTCCGCGTAATCCACCTGGATCTTGATGTCGTCCACATCTTCAAAACGGCTTCCCTTGATCGCCCCTGAAGGTTTGAAGAGGGAAAAAAGAAAATCCAAAATCACACAGCGCCTGATCAGGTGAGTAACGTTGCTCCAGCACAGCCATGTTCGTCTCAATCGGGAACTGTCGGGTGCTTGGGGCATGGTTAGCAGGCACGTTGCGATGGTAAAGTAGTCACGAGTTGTCTTGCCACAACTCTTGCGTCTTCTCACGCACGGAACTAAATGCCAGAGGATCTCTTTGTAAACATGCTGGTAGACCATGTAGCCCACTCGTAGCTTCTAGCTTGTGTCTTTTTGTGACAGCCGTCCTGAAACTTTGATTGATTTACACACCTCGTAAAATTTGGTCGTTGGCTCAGCAAATGTGAGGAAACACTGCAACACACTGCTCTTTTTCTTTTGTCGTTGATAGAAATGTGTTATGTTTCATCATTCACTGAGATGTACATTTGACATTGTGGAAATTAAAGGACCGATCTAATCCTGTGAAAAATGGCACATATTCCCTAGTTCTGGACTTAAAATGATGAAATAGACTAGTAGTCATTTTAGGCTCGTTTTATGATGACATATGTGATTTTTCAGCCCGCCCACGTTTAGGTCGAAACCTGCAAGATAAGACACATAAGCCTGCTGATGATGTCAGCGACAGAAGCTGAGCACATTTCCTGATAGTAGTAAGAGTTCTTGGTTGCCTCACAAATCGATACTACTGGTCTGTCCGCACTTCTGTCATTTTTTTACACACTATTGACTAATTTAAAGTGGTAAATAAAGTGGTCAAAATAGCTCGAGAACACATCTATAAATGCTCTTCCATCCATCCATTTTCTGAGCCGCTTCTCCTCACGAGGGTCGCGGGCGTGCTGGAGCCTATCCCAGCTTTCATCGGGCAGGAGGCGGGGTACACCCTGTACTGGTTGCCAGCCAATCGCAGTATAAATGCTCTTGAATGCTCAAAATGTCTGAGAAGTATTGTAAAACTATTTGCCTGTGCTGCAGAAGCCGTGTGGCATAATTGTCACCTACAGTATATTGAAAGTATGAATGTTTTTTGAAGACAATAACAAGTGAAAGCAGTGAGGTTAGATACATTTGAGTAGGCTTGTTTTGTTCAAACCGATCGCTGTAATGTTTCTTTGCAGAAGGAAGCCACATGAGCCATATGGAGGTAAGTGCGTGCAGATTTATTTCCGCCTAATACATGGGTTCAGTCAGCTCTATGCATTTTCTAAAACCTTGGAAAAAGATGTTGGAAAGATGACATAACACAGGCGTTTGCGCTTGTGAAGAATGAAAAAAAAAAGATTTTTTTGGGGGGGTGTCGGCGTGACAGCGGACGACAGGCGTTGATGTGCACAGCTGGGCGCCATTTTCATACCATTTCAATCAATGACAGCGTAAGTGTTTTTTTTAGCATATTAAATTAGCGATTGAACATCATTTTGGGTGCTGTTGTGTTGATGTGTGTGCAACGGTATATGATAGCAATATAAAGTACAATACCAATTTGAACAAAGCGATGTTTAGTAAGTCAAGCAAGATGCTGTTTTTTTCATGAAAATTGTCATTTTAGAGGTGCAACAATTCCGCCCGACAGCGATGATATATAAAATATCAGTAAATACTGACACTTTAAATTATAGGACATTCCTTTGTCCACAGTCTATGGGGCAAAAAAAGTCTCCAGTTCTGTCGATGATGTCACACCAACGCATACCGGCACATACATTTTGGTGATTAAAAGGGGCGTTCCAGGGCAGTTATTTACCGATTGCTCCAAAACAGATTGATTTTTATTTGAAGTGATTGCCAATTTCATTTTCTTGAGCAAAGAAAATACAAAAAGAGAACTTGTCAGTGAAATATAGGCCATCCGGACGCAATAGGTCCTTTGTTTACTAGCATTTGTTCTTATTTAAAAGGAATAAACTAACCAATTGTTAAATGCAAAAATATTATAAAATTTGAGGAGGGGGGGGGGATGCTGAAGTAAGGCAACAAGTATTACAGGATTTTTGATAATCTAACTAAATCGGATTACATAATTTGCCCACTCCTGCTCAAAGGGAACACAACAATCGCCGTCTAATTTACTCTACGACTACATCTAGTGGAAAAGTGTGCATACTACACACCACCGAACACTTTTTATTTAACAAGGAAATAAGACATTTCTAATAAATAATTGTTTAATGTTGAACAAAGGTTTTATGGAATTGTGCAAACAAAATGTTTGATACTGCATTCAACAGTCTTGCACTGAGTGTACAAATACTTTACCATTATTTGCGGACGTTGTCATGTTTATGCACTGAACAAAAATATAATTCTTTGGTTATGCAAACTGATTGTTGCAGCGGCTGATCTCGAGACGATCTTGGAGGTGAACATGCTGGATGTGGAGGTCCTGGTGTGGTTACACGTGGTCTGCAGTTGTGAGGCCAGTCGGATGTGCTACCAAATTGTCTGAAACGCCTTTGGAGACGGCTTATGGTAGAGAAATGAACATTCAATTCATGGGTAACAGCTCTGGTGGACATTCCTGCAGTCAGCAGGCCAATTGCACGCTCAGAACTTGCGACATCTGTGGCATTGTGCTGCGTGATAAAACTGCACATTTCAGAGTGGAATTTTAGATCTTGGATTCCAGCTCACAAAAAATGAGAGCAAAAACAAGTGTTGCGTTTATATTTTTGGTCAGTATATTTCACACCGTTATTGATGTACAGTATATGTATTCAGGGCCATACTATAATCAATGATATGCTTGCTTCAACATTTATATTCCTGAAAAAGGAGATTTAGAAAGGTTACTGAAATACAACTATATGTATAGACTATACATTACAGTGGCGGTCCTGGACCGAATGGCATCCTGGGCATCTGAACGGAGCGTTTTGGGCGCTCCCCAGCAAACCACTGAACAGCATCCTCGGTTCCCTCAAACATCTGGAGCACAGCGCCTGAAAATGTTGGAAAACAAATGTCATCCATCTTTATTGTATTCAGCTTCAACATATTCACGAGTCACTGAAAGCCCGTGCCCCTCCTTTGAGACTGGTCGGGGGCGCTCCGGTTGGGCTGGGGGCCTCCCCGGGTCCACCACTTGTCGGTTGCATCGCCTTGCTCACATAATGTACTGCCCTTTTCCGTCCTCTCTCATCTTCTCTTGATTAGTTATTGCATGTTTGCGTGCAATTTAACAAGTTGAGTTATCACTGATTAAATTTGTGAGTAAATTGAGATGAGATCCGTATTTCAGTATTCATACATTTTGTGATATTTTTATTTGGTGGTGTGCCGTGAGATTTTTCCTAATATAAAATGGGTGACTTTGTTCAATAAAAGGTTGAGGTTGCGAAACTGGTTTAGATCTCAATAGTAGAAGAAATGAGTTTCCAAACTTGTCTTGCTTGATGGAGCTTTGAATTTTCAAGCGGCATTTGGCCCTTCTTTCCCTTGCTCTTCGTGTTAAAGCAGCTCAGTAGCGAATTGGTAAACCGTATTAAACAAAGGTTACAACATCAAGAGCTCAATTTCTAAGAGAGAATACTATAAAGCAGCAGCATTTGCCAATGTGACTTACCATCAGGAAAAGGGGAGGAGCTACTGAAGTTCAACCGGAAACATCCGTCCATCCATTTTCTGAGCCGCTTCTCCTCACAAGGGTCGCGGGCGTGCTGCAGCCTAGGGAGCGGGGTACACCCTGAACTGGTTGCCAGCCAATCGCAGGGCACATACAAACTAACCACCACTCGCACTCCCATTCACACCTACGGGCAATTTAGAGTTGTCAATTAACCTACCACGCATGTTTTTGGGATGTGGGAGGGACACAGGCTGGGCCGGGAATTGAACCCAGGTCCTCAGAACTGTGAGGGAGACGCTCTAACCAGTCCGTCACCGTGCCGCCACAGGAAACATAATTCAGAAAAACTCAAAACAATCATTAACTTGTAAAACTAAAAATTGGAAATAAAAGTGGTTAAAGAATTGAAAAAAACAGTCTGTGTTGAGTATGGTAATCATGGTTTCAGAAACGTCCACAATGCTTTTTGTCTCCAGTTCAAATTGTAGGGTCACATAAATTAGTCTGAACTGCCATTTCTTTTCTTTTTTTATATATTGTATTTAGCACATTTTCATTCCACGCTATAAAGCCTGACTGTAAATTATCTTAAGTTAAACATCTTATATGCATCAATTTCCCACTTTAAGAGCAATGCATCGTCCTTGTTTAAAAAAAATAAAAAATAAATAGCGCACCCACACCACAAACCTAATGGCCTAGTGCTTGTGAATGCACTCTTTGTGTGTTGCGGTAAGATCAATCATCTCATTGAAGCGAAAAAGCATTCATTTTGTCTTCAAATACGGTGTAGTCTACAAGGGAGAAAACGTAGCTAGCTTGACGGTACGGGTGAGCACAGGCCTATTTTTTTTTTTTTTTTTTTCCCCCGAAGACGTTAACGACCTACAACCCTCGAGTTGGGGCGAAATGTGCTTCTTGTGTCATTTTAGGTGGTTTTGAGTTGAAGTAACCTCGCTTAAACGGGCTAACTCATTCGTCAGTTCCCCGTCGTACGCTACGCTAATTGCGGAACAAGCGCGTAATTGCAGCAGCCTACTCACGACAGGCACCTTTATACAAAGCAGTTTATTCACAAAGAAAAGTGACGAAACAAAACATTTGCTCTTTCAATGCAGCGTGGGTGGCCCTTAAAAGGGCCGTTGCGATGAAAATTACTAGCCATGTGGCTAATACTCTTGAGACTGGGAGGAAGCCTTCTTTCCCCCCTTGCCGGAGCTCGGAGTAGACTGTCCGGTCTTCTTGGGCAGCAGGACGGCCTGGATGTTGGGCAGGACGCCGCCCTGGGCGATTGTGACGCCGCCGAGAAGTTTGTTGAGCTCCTCGTCGTTGCGCACAGCCAGCTGCAGGTGGCGAGGGATGATGCGAGTCTTCTTGTTGTCCCGGGCGGCGTTTCCGGCCAACTCGAGGATCTCAGCCGTGAGATATTCCAGCACGGCGGCTAGGTACACCGGCGCTCCGGCGCCCACACGCTCGGCATAGTTACCTTTGCGGAGAAGCCGGTGGACTCGCCCGACCGGGAACTGGAGACCTGCGCGGGAGCTGCGGGTCTTAGCCTTGGCACGGGCCTTGCCGGTTTTTCCTCTTCCAGACATATTCAGCTAGTACGCCGACACGTACGAATGTCGCGTTGTACTGCTGAAACGTGCTCCTCTACACGGATATAAAACGCCGGTGTTGTCACGCCCATTTACGTGATTGGCTTCTATGACGACACTGTGCATCGTGTGGTTGGCTTGTTAGCGTCAAAGAAAAAAGGGAGTCAGCAGCGATTGGTCACTTGTATATGATTTCCGACCAATCACAGAAAGAAGAAAGGCGATTGGCTCTTGTGTTCCCCCTACGTCGCTAGAGGACTCTGTAGCCAATGGCGTGTATTCCCTCCCGTTTCAAAATTTTGGCGCTCAAGAAAGAACCACATGAAAGTGAAACTTAAAACGACTGAGAATGAGAGACTGTGAAAGATTAGAAGTGCGGATGAAATTCAGAGAAATCATCTTGAATACATGGGACTGATAAAGAGATATGGAAATATTTGCAAGTGACACCAAGTGACATGTAATTATAAAAGGGTTGAAATATGGTATTCCAAAAGATGACCATATGGAAATACTTAAGACTAGTGATGGCGAGATGAAGCTTCATGAAGCATTGTAACACTTCAGCCATTGGTTGGAGTAATGGATGACGATACGTCATGCAACAGTCATTTGTCATTGCCTGCGTCTATATCTGCTGAAAATCAAGAAAAAGAAGCTAACGTCAAATTGTTCGCCATCTTTCAGCAGGCATATAAGAGCAACAAACTACGTCAAACAGTAGATAGTAGAGCGGGCAACGAAGGAGTGGCTTCGTAAGAAGCATTTCAAGATCCTGGAGTGACCTAGCCAGTCTCCAGATCTCAACCCCATAGAAAATCTTTGAAGGGAGTTGACAGCCCCCCCCAAAAAAATCACTGCAAGATGAGATCTGCATGGAGGAATGGGCCGAAATGCCAGCAACAGTGTGTGAAAACCTTGTGAAGACTTACAGAAAACCTTTGACCTCTTGTCATTGCCAACAAAGGGTATAGAACAAAGTATTGAGATGAACATTTGTTATTGACCAAATACTTATTTTCCACCGTATTTCGCGAATAAATTCTTTCAAAATCAGACAATGTGATTTTCTGGATTTGTTTTTTTCTCATATTGTCTCCCATAGGTGATGTATACCTATGATGAAAATTGCAGGCCTCTCATCTTTTTAAGTGGGAGAACTTGCACAGTTGGTGGCTGACTAAATACTTTTTTGGCTCACCGTAAATACAGTAAGCTTGAGAAATTTGAATGACCTGATTTCAGGCCTCTCGGCAGAAAAAAACGTCTGGAACTCAGGAATGCGTGGACGATTTTAATTCATATTTCACATGTTCACTGAGGTACCATAGAGCCAATATTACATCCCAAATACAAGAAAAAGTTGAGTTTGGTAAAATATGGCACCTTTAAGGTGTGTTAAAGTGATCTACAAAGGAACAGCTCTCATATGAAATGGAATCATTAACACTGAGCCAAATCTAAACACAAATAGCTTTTTAAATAATTTATTTGAAATAAATTAAACATAACAGCAGAAATCACACGTGCCACATGTAGCTACCACTTCTGGTTTCACATTCCAGCCAGGCAATGTGTCTTTTTCTATCCAAAGCAATTAAGAATTGATCCTAGTTTCTTAAAGCACATTGTACACATCAATCACTGTCCTTATGACTGTGGTTGCTCAATCACAGTAATAGTAATTTTATTATTGAAAAATATTCCTGGAAATTATATTTTTAATTTTTTTTTTCTTGTAAACAAGTACTAATCATAGACTGCATACATTGTTTTAACATTAAGCCTGCTTGCTTTCCTCCTGAGAATACACTTGGGTAACTGAAAATCATTTAAGAGCAAGTACTTTATCCCCTCCCCCCCAAAAAAAATCCATTCCTCTTATTTTACAACCTACACTGGACAATGTCTTAATGCAATGTACAACTAGCACATACAACTAGATTAACATGGAATTCAACTTGATTTTAAAACTACCTTTGCATGGGGAAAGAAATCACAGCAATATCTCGATTTTACAGAATAACGCAACTATGACAACCCATAGTCTAGATAAAATAGCACTTCACATAATCATAAATTACCTTCATTATTCTACATGTATGTAGACTATAAATAGATGTAGTCCAAAGTGCACCAATGCCATTCTACTGGCATCATCCTTCCACCATCTGTCAATCAAAAAAAAACAGAATTTCATTGCAATTGTTCCCTTGTGCCCATCCCGCAAAAAAACAAACAAAAAAAACCTACAAACAATAGAATTCAACTTGTTTGAGCTTTAATGATTTGATAAAGAACCACTTTGTTCTGAAGCAGCGATATTTCTCCACTCCAAAAAGCACTCCCAGAGGTATCCTCCATCCAACGGACTTTAGAATGGGATGGAATAGTCTTGTGCTCAAACAGCTGACAAGGAAGAGATGACAGCCGAAATGATCAGTTATGGGCTGAGCTCGCTCCTCCATTGGGGCTTGTAGCTTTGCCTTTCCATTTCCCCGATGACCGGAAGGAGAAGCGTTTGATGAGACGTCGCGAGAAGCTGCCGGACTTCTTTCGACCGCTATCCGCTGCCGCGGCAAAGTTATTGGCCATTTTGGAGACGTCTTCGTGGGACTGGCTGAGGCAGGGCTCCTTCTCCCGAAATCTTCTGCGGAACAGCAGCTTTGATCCGCTCTGCAGAAATCCCACTGTGGGATGTAGACAGAATACTGCTTCAAACGTCCACCCATCATTTTCTATATTGCGTACTGTGTACCTGACTTCATCCACCTCTTAATACCACCATTATCACATTGCAGTTATAGAAGCCATCAATACTATGCAAAAACACAATATAAGAGCACGCAATTGTGCCTTGTACATCATCTTGAACAGTTCCGAATCAGTTCTTACCTAGCAACATGACAAAAACAACATACTCACCGGAGATGCTGATTATTAAATGTATTAATGCGGTGTGTTTTGCCAGTCGAAATTGCCCTGCTCTGACCAACCAATCGGAGGATGGAAAAAAATGTTGATTTGATTGATAGGCGAATTTGAAATCTGATTGCTGAAAGAAACAGTCTCATTGCTAAGAGTTCATTTAAGCCTGCAATGCTACGACATAATGGGGAGGACCGTGTCACCTTTATGGTCCTTGAGGCTGCGTGTTTCCAAAGCACTGGTGGAGCCAGTGTCTGATTCCACATCATCCACGGAGGGACGCTCTGACGCATCGGAAGGTGTGGTTTCATCTGGATCTTGGTGATGTCCCGCCCCAAAATGGTTGCTCTGCATGGCTGCGTCCATTGCTGCGGCGTAGCTACTCGACAGCGTGCAGTCGTCTTTAGAGAGTGGAACCTGAAGAGGAGTAAAAGGAATCCATTTCATCACTTTCTTTGGACTCGGTTAGTTGTTTTTTGTTGTTGTTTTTTTATGTGGTCAGCAAAAAAAATAGTAATTACTTAATGGGACACATAAAACACTCAAGTTCAAGTATTAGACAGCCCCAGCCCCACAAAAAAAGTGGAAAACAAAAAATACATATATATTTTTAAGAGTAATGTTAAATACTGTATGTAAAATATATACTGTCGAGCTGCATAGCTGCCTCCTGGTTAGCACGTCTGCCTCACGGTCTCAGGTTCAGGGTTCAAATCTCTGCTTCGGTCAGTCATCCTGTGTGGAGTTTGAATATTCTCCCCATGCTTATGTGGGTTTTCGCCGGGTACTCTTGGTTACAGCTTTTGATTTACTAATGCAAACGTCTGCTGGGTTTTCAATATCTGTCAAGCTTATAGAGAGATAAAAAGGTACATACCCTTTTCATACAGTGCCATTTTGGGGAAACAAAGTCACAGTAATTTGACGTTCACCTTTGCCCATAACATCCAATGCATGTATTAAGATCTAGAATCATTAATGATGGACTTTGTATGGAGAGATGCAATTAAACTGTCTGTCTTATCCTCAGTTTTTATTTGACTGGGCTCCACTACACTCTTGTTTGCAACTTCGTGCTACCGTTTTTGACTATTTTGCCGATTTTAAGTAATAAACTCAAGTTTAAAGTAAAAATGTGTTGGAACATAAAATATATGTAAAAATAATTTCTAGCTTGCTGTTATTTGCACTAATGGGACGCCATACATTTGTACATAAAATAAAGATTTGGATTCTAATGTAATGTTACATAGGATGTTACTGCTGTTGTAGTTGTTAATGCTTTTTCTGCTGTCTGCTGTAGTTGTCATCATGTACTGTTAAGTGGTGCTCAATACAAACAGGAGCCCTCTTCCACCGCAAACTCTTCCACTAACATGCGTATGTGTTCACTGTGATGAGTTCAATGCAGAGAACAAATTTCGTGTGGATGCATGCATGCATGTTCATGACAATAAAAGGGGATTCTTCTTCTAGTCGCTGAGACTACCACTTACATTTAGGTATACAGTACCTAATTTTGCTTGGCTCCATGTCTTTGTTAAAAGTCGGTTTTGATTTCTATGCCCTGTTAGTTATCATGCCACTACATTCTGTCCATAATTACAACTGTAATTCTCTGACCTTTGAGACGCCTGATATGATCAGTGTGCTTCTCTTTGTTGGAGTCTTTCGAGCCATTTTGGAGTTGGACTCACTCAGTTGTCGAATGGCCGTTTCTGCAACAGGATCCAAGCCATTAGACAAGCGGCTGCCCTCTGTGCAAAAAAAAGAACCAATATGAAATCAGCCTTTTTTTTTTTTTTTTAAATTTGTTTTTCTTTTATCTGCACCCTGTTTCTGTAAACCTATGCTACACAGCTGCTGATTGCCTATACTGCCATGTTTCTCAGCACACTGTATGGACAAAAGTAGTGGGAGGGACACAGGGCCATTACACATTCAGGATTAGTGCTAGCTGCAAGATTCTGAAGTGTGTCTGTGGGGATTTTGGTCAGAGATCAAGACAAGGCCTTGCTTACGATCTCTGCTCTAATTCACTCGATGAGTGTTTCATGGGGTTCTCAAGTTCTTCAATAGCAAACTCATCCAAGCAAGCATCTATGGATAATGCTTGAATAGAAAAAGGGCCTTCCCAAAACAGTTTCCAAAAAGCATAGAATTATCCAAAATCTAAGGGGTCTGGTCCAATCCCCGAATGATGAATGATATTTTTAAGAGGCCCGACGTCCCAGTGCTTTTGTCCGTGTACTATATTGGCCTTTTGGTTTCTAACTCACTACTGGGATCGGGGCTCGGGGTCCCTCTTCCATCAGACAGAATGGTGGGCTTCTTCTCTATCACCTCAACTTTGGACAGAGAACGCAAAGGAGAATCACCTAAAACATTAACTCCAGTTATTTGTTGTTAACCAACACAATGATTCATGCTTCAACTGTACCTGGACTGCACTCCAATTTCAGTCTGGACTGGACCGTCGTTACAGTGGTGACGACTGTTCCGTCCGGCATGACGGTCCGGTCCACATCGACCTTTTTGGTGGGGGTGAGCGAGGAGCGCAGTGGTGAGCGAAGTTCCTCAGTTTCCACATAGAGCAGCTGAGTGGATTCAAACAATGTCATTGCAGCAAATCAGGCTTTGCACGTCTCGTTTAGCAATTGTGCACTGAGACCAGACAAGAGGAATCTGCAGGGAAGCCTTTCTTAAGAATGTGTCTGCGAAATGTTATCTTGCATTCAGCAAGATGTAAAATCACAAGTAAGCTGGTGAAAAGGTTAAGACCGGGCCCCCTATCAGCATTTGTGAAAGAAATGCTACATTATTCCATGTCTTTGTAACAGTGGTCATGCATTTAACAGCTTGTCACTCACTTCTGCAGTGATGGTGGCAATAGGTTCCAAGGCGTGACTTGCGTTTATTGTGAGTACAACAGAGGTAGGAACTTTGGACTGGAGGTCCAAGGCAAAGGAGGCATGGCCTGGAAGGAATTCTAGCAGACCAAAGAGAAAAGTACAAAACAACACAGAGTAAGCTAAAGAAGACACTGAGTTTGTCTTTACAGACAAACACGGTGGGGTTTTTTTTGTTTTACACCAAGTACCACCTCAAAAAATATTGACGGTAGTTCTCCAAGTACCACCATAATGACCAACATTAAAATACAGTGTAGTAGGCCCAAATGTTCATCAAAAA
This sequence comes from Phyllopteryx taeniolatus, assembly GCF_024500385.1. Classification (NCBI taxonomy): domain Eukaryota; kingdom Metazoa; phylum Chordata; class Actinopteri; order Syngnathiformes; family Syngnathidae; genus Phyllopteryx; species Phyllopteryx taeniolatus. The sequence continues at coordinate 2,129,046 of NC_084518.1, read as the reverse complement.
CGAGGCAGCGGTTTTCGTCCTGAAAAACATATTTAATAACATTGCAAGTCACTGCAACATTATGCAGTTTGACTATTAACACTACCCTGAAATATAAGGAAAAAAAACTGTACTTAAACAATGATTAAGTATTTCACGTAAAAGTGAAATAAAAAAGGGAACCTAAATATATGTTTGAAAACAAATAGTTCTCACAGATAAATGCAAATGTATTGGACTTACTGTAAATATACTTAAATACAACTAAACTGTACTTAACATCTGTATAGAAGTTTATTTCAAAAAAAGTTCAAGCCACTGTAACATGCAGTTTAAACGTTTAATTCTGTGATTCTTGGGCGTATGAAAATTTTTGGGGAGAATCACTGCACTAACACAATTGATTTGAAATATAACAATCAAGATGTGATTGAAATGTAGCTTTAACTTAAGAGGTTTCAGTGGTCTTATCTCAAGCCAATAGAGAATGCTTTTCCCTTGTTGAATTCAGGAAGACCCACAAACAAGCAGCGTGTGCAGGGGGCTGCAGTGAATGCCTGGCAAAATATTTGGAGGGAGGAAAGACAGAATTTGGCCATGCCGATAAGCTCCAGACTGCAGACAGTCAAAGGATTTTCATCCGAAGTATTCAAAATTGGGCTTAAATTTATACTCACTTCCAAATTTCTTTTGAGCTCCTGAATTGCTGTATTCTGCATATGATATGTGACATAAGAGCATACCTCAACGGTAAATGGCATATTTTCTCTTTATTCGTTTTGTATCCACTGTGGTTCTGTATTAAGGCCAAATCATAAAACCACTGACATCGTCCGAATGCCGACTGCAACTGTGAGGGTAACATATCCCTCCCTACATTTCAAAATGCATACAAAGAGCATTTGATTGCCAATTGTATATCTTGGGCTTTAAAGTATCAATTCTATAGTGGTCTGAGCATTAGTGCTAAATTTGTTTCTGGACAGGAGCCCGGAGTACGCTGTGCCTTACGCTCGCGTCTGCCATTCCGCTCCAGAAGTCTCACTCTCAGCTCTTTGGTTTCTGGGCTTAGCTCCCTTCAACACAAAGGGCACAGCTGTGTTAGAGTTATCCTGGATGAAATTCCACTTTGCAATGTAAAAAAGAAACACATTCACTTCTTTTTAATGTTGCCATGTATGAAAAGTCCCGGCATATTAAAATGACATCACAGATGCCTTCTCACAGGGTAATTTCTTCTCTCCATTCCATTGGGGTCTTTGGGTTGTAGGGCACAGGCAGGAAGCAGGTTGTCCTTTCTGAGGAGGGTTGGTTCAAGGTGAGGACGCAGCACAGCTCTTCTGAGCTACACCACTGGTCTGAAAACACACAGCGGCTCAATGAGGCGCCAGGGATTCTGCAGAAAGCGAGACGGAAACCATCAAAAGCCACCGAGGGAATGCGTCTGACCTTTACTTAAGGTTGCTCTGAGCTGCCGTAGAAGTAGTCTCCGCACAAAGACGCTCTGGGGTACAGGCTTTAATCCTACTGATAAATGTTCCGCAGGGACCTGTGGGCAGAAAATGAGTGTAAAGCCATCAAAAACATCCATTTTTATACGGCTTGTCCGCTTTTAGGGTCAGGGGTGAGCCGGAGCCTGTTATTGACTTTGGCTTCCATTTTATTCAGGCGAATATTCACAGAGTCTGCAATGAACCTTATGAACCCTGTTTAATTACAAATATTTATTTTTTACTGCAAATCGAGAGAGAGAGCAAGATGAAAACTTACGGGACAACTAGTTGTACAAGTCCTGAGGTTGAGGATCATGGCTGGATGAGAGCTGAACAGAGTATCCTCGATAAGACTCCTGATCACATCCAAGTCTCCCTTGTCATCGGTGCCCTAAAAGGAAGCAGCAACTGATGAGAACATTGACGATACACAATCAAGACGACACGAAAACAAATATATATTTGATCTCAAATGAGGTCAGACTTTCACCTTTGTTTTTTTACGTCAGGTGGCCTTTTTCTACTACATATTCTACTACCAAAACCCGACGACGACGCTATTTCCTTTATGTTTAAAGTGCAGAAAGTTTCTCTTTAAAAACTGACATCAATAAGATTGCTGATATTGAATTGTCTCACATGTCTCAGCTGTTTGCATGGCGACACAGTCAGTTTCAATAATGGCTGCTTGGAAAGAGACCAGGACACCAAGAGTCCTTCGTCCTCCACCTCCTCCAGACATACGACCACCTGATGATGGAGTCAGACACAGGTTGCGAGGTCGGAGAACGTGTTAGACACGGAGGCAGACAGCAGACCGTGTGCCGTTTCCATATCAATAAGTAATGATAACATTATAACAACTATTCCATGAATATTAAATGAACACGATATTTAGAAGATAGAAAGAAACCTATTGCAAGAGGAAGTTAAGGTAGCAAATACGACATTGGACACTTCATTGGGTAGAGTATAGCCACACTTCTGTTTTTACAACAGTAATAACTGTCAGGACGTTATTAATCCCTTTCAGCAGTGACAAGGAGTGTACAGTGTGGTGATAGTGAGTGTACATATCGTAGCGCCTATAGCAGTGCTCCATAGTTGATGTAATTATTCGTGATTTTAGGACCGTAACGTCCTATGGTCAAAGTAGATATTTGACAACGCAAATGTTCTCGTGTGCTCGCTTGAAAAAGTCACGTGCAAACTAAACGAAAGCAGGCGGTGTACCTTTGCGACCGTAGGTGCGATCGTAATCTGATAGGTGTCCATGGCGACGGCAGCGGGGGACTGCTGTGTGACCGTCACAGGAAATGCCACTGTGTCCACCCGACATTTACAATGTAAAACCTACCACGCAAGAAAACAAGAGAGTCACACAGATGAGCCGTCAAGGCCGTCCTTTTCTATTTTACATAGTGAATCAAAATTCACTACGCTATGCTTCACAGTATGCCGATAAACAAAAAGACCTCCTCTCTTTGATGTCTTTCCCTGAGAGTACGTCCATAGTTGAGTGTACACAGGTGTACTGTACCCTTATTTGTGATGTATGCCTACGCATTCCTAGCCCTCAAGGGACAATGAAGGACTGTTCCTCTTTTGACAATGAGTAGTAGCTGCGGAGTAGCATCAACAAGTCTACTGAAAGGTGTCATTATTTCTTCATTTGGCCACAACCACTTATGTACATAATGTAGATCGTTACCAGGGTTACATGTCTCTGATTCTCAGTGACGTAGTAATTGTATGTTTGTTTGAAAACAATTCTAAGAAGGAGAAAAAGAAAAAGAAAAATCAATGCAAAAATATAGCACAATTAAGCATGTTTATTTTACGGTATTATGGATATATTACTAAATTGATGTCATTTCCAGCTACAAAATACCCATTCACAAAATAAACATTTACTTTAACTCAAAATACTGTTGATATATGAATAATTTTGGACTCAATAGGAAGAACGTTTCCCTAACTTCTGTGTAAAACAAAAGGAAAGTTCTCTCTATTTTAAGTGGGTCTAACCTCAGTTTCCCATTCATTTTGTGGATATGTGCCATATGATTACCTCCACCTCCTTCAGTCATTGGGCTTTTTGAAGTGTGTGCTAGCAAGATGAGACCAAACTAGTCTGATTTCCATAAGACTTTGTGGAGGTATGAGGCATATGCCAAGCATTGCATTTTGATCATTTTGGTAGTCTCTTGTTAAATATTAAACCACACTGAGTGACTTCTATTGATACATAAGGTGGGTACCATACACATACATTGCACTCTACGGACAGATAGGTTGGGCTATACATCGAAACATACTACGTTTGTACATTCAGTGTACACACACACGCACACACAAATATGTACAATCCGGGTTATTGGTTTAAAAGTAGAAGATAAATACCACCGTTCTGCGTGTTGATTGGTCAGTGCAGGTCACACTCTCTATTGCAGGGGCAGCAGTAAACTGGACACTGCTGTCAAAAGTGATTTGGATGGAGCTCTGTGAGAGACAGAGGAAGGCAGAGAACAAAGAAAATATTATAAATATTACATAAGTGGACATCAACGTGAAGAGGAAAGACACCTGGTGATGACAAAAGGTCGTGGACTGCAGTGGTACAGACTTGCATGCAGCTAGCGAGCAATTAGTCAGAGTCATTAAGGAGTTTTTTTTCCCCCCCCTCAGCTGGCTAATGAAACTTCCTCTGTATCGGGAGGACGGCAACTAACTGGGGCAATTCATGAATTTTAAGCACGTTTGGTGTCAGGCGTCTAAGAACTGCACTGATCTCATTTCATGGCTACAACACTGTAACTACTACCTAAAAGTAGTGTTATCTCATGCCAAAGGTTCGCTGTTTTTAAAAACAGCAGCAAATGAAGATACACGACTTTACGCCATCTGTTAGTTTAATTCTCTTGCTAAAAAAAATCAAGAGATTATTGCAGCCACTGCGCATATCAACCGTGGTACGGCCAGCAGCAAGTTGCACTTGTGCGGTCAGAATGGTGATCGGTGCCCGAGGACGCTGGCATGCAAATGACAACATATGTTTGACCAAAGGCTGCTAGGGAGCACGTTCAAGTTCATTTGAGCTCTAGCTTCAGTTGCAGATTCCAATGACTTCACTGCATTACAGGCGAAACAGCGTTGCGCAAGATACTCCCACAACACTCTATGTACATACAATATTACTTGGTAGTCATTTCAAAGTACAATTTTATGCATTACAGAATTTTCAGAATTAAGATGTATTACACACCCTCGGTGTTACATTAGATTTACTTTCACCAAAATAGCTGCAGAATTTAAGTAGTTAATATAATAATCTGAAATGATGTTTCATTTCACTTAATCAAACAAATACTTTTTTATAACCAGATTTATAACCAGATTTTTTATAACCAGCTCCTACGTGCTGCCATGTCAATCAATCTGTTCGGGGCCTTTTTTGTTTTTAATTCTTTATTTCGAACATGTAAGAATGACTTTAAAAAAAAATTTTTTAAAAAGAGCAACAAACTAGACAAGATTACAATAGAATGAAATAAAAATAAAGGGAAGCTATACATATTTGAAAAGAAGTAGGAAGAAGTAAAAACTTAATTACTACTACCCCTATATCTACTTCCTCATGATTCTATAAAACGCATTACTTTCTATGAACCTCAATATAACACTATATAAATATATAATAATACGTAATTGAATATTAATATGTAAACACTAATACAAATAATTATATCAGCATCTGCATTATCTTGATATTAATGAAAAGGAAGGGGGAAAAAACAAAGAAAAATCTGAATCATTCATCCTCACAGACCCAGTGAGCTGGCCTTTCATGATTTTTCTGTCCTCTTATTGGTTGGTCAGAGCAAAACTTTGACGAGCAAAACACATCTGTAGCAATCTGCACACATCAATACATTTAATAATCAGCATCGGCAGCAAATCTTTGGCAGCTTATTAGAAAGATATTGATTCTGAAGTGCTCCAGATGATGTACGTGACACAGTTGCTCGATAATAAAATGGAGTTGAATTGATTAAGTCTGGTAAATCCCTGCTGAAGGCCGAGGTGCCAAATGCACAGCCCGCCACTCATCCAAAATCAAACACGGCGTCACCAGAACTGTGTTAACACCGGCGGCTGATCGTCACAGCAATGTGTTTTTTGTGTTTATGCGTAAGTACCGCGCTGTCTGGCTCAGGAGATGCAAGTGTGAGAAAACAATTCCCCCATTGTCAGAGCATATGTCTCTCTAGATGCAAGTCCAATCTCTTCCAAACTGAACAGCGGAGGCGGGGCAGAAGTGGGAAGATGATATAACATACTGTAGTTTGTGCTGTGTCTCTGTGCGACAGAGGCAGGAAGCAAAGTGCAATGCTGCAGGCTGACGTAGGTCTGGACCAACACTACGGTCACATGACTACACACTACAAACAGCGATGTTTACTTTGCTTGGCTGAAGCCTCTAAAACTGCTCAGTCAGCCAACCATTCATCGCATCCAAAGAGCGGAGCAAATACAAAGTGATGTATCTCGGGTTGCGTGGCATCCAGAAACAGGTTCTGATTGTGTGCACACTCGCATAAGTGTATTGCAAAACGTTTGCGTGCCAATCAGCCAAAGAGCACTGGCATCTGCAGTCAAGCTAATTAGGAGCACTATGACATTGTGAACAAATTCCCCTGAAGATTACTGCTAATCAGTGACCCCATGAGATATTAGCAAATTAAGACACAGGGGGTAGGGATGCCTGGATTAGTCAATGTATGTAAGAACGATCGGTCTTAGTCCAATTGCTCATAGGCGCCAGAATGGGTATTTTTACATGACAATCTAGTATGTGCACACATTGTCAAAATGATTACTTCCACATGAACAAGCAAATAATAAATAAATAAATACATTTAAAAAACGGTGATGTGCTAGCATCCCTTTAGTTGGCTTTTTGAAGACACATCATGCGCATGCAAATTAACTGCTTGTCCTCCCGGGTCTTAATTGAAACAGGCTTTTGTTTGAAAACCTTGAATTTCCTTTCAGAATTAATACTTTTTTGGGCATGCTATACTAAAACTATGAACTACCATATATGGGGCCGAGAGATTGTAAATAATTTAATGTACATTGAAAAAATTCTATTCCTAACCTATTCATCAATTCTGCAAATTGTTCTTATGTTCACTGAGAAATGCATAAAAAGCTTTTGGTTCAAAAGGAGTGTAATATCCAGGGTGTGCCCCGCCTTTTGCCCCAAAATCAGCTGGGCTCGGCTCCAGCTCACTAGTGACCCTAATAAAGAGAAGCACTGTAGAAAATGGATGGATGGAATAAACAGACTGCAATGAGTCTACCTCAACCCTTTCAAAACCATACTTCAGTGGTTAGTACCTCAGACAAAATGTCAAGAATATCACAAAATGATGGATGCCCTCCATTGCAGCACTTTAACCGTGCCACATTTCTCCTTTAACCGTGCCACATTTCTCCTTCATAAATTCATTATTGAGTTACACTTGAGTAAAATGACACACTACTATTACCTTTACACGCACACACCCTCTAATGCAAACACAAGCCAGATCAGGGTTTACTGTTCCAAACCATACTGTGGTGAAATGAACTGAACTGTATAGCACTTGGTGGAAACATGGCTGCGAGTCGGAAGAGCCCATCGGGTTCTCACGTAGCCCACTGGCGCGACATGGCGCTGTGCACAGGCAACAGACCTCATTTTGTCATCACCAGGCCAATGCTTGCAGCACATCCACTGGTTTGTCCTTGTGACCTCTGTTCATGCGAGTGTGTCCGTGGAGGTTATTTGTGGGATACCCCGAAGGACTACTACTGTGTCATTTCAGGTTTGTCAGAAACGTTCGCTTTAGGACTTGCGGGCTGCACACTTCTGAAAAGCATGAGGCTCAACCAGGAATACACTCAGCCCGTGGCTTCTGTTGACCCTCAGTTGTCTTTCATGCCTTTTTCTTTTAGTTTCTCAATTAGAAGTTCTGGTCACAACAGTGACAGAAAATAACTACTTTCTACATTTGAGATTTTTTTCTCCCCCCCCCCCCCCCCAATTGCAATTGGAAGCTTCTGAAGTAGATTAAATACTGATGAATATATATCACTGTTACAGGGGTGTCAAAGTCATTTTCATTACGGGGCAGATTGTAGTTACGGTTTTCCACAGAGAGCCACTATGACTGTGAAACCATATCAATGTATAATCGCCTCATCATATAATTACATATACCGGGTACACAAAAAATAGATGGATGACTAGTTTTGAAATTAGAAGTCAATGAAAATAGTTTGTTCAACGGAGGAGTTGAGGAGTTATGCGGAGCTAGATTGGACGGGATATTGAGACATTCTTTCTGTACTGTATATATGTTACTCGAAAACGGACGCTACAGTTGCTTGGTTACTCTGAACTTTGCTTGTGGCAAGCGGGAGCGACGTCAGGCATGTTGTGATCACATCTATGAACGACTGAAGTGTGAGACTCCAGACCTCCTCTTTCATCTATAACCGCGACATACAATAAAGAGCTTCATGTTTTTTGGTTTGTTGGAGGGGTGATTTTTTTTAAAATAATTTTACGTAGAATTTTGGGACAGTGGCCTCTTGGAAAAGTGATTTCAGCCCTCTGTATGTTCCACATATATTGAGGATTGATCATAAATGCTACCATATCGTACCATTATATTATATCTAGGAGCCATAGTTCTAATGCTATAAAATTTGATTAACCCCGCCTTTAATTCCTCGCTTATTATGCTGTATTTTGGGCATTTACACATGCTAATTATGGTCTACATGCGCAGCTGGGTTTACGCCCCTTCCCAGCATTCCCACCTCCTGGCACGATATCCGTTCCAGTGAGCATGGGGGCCGGGTTTTGCCGCATGAGCATGAGCCAGGTTTCACCGCACCAAACAGTTTTTGACCGCATCCAATGTGAGAATTTTTCTGTATTACTAATCCTTATTTTTTTGCAATTTAAGACATGAGATTGGGGCTGTAATCAACTTTTTTTTCACCAATAAATTAAAACGTGACTTTTCCCACGCCATCTCCGATCCTTGTTTATTTGACTTCCACTTGGAGCGAGTCGAAATGCTTAATTACCTGGGAGGACGACGGCGAGGTGTGTTACATCTATACATCTGCCTCTAGATTATATTATACATTCATTCATTCATCTTCCGTTCCGTTTATCCTCACTAGGTCGCGGGCGTGCTGGAGCCTATCCCAGCTATCCATGGGCGAGAGGCGGGGTACACCCTGAACTGGTCGCCAGCCAATCGCAGGGCACATATAAACAAACAACCATTTGCACTCACATTTATACCTACGGACAATTTACAGTCTTCAATGAACCTACCCTGCGTGTTTTTGGGATGTGGGAGGAAACCGGTGTGCCCGGAGAAAAGCCACGCAGGCACGGGGAGAACATGCAAACTCCACACAGGCGGGGCCGGGGTTTGAACCCCGGTCCTCAGAACTGTGAGGCAGACGCTCTAACCAGTCGGTCACCGTGCCGCATAATATAATATAATATAATATAATATGCCTGGTGACGGGTCAAAGGGTGTAGTCTGCCTTTTGCAGTCAGTTCCCCGTGAAACTTAACAGGATAGGCGGTATGGAAAATAGATGGATGGATATATTATATTTTATACATCCATCCATTTTCTATAGCACTTTTTCTGTTTAGGGTTGCTGCTGGTCGCCAGGTGACTTCGGCCAAAAGGCAGACTGCACTGTGGATTGGCAGCCAGTCAAACACTTCATTGATGGACAACCCTTCACACTCACATTCACACGGTCATCAAGTGGGAACTAAACCCTTTAAACAGATTGAATTTTGGCTCGCATTAGTGATTGTCGTCCGCCGCTGTGATAAATAAGGATGAAAACGTCCGTTTCCTGTGCTATCATAGTAAATGAGCGGTAAGTGCTCTTTATGTCCCCCGTCGTTTAAGATGAAACTACTTGTGCATAATCACAGTGCATTAATGATCTACCAGCAGCCTGGAGGCGGTGAAGGAAGACATGAACTGCGGCCTTCAGCTCTTCCCCTGTCACTTTATATTGGCATATCACAAAGGGACCAACATCTTCTATTTCTTTCAGTGACAATCAATGACCTTCCATCAATGTCAAAGTTACACGGGAAAACACCATCTAGTGACGCTATTATGGTCTGCAGGCCGGAAAAAAAGGTCAACCAGCCTCCAGCCAATCCAGCTACAACCATCCAAATGACTCCCCATTAAGCCCTTTACCGAAGCAAGACTGTATCCTGTATCTCCCGTGGCAATATGTCAGCAGACATTTTCTATCCAAGTGAGTCATGAAACAAGCTGCATCATGGGATGCCACAGAGATGGATGTTTTCTTCTGATTACAACCGTTCAAGTGAAATAAACACACTGAATCTTGTGTTGAATCACTCAGCTCATAAACCTTCAAACACGCATTAGCTTGGATGCTGAGCTTGTAACAGTTAACACTTTGTTTTAAAGCTCCCGTATTTTGCCAAACAAACTTTTTCTAGTATTTGTGATTTAATATTGTCTCTACGGTCCCTCGGTAAACATGTGACATATAAGTTCAAATCGTCCAGGCATTCCCGAGTTCCAGACATTTTTCTGCCAAGAGTCCTGAAATCAGGTCATTCCAATTTGCCAAGCTTATCTACGTCACTAGTGAAGATCTCCGCCTACCCTTTCCGCTCCCGAGCCAGGGCTGTCAACATGACAAACACGTGTGTATTGAGGGTTGGGTCTTCTACACGGAGGCAACCAACTTCTTAGACAAATATGGACAAAGCAGATTGGATGGACAAAATTGGGTCAAACAGAAGTAGCTGTCAGAGGGGCCTTTTCTGGACACTCGTATGACAAAAACAAGGTGGGGTTTTTTTTTTCAATGAAATTGACACTTTCAGACTAAGTCCATGTTAGAGAGTCACTCTATGGAGGTCTAAATAGCCAAAGTACGGGGCCTTTAAGGAAACCTAGTGCGTACATTGTAATTCTTGGTATGTTGATGCAGCATGAGGAAGTCTTCCTGTTGGTATGACCATAATTAACCAGCTGCAATGAAGGCCCACTCCCTGGAATACCGCGAAAACACTCGGAGGAAGGGATGGAGTGTTTCGTGCAGTCATTAGCAACATAATTGGTTTTGATGTATCTAAACATCTGTGAAGAAGCCAGCTGCAAACTCGTCAACGGTCAATCACTTAGCTTATCACCCTTCAACTCTGCTTTCTGACCTTGGTAATAAACTGATTTGCACAACTAGATTTATAATTTAGATTTAGAATTAGAGTCTTTATTGAGATGGACACTTGTTGCAACGGCAACTATCTGTGGGGAGCTTTGCAACTTTTGGACCCACTTGTACAATAAATACAATTCCACTGTGTTTATAAAACTTCACTGTTTTTGAGTGTCTGTACATAGACTATTTATGCCCCTTGAATACAATACTTCACATTCTCCACACTGATTTACATTGTCTGATGGTTAAATAATTTAGGATGCATGAATTAACTGCATTGGTATGAACCACATGCAAATAGTTTAAAATGTTTTTTTTTTAATGGTATTTTTACAAGTTTGCCTCTGGTGGCTTAAATGGAAAAAAAATGTCTGCAAACCTTAGTGTTCTGTGCATTGACTTTACAACTGCAATTACAAACCACGGGGAAGTGCAAGTAACTACAGTACCGAGAAACGCACAGTTGTAGACGAACACAATGTAACCCACTGACGTGCCATTTTCTGATATTTGCCATAACATTTACAAAGAAAACGATCAGCTCAAATAAAAATCCTTGTTAAATGAAATTGAATCTAAGTCGTCATGCTTCATCTTCGTCTAACTTGAAGAAAGAGGAACCAATTTTGGCCCATGTTAACATCGCAAGTGGTGACTATGACAAAATGGGAATGTCATCCAAATAAAACTGTGACCCGTGTTCCTCTCACAAAAAAATATGTTGGAGGACAGACAATAATGAAACATCCATAATGATGATGCCTATTTGAGATACCAAACAAAGAAATGAACTTCGTAATAATGCTGAGATAACCTCTCATATAAATACCCAGATATCACGCACGATGATGTTCTCGCAATGCCTTGACCTCATTGTCACATCATTGCATTTCTATGAGCTCACTTTTGATTTTCACAACCGATAAGTACAAATAATTTGAATAGTTGTATTAAGAGTGTGTGCTTACCTCTCTAAGCAATAATACAAATGTTTCAAGACCTCGACAGACCTTGAATACTGGAGAAGTGCTAAGGTTAGGGCATTGACATGCTAATGCCCACATGCTGCGGGTATCCTCATGGCGCGGCCTCCAGGGGGCTCTTGTTTTGCTGATGCTGAGCAACAATCGTCAAATGCAAAGCAGAGGAGACATTTCAGGGGCCATCATTGGTGTTTGTTTGTTTTGGGTTTTTTTTTTTTTTGCAAGTGACCACGACAACATGCACAGCAAAACATTTAACAGGACAGGCAAAGAATGGGGTGTGACTGATTTGCTTTTACTGGTCATGTCCCACAGCCGGTTTTTCAAGTTCAAAATAAACAACATTCCAGTGAACCATATTAGTCAGTGTATCAAACTAATGGGGCATGATTGTGTTTTGTAATCTCAGCCAGCGATGTGATCCAGTTTCATTTGCAGCCAAGTGATTAGCATATGCTGCAGATGCATCTAGAATAACAGACTGCTGTGCATGCAGACACAATGACGAAGAAAATGTTTTTATACTAATGAGCCAGTAAAGATGCCTTGTGCCCTGCAGTTTCAGTTCAAAAAGTGTCAGCAGATAGCACATCACATATCACATGCAAACACTGTAGAGAACAGCTTGTCTGAAATTCTGCATGGAAAATGATCGGTCTTAATTCATTTATCGCAGAGTGAATAGTTTATTTTTCTGATCTATCCTATGATTGAGTTGCCTCACAGGATGCAGTCCACGGACTGATACCATCTCCCGGCATCTAATGGTATCAACACTGTCTCACATCCTCCATGAACTAGGTAGTAGCCTGCCAACCAACAAACAGGTGGAATAACAAACAATGTGCATAAATGACATTCTAGTTTCTATTTCAATGTCAAAAAAACAATGGTAAGACTTTTGAGCGGTACTGCAGTTTGCAGAGGTGTTGAACAATACCGCATCATTCGGAGAAGTGTTTCTAATTTTGGTTACCTTATTTGGATACATGAGAAAGCATTTGAAAGATGAGCATACAGTTCCATACTACTGAGGGGATCAAATAAATAAAAGGTCAGTTATAAAAACCCTCTGGGTTGTGCTTTTGAATAGTTCAATTCAAGATATCCAAATCAATATACAGTATATGCCAACCCATTGCTGCTGGTTGTGGTTTGTTCCTGTGTGGGGTCAGACTTGTTGATGAGATTGCAGGGTCAGTGCAGATGCTGCAGTATGTGGCATTGCAAATGACGATGCTACATGACTGTACAATATGTTACATTCAGGGGAATGGGCGCTATGGGGGGGGGGGGGGGGGGGGGGGGGGGGCAACCTATCCCGCTTTATTTGCAGAAACCCCTGCTTAGTTGCCGTATTAATTCCCAAACTGCCTGCTTATTCAAGTTTTTTTGACCTGATTCCCTGCTTATCCACATTTTTTTGTGGGTGGCATTGGGTGGACGTTCACCTTCCAGTATTTAACTCCTCTGTGAATGTGAAATCACCGGAGCACACACTTTTTAAAGAGAGCAGGTCGAACATCTGAATTTGATTCGCAGATAAAAAGAACCATTACAAAAAGACAGAAACCTTTATGGAAGTGTTCAAGAAGCCTCAAACGTGCATTCACGCCAGTATCAAAACATACTCTACTCACAAACGTTTGGAATAGTCGGATTTCAGGTGATATTTCAAGATGAACTCAAAACGCATTGCAACCTTTAAAAGGTGAATGTCCAACTGTTCGGTGTTTTAGTATTTTTGGCACAACTTGCTGTTCACTAACAAGGAGCTGAAGGGCCAAATTCACAACAGGTATTTCATCCAAATTTCCAAGGACGTCCACTTCCAATCTCTCTGTTGTAACGTGCTGATGACACTGTGACACTCGAAGCTCAGTGGCCACTTCCCTCGGAGAGCATCCATTTTGAAGGCTGGCAATGGGGCGGTACGGTTAGTCATCTTGGTCTTGTGATGTCAAAATGTGAACTGCGACATAAAGAGGTCTGTTGAATACCACTTCTGACTGAACCAGGAAATGTATTGGTCCATTGATGGATCAAACGCCTGTTGTGAATTTTGCCATTCAGCTCCTTGTTGGAGAACAAACAGTTGTGCCAAAAGTACATTGAACAGAACAATTTTGCCTTCAGTAGTTGAGAGAAGGTCAAATTAAGTTCACCTGTAAAGGTTATTAACCAATGCATTTTAGGTTCATCCTAAAATTTCCCCCCAAAGCCCAAAATTCCTAACTTTGATGCAAATTGTCCCAAAAGTTATGCAGGGGGGTAAACAGACAAACATTGCTGTGTCCTGGGCATAATTCGAAAGAGAAGAGCCCACCACTTGATACCAGGCAGGGTTAAAGAAGGCTATTTTTACAAGGTGTGGGCGTTCATACTGCGATTATGCTGGCCGGTCTTGCCTCTACACTCTTCTGCTAAAGAGCTGTTACGCAAGGCTGTACCCCCCCACCCCCCACCCCCTTACCCATTCAACACTCCACCGCCCACTTCCAGCACACATAGAACATCAAAATTGACACCTGTGCTGCTTTTCGACACACTCGCATCACGCTTATTCAGTCCTTGCGTGCCTCCCGAGGTGAAGATAAAAAGAATTCTCACTCACCCCATTCCTGCAAGCTTGCTCATTCAGAGTTTTGACCCAGCTCCTGCGACACTGCTCGCTGAACGACTTGAAGGAGAAGAGGGTGGTCAACAAGCCTTTAACCCCGGCCTCGGACGCAGCTCCTCCATCCCGAGCCAGGCGTAGCTTGAGCAGGAAGCCCCACGCACCTGCGGCCCAACCGTGATAGAGATGCTGCCTGAGGGAAAGGTACCGCTGATGCTGCTCGGCTTTCCCGGTTCTCCACTGCCGCAGGAGGCTCAGCGAGAACTGGAACAGCCAGGCTAACACGATGAGCAGGGACGCCAGGAAGAGCCCCACCACAGCCAGCCAGCCCAACTCCTGGAGCTCCATTACCATCTGCTGCAGCCTTTCATGTCTATGTGAAAATGTTAGGGACTGTCAGAAGAGGGCAGACAAGCGCCCTTTAACCTGTGAAAGGCACCAAACAGAGTGTTAGCCTTGCAGCACTTTGGACCAATAATAATATGCTAAACTATGAATCGACAACATGAAAGGTGATGCTTTTGAAGGATCCTACCAAGCTTGTTTGAGGTCGTGATGAAATATAGTGGGGAAAGTGCAGCAGTGCGTAAGGTGTGTGTGTACGGTGCATTCAAAGCCATGCAGCTCAAATGTGTTACTGATGATAAGATTTTAAAGAACCCACCTATTAACTTGGACGATCCTGGCTGCAGTATGCAGGGAATCGAAAGCAAGTCGCGGTAACATGAAGCTGCTGCCTTCATGGCGATAAACAGCGGCGCCAACAACACATGACTTTGTCCCATCGCAGACTCAGCATTCCTCGCGCCAGTGTATGTCTCGGACAAAACGAGGATTGGATTTTACATATGACGCTCAATGTTCGCGAACTATCCGCTCCACTCGGTTTCAAATCTCCACTGATCTTCCTCCGTGACAGACTAACCTCGATCACCACAATGAGACAACTGCACGGGGATGCATGACGTCAACCCGCAGGTGGCGCTGCAGGAACGCAATGCGAAAGGTGAAACGGAAGAGGAAAACAGCTTTCGTAATAAAAGCATTCGACAATCCCCGCAATGAGATGATTACGGCGTGGGCAAACTTTCAAATGTGAAAAAACACATTTGAGTTTTGAAACGGACAGATTTATCAGGTTATTTGTAGATGAAAATGTGTATGTAAAATGCTTTGTTTTAATAAAAAAAAAAAATAATTCATTCTCTATTATTATTATTATTAATTAATCAGCTGGCCGTATGTTACCCATGAGCCATACTTTGCCCACTCCTGACCAAGAATGTTTTTCGGAGTTTAAATGTTGGATCAGTGATTTGTCACAATCGACGACCGTGTATTATTTCCGGTAAAACAAATTGGATATAGAACTGTTCTGCGTTTACAGAAATAATCATGGTCATTTTTACTAATATCATCCCTAATTTAGCAGTACGTTTATTATTGTAGTTTGTTTGCCTGGACCCACTTGAATCAGGTGTTGTAATATTTTGCCACTGTTTATAGTTAAAATTCCAACAAAAGTATTTGAAATCTCTTTCAGTATGATACATGGCAATATTTATTGTCTTTTAAAGCCTTACATTACAATTTGTGCAATTTGTGCAGAACGTGTACTATTCTGTACTGTAATTTGAATGCGTAAACGGTGTGTTTTATTCTGAAAAGGACATCCGGAAGTGTATTGTCCGTCTGATATTAGGAGCCAGTTAGTGTAAATTGGTAGTCGTGGGGTTTTGTCAAACCTAGCTCATGTTTTAGCGTAACGACTTCCGAAGCCAGCTAGTATGGCTTACTCTTGTGATTTATGGAGCTATTCTTTATTTGTACCAACTAAGCGTCGCAGTGGACTGTCCTAAAATGGAACCATGACGTATTTATACCCGCGTGAAGACAGCCATAGTTTGTTCGTTACGCTACGTCACATTAACTGTACAGTTCAGTGACCTGTCAAGACTCGGGAAGAAGCACCAAAACCGCGTGGAAAATGTCGCCGTCGCCATTCCTACCGCTGGCAACCAACTGCTTCATGTCAGCACTCGGCTGCTTGGCCACAATGAAGCTGATTCCCGCTTTTAGAGACCATTTCATCTCGGCCAGATTGTACGGGATGGACCTCAACAAAGTGACAAAATATCAAGTGTGAGTAACGTTTTCTTCTCCTTGATGGTGATCAAGACGAGTAAAAAAAAAAAAAATGTCTGATCCACTGATGTTTCTCTAGTCCAGAGTCTCAAGGTGTCATCAGTGGGACAGTCTTCCTCATCATCCTCTTTTGCTTCATCCCAGTGCCTTTCCTCAGTTGCCTTGTGGGCGATCAGTGCAATGGCTTCCCACATGATGAGGTAGGTCCACGCTAACTCAGCAGAGGCAACTAACCAAGTACTTTTTTTTTGTTACTGCCCAGCGACATGGAGCAACATGAGCCAGGAAGCATCAACGACTCAAAGCAAGATATTCCTCATCCATGGCGCTATTTAAGAGCATTGTTTGCTGTTATCAGCTCCAAGAATGATTCATGACTAATACTTGTGCCAGTCTAAAACTAGAAGCTTCTGGTGGTAAAAAATTCTCTATCTAATCAGAAAGAAGGGGGGAAAAAAAGTGTATTTTCTTCAGTTTATCCACCTTTGGCCCTCCGCACACCGAGCGACGCAAACAAAAGCGACTGAAATGTCGTGCAGTGTGCGGGGTTCTGCAACTCGTTTTCATGAGTAGCCAACCATCACCAACTAGTTTTGCTGCGATTTGGAATTTGAATCTCTGTGTGCACCTTCGCCAAGTCGCAGATGTAACGGCCAATCAAAAATGCCATGTTTTATCACGTGATCTTTAACAACAAAAATCATGTTTCCATGTGCGAAGCGAAATCAATCTGGCCTCTACCAACAAGTTGTACCAATACAGTACAATACAGAGGAAGCAGGTGAGAACCGCTTCCTCTCTTTGGATTGTATTTAGAGTTGTCCCAATCTGATCATGTAAGCAGAAATCAAGCCCGATCACGTAATTTTCAGCTGATGGGTATTGGGTGGGGGGAAAAAAAAGTCTTAAAGTGACAAAATAATCCTGACGTTCAAAGGTATTGCCAAATAGAACAGCAATCCCTTGTGTATGTTGTGTCTGGTTCAATAAAAAATAAATGACTGAAACAAGTTGACATAATTAATGGCAGCGAGTTGAATCAGTACTTCTACTACGTAGTAAGTACAGAATGCAGGTACTTATACCACCTCTGATTAAACTAGATCATTTTCAACTGACCACTTGTGATTTTTTTCTTTTTCAGTTTGTGCAGCTGATCGGTGCGCTGCTCGCCATCTGCTGCATGATCTTCCTGGGATTTGCTGATGACGTGTTGAACCTGCGATGGAGGCACAAGCTCCTGCTTCCCACCATGGCCTCCCTGCCACTTCTTATGGTCTATTTCACCAACTTTGGCAACACGGTCATTTTGGTGCCCAAACCGTTCAGAGCACTGCTGGGGCTGCATCTGGATCTAGGTGAGTTGGGTTTGGAGTTCACCAACCACAACATTTGGTACATATTCTCCACATGATGAGATCCAGTAGTGCTGTATTAGAAATGATGCATTTACAAAGATAATGAAGTTCAGTTTGACTGACATGAACAGAGAGGTCTTTGTTTAATAAAGTGGTGACTATTGTTGTTGGAGTGTATATGCACTATCAGAATCATTATATCAGGGGTACAGTACATAGTACTATAAGTAAGTTATTAAATATTCAAGTGTGTTTTTAACTTTTAAAAGGTTTTATTTGAACATGGCATTTTTTATATTGACTCAGCCAGATCTGCTTGCTTGCTTCAGTAAATAATTTTTCATTATTAAAAAAAAACGAATTTCTTCTCTCTATATATTGGCTGTCATTTAAAACCCAGCTTTGTAATTTTATCTAAAGACAATTTTAAATACAATTCGTGACGAACTACAAAATGCATGTATTGTATACTTGCGGTACAGTATGTATGCATTGTATTTTCATTTTAGCCAGCCAACGAACATTGTATATAACCAAAACATACATTGTTCCAGATTGACCTGTCAAGATTGAGGTGGGACATTTTGCTTCTACCCACCTAGTGCATTCATTAACATTAACGTTACTGAGAAAAATGGGCTAGTCAGGTGTACGCATGTCCTTTTCATTGCCGATGTAATTAAGACCGATACGAGCCTTTTCTTTTAGCTCTCTGACCACGAAAAACATTTTTGGGTGACTTACTATATATGATACTGTGTCCTGTCCCTCCTGCTTCTCACAGTTGATGAACAAAGCATCCATTGAACTGCTCATTCTTTGACAGGTATTCTTTACTATGTCTACATGGGCATGCTGGCAGTCTTCTGCACGAATGCCATCAACATCCTGGCCGGTATAAACGGCATCGAGTCAGGTCAAGCCCTGTTTATCTCTGGCTCCATCATCATCTTCAATTTGTTGGAGCTCAGCGGTGTGTCACGGTTGATCTTTTTTCCCTCCCACAAAGTTTATTCGGTTGGGGAAATGCAGTTTAAACTTTTTTTGTTGTAATATTTCTTCATTTTAGGGGATTACCATGATGACCATGTTTTCTCTCTCTACTTCATGATGCCATTCTTCTTCACCACGTTAGCACTTTTTTACCACAACTGGTGCGTCAACTCTCTCGTCTGATGCAGTTTATGAAAAACAACAGACTATTGTTTCTATATTCTTGTGATCTTTTTTTGTCACAGGTACCCCTCATCCGTGTTTGTGGGAGACACTTTCTGCTACTTTGCAGGGATGACCTTTGCAGTTGTTGGCATCCTGGGACACTTCAGCAAAACGATGCTGTTGTTTTTTATTCCTCAAGTGGTTAACTTTATCTATTCCTTGCCTCAGCTTTTCCACATCATCCCGTGTCCCAGACATAGACTTCCCAGGTAGCTTTCTTTTCATCAATCAAAATACAAAAATTTAATGTGATGTCTTCTTTGATCGTTTCTCCTCTTTTCCCTCTTTTTATATAATGCACATGAAAGGTTGAATCCAGACACGGGCAAACTAGGGATGAGTTACTCTAAATTCAAAAAAAAGGACCTTTCCAAACTAGGACATCTCATTCTGCAGGTAATGTTCAATACAAGAGCTCATGTGACACTGTCAGAGAGTTAATGGGTGATGGAGAAAAATATTAGAAGCAAGTTGGAGAGGATGCAGTGTTGGTGTACTCTACAAACACAACGAGAAATTAATTAATTATGAAAATTACAACCCCAATTCCAATAAAGTTGCGACGTTGTGTTAAACAAATCAAACCAGAATACAATGATTTGCAAATCATGTTCGACCTATATTTAATTGAATACACTACAAAGACAAGATATTTCATGTTCAAACTGATAAACTTGATTGTTTTTAGCAAATAATCATTAAGATAATCATTAGAATTGTATGGCTGCAACACATTCCAAAAAAGCTGGGACACGGTCATGTTTACCACTGTGTTACTTCACCTTTTCTTTGAACAACATTCAATCAACGTTTGGGAACTGAGGACAGTACTTGTTGAAGCTTCGTAGGTGGAATTCTTTGCCATTCTTGCTCAGTGAATGTGAGTCTTTCTCAGTCTTGTTTGCCACCTGTCCCAGCTTTTTGGGAATGTGTTGCAGCCATCAAATTCTAAGTTCATGATTATTTGCTAAAAACAATCAAGGTGATCAGTTTGAACATTCAATATCTTGTCTTTGTCGTGTATTCAATTAAATATAGGTTGAAGATGATTTTCAAAGGATTGTTTCCTGTTTTTATTTATGTTTAACACAACGTCCCAACTTCATTGGAATTGGGGTTGTATAGTGTGGATTCAAATTGAGCATTTTTATCTCTGTAAAGGCAGAACCTTTTGTATTAGAGCTGATTGAAATTTGCAGTTGTACCTTAAGAAGTGGTTGACGTTTCATTTATTTTGTAAAGTCAAGATGGTTTGTATGTGGCAATACAAACCATTAAATGCAAGCCTTCTAGCTGCTTTTTGGTGTTCAGTGTTCATTATTTTATCAAATAAAAAATTGCTTTTCTCCTCGACAGGTTGCAGAGTTACTGAAGCTTCTTGCGGTGCGCAGAGGCCAAGACGAAGATGATGAATTCATTGAGTGTAATAACATGACCATAATAAATCTGGTCTTGAAATTGCTTGGCCCAACCCACGAGAGAAACCTCACTGCCATCATACTCCTGATACAGGTAGAGCCAAAACAGCCGGAAAACTCTTCTACTTTTATAAAGAACATGAATGTTACACTTGTTTTTGTTTTTTTTTTCGTGCAGGTGATGGGAAGCGCATTGGCTTTTGGGATCCGTTACCATTTGGTGCGCCTCTTCTACGACGTCTAGAGATCTCGCAAGAACACGAGGAGGATGACAAAGAAACTCTTTCTGAAACACTTTTAAAGGCTCTTTGTTTGGGTGCCTTTTATATTCTATTACCTCAGTTACATTTGTTCCTCAGTCTCACAGTACGGCAAAGACCCCGTGTCTGGGGGATTACTTGTGGCAAGAATATGTTCACATCATGTGCAAGCATCGTGACAAAAATCATTCTGCGGTTTGTAACTCTAATTTCAATGAATTACCATATGAAATATTGAACCATATTTTACTAGTGTTAATTGTTCTTTCCACCCAAAAAATGTTATTTTTGTACTGGGTTCATAAGGAATGTTGTTTTATTCTCTGAACCAACCATCATCATCTGCATAGAGTTTGAGAAACTTCAATGTGAACTTATATATAGAGCAGCAGTCCTTGACTTCAATTGTACCTGTTAACCTTAGACACCATATGGGGGTGGTATGTAAATAGAAGGGGTTTTAATTTGATAATTTCTTTTACCTCTGCAGTGGGGAAATTCACATGTCCCGGGAGCAAACGGAAGAGCAGACTGGACACGGTAATCGAGAGATTAAAACAACTCTCTAAGCACAAAGTACAAAAGTTACTTACAAATCATGGACTCTGGTGGGTAGCTATCTTTAACTTTTGCACAGTTAGCAGTAGAATATGCAACATGAGGGTGTAATGTAATAGCCCATTGGAATAACAACATTATTTATAAGTTACTGAAAAGGGTAAAGGTGTTCTGTGATCTCTTGTTATAGTTTGTTTTTTCACCAAGGACTAAATGTTTTGTCAGAAGGCACTGGACTACTGTGTTCCGGAATGTAACTTAAAATGGAATACCGGTGATTGTAAATATGGTTTGCTCCAACTGTAAAATAAAGGCTGAGACATTAGTATCATCTGTTCAGTTGTTGTTTTTTTTTCAACATTTGTGATTACAATACTATTTGTATAAGTATACACTTTTACGACTTAATGTTTTAGATCTAGTCCCAACAATCCAATGAGTTTGATATCCACTAATACATAGAGAATTTACTGTACTATACAGAATTCGCCTTTGAAATATATTGTGATAACAATATGAAAAATAAAATTCAAATCTGCCCTGCCCTGCGTGGATTTCGCACGTTCTCCCCGTACCGGTGTGGGTTTTCTCCGGGTACTCCGATTTCCTCCCATATCCCAAAAACATGCTAGGTACTAAGTTCATTGAAACACACGCACACGCACTTTCTCCATTGCCCGTAGGTGTGAATGTGAGTGCGAACGGTTGTTGGTTTTTCTGCGATTGGCTGGCGACCACTTCAGGGTCAACCACGCCTCTCACCCAGTTAATTCCTGTGGAACATTTACCACAGGGAACCAATAAATACTCTCTTGTTTCCGTGGAACTATTTAGAGCGCTGCACAGCCAGTTAAAACCAACCTGTCATGGATGTTGCTATCAAACAGCTGGACTCGACAGGAGAGCTTGTATTTCACTGATAATTCGAACATTTTTTCTTACTCTCTTGCCGTTTTTTCGACGAGTTTTGTAAAGGTATTCTAACATTTTTTCTAACGTCGCGCCTTGGTGTCACGGCAGGTGGTAGTCTAGCCTTGGATTAACGTTTTTTTCTTTTTCTTTTCAGATCTTGTAGGAGATGCCTCCCAATAAACGGCTACAGAAAAAACCGCTGGAATTAGTATGTGAGTGGGGTTCGTGTCAGGAGTCGTTCAGTCAAATGGAAAAATTCTGCAAGCATGTGGAGGAGGTTCACTTGGATGCTCTGAACATGGCGGAGGAGGATGAAGAACCACAGGGTGAGTTGAAGCCACTATGGTCGTTATCTGTACTTATTCACTGACTGCTGTGCTGCTTGAAAATGATGTAACATGATTGTGTATGACCGTGCATTTAATGAGAAGTTTAACTGAGACTGTACATTTGACTTCAATTTCAAATCTAATTTATTGATATTCTATTCTTTGCCTTAGTGGAGGCCTTTTCTCGCAGATTGTTCTTGTTTTCAATACTATATTGTACTACTTTTCTGACCAGGTGAGAGAAACTGTCTTTGGAGAGACTGCGGGTTCTTCTCTGTGGAAGGTCCCGAAGAGTTCCGGCGACATCTCTTCTTTCACTGTTACCATACCAAGCTGAAACAGTTGGGTCAGCAGGCGCTTGATGGGCAGGCAGAAATTGGCACGTGCACCTTCGGCTACCAGAACCACAACATTGTCCCTGAAATCCCTGACAATTTCATCTGTCTGTGGAATGAGTGTGAGGTAAGCCTGAAATATTGGTAAAATATCTTCTGATATCGAAAGCCTAATCTGTGATAGAGCTCACAGAATATGTAAGGGTTTAAAATGTATGCTGCTTCTCCTGCATGGTTGTTAAAGCAACCACCTTATGAGAATCCAGAGTGGTTCTACAGACATGTGGAGCTTCACAGCTTCTCTCTAGACATTCCTGCAGGTGGCTGTGAATTCCCAGTACGTTGCGGTTGGAAGGGTAAGATATTATCTCTATCTATGATACTTCAGAAATGTCTGTTGTTTTCTATGTAATGCAATAGTATTGTAAGTTCCTGCTTCTTATTGCATAGGTTGCGAAGCTACTGCTAAAGGGCGTTATAAGTTACGCGAGCATCTACGCAGCCACACCCAGGAGAAGGTAGTGGCCTGTCCAGTTTGTGGAGGGATGTATGCCAACAACACAAAGTTCTTTGACCACATCATTCGACAGAGTGCCATGGAAGGTGAAAATGTAGACACCAGACAGGGACATGGATAAGCAAGATATTTCATTTTTATGTTTCCATCTACTAACTATTGGCTTTGTTTGCTTGGATTTATGTTTGTTCTAAGGCCAACGGTTCCAGTGTTCCCACTGTTCCAAATGCTTTGCAACAGAGAGACTGCTCAGAGACCACATGAGGAACCATGGTCAGTAGCTCACTCATTGTTGAAATTGTTTTCCATGCCTCCTAGCCTCCTTACATATTAATAGGTAGCTTTTTTTTTTTTTTTACACTAGTGATATCTGCAGGGGTTAGAAGGAAGAACTATTGGGCACTCCTTTAGCTGCTTTCATCAAAAATTTTCAGTCACTGAGCAATAAAGGGTTGCTAGTTATCTGGTAATGCCGGTACATATGGTACCAATATGTGTGCGACCGATGAACACCACAAGCCAGTTACATTATCGTGATTAATTGGGACCCGCTTTCAAAATGTCGCCCTCTTTTACTTCACCCACGTGACACGTCCCCTCCTCTGTGGCGCTGTGATTTGTAAGCCTTGTATTGGTCTGTATGCTACCTCCATGAGTTTCTTTTTTTCTTAAACCCTATTAAAAATGTTTAATTTTCCATGCCATGAACCATATCTCTTATTGTTTATCTCTGCTTTGTTTAGTGAGTTACTACAAGTGCCCGTTGTGTGACATGACTTGTCCATCACCTTCAGCGCTGCGCAACCATATTAAGTTCCGCCACAGTAACGAGAAGCCATATAGCTGTGAATACTGTGAATACAGGTACCACAACCCGCAAGGCTGTACTGTCATTTGTTTTTAAAAATTCAGGAAAGTGCATCACATCTACGTCTTTCTCCTCATTGAAAAGTCATAATTAGGCGTTTGATATTCTGATACTCTATTTGTAGGTGTAAGAATCTGGTGGATCTGCGTAAACATCTGGACAGCCACAGCAGCGGGCCTGGTTACCACTGCCACGTTCCTGGCTGTGAGTTCTCCTCTCGCACCCCTGTCACCTTGAAGTTTCACCAGAAAAGGGAGCATGAGGTGAGACTGGCATTACAGGGTTCCTCCGCTGTATTGCGATTCACCGACCGCAGATATTTTTGCGCAAAGAATTTTCATGTCTATTGCAAAAATCTTTAAATTTTGTATTTATTTTTTTAACGGGGTTTCATAACTCAATTTACTCATAGAAAATCCTTTTTGTGTCGTCCCCCCCATTATTACGAAATACCCATTTTTCTTAAATTTGTTTTAGTCAGGAAAAATATAAATTTCATTAATAGTACTGTCGTATAGTATTGCAAAAGTTTGTCTCATTCAGTAAAGGACTGAAAGAGCATCTACGTCACTCTCCCCCCTCCACATGTTGAGTATTACCTAAACAGGAGCTGTTGTTGGCAGCAGATGGTGCCCACTCAGACGGACAATCACGGATGCCACACGCCACCCCACCAGGCCCTGCCTTTTAAAAGCACTTATCTGACAGACGTTACAATATGCTCAATATTGTCTATACATTTTGTGTTTGCAATTTGTGTGTGTATGCGCGCGCGGGCAAACAATTTTCGACGATGCGTGTTAAAAAAAGTGTGTTTCATTAAGTTTAAATGTGTTTGAAGTGTGTGGAATGCCAGGAGACGCTTCAGATACATCTGATGGCTCTACAGCCTGCCACACACCGCGGAAGAGTTCATTAGAGTTTGCGTGGTTCCGCAACAATTTCATGAGTTAGGAGAGGTGTCTAGTGTTTCTCCTTAGGCGAGCTCATAATTTATACACAAAATAGCAGTAATCATCAGCCTCATGCAACTGCAAAGACGTCTTGCTTTGTCTCACAGCAAAGTGATTATACAATACCAGAGAAAAGCAAAGTCTACTTTATTATCCTCCAGACTAAAGCAAAAGCCAATGAGGTCATAATTAACAGAATAGATTTTATATGCACAAAGAAATGTATTTTTCTAACAGAGGTGTAAAAAAAACTTTTTATGCTCTCTAAATATTTGTATCTGTACTGTAGCGAGTAGGTCTGGAACGTATCTGCAACAATGAACTGTAAAAAAAACTTTGTGATTGCAGATATTCATACTCAAATTGTCTTTGTCAGGGAGATTTTATAGCTCGTTACAAGTGCCATGTGTGCGATCAGTGCTTCACCAGGGGCAATAACCTCACAATCCACCTACACAAGAAACACCAATTCAAATGGCCGTCTGGACACCCACGCTTCAGGTACGTCTCGACTCCCAATGATGCTGACTTAAAATTGGATGCACAAATGACGTGTGGAATGTCCTGTCGACCGCCCTACTCGTTGCTACCAGGTACAAGGAGCACGATGACGGCTTTTTGCGGCTGCAGCTGATCCGTTACGAGAGCGTGGAGCTGACCGAGCAGCTGATGCGAGAGAGGCAAAGTGGACACGCCGAGGAGGGCGAAGACTCTCCCAGTGCCGCTCCTTCAGAGATTCAGGTAGAGCCGAGAGAGCTGAAGCTGGAGGAGCAGAGGACTGAGGCCCCCGCCGTCAGCTGTGACGAGGGCAGTCAGGAAGAGAGCATGTTGTACTGCGTCCTCACTGGGGGTTTGACACAGGCGGTGGACAACGCCATCATACTCCAGTATCAAGATACTGCTCAAGAACAAGACATGCAGACAGTTTGACCCCTTCCACCACTTTGGTGATCCGTATGTGAATACAGTGGTGAATTGAAATAAGAGTGAGAAAAATAGGAGGGGAAGAGAAAAAAGGTAAAACAAAGAAGAGGAATGATGCTAACTCAATAGAAACCATTAGCATCGATAGTTATGGTTTTATGACCCTGAAATAGATTTTTGAACACAAGCGGTGCAGCAACAAATGTAGACAGATCTCAGAATACTCGCAGGGATTCTTCATCCCCTGTGGAAAAGTACTAATATTATTGCAACCTTAATGAGTCACTGAGAGTAGTGGTGACTCTTCTTCGTTTGTGTCATTTTGACTATTATTCTGCCCCCAGTGGCCAAGGGGGGCACACCAGAATGAGCAGCACAGTTAATTGAATTAAAGCATTGACGCATGATGCACAAACCTTAATTCTCTGCATTCTATGTGTTCTTACTCTTTTTGTAAAGTACAATATTATAGATTGCTATTACCTTATTGAAAATCAGGTTTGTTTGTTTTTGGGGGGGGGCAGAATGGATTAATAGGTATTTCCATTCATTTCATGTGGAAAGATAATCTGCAATACGAGTGTCTTGGTTACAAGCGTGGTCTCAGAACGAATTAAACTCGTATTTCAAGGCACCACTGTATACATTTTTACAATTTTTATCCCCCCTGTCTTGCTTGCTCCAGTTGTGGACAACTGGATTGTCTGTATTTTTTGTGTAATTATAATTCTAATTAATCCAATGTGAATGCATCCTACCTACTATGTAGAAACCTCACATAGTTGTATGATAATTTTCCTTAAAATGACGGTTGACTTAATAATTATGATGAATGGCCTCCACACTATGATGTGATGTTTAACAACCACCACAGCCTTATATTTATGTATACAAAACCTACATTAAAATGTGGTTACAAATATTAAGCAGTGGAAGGTTTGTTTTTCATCCATCTATTTTCGCTCCAGTTTATCCTGTTCAGAGCTGCAGGGAGCAGGAGCCTATCCCGGTTGACTACACCCCAGAATGGTTGCCAGCCAATCACTGAGCACATAGAAACAGAACCATTCACGCCATTTCTTTTAAACGAACTTTATGCAGAGCTCTCAGTGGAGCTACAATGCGTACGTGCGCAGAAGCGATGCGCGATAAGTCCAAACTACGGCTAAAACTCGTGAAATGTTTAGTATTTTTGTAAGTAAATGTGGCGTGGCAGCAATTCTCAGAATCAGTAGGGGTTGTTTTTGTTTCTAATTTTTTTTAACAATTGAATTTTTGAAAAATATTTGCGGTATTCCATTCCAATATCGTTCATGACTAACTCTCTTTGGTACATGGGCACAATCAAGAGTTATATTTGTTTACCTTTTGTAGCTACACCAGAGAGGCAAAATATGAAAAACACTCCACGTTATGATAAATGTTTACCCCTGCAGTGGTCGTCAAAATTGAGAATTGTTGTGCAATATTTGATACAGCTCCTACATTATATTTGAATGTTTTCCAGTTTGAAGTGATTGTACATTGCAGTCGCCAGTACTGTATTGTGCAGGATCAGTGTCTTGCCACACCCCTGATACTTTCTTTTTAGTGCAGCTCACAATTTAACCCAATCTGACAGTGCTGATGAAAGCATTTTCTGAGATGTATATACAAGCAAACTGATCTGAGTTGACTGTAAAACATAATTATATTTGTTATATTCAAATGCAAACAGGGTAAAAGACCAATTTTAACCCTGCTTGCTCCAGTTGCACAATCTTAGTGGTATTGGCTGCGTGTAGAAGATTAGGCAACACACAGAGCTTCTTAGTGTGTTACTCGTCTCGTCGTCTTCACGCAGCTCTTCTGGCTCAGCTAAATGTGCAAGGACAGGAATGTATTGACTCCTTACTGGACATCATGACTTGACTGACTTCCCAGATCTGCAGGGTTTGCCAGAAACGTTGCAACGGAGCGTAAAAGCCATGAGGTTTAATCCACTGCTGCTGCTGTTCTGTACGTCCTTGCAGAGGACAACTTCTCAGGTGTCTGAATGGATCGAAGAGGTAGAAGTTAGTGGTAAGATCTATTATGCTGCCATGTGTACTCTGCTGACAAAGCGTCTTTCATGATAGGAACTGGTTTTGATGAGCTCATAAGACTTTTTGACATGTGATGAATCAATGTAGGAAAATCTCATGGCACCAAACACAACAATCACCTCAAACGTATAGTCATTGCAGAATTGGATGAAAATGTAGGCACCAATGTTTTGGGAAAATTCTACATTGTTTTTCATGTTTGCAAGAAAAACTGGTCATAAACTATCATAACATCAACGCTACATTTTTAATGAGATTTGTCATCAACCCTGCAACCCTTGTGCAGATACTCGGCCTCAAATATTGCTCAATAAGACCTTTACAATTAAATAAAGTTACACTTTGTTTGAATACTAGCTTAGTTTTTAGTATTGCCTGTACTCTGAAGTACAGTGACAGGCTCGCAAGTAAAAGGCTTGCAAATTAGTCAATGCTAATGTTAGAGTTTTTACTCAAGAATACAAGCTAGCTGTGTTAGCTTCTGTGTTAACTGGTGAAGAACAGACTTAGCTATGTAGCCATCCACCCATCCATTTTTGGTGCTGCTAATCCTGTTCAGGGTTGTGGGGGTTAGCTAATAATAATAATAAAATATCTATTATGTATTTTTAAAAATAAAATTTTTGATACAGGAGCAACAGGATTGCGTATTTTTGCGTGCCATACTCCATTATGTCTGAAAACTTTGGGGGGGGAATAGAAGAGGACTTAGTTTAGCGCTACCAATTAGCTTGATGATGTGATTTCAGCTGAGTCATGTAACTCACTTTGTTCTCTTCCTCTAATTGGATAAAAAAGGTTTCAGTACGTTGCATATATATGGAGAGACACTGCAGAATTATTACTATTTAATATATAACTGTGATGAAACAAAATGTTTTGACAATTACAAAGGTATGACAAAATCATAGAAAAAATATATTTTTTAAAAGATTAAAAACTCATTTATTTAAAAAAAAAGTTGGTCATCAAGAGAAAAGGCTGTTTTAGGGGCTATTTGTTAAATAATATTTAGGAATCACTTTTACAACAGCTACAGTTGCATTTTGTCTCAGTACAATTCTGGAATGACCTGTGTACTGAATGATTCTATCTCAGTTTACGCACAAACGTACTTGCTTAATGTGAAATCTGGGCCTGTTTACTTGAACTCGAAGCTGATATACTCGCAGGAATTTAAGAAACAAAAAGATTTGCAGCAGCTCTGTCATCTAGTCACCTGTCACTGGCAAATAGAATATCTGTGGCCCAGTAGGGGACACAGAATGGATCGCCCAACCAGATTTCCTGGGGGACATGTACTGGTCAGGGACAGCTCCACTCTGTCTGGCCGGCTGCCAGGCGCGCCACCAGGAGCTCAGGCGAGATCCCTGTGGAGACTCCAGCTGCTGCTGGCTGGGCTACAAGTCCCTGTGCAGAGGTAATACAAGCATGAAGGGATACTGAACAGTAAAGTTGTATTGCAACTTGATGTTATATGTCTGCTTTACATTTTATGCTAGTGAAGTGTGGGAAGCCAGATGTGGATTATAATGGAATCGTCTATGGAAATGAC
Source organism: Phyllopteryx taeniolatus (assembly GCF_024500385.1). Classification (NCBI taxonomy): domain Eukaryota; kingdom Metazoa; phylum Chordata; class Actinopteri; order Syngnathiformes; family Syngnathidae; genus Phyllopteryx; species Phyllopteryx taeniolatus. The sequence continues at coordinate 2,099,231 of NC_084518.1, read as the reverse complement.
TGGTGGGTGGGATCTGTGCTGAGGTACTCGTGTCATCCTGGCTTCTTGCTAGTTGGAAACGCCACCAGGACTTGCCAAGCTAATGGTCTCTGGACTCCGAAACCTTCCTGCCTCAGTATGTAGACACTATGGTACGAAGCACCGGCACCTTTCCCCCCTTATATTCGCTGCATTTTTGAATTTTTTTATTTACAGGAATGTGCAAAAAGGGCTCCATTGAAATCAGTGAGAGAGAACTGAATGGAACATGCAACTCTACCTGTGCACATAAAAGCTACTCGGGGCCTCCCAAGCAAGGCTGTACTCAGATACACAACTGCAAGAAGAAGGACACTGGCTGGAAGCGTTTCTTTGCTCAGTGTGTCCCTTGCATCTGTGACTGTGCTTTATCATGCCGTGAGTAGCTTTGGAACCTTAACACACTACAAATCCAATACATTCTCCCCTCGAATGTGTATTTCTGGGTCTACAGCTACAACTAGTATCATCAATACTGTTGTTGTCACAAGGAGTAGTAATTGTCCCATTTATTGTACAACCCCAATTCCAATGAAGTTGGAACGTTGTGTTAAACATAAATAAAAACAGAATACAATGATTTGCAAATCATGTTCAAGCTATATTAAATTGAATACCCTACAAAGACAAGATATTTAATGTTCAAACTGATAAACTTGATTGTTTTTAGCAAATAATCCTTAATTTCAAATTTTATGGCTGTAACACATTCCAAAAAAGCTGGGACAGGGTCATGTTTACCACTGTGTTCCATCACCTTTTCTTTGAACAACATTCAATAAATGTTTGGGAACTGAGGACGCTAATTGTTGAAGCTTTGTAGGTGGAATTCTTTCCCATTCTTGCTCGATGTACAGCTTCATCTGTTCAACTGTCCGGGGTCTCCGTTGTTGTACTTTACGCTTCATAATGCACCACACATTTTCAATGGGAGACAGGTCTGGACTGCAGGCAGGCCAGTCTAGTACCTGCACTCTTTTACTACGAAGCCACGCTGTTGTAACACATGCAGAATGTGGTTTGGCATTGTCTTGCTGAAATAAGCAGGGGCGTCCAGGAAAAAAACTTTGCTCGGATGGTAGCATACGTTTCTCCAAAACCTGTATGTACCTTTCAGCATTAATGGTGCCTTCACAGATGTGCAAGTTACCCACGCCATTGGCACTAACACAGCCCCACACCATCACAGTTGCTGGCTTTTGAACTTTGCGTCCATAACAGTCCGGATGGTTCTTTTCCTCTTTGGCCCGGAGGACACGACATCCACAATTTCCAAAAACAATTTGAAATGTGGACTCGTCGGTCCACAGAACACTTTTCCGCTTTGCGTCAGTCCATCTTAGATGAGCTCTGGCCCAGAGAAGCCGGCGGCGTTTCTGTGTGTTGTTGATAAATGGCTTTTGCTTTGCATAGTAGAGTTTCAAGTTGCACTTACGGATGTAGCGCCGAACTGTATTTACTGACATTGGTTTTCGGAAGTGTTCCTGAGCCCACGCGGTGATATCCTTTACACATTGATGTCGGTTTTTGATGCAGGGCCGCCTGAGGGATCGAAGGTCACGGGCATTCAATGTTGGTTTTCGGCCTCGCCACTTACATGCAGTGATTTCTCCAGATTCTCTGAACCTTTTGATGATATTATGGACCGTAGATGATAAAATACAATTAAATTAAATTCCTTGCAATTGTACATTGAGGAACATTGCCTTTAAACTCTTCGACTATTTTCTCCCGCACTTGTTCACAAAGAGGTGAACCTCGCCCCATCTTTGCTTGTGAATGACTGAGCAATTCAGGGAAGCAATCGTGGCACCCACCTGTTCCCAATGAGCCTGTTCAGCTGTGGGATGTTCCAAACAGGTGTTTGATGAGCATTCCTCAACTTTCTCACTCTTTTTTGCCACCTGTCCCACCTATTTTGGAATGTGTTGCAGCCATAAAATTCCAAGTTAATGATGATTTGCTAAAAAACAATAGTTAATCAGTTTGAACATTAAACATCTTGTCTTTGTAGTGTATTCAATTAAATATAGGTTGAACATGATTTGCAAATCATTGTATTCTGTTTTTATTTATGTTTTCCACAATGTCCCAACTTCATTGGAATTGGGCTGGTACTTTGCTGTATTTCATTCTTCACTTTTGCATTTTTTCTTGTTATATTGTTCTTTTAATCCCATAAGGAGACTTCATTGGAATTGGGGTTGTAGTTACTCAAGTCAAATATACTACTGGTGTTTTCCCTTTGGCACTGGTTTGTAGAGTGTGGTCCTAAACCGCTATATAAGTAGTACCTCAATGAAGTTCATTGTGGTTCAGTATAGAAATTCACGTATTTTAAATTTATGCAAGCACTACATTTGTCACGGTGGTGTATTCTTTACCGCACAGTCGAGAGGTTCTGGGTTTCGAAAGTCGCCTCAGGCCCTCCATTGTGGGGTTTGCATGTTCTCACCATGTTTTCATTAATTGAATACTGTAAATTGTACAAAGGTGTGAATGAGAGTGTGATTGCCTGGCAACTAGTCCAGGGTGAACCCAAGTATCTTTTCTGTGTGTTTTCAGTATCTACAGGCTAAAATAAAGAAGGGAGACATCACCGGGAAAATATAAAGACAGCTACTGTTCATCCGGTGTGGAGTGTGCTGCAGAGTTGATACAAGTATGTTTGACATTAATTGAGTCACTTCATCTCTTTATTTCTATAATATGAACTCTTTTGAGATTTGTGATGTTTGAATTTCACAACATATCCCAAGAGATAAGATCTTTTTTTTTTTTTTTTTTTTCAAAGCTTATTTATCCAGTATTGATGATGATTTAACTCGCGTAGGCTACATCATGACGTATACTTTACCCTGTGATTTATTGTAAGTTATTGCTGAACACACAATCGTGTAGCTTAGTGGCTCCACTGCTTTGTCCATCTGTCCCTCAGGGAGCTGAAACCTTAATCTCATTGCAAAAGGGAGGAGCATCAATGACACCTCAGGGGTCACATTAAACACAGAAAATGTTGTTGACTTTATTTGTGTAAGCAACAAGCCACAGAAATGTATGAAATAATGGCACCAAAACAATGATTTGGGTTGCAAAATATGTATTTTCAGCTGTAATTTGTACATATGAAATGTTAAAGCCGGAGCACTGTTGCTGCTGTATTGGTGTCCACAATTATATCACCTCAATTTAAATGCATGTCATTTGTCTTAATATTTTACAGTCTGGTTTGTAAAATGCACATTGTGTACCTCTTGGTCATATATTACCAATGTCAACCACCAGGTGATGCTGTTTTTGTTTTTCCTTAATCCTTCATTAGCAAAAAGAAGTTCTCATTTGTCACTCTCACAAATTATTCAGATGACTTAGTGCTGAGGTCTTTCATGACAATTTGGTCCAAGTGCTGAACCTCAGCACAATGTGTTCGTTTTCCGCTGGTGTGTAGCAGCCAATTCCTGTGAAAACACATGAAACAAATATGGTAGAATATGGTTATATTCTGAATATTAAAAAAAAAAATTGACTGCTCAGTTACTGTCATGTTTATTTTACAATTATCTCAATACAGTACTTGATTTATTAAAAAAAAATCAGCTTTTTTTTTTGTGGTCAAAAGCTAAAGAAGATGTATGTGTGTGGAAGAGCAGTGGAGATAAATGTACATGCACCTGCTTGCTGCAGTTACTCATGGGGAGCAGCTCATTAGGCAAAAAAGTCTCATCCTCTCAAAGTTGATTTGTGTTTTTTAGTGACTACTGTATATGGAAAAAGACAACAACAACAACAAAAAATCCATAATATTAAGCTACACACTTATTAGCCACAACATTAGTTAATGTATGCACAATTTGTGATTCTCAACCTTTTTTAATCCCTGGCACCCATTTTGTTATGGTAATAAGCAATATGTAATTTCTCATTTGAAAAAGGTTCATGTATACTACATTTGAGTAAATAAATGACTGGTTAGAGCGTCTGCCTCACAGTTCTGAGGACCGGGGTTCAATCCCCATCCCCGCCTGTGTGGAGTTTGCATGTTCTCCCCGTGCATGCGTGGCTTTTCTCCGGGCACTCCGGTTTCCTCCCACATCCCAAAAACATGCATTAATTGACGACTCGAAGTTGCCCGTGAAGTGTGAATGTGAGTGCGAATGGTTGGTTGTTTGTTTGTATGTATCGTTCAGGTGTACCTAATCTTGTTCATTATTTATTACAGCCAAAGTGCTACACTAATGGGTGTCCCAAAGTAGTGAGTTGATGAAAACCAAAATCCCCATGTCTCATTACAGCTCATTAAGCCTCCCTCAGATGTGATTTGCTCTGGGGAGGATACTCACCCACATCCAAGCGTGTGTATTTCCCTGAGTCTTCTGACAGAATCTCCCAGTAAGTTTTATCCCTTTCACGTCCAGCCACTCCATTCACGCTCTCCAGAAACAGGCCGTAGTTTGCGTCCTCCTTCATGGTGAACCTGGTGGGTGCAACACACGAGCTACAGTTTGCAGGAGAAACATCTGAGACCTTTACGTCTTACTTGAAATCAGGTTGCATCTCCTGGATTCTCCTCAGAGCCCCCAGCAGCACCCCTCCCTCCACCACATAGGTGAAGTGGGTCTCAGGGGTCATGTTGGACAGGTCATTCACCACGGACAGTCTAATGGGAACAGATGCCTGTCCTGCACAGCAAGTTGCATGGCACGAAGGTGCATCACAGTGACTACAGATATTGTCGAAATGTTCATTTTATTTCAGTTGTTCTAACACTAACCAATGTTTAAAAAAAAAATAAAAAAATACAAATAAATAAAAAAGGGAAATCGTGGCTCGGCATTTGCGAATCACCTATTTGCAGATTTTTACCAGGGAACCAAGCCCCTATTTTTCACAGAATAGGGGCTTGGTTATTCACCTTTTTTTTTTTTTTTTTTTTTTTTTTTTTTTTTTTTTTTTTTAAAACCAAATCCCACTGTTATTTGCAAATTTTTTGGAAAAACAGAATACAATTTTCATGGCATTTATAATGAGTGTCAATTATTCGCAGATTTTTTGCTATTCACATTCAGGCCCGGTCCAAGATTCACACACAGGAAAATATTCAGAAAACCAATTCCTAAATAACATCCATATTAAATACGCTTGAAGTTTTCCATGATGTTCTAAATGAGCAAAATGCATCTTTAGACACACAACGCTGTTATGTGGACACTTCTTGTTATAGCTGCACAATGAGCTCCCATACGTCAGCTGTTTCTAGATCTACTTCGGGTCCTTGTTCTAGTTAAAGTAGTTAAAAAAAGAAGCTAAATACTACATGACAAACCGCTCTCAATATAATTCAGTGCAGTTCACAACCACAGTAATAATCTATCCATTTTCCGTGCCGCTTCTACTCACTAGGGTCACAGGTGTGCTGGTGCCTATCTCGGCTGACTTCGGGCAAGAGGCGGGGTACCCCCTGAACTGGTCGCCAACTAATCGCAGGGCACATAGAGACAAACAACCATTTGCACTCACATTCACACCTCCGGACAATTTCGAGTGTTCAATTAACCTACCATGCATGTTTTTGGAATGTGGGAGGAAACCGGAGTACCAGAGGAAAACCCAGGCAGGCACGGGGAGAACAAACAAACTCCACACAGGCGAGCTCGGATTAGAACCCGCGTCTTCAGAATGTGAGGCAGCTGTGCTAACCAGTCACCCGCCGTGCCACCCCACAGTAATAAACAAAGTAAAATCAGTCCCTCACTAGCAGTGTCAATTAAGACTAAGCCTTTACTGTATATCCTCCTTAACTGATCTTGTGTTGGTTCTTAAGATTGTGATTAATTATCGCAATATAATCACCTCCGAGTGTGAGCGTCCCTTGAATGGAAAGCAGCAGGATGCCCACGGAGAGGAGTGCAATTCTCGTTGATGCCATCCTGTGTGACCCTTCCCTTCCATTTCACTTGTGCTGTATTTATACTGGACCTGGGCCACACCTGTACAGCAAGCACCTTTGGTTACCACATTCCAAAGACATCCTTTGTTGAATGTTAACTCCCCTCTCTAAAAGTGCTTACTTTAAATCTTTATGGCGGCGTGAGTTATTTGCAGTCATTTAAATGATGGATCAGCTACCTTTTGTTAGAGAAAAGGCGTATCGTTGCAAAGGGAAGCGAACAAAGGCTATCTTTTGAGTTTCACAGGGTAAACATGTCATTATGCAATCAGGATGATGCCTTTGAAAAAACTGTAATAGAAGGAAGTTGGATACGGCCTCCGACACCGCTGCTTTTTGCATCAAGCACGCTACACGGTGAAAATAGCGGTTAGCGCGACCGCCTCACAATTCTGAAGTTTGGGGTTTGAAACCTGGCTCAGGCCTTCCTGAGTACAGTTCACGCGTTCTGCTGTGGCGATTCCAAAAACACGCATGTTAGCTTCATTGAAATCGTCCATAGGTGTGAACGTGAATAGTCGTTTGTCTTCATGCGCCCTGCGATTGGCTGGCGACTAGTCCGAGATGAACCCTGCGTCTCACCCAAAGTCAGCTGGGGTGGGCTCCAGCTCACCCGCAGCTCTAATTCCGTTAACAGTATAGAAAATCGATGGAGGGATGTATTCAGTATATTAAAAACATACATGTGTTAAAAATGATGGTTGTTCTGCAGAACTGCTCTTACTGAGCTGTTTCCAATACAGTAGTTACCTTATTTAGCTAAATGATATTACATGGTCAAAATAATTGCAAACCTTCACAGTGACATACTGTAATGCCAATAAAAATGAGCATTAATATATTTGTAATATCAGATATTTTGGGGCTATAGCTCTTGTACTGGATCTCATGAGACTGTGCAAGTGTAAGTAATGTGTCCAGTGTGTGTGTAGTCATATTGTGTTTATTTTGAACTGTGTAAAGTGTATTCTTTAGGACAGTGATTCACAACCACAGTGATTCCAATCTGGTGTTCCACTGGAAATTGTCCAAATAATGTAATCTTTGTTCACTCTCGTGCCAGTTGGGGTAGCACCGCTGTCAGTGTCAGTGAAGACGATTCACAATTTAGGGGCAGATTTTCGCAAGAAACTTGAAATAGACACACATGATTTACTTTAGGGCCATGTAAAATAATGTGGCGACCAGATCAGGCCCTGGGGCCTTAAGTTTGATGCATGAAAAATTGTTCACATGGTGATAAATGTGAAAGGTTATGTTAGACAAGGTAGGTGCGATTGGGCCCAAAAAAAAAAAAGATATTGATGTCCTCGAAAGGGGGGTGTGGGGGGGGGGGGGGGGGGGGGGTGATGTAAGGCATGTTGAGCCCACTTGAACGCGAGTAACCCCGGCTGACGTACCGAAAATAACCCGGCCACTGCAGCATCAGCACCGGGCAGCTGCGCAGGTGCGGCGGTTAAAGAGACAGTGGAGCAAGCAAATCTCCTCCACTGTTCACGCATCTTTGGTTGGAAAAAAAAAGCGTGTAGGATTTGAAATCGTCCTTTAAAGTCGTTGTATTTTCATCAAGTGATGTAAATGTTAGTCTCCACATGAGTGTGCAGTAAATGCACACGTAGGAAACTAAGCAATGTTCTTCATGTTAGGTTTCTGTTCTTGTTTCCATTCGACTTGTTCCCTCTCCGGCAGCAACGCCCCTGCGAGCTCGCAGACCGGCGTGCGCACCCCACACTCACGAGCAAGCTCCCCGACCTACAGAGCGTCCGACCTACTGTTGCGGCACTTTGGTAGCCGGCGGCAGGCTGATCAACCATCGTCATTCTCCATCGACATCAAGCGAGAATTGCGAGGCGGACGGATATGTTGAAAGATAAAGCCAGGTTGTCTCGGTGGGATGCAGCCGTAGTTTGAATGTAATCCCGGGAGTTGCCTGTGCAGAGGATGCGGGATGATGATGACACCATGAGCGGCTGCCGCACCCCGGGAGATCTTTTGACGAGAAGCAGCCGTCCTCTTTTTGCACCCTTCAACGAATTGGATTGTTTTTGCCCTGGACTTTCCATCACAGCGCCGGCCGCAGACACTATTTGTTGGCGCTTCTGATGTGCCGGGATTGAGTCGTTTCTTTTCCTGAAGGGATCTCCTGTGGACTGTCGCGATCCCACCCAGAGAGGGAAAACAGGCGTCTCACTTGCTCGTTTCAACACACAACAATAAGTAAGTGCAGTGCGCGTGTGGGACGCAGCAATGTGGAGGAATGTCAACCTTCCAACTGTCGCGGCCTTAGTGCAAACATTCATCATGAGTGTGTCACAACTAATCCATTTTCCGCTACATAGAGCATTTTCATCACGATCGTTTGCAGCTACGTGAATTCCTTTATCCATGTAGTGGAGCTGAGCTAATAATTACATATGGGGTGGCGTGGTGGCCTAGTGGTTGGCACGTCTGCCTCGCAGTTTTGAGGTTATGGGTTGAATCCGGGCTCTGGGCTTCCTGTGCGGAGTTTGTAAGTCCGACCCAACGCTTGGGTGTGTACCCCGGCTTCTTCCCACATTCCGAAATGTGCTTCTTAGGTTGATTGAAGAGTGTAAATCGAAGTGCGATTGTGAGTGTAAAGGGTTCTGTCTCGATGCAGTACGTGCCCTGCAACAGTCCGGCGTGGACGCCACGCCGCCTCTTGCCCAAAGTCAGCCGCCAGGATAAACAGTTTCAAATCAAGATGGATTGATAATGATTCATAAGCATAATCCTATGTCATCCTTATTTAGTGGACTTTTACGATAGGGTTGCATGTGCTCACGTGTCTTGGCTGTGGGGGGGGGGGGCCACACATGATGTCAAAACAGGCAGGCCTTCATCTGAGTCAGAGGCCATTAAATGCAGCCTGGTAATGGAAACTCACTAATGGCATGGTGATCAATAAGAGCCATGGTCAAGATTCTTCATGGGAGCATATTTTAGTACACTTCACTCAAGACAGGACTGCTCGGAGTGCATTTCTGTACACAAATACACAGGTTTGGTCAATGACACCACACCTTTCTTATTGAGCAAGTATATATTTGTACTTTAAAAGGTGACTAGCTTTTCGCAAAGGCTTGACCCTTACATACACAAACTGTTACATTACGTCCCAACAACTGGCTGTACTTTAGATACGGGTGCTTCTCAGTAAATTGCAGTAGAATATTGTCGGAAAAAAAAATCGATTTATTTCAGTATTTAAATTCCAAAGGTAAAACTCACACAGATTCATTGACGACATGGTAAAGTACCTTTTGAAAGTTCAATTCCTACATTAATTTCGATAGATATCACTGATTGTTTCCTATGTAATATTCCAATTTCTTGAGACTGTGAATTGGAGGGTTTCGTTAGCTGAAAGCTACAATCATCCAAATTACAATCAGGAAATATTTCACAACATTGTGTGTAGTAAATCCACATATTGTACAATATAAGTTTCACTTTTTGAGTTAAACTACTGAAATGACATGACAACTTTATTGGGATGGATGTCCGCTTTCCTCCCACATCCCAAAACCATGCATGCTAGGTTCATTGAAGACTCTAAAATTGCCCGTAGGTGTGACTGTGAATGGTTGTTTGTATATATGTGACCTGCCATTGGCTGGCAAATAGTTCAGGGTGTACCCCGCCTCCTGCCCGATGATAGCTGGGCCTTGTGAGGAGAAGCGGCTCAGAAAATGGATGGATGGATGGATGGATGGAGAATGCAGTACTCATTTTATGTCTGAATGCGTGCCCTCAAAGGGCAAAAATGCTTTGAATGTCATTTTAATAATATGATCTACTGTGTGTGTGTGTACACACACGAGACAGTTTAGCTAACTTATATGATTAATTAATTTGTGCGTATATTCCTTCCACATTAGCTTCACGGGTGAGCTGGAGTCTATGCCAGCTGACTTTGGATGAGAGTCAGGGTGAAACCTGGACTGGTCGCCAGTCAATCGCACCATATGTTTATTAAACAAACATAAAATGACCCTTAGCCTTTAGAAAGACAAATTAGTTAGGGAGAGAATGTTGGCTAAATGTACTGCAAATGATATTGTGTTACAGTAGAATCGGAAAAAAATAGCCTCCTCAGCCTACTACTCAAAAAAAAAAAAAAAAAAAAAGGTTCTTGAACTACATTGAGTGAATTGAGGGGGGCAGCATAAAAAGACTCCTATGATATCTGTGAACAGTATGTTCCTTATCCAAATGATCTATTGGCAGATATTACGGACGGGAAATGTGTATTTAAATTAGCAGGACTGAAACCAGACCCCAGCTCTTAACCCTCACAATCTCCTTGCCTTCAAGCAGCCAGTGAACACAGTTAACAGTCATCGCATCATGCCCGGCACCGTTTTTGACAAGGTGACTCGTTTTGAACTGAATCATATTGAAATCAATTGATTCATGCATTCTATTTTCTAACTGACTGTTAGCGTCAGCACCAAAAGGTATACTTTGTTGTGAGTGTACAGGATAATACTTCTACATCACACCACTGCACATTACAACCGCAATGATAAACATATCGTTAAAGCAATACCTCTATGAGAGTGTCAATCAAAACTAACCCTTCTTATCTTTGTAAGGGCAAGTTGGTTTGAATTGCACCATTCAGACACAAAGCAAATCCATAGTGGTTTACAGAGGCAACCAAACATATCCTACATAAAAGCATGATAAATGGAAAAAGATCAAACAAAATGGTACAATGGCAAAACACAGATGATCAAATTAAAGCCCAAAATGGTGGAACGAGAATATTTTGAATTCTGAAAAAGGAGGCATGAAACAATGAAGTTTTCACGCCAGATTAAAATGTAGCAACATTTTGAGCAAATCTCAGGATTTTTGTTCCACAGCTAAGGAGCATAAAAACGGAATGCTGCTTGACTTTGTTCGGTTCTGCTTCTGGAGGCACTCGATGAGCCTGCACTCGATGACCCGAGGGGTCTGGGAAAAATGAAACGGTCTTGAATATATTTAGATCCTTGACCATTCAAAACCAACAGCAAGATTTTAAAACATATTATTTGAGCCTGTGTGTGACAAGTTTCCTTTTATCAGCAAGAACATGACGTAAAGACAAAGTTCTTTCTTTGACTGTTTGAAGCCTACAGATGTGTAAGTTGTATTGTCTCCGTAACTCTTTCAGCATGGCTGAAAAGACAGACCAGGTCTCCGTCAGCATCCCCATGGAGGAGACCAAACTCCACAGCGGGGCACCTCCGGAGGCCCCCCTGCTCACCCACCTGAAGAAAGTGGAGAATCACATCACTGAGGCTCAGCGATTTTCCCACCTCCCACGTCGCTCCGCTGTGGACCTGGAGTTCAATGAGCTGTCGTACACTATCCGTGAGGGTCCCTGGTGGAGGAGGAGAGGTACAGTGCTCCACTCCTAGCAAAAGTGATGGATATTGATCAATGGTTTCGGTGCACACTTTCATGGAGAAGGCTTTTAAACAATGTCACATTTGGAAGGAAAATATTTTCTTTTTTAATATTTCTTGCTTCGCTGTGTTCACTCACTCTCGCTCTCTCTCTCTCTCTCTCTCTCTCACACACACACACACACACACACAAAGACAGACATGCACAAAGCAATGTGTGCCTTTGCAGTGCTCAGCAAAGTTCAGCCATAGTAAATAATTCACACTCACAGATTGTCACACTGTTTGCATCTCTTTTTCCTGTGTCAGACATGATTGATCTGCTCATGATATATAAACAGCATTGAAACACCACCCATATTAATGATGAAAGGATGTCCAACATGAGGTCACCATGACTTATGGACAGGTCTACCTACTCTGTACTTTATGTTTACCTCTTCTGTAGGTTTAACAAGGCGGGTAGAGTTACTGTACATTCTTGTGCGCTTATGAGGGGCCAGACAGTTTTTGTTTAATTGCAGCGGCTGCAATAATAAGTGTGTTGTCCCATTGAGGGTATTTATTAGGGGGTGGTCTTGAGCAGAACAGACAGGAAGTATTGAGCAGAAGTCAATACTGTTTTTCCTTCGCTCATCAAATCCAGCCTGCGCTCTCTGCATGTGCTTGTGTTTTCTCTCCGGGCTCCTCGGCTCATCATGCGGAGGATGTGCGAACAGGAAGTGTTTCACTTGTTCCTAATTAACCAAAGTCCTTCAGAACTAGACTCACTATGTGTTCTTACCCTCATCATAAGCACAAAGCGATTTATAACCCATCAGCATGATCTAAAACGCCTTCGTTTCCCAACATAATAATGTATATTTGAAGATAATTTGATATCTAAGAAAGCCTTTCCTTCCTTCAAGGAATAAGTTGTAATAAGTAGACTCATGTATCTGTCTATCCTAGTTATCTAAAATCAGGAATGCTTTTCTTGTATCTGAGGTGCTAATTTATTATGAGCAGCTTTTTACATCTCATTCAAAAAGTTTATTTGTCAGCAAGACCATGCAAAAAAACAATCAACTGAGAGAACGGGGGGTGGGGGTGGGGTGCACAGAGAAATAACCAATGAAAGGAATTGGATGTGGGACTTTGATGAACTGCATGTATGTGCCCATCCTGCATAATATTGCGTTTGAAAGTTGGCAAAGTAGACTCAGAAAACTGCTCTGAGAGAGGCCATCAGTACGCTGAAATTATTCAAATGCAAGGGAATGCAGAGTTGAAAGGAGTTTTGACATACAGGAGGTTATATGGCATGACATTTTCTTGTGACTGACTCTCTTTCTTGAGTTAGCCCTCAGATCATTCAAAAGCTCAAAGATTGCATTGCTGAATAGACGATATGTTGATGATTTTTGTTGGCGTTTCAAAAATATTTACATGAGCAGAAAAGTTCTCCCGGCCGCCCCTCATTTTGCCTGCGCTACCCTATGCTGCCGCTGCTTTGTGTGCTGCTTTGCAGGCGCGCTATTTAAAGATGCAAAAATCAGCCACCGCAATTTGTCTCAGGTTTGATACGTCACATTGTGTGTGCTAAATTCATCTATTTGCCTCAATGAACTGCGTGACAATTGAAGGCATTTGGTGGACGGCAGACGCCGTCCCGGTTGTGCCTGTTTCGGAGATCGGCTTGTTTGCGTGCGCAGTCGAGTTTGAGACCATTTTTGCATGCGCAATCCTTTAGTAAATCAGGCCCACGGTGTTTGTTGTAGTGCCTAAAAAGGTTGCAATAAAAGAAAGCATATCACAGTTGAGGTTTATGTAGTCTGTGGTTCTTTCATTCTATCAGTGAAATATTGCAGAAGCCAAATGCTGGCCTGCCATTGGTATACAGGCGCACAAAAGGATGACACGCACAAGCCTTGAGCCTGTGATGTCAGACGCAACGAACAGAAGTGGTTATCCAATGACACTGCTTGTGAGTTATTCCTCCAGATGACTGTGGCAAATGGGGCATACACCGAAAGCGCGATGGATGATGATCATCCTGCTCTGTGGAATACTGCTCTGTTTATTAGTGGGACAGTAGGAGAGCTGAAGCGATGCGCAAGAGAGTCATTTGTCTTTTTAGAGCATAAAACTAATACAACCTGCTTACATGTCAAGGGGTGGACCCCCTATCCTTTGGCCACGCGGGAGGTAAGAGGTGAAACACTCCTTCAGTTGTGAAAGCACATGAAGAGAATCCCTGTCAGTTCCAAAATATTGAGCCTTTTTCACAAGGAGGTGGGACAATGACATCATCGCTTAATATGCGCCCTTAGACAGTGTATTCAAGCACTGAGCACATTTTTCTGGTGGTGTGGTATAGCTGCTTGCTTGATTAATGCTGCATAATTCATGTACTTCCCTATCAATTTACTGAGAAAATATCTGATAATGATAAAGCAATGCCCTTGCCCTGCAGGGAATAGTGGCATGGAATGGGAATGTTATCTGATTGTCTCATGAGTCACGCTGCTCCAGCAAAAGAGAAATCAGGCTTTATTTCACAGCTGTGATATCATAAATCAGTGACGTGTTCCTTGTCTGTGTACCACCATTATCATCGACTTATAGTTTCACTTGAGAGGGGATAAAATATTAGAAACACTACTCAATATGTTGCAGTGCAATTCTGCGACACTGCTACCATAAATACTGTTTTAGGTACAGTATGTCCGATTGTGTGCTAGTATATTTGACTTTAAAATGTTTTTGCGCATGTCAGTAGTGAGACATTGAGCCATATGGCTGAGTGAGACATGGTGATCAAGATGTCCCTGCAGTGTCACACAGATAAAACCATTATTATGCGCAAGCTACAGCAGTAGTCTGAATCATCAGTATGCACCACATAGAAAAGGAGAAATGTTCCCCTCACAACAAGGATCAAATCTTCTTCTTTCTTCTTTTCCTTTGGGCTTGTGAGGGATCGCCACAGCGCGTCGTCCTTTTCCATGTAAGCCTATCTCCTGCATCCTCCTCTCGAACACCAACTGCCATCATGTCTTCCCTCACGACATCCATCAACCTTCTCTTTGGTCTTCCTCTAGCTCTCTTGCCTGGCAGCTCCATCCTCATCATCCTTCTACCAATAGACTCACTATTTCTCCTCTGGACGTGTCCAAACCATTAAAGTCTGCTCTCTCTAACTTTGTCTCCAAAACATTGAACGTTGGCTGTCCCTCTGATGAGCTCATTTTTAATTTTATCCAACCTGGTCACTCCAAGAGCGAACCTCAACATCTTCATTTCCGCCACCTCCAGCTCTGCTTTCTGTTGTCTCTTCAGTGCCACGGTCTCTAATCCGTACATCATGGCTGGCCTCACCACTGTTTTATAAACTTTGCCCTTCATCCCAGCAGAGACTCTTCTGTCACATAACACACCTGACACCTTCCTCCACCCATTCCAACCTGCTTGGACCCGTTTCTTCTCACCATTGCTCTGGACGGTTGACCCCAAGTATTTAAAGTCCTCCACCCTTGCTATCTCTTCTCCCTGTAGCCTCACTCTTCCCCTACCACCCCTCTCATTTATGCACCTATATTCTGTTTTACTTCGGCTAATCTTCATTCCTCTTCTTTCCAGTGCATGGCTCTATCTTTCTAACTGTTCCTCCAGCTGCTCCCTGCTTTCACTGCAGATCACAATGTCATCTGCAAACATCATGGTCCACGGGGATTCCAGTCTAACCTCATCTGTTAGCCTATCCATCACCACTGCAAAAAGGAAGGGGCTCAGGGCTGATCCCTGATGCAGTCCCACGTCCACCTTAAATTCTTCTGTCACACCGACAGCACACCTCACCGCTGTTCTGCTGCCCTCGTACATGTCCTGTATTATTCTAACATACTTCTCTGCCACTCCAGACTTCCGCATGCAGTACCACAGTTCCTCTCTGGGTACTCTGTCATAGGCGTTCTCTAGATCTACATAGACACAATGTAGCTCCTTGTGACCTTCTCTGTACTTTTCCATCAACATCCTCAAGGCAAATAATGCATCTGTGGTACTCTCTCTAGGCATGAAACCATACTGTTGCTCGCAAATACTCACTTCTGTCCTGAGTCTAGCCTCCACTACTCTTTCCCATAACTTCATTGTGTGGCTCATCAACTTTATTCCTCTATAGTTGCCACAGCTCTGCACATCACCTTTGTTCTTAAAAATGGGCACCAGTAGACTTTTCCGCCATTCCTCAGGCATCTTCTCACGCACTAGAATTCTATTGAACCAGCTGGTCCAAAACTCCACAGCCACCTCTCCTAGATGCTTCCATACCTCCACAGGAATGTCATCAGGACCAACTGCCTTTCCATTTTTCATCCTCTTTAATGCCTTTCTAACTTCCCCCTTACTAATCATTGCCAGTTCCTGGTCCACCACACTTGCCTCTTCTACTCTCCCTTCTCTATCATTTTCCTCATTCATCAACTCCTCGAAGTATTCTTTCCATCTAGCTAGCACACTGCTGGCACCAGTCAACATATTTCCATCTCTATCCTTAATCATCCTAACCTGCTGCACATCCTTCCCATCTCTATCCCTCTGTCTGGCCAGCCTGTATAGATCCTTTTCTCCTTCTTTAGTGTCCAACCTGCCATACATGTCATCATATGCCTCTTGTTTGGCCTTTGCCACCTCTACCTTTGCCCTGTGTCGCATCTCACTGTATTCCTTTCGCCTCTCCTCGGTCCTCTCAGTTTCCCACCTCTTCTTAGCTAACCTTTTTCCTTGTATGATTTCCTGTACTGTGAGGTTCCACCACCAAGTCTCCTTCTCTCCTTTCCTGCCAGAAGATACACCAAGTACTCTCCTGCCTGCCTCTCTGATCACCTTGGCTGCAGTGGTCCGGTCTTCTGGAAGCTCTTCCCGTCCACCGAGAGCCTGTCTCACCTCTTCCCGAAAAGCTGCACAACACTCGTCCTGTCTCAGCTTCCACCACATGGTTCTCTTCTCTGCCTTTGTCTTCCTAATCTTCCTCCCCACCACCAGAGTCATCTTACACACCACCATCCTATGCTGTCTAGCCACACTCTCCCCTACCACTACCTTACAGTTGGTAACCTCCTTCAGATGACATCTTCTGCACAAGATGTAATCCATCTGCGTGCTTCTACCTCCGCTCTGGTAGGTCACCCTATGTTCGTGCCTCTTCTGGAAAAAAGTGTTCACTACAGCCATTTGCATCCTTGTTGCAAAGTCTACCACCATCTGTCCCTCCAAGTTCCTTTCCTGGATGCCGTACTTACCCATCACTTCTTCATCACCCCTATTACCTTCACCAACATGTCCATTACAATCTGCACCAATTACGACTCTCTCTCTGTCTGGGATGCTCAGAACTACTTCATCTAGCTCCTTCTAGAATTTCTCTTTCACCTCTAGGTCACATCCTACCTGTGGGGCATAGCCACTAATCACATAACACCCTCAATTTCAAATTTCAGCCTCATCACTCGATCTGATACTCTTTTCACCTCCAAGACATTCTTAGCCAACTCTTCTTTTAAAATAACCACGACTCCATTTCTCTTCCCATCTACACCATGGTAAAATAATTTAAACCCTGCCCCTAAACTTCTAGCCTTACTGCCTTTCCACCTGGTCTCCTGGACACACAATATATCAACCTTTCTCCTAATCATCATGTCAACCAACTCCCGGGATTTTCCTGTCATAGTCCCAACATTCAAAGTCCCCACATTCAGTTCTAGGCTCTGTGTTTTCCTCTTCTCTTTCTGCCGAAGCACCCGCTTTCCACCTCTTCTTCTTCTTTGACTTTGACCCACAGTAGGTGAATTTCCAACGGCGCCCCGCAGGTTGACGGCGCCGGTGGCGGACGTTGTTAACCCGGGCCACGACCGATCCGGTATGGAATTCTTTGGATGAACGCTCATATTTGTTTGGCAAGGTTTTAAGCCGGATGCCCTTCCTGACGCAACCCTCTGCATTTATCCGGGCTTGGGACCGGCCTACAGTTTGCACTGACTTGTGCCCCCCATAGGGCTGCATTACAACAAGGATCAAATAAACATCTATAAATGTACATTCTTGCATAATTTTAGCATTTATGAGTCTCTATTCTGACATTTGAAACTTTTGTGTCATCATGCAAGCTCGACCATCTTCAGTTAGAGGCTACGACATTACGATAGCCATTCAAAAATGCTGCAAGGAACGCAACCTTTGGCTTTTCCTAGTTTGTCAGTGTCTTGTTTGTTTGTTAGCATGAAACATTACTGGTTGGATCATATTATGGTGTGGGAATGCTTCGCTGCCTGTCATAACTATGTGAAAATAGTTATTATCCAAATTTTCATGTTGACAGTTATGAGCATGTTTAATTACGAAGTATCCATTCATATTTGAGTGAATGAAAGTATATTGGGGGTCAATATCTCATTAAAGGCATTGTGCAAAAGTCCCACACCTTACATCATTGCGTTGTTGTTTTAATGAGCTTTTTCCCCCCAAAGTAGTAATTTAGACAAAATGCTAAATAGTAGGGCACATACAGTATGCGACCAGTCCAGGGTGTACATCGCCTCTTGCTTGAAGTCAGGTGAGATAGGCTCAATTTTACCAAGAAGTGTCCTCATAATGATCTGAAAATTGAATCCAACCTTTGATGACCAATTGTCTGATCAACACAATTAATTGGTCATTTTCCTCTTCATCAGGTTACAAAGCCCTCCTCAAGTGTCTCTCCGGAAGATTTAACAGCAGAGAGCTGATTGGTATCATGGGGCCCTCTGGGGCCGGGAAGTCCACCCTAATGAATATTCTGGCGGGGTACAGGTGAGACTATTGTTTATCAACAGTTACATTTGCACTGGTACTCATTGGTTTGGTTCGGATGCAGGGAGACGGGCATGAAGGGCCAAATCCTGGTGAATGGCCGCCCGAGGGATTTGCGGACTTTCCGGAAGATGTCCTGCTACATCATGCAGGACGACATGCTGCTGCCGCACCTTACGACTAGGGAGGCCATGATGGTGAGGTCACCCCTGCTAGTTTGTAGTTTGATGCTTTATGTTCAGTTTGTAACTGCTAAAGAAATAGGATGGATGGTCATTATTGCTGTTTTATCTTTCCATCAGGTCTCTGCCAATCTGAAACTCAATGAGAGCATGCAGGTCAAAAAGGAACTAGTAAGTCTAGTCAACAGATCAGAATTTGGCAAATTGGGTGTTACAGTACATGATACAGGTCCAGACATATGAGCACATTGCTTATTTTTCAGGTGCATGAGATTCTGACAGCTCTAGGGCTTCTGGACTGTGCTCAAACACGTACCAACTTTCTTTCGGGGGGTCAGTGCAAAAGGCTGGCAATTGCCCTTGAGCTGGTCAACAACCCTCCTGTCATGTTCTTTGATGAGCCCACCAGGTAGGACATCGTTATTTCTAGTCTGCATGATCTCCACACAAATCCAGATTTAAGCATGCGCCTTTCGTTTTTATGTCACATTCCAGTGGACTGGACAGCGCGTCGTGCTTCCAGGTGGTTTCTCTCATGAAGTCTCTGGCTCAGGGAGGACGAACAATCATCTGTACCATTCATCAGCCCAGTGCCAAACTCTTTGAGATGTTTGATAAGGTCACCTGAGTGCCTGCATTGCTTTCTTTCTATTAGCTGCTGCTCAGATAAGACTGCGTCATGTTTGAGTCATGTTATCTGACAAAGAGAGCAGTATAGTCCTTGCCCAGGCTTCTTGTTTAATGTTTTTTATTTATTTATTTATTTTATTTTTTTTACATACAGTATACAGTACACTTACCGGTGGCCATGACAATAGCCATACACTAATGACAGCTGATATAACAGCTGCATTGTAAATTCTGCCTTTATAAAAAGATTATAATGATCAGTTTTAAATAAAACCCATTGTATTAATATAATAATGGAATTGTGGGGATAGTTTACTGTAGTGTAAATGCAGCCCTATGGGGGGCACAAGCCAGTGCAAACTGTAGGCCGGTCCCAAGCCCGGATAAATGAAGAGGGTTGCGTCAGGGAGGGCAATCCGGCTTACAACTTTGCCAAACAAATATGAGCGTTCATCCAAAGAATTCCATACCGGATCGGTCATGGCCCGGGCTAACAACGTCCGCCACCGGCGGCGTCAACCTGCGGGGCGCCGTTGGAAATCCAGCTACTGTGGGTCGAAGTCAAAGAAGAAGAAGAGGTGGAAAGCGGGTTCTTCGGCAGAAAGAGAAGAGGACAGCATAGAGCCTAGAACTGAATGTGGGGACTTTGAAAGTTGGGACTATGACAGGAAAATCTCTCGAGTTGATTGACATGATGATTAGGAGAAAGGTTGATATATTGTGTGTCCAGGAGACCAGGTGGAAAGCCATTAAGGATAGAAGTTTAGGGGCAGGGTTTAAATTATTCTACCATGGTGTAGATGGGAAGAGAAATGGAGTCGGGGTTAATTTAAAAAGAAGAGTTGGCTAAGAATGTCTTGGAGGTGAAAAGGGTATCAGATCAAGTGATGTGGCTGAAAATTGAAATTGAGGGTGTTGTGTGTAATGTGATTAGTGGCTTTGCCCCACAGGTAGGATGTGACCTCCTGGAAGGAGCTAGACGAAGTAGTTCTGAGCATCCCAGACAGAGAGAGAGTCGTGATTGGTGCAGATTTTAATGGACATGTTGGTGAAGGAAACAGGGGTGATGAAGAAGTGATGGGTAAGTACGGCATCCAAGAAAGTAACTTGCAGGGACAGATGGTGGTAGACTTTGCAAAAAGGATGCAAATGGCTGTAGTGAAGACTTTTTTTCAGAAGAGGCACGAACATAGGGTGACCTACAAGAGCAGAGGTAGAAGCACGTGGATTAGGTGGATTAGATCTTGTGCAGAAGATGTAATCTGAAGGAGGTTACCGACTATAAAGTAGTGGTAGGGGAGAGTGTGGCTAGACAGCATAGGATGGTGGTGTGTAAGATAACTCTGGTGGTGGGGAGGAAGATGAGGAAGACAAAGGCAGAGCAGAGAACCATGTGGTGGAAGCTGAGACAGGACGAGTGTTGTGCAGCTTTTCGGGAAGAGGTGAGACAGGCTCCCGATGGACGGGAGGAGCTTCCAGAAGACTGGACCACTGCAGCCAAGGTGATCAGAGAGGCAGGCAGGAGTGTACTTGGTGTATCTTCTGGCAGGAAAGGAGAGAAGGAGACTTGGTGGTGGAACCTCACAGTACAGGAAATCATACAAGGAAAAATGTTAGCTAAAAAGAAGTGGGACACCGAGAGGACCGAGGAGAGGCGAAAGGAATACATTGAGATGCGACATAGGGCAAAGGTAGAGGTGGCAAAGGCCAAACAAGAGGCACTAAAGAAGGAGAAAATGATCTATACAGGTTGGCCAGACAGAGGGATAGAGATGGGAAGGATGTGTACCAGGTTGGAGTGATTAAGGATAGAGATGGAAATATGTTGACTGGCGCAAGTAGTGTGCTAGATAGATGGAAAGAATACTTCGAGGAGTTGATGAATGAGGAAAATGAGAGAGAAGGGAGAGTAGAAGAGGCAAGTGTGGTGGACCAGGAAGTGGCAATGATTAGTCAGGGGGAAGTTAGAAAGGCATTAAAGAGGACGGTAAATGGAAACACAGTGGGTCCTGATGACATTCCTGTGGAGGTATGGAAGCATCTAGGAAAGGTGGCTGTGGAGTTTTTGACCACCTTGTTCAATAGAATTCTAGCGAGTGAGAAGATGCCTGAGGAATGGAGGAAATGTGTGCTGGTGCCCATTTTTCTGAACAAGTGTGATGTGCAGAGCTGTGTCAAGCTCCTTGACGAGGGCAGCAGAACAGTGGTGAGGTGTGCTGTAGGTGTGACAGACGAATTTAAGGTGGAGGTGGGACTGCATCAGGGATCAGCCCTGAGCCCCTTCCTGTTTGCAGTGGTGATGGACAGGTTGACAGATGAGGTTAGACTGGAATCCCCGTGGACCACGATGTTTTCAGATGACATTGTGATCTGCAGTGAAAGCAGGGAGCAGTTGGAGGAACAGTTAGAAAGATGGAGGCATGCACTGGAAAGCAGAGGAATGAAGCTTAGCCGAAGTAAGACAGAATATATGTGCACGAATGAGAGGGGTGGAGGGGGAAGAGTGAGGCTACAGGGAGAAGAGATAGCAAGGGTGGAGGACTTTAAATACTTGGGGTCAACCGTCCAGAGCAATGGTGAGTGTGGTCAGGAAGTGAAGAAACGGGTCCAAGCAGGTTGGAACGGGTGGAGGAAGGTGTCAGGTGTGTTATGTGACAGAAGAGTCTCTGCTAGGATGAAGGGCAAAGTTTATAAAACAGTGGTGAGGCCAGCCATGATGTACGGATTAGAGACAGTGGCAATGAAGAGACAACAGGAAGCAGAGCTGGAGGTGGCAGAAATAAAGATGTTGAGATTCTTTCAAGGATTGACCAGGTTGGATAAAATTAGAAATGAGCTCATCAGAGGGACAGCCAAGGTTCGATGTTTTGGAGACAAAGTTAGAGAGAGCAGACTTCGATGGTTTGGACACGTCAAGAGGAGAAAGAGTGAGTCTATTGGTAGAAGGATGATGAGGATGGAGCTGCCAGGCAAGAGAGCTAGAGGAAGACCAAAGAGAAGGTTGATGGATGTCGTGAGGGAAGACATGATGGCAGTTGGTGTTCGAGAGGAGGATGCAGGAGATAGGCTTACACGGAAAAGGATGATGCGCTGTGGCGACCCCTAAATGGAGAAGCCCAAAGGAAAAGAAGGAGTTTACTGTAGTGTAAAAATGCACCATATTTTAATTTGAAAGCTGTTCCTAATATTTTGCAGCTCTGTTACAGCTAACTAAAGTAACGAAAAATTAATACAACTCTGAGATTGTCAGTCATCTGAGCATGAGTCCATCCACCAAATAAATTACGCAAGGTGAAGCTTATGTTTTGATCACCATTTGTTGGTTGACTGGAACGTTATTTAGTGATTATGCAAGAACAACCTGACTGATTTCTGAAAAACTTTGTAGAGGCCTTGCACAATGGTCCAACAAAAAATCCATAAAATCTTGTCCAGATAAATCATTAATCATTATTCAGTAGTCCATTTTTCACTTTTTTTTTCCATTGGAGTTACTTTCATATGACTGCACAATGGTCCAACAAAAAATCCATAAAATCTTGTCCAGATAAATCATTAATCATTATTCAGTAGTCCATTTTTCACTTTTTTTTCCCCATTGGAGTTACTTTCGTATGACTAATACAGTCCAGTCCAAAATCAAAATGACACTGTGCAATCTTCTGTCCATTTTTGTTGCTTTATGACATCCCTGACCCAAAGGCACTCAGTATTGCACATACTTTTGCCAAGGTAGAAAGGTTACGGTCTGCATATCGACATAGAGGACAGCTAACAAAGAGGAGTTTAAAACAAATATTTAAATTCACATTGTTACCTGTATAAAAGTGTAAGCATAATTGTATTCCAGTGTGCACCAAAATGTAATGGGTTTTTGTGATGTACAATACGGGTGCCACCTATCAACAATGTTTAATGGAAATCAGCGGTGTCGTGTTTGCTTGATTCTTCTAACTAACTAAAACACACAAACCGAACGGGGGGAAATAATACTCCTGACCTCGTGGTTCTTTGCTTGCAAAAGTAAAAATGGCGCTCCCCTTTTTTTTTAACAGTTGTGCTCTGCTGGATCTGCTGTGATTCTACTTATCAAAAGTGATAAGTATTGGAATGAATGCCTATGTGTAATTCAGTTACCTAAGTCTAAGAACCAGTGCTATATCTCTTCCTCCAGTTGTACATCCTCAGTCAAGGTCAATGCATCTACAAGGGCACAGTCCCTTACCTCATTCCATATCTGAAGAACCTGGGCCTCCACTGCCCAACATATCACAATCCTGCTGATTTCAGTGAGTCACAATTCTCCTCGTTTACAACTTGACGCGAGAGCATCTTTCAAGATTTCTAAAACGTGCTGGTCTTCTTTCAATCCAGTCATCGAGGTGGCATCAGGAGAGTATGGAGACTTGAACCCGGTGCTGTTTGAGGCAGTCCAGGGTGGACTGTGCTCCGAGGAGGGCAAGAAGAACTCAAGAGACCAGAGTGACTCTTCCTGTCCCTCTCAGTGCCACAGTGTGAGGGATTCTTCCCGTGTCATTTACAGCACACAATGGAATCTATCAGAACAGTACATGCACTACGAACACAGAACAAAGGATAAATCATTTTGTTTTGCATTTGTTTACTTCCAAGAACAGTAAGACAGGAAAGTGCATTTTAATCAGATTTGATTTAGGAGCATCCATTAATCAGTGAGAGGTGGCACGGTGAACGACTGGTTAGCACGTCTGCCTCACAGTTCTGACGACCCGGGTTCAAATCCGGCCTCGCCTGCGTGGAGTTTGCATGTTCTCCCCGTGCCTGCGTGGGTTTTTCTCCGGGTACTCCGGTTTCCTCCCACATCCCAAAAACATGCATGGTAGGTTAGTTGAGGACTCTTAATTGCCCGTAGGTGTGAATGTGAGTGCGAATGGTTGTTTGCTTATATGTGCCCTGCGATTGGCTGGCGACCAGTTCAGGGTGTACCCCGCCTCTCGCCAGAAGATAGCTGGGATGGGCTCCAGCACGCCCGCGGCCCTAGTGACAATAAGCGGTACGGAAAAGGAATGAATGAATTAAGCAATGAAGTTGACCAATTTCCATAAAATATCCACTATGAGCTCCGAAATGCCTCTCTTGGTATGTGCACTATGACAAATGCGTGTTTTAACACATTAGCCAATGCTGGTGAGTGATGACTCCATATAAAAGTATTGTTTTCTTGATAATTGTCTGGTAACTGTCTCTAAATGCTTCTTGGCGTATCGCCATGTATTGAGTTTGAAAGATGGTTTATTTGCCAACTGTAGACAAAGTCTTTGTCTTTGTACATTCCTGATGTTTGTACGTTTATATCCAATATGGCTTCTCTTTCTCTTCACAGGACACGGGGACCCTTGAGAAACATAGCTTTGCCACCAGTACTTTCACACAGTTCTGCATCCTCTTCAAAAGAACCTTCATTACAATATGCAGAGACACGGTAAAATGTTTCTAACAACATATTCTACAGTATGTCGAATTCACTGATGTTACAGTAAAATAAGACTAACGCCAACTTGCGCTTTATCATTGTAACACACTAACTCAATAGGCAATAGGACAGATAAACTTGACAGTAGAGCAAAATTACATACATAGTGTATACAGTGTATGTGGACTGACATGCATGCTGTATATCATGATGCTTTGTGGAGAGGTGGTGCATGGTGCAAGCAAGAAGCAGTTAAATACAGTGAGTATCTGGATGAAGGTTCGGATACATAAGTTCCAATGGCATCAATGTAACTGTCCAACCCCAGAATCATAATGGCATGCCTATCCGTTTTCATCCCAAAACACTGAATCCAGTGGTAGTACTGTATAATATGTACTTTCAAGTTGGAAAGATGTGTTGAGTATTTGATGTTAAGGTTCAACTAAAAGCACTTGTCATGGTGTCATAGGTGCTAACCCACCTCAGAGTGATGTCCCATCTGTGTATTGGAGTGCTGATCGGTCTACTTTATCTCAAAATTGGAAATGACGCCAGTAAAGTCTTCAACAACACGGGTTTCCTCTTCTTCTCTATGCTCTTTCTCATGTTTGCTGCCCTGATGCCCACAATTCTAACCTGTAAGACATCTCGCTGTGGCCTGGAAATACTAACTTGCCGCGTTATTCCAGTTGGAGTGGAAAGTCACATTTTTTTCCCCCCACAGTTCCTCTGGAAATGTCTGTGTTTGTAAGGGAACACCTCAACTACTGGTACAGCTTAAAGGCCTACTATTTGGCAAAAACAATGGCGGACATACCATTTCAGGTAATGTTTCATATATTTGGCGCTTAGTGGTTTGGACATTCCGGAAATAGATATCAAGCTAATAGTTATAAAATGGCTTCCATAGAAACTTCTAATTGATCTTTTAGTAACAGTGTCAGATCCCAGAAGACATGAGCTGGCACCTCGATTTTGCACTGATGGCGAATGCCAAAAGAATAACGATGCATATTATCCTTCACAGGTGATTTGTCCAATCATGTACTGCAGTATTGTGTATTGGATGACAGAACAGCCTCCAGAGGCTGGTCGCTACCTGCTATTCATGGCCTTGTCCACATCCACAGCCCTGGTAGCCCAGTCTCTGGGACTCCTTATTGGCGCTGCATCCACATCTCTGCAAGTAAGACCCTGCTGTATGTCTTGCAGTAGGTACAGTATCTCCCTACGAGGTGAACTTTTTTTTAGCAAATGATATGTATTGCTTTTCCACAGGTAGCGACATTTGTGGGTCCAGTCACAGCCATACCTGTGCTACTATTCTCTGGCTTCTTCGTAAATTTTGACACCATTCCTAAATACTTGCAGTGGAGCTCCTATGTATCTTATGTCAGGTGTGGTCTGACTTTTGCACAATTTATTATGGCTAATTATTGAGAGATAAAGACACCTATACTCATTATGTTTTGCCGCTTCCAGGTACGGCTTCGAGGGAGTGATACTCTCCATCTACGGGATGAATCGCACTGAGCTTGAATGTCCGGGTCTGGTGTGTAAATTTCAAAAGCCGGAGGAGGTTCTGCAGCTGCTGGATGTGGAGGATGCAAAGCTCTATGTAGACTTCATGGTGTTGGGCGTTTTCTTCCTCATTCTCAGACTGGCCACTTACTTTGTCCTGCGGTACAAAGTCAAGTCTGAGCGTTGAGGAGATAAACTCAGTATCAAGTTCAGATATCAGTTCAACATTATCCATGAAACTGCTTGTTATTCATGAACGTTTCCTGTACCTCTTCCTTTCATAAATTGTCCTTCAGCTTGGATTTCGTCCACAGTCATCATCACAGTCCAGAAAGATTGTTCATCCGCACCATACATATGAACCCAGATGAAAGACACGGAAAGCATGTTTATTTAAACTCAAGACTTGGGATGTGTACTTGTTTCTGAGAAAAGTGGGACATAAAGTACTTCTTGCTTCTCAATGTCGAGATAGTAATCCTGGATTCACAGGAAATCCCATGATTGGTGTTTGATTGAAACACAGATGCCCGTCTTTCATGAAGAATACATTCCTGTTGTCACCAGGGAAAGTGGAAACTTCAAGTGCCAGACCTTTTATGAGCTTCTCACTTTCCTTAAATCCGGTGTCTCCTTTTTGGGGATACAATCCTAACCTACCAACTGCCAATGGATGACTTCTCCCTCCCCTTGATGGATCATTTTCAGAAGCCCTATGGCACATCATGAACATGACATGACACATCGGATGAGGATGAAGGATTTGTGAAGATGTCATCCGTGAGTCTTCTCATTTGCTGCCAGGACAATAACTCCTTGTTTGTACTGAGAGGCATCCAAAAAGCATGGAGATAACCTTGGAGAAAAACAGGCATGACTGTTTCTTTCAGCCGGATGCAGAGGGCCATCCTAAATGTACTGCCTGCACTTAGGAGAAGTGCAATAGCTTTGGTCAGGAAAAAAATAGATGCTCGTCTCATCGCTGTTACTCTTCTGAAGCAATCCGTCCAAGGACATACTTGTATGATTCTTTTGCCTCCCACTCCTCCATGAGATATGAGGGAATTATCTTTTCTTCTCTGCATCACTTGGCATTGCCCATGTCTGACTGATGTGCGTTTTCCAAAACAATGCTCGATACTTGAAATGCTGGCTGTGCTGATTGTGTGCCTCTGAGCTAGAATGATACAAGCTTTGTCTGCTTCAATGCTGGATGTTTGCGCACACAATTTACAGTATATTACCATACATGTTTGTCTGTCTGTCTCTTTCTCTTTCACACACACACACGCGTACACACACACACACACACACACACACACGCATCCTTCTTTCAGGGCAATGCAACTATTTTCCAGTAGACTTGCTATGAAATATTTCTTACTCAATCTATGCTACTTAGTAATCCTTATTATAATGTATAAAGTAATGTAGGTATATAATCAACGATTGTACAGTGGATATGTTATGCTGTGAAAAAATACAAGTACAATGCACTTTTCAGTATATGTTTTAGCATCTTATTTATTTGTATTATATATATATATAGATATTTTTTTTTTTTATAGCTTAAAGTTTGATGAGTGCGACATGTTTCCTGCTCCCTATAGGACCTGAAATTTCATGGTCTAATAATGACCTCATCTAAATGTAATCATCTTACCATGTTCATGGGAATTGCATCACCTTTAAAAAGAAAAAACCCAGATGGATTGCTGCTGTGAATGGGAAATGAAGTAAAAAATGACAATGTAGATGTCTGTGAGATGCAATCGATGAGAGAAGGATATGTAATAATAATAATAATAACAATTACAGTATTATTATGATATAATCTTAAATCTAATAACAATAATACATTTTATTTTTAAAATGTGTTAAGGGTAAAGGTGGTTCTGACTGTTTTGTACATGGCGTTTCATTTCACAGGTATAATAGAATTGTAACTCCCTTTCTGGAACTTGGGTAAAATAACTGTAGCAGGCAGCCTGATTTTGTTATTGATAGCAATAGAAAATATTGTGACGTTTGATTGTCAAACATGCCACCTCACAATCATCACTTGTATGCTTTAAAATACACACTTTATTTAAGAACATTAATTTATTGCCAAGGGCATGGTGTGCAATAGTATTTCTAATATAACTCTAAATGACATGTCTCATTAAGGAAAATATTTCTTTTTATTAGTTGTGACTGCTCAGTAAAATGCATTTTAATGTGCATGTTAATGGATGCTTTACAGGAGGGAAAGCAAAAATAATATAATTCAAATATAATGTCGATGGCTACTTTAAATTATGTTAATGCAACAGGGAAGGTATTGCCTTTAATGCCAGATCCTGTCCAGATAATTGCCTCTCAAGTGTAGGAAATTGTGGGTGAACAGGAAATATTGCAGTCATTTTACTGCCAACACAACAGATAAGAGTTTTCACCATCCTTAAATTAGATCAAACCCCATAGCTGGTTGCTAACTCTGCAAGATGTATTTAAACACACAGTCACACACACACACAGTCTGCAGGGGGGGGGGGGGGGGGGAAGGCAAATCAACACAGGAACAAAGCACTGATGTTGAAGTCATTAACCAGTGCTAACCAGTCATTAACCATTTAACCAGAGAGTCTTTGCCTCTGCAGGTCTGAACAATAGCAAAAATGAAAAAGAATAATTAAACATTCATAAGGATGCTCTTTCAAAGGGATTATACTGTCCCATTCGTTTTCTAGCCAGATAAAATGCTCTAAATGGGCTTTCACTGACACATTTTTATGATCCTTAAAATCCAAGCTGTTCTCACAATCACTGGTCTGTCAAAATCCAATTTTACATTCTCCTAAAATTGTGTTATTCTGTAGCCTACTGGGTGACCCTGCAGAGTACTTATTTAATTCCACTAATTGAATCATATCATGTATCATATCAGCAGTATTAAGGGACTATGAAAGTTTGAGGGATGCAGCATATACTGTAAATGCATGTTCAAGTCAGAAAATATGTCTTTTCACATACTTTGAAGTGTCATGTTACGATTGCCCCTGACAACATTGAAAAGTCACCAGACTTTCTGTCATGTGTGATTTATTTGTATACAGGTTATCATACATACAAATTTGTGAGGACCGATTTTTGTCTGATATGATTTGTGTCTCATTTAACGTTGATTTTCATTTTCATTTGAAAACGTAGTTCTGTATACTAAAATCTGTTCCAATGCTTATAATAAAGCTCATTTATAACCTTTGCCATTGCTTGTAAATCGTGACTTGTTTCACTTAACACAGTTACATGCAGTATAGACAGCACAATGAGCTAGTGGTTCATGCCTCTGCCTCATAGCTGATATTTGGGGTTTAAATCTCAGCTCCAGCCTTCCTGTGTGGAGTTTGCATGTGCTTGTGAGGGTTTTCTCGAGGTAGTTGTTATGAGTCATTTTTGGTTCTTTTATTTTGACATCGTTGCTGTTCTGTTTCCTGTGTTGCCTCTGGCGTTTTGTTTCAGGACTGGGCTTGGTCAGGTGTGCTGAGCTCCTCACGTAGCTCTCCCCCATTACTCATCACCCTCTGCATTTAACCTCCGGTCTGACTTCCACTCCTCACCAGAACGTCCTCGTTCCTTGCATGGTATTGGTCTGTTTTGCCTTCTCTTCCCAGTTGTTTGAATTGCCAAGCTTCAAGTTTTATCACCTCCCTTGGTTGAATTTATGGTCTGCCTCCTAGTGTTCACTAGTGATTTTCAGCTCATTACCTTGTTGGAGTTTTGAGAGTTTTTGCCTTGTTTTTTTCTCAGCAACGTTTGCTTGGACTGATTGCTTCTTGTTTTTCTTTTTCAGTCCGGCCATGAAGAGAGCTCAGTAGCTGCCATGCCAAATCCTCAGTTATTTTAATACTTTGTTTAATTAAAGATTAATTTACTATTTTGGTGTCAGTGTCAGCTTTTGGTGAGGCCAGCCATGATGTACGGATTAGAGACAGTGGCACTGAAGAGACAACAGGAAGCAGAGCTGGAGGTGGCGGAAATGGAGATGTTGAGGTTTGCTCTCGGAGTGACCGGGTTGGATAAAATTAGAAATGAGCTCATCAGAGGGACAGCCAAGGTTCGATGTTTTGGAGACAAAGTTAGAGAGAGCAGACTTCGATGGTTTGGACACGTCCAGAGGAGAGATAGTGAGTATTGGTAGAAGGATGATGAGGATGGAGCTGCCAGGCAAGAGAGCTAGAGGAAGACCAAAGAGAAGGTTGATGGATGTCGTGAGGGAAGACATGATGGCAGTTGGTGTTGGAGAGGAGGATGCAGGAGATAGGCTTACATGGAAAAGGATGACGCGCTGTGGCGACCCCTAAAGGGACAAGCCCAAAGGAAAAGAAGGAGGTGTTGTCCTGTGAGATTTTTTTTCTGGTGTAAAATATGTACCTTGGCTCAATAAAGGTTGGGAAACACTGCAATGGACTGTTGCCCACAGACTATCATCTCTCCAACATACATTGCATCATTTCCATCTGATTCTCCATGCTTGTGAATATTCTCATTCCTTCAGGTCACTTTTTTCTCACGCAGAACACTGAATCGATTCCAACTGGACTGTTCTGATTGTCAGGCTATATGATTGAATCTCCTCGAAAGGGATAAAAGGACTGCAATGTATGTGGGGTGGTAAGCCCCATCCTCTGTTCTCTGTAGAGATGTGTTGGAGTAGAAGGGTTGCGGTATGCCTCTGAACTAGAGGATAAATACTTCGGTTTCCACACCAACACTCATGATAGATCTGTCCTGTCTAGCTTTATGTGCATGAACTGATGGTTCATGATCTCGAAGGAGAGGCGAAACGTCTTAAACAAACAAACACCTCTACAATCATTGCTACAACGCAATGAAATATTGTACCTTAAACGTCGTTTTGCATCCCCAAAAATTACATTTCATCCAATCCAAAGCCCAAAGTCTTGACAGAGACGAGCTATTGCTGCCCCCAAATTAGCTAAGGAAGGTAAACTCGGTTCAAAAGTAACAAAATTAATTTGTAGTTGTAGCAAAACTAACTTGTAGTTGTAAGTAAATACTCTCTAGAATTATGTAATTCTTTGGTATTTTAAAATGGTTTAAAAAATTAAATATAGAAAATGAATCCAATACATTTCATCCTGAGAGTATATATTTTTTACACTTCAAAGAAGGGGGTTGTGTAAATGACATGTTTAAGCATTCCAGCCAATATATTTTGGTTACGTCACCTTACGCCTTGGCTGCATCCGCATGTCATTTCCTAGTTCGTTTACCGACTTCCGCTCAGCGCTTATGCTGTCAGAGTATTTCTTGATTGGTTTATTTACCTTTGACGTAGACCGGCATTTTCCCACAACACCCCACTCCAGCTCGCAACGATGACGAAAATGGCGGACAGCGGATCATCGGTGGGTATCCTAGCGATGTATGTTATTATTCAGTCATTGCCCAGTCCCGACGTGTAACGTGAACTCATTATTTTCGACAGGTCGAAATTGTCGAGGGCTGTCGCCTTCCCGTTCTTCGTAAGAACCAGGAACACGAAGACGAGTGGCGTAAGCATTGTTTGCTTGTTTTTCCAAATGCTAAACGAGCTAATGCTAACTAGCGAACCTCAGTTGTTTTTTAGACAGCCCGGCTTGTTGTTACAGTCTCTTAATAACGCTTCTGGCCAAATCTAACCGGCATTCGACTTTAAAAAAAAAAAAGGGTCATGACAAGGCAGAATTGACTTTGCCTATAAATGTATTAATTAAACAAAATATATCGTTTGGTCTGGCTGTGTTATTTGTGGTCATATTTACTCTTGATTTAGTTAGAGGACATTACTCACATCTCGAGCATCGGCTACACATCTCATTCAGTGTCAGCATCACTGTACAGTTGACACTTGCATCATCCAGTTTAAATTTTAACACAATACCCTACTCTCCTGGTTTCCAGTAATAAAGAGGGCAGATTCCGTTATATATGATTTTGTTCATATTTTCTCTAACTCTATCAATCTTTACCGGTGTCTAACTGCAGTTATTGTGGACTACCAATGCACGTTTCCCCTACCAAGTTTACATATCAATGAGTTTTATCTATAAAGCGCCAATTCAAAACAGAAGTTAACTCAAACCAGTTTACACATTCAGCAGGTCAACAACCACACTCCTCATTCATTATGTGTATGTACAGTTAGAAACAGATGTTTACATAGACTGTATAAAAAAGACACTTTTTCATCACTGTCTGACATGAAATCAAACTAAACGTGTCCTGTTTTAGATCAATTAGGATTACCCACATTATTTCTATTTGCTAAATGTCAGAATGATGAAATTAGGATTTTTTTTTAAGGCAAGTTTTCATTACTTTCTTTACTATGGCTTTAAACAATTTGTGAAAACCCAGGTAATGATGTCGTGCCTTTGACAGCTTCTCACTAATCTTTGCTTGAATTAGAGACACACCTGTGGATGTATTGGCACATCTGAAACCCATTGCTTCTTTGTGTAAAATCAGCCAAGATATCAGGATAAGAATTGTGGAGTTGCACAAGTCGGGTTCATCCTTGGGTGCAATTTCAGATGCCTGAAGGTGTCACGTTCATCTGTTCAAACAATTATACGCAAGTATAAACACCATGGGAATGTCCAGCCATCATACCGCTCATGAAGGATTGCAGGGTTCTTTCCTCAGAGATGAGCATACCTTTGTCCAAAAATGTGCATATCAACCCAAGAACAAAAGCAAAAGACGTTGTGTAGATGTTGGCTGAAGCCGGTAAGAGTTTGTCATTATCCACAGTGAAACGAGTACTATACCGACATGGGCTTAAAGGCTTTTCTGCCAGGAAGAAGCTATTACTCCAAAAGAAACATTAAAAAAGACTACAAATGACCTTAAGACTACAAATGACCTTAATTTTGGAGGCATGAACTCTGCTCTGACGAAATTAAACTGTTTGGCCACTATGAGCATCTGTGTGTTTTATTTAAACTTCTTCTTTCTTGTTGTCTAGCATTGGCTGAGATTTTAAGTGTGAAGGAAGTGTCTGGGAGAAAGCTCTACTATGTTCACTACATTGACTGTGAGTATCTTTTGTGTCACATCTTTTTTATTGTCTTAAACCACTGAGTTGGCTAAATTTTGTCAAATATTTCTTCACAGTCAACAAACGTCTGGATGAGTGGGTCACAGCAGACAGGCTGGACATGAAGAAACTCCAGTTCCCGAAAAAGGAAGCAAAAACTCCAACTAAGAATGGTCTTCCAGGCTCCCGCCCCAGTTCACCTGAACGAGAATTGGTGAGTGGATTTATTTTCATGAATGGAACTTTAAATGTTTATTTAAAAAAAACGAAAAAACTTTAATATTTCCAATCAATATGCTGAACTATGCATTCCCTGCTTAAATTAAGGCCATTCACATTTAAAGGGAATTCCGTGATGGGCCAGCTGCTTTTCTGTTATGTACAGACCATTTTAAACGTGTAACATACTTCAGTGCCATTTGAATCCTGTTTGGAAGGTCACCATTTGTTATTTTATATAATCATATTATTTATGTATATTATTAAGCTCACAATTTATTTTTATTTTGGTGACAAACAACAATGCAAATTTTATATTTTTATTTTTAAACATACTTAATTTAATAACTGTTTCGTTTTAATGTTCTGAACTCCTGTTTCAGTGCTAGTGTTGCAATAAGTTGAGGAGAGTTTTGCCACAGCAGAGCTCTCAAGGTTTTAGAACAATGAGACCAATTTCTTAATTTTTGAATGAACACATTGGCGTTTGACATGAAACGATGCAGATGAGACAACTTTACAACTTGCATTTACAGGTATTTACATCCTGATCTGATACACAACTTGAAAATCCAAAGCTTTATATGACACCACTTTTTTTGCAAATTGACACCACTATTTTTGCAA
This sequence comes from Phyllopteryx taeniolatus, assembly GCF_024500385.1. NCBI lineage: Eukaryota > Metazoa > Chordata > Actinopteri > Syngnathiformes > Syngnathidae > Phyllopteryx > Phyllopteryx taeniolatus. Next base: position 2,065,294 of record NC_084518.1, on the reverse strand, counting down.
ATGTATTGGAACAGACCAACTTAAATAGATTAAATTAGACTTAGTATATTTTGTTGAAAATCTTTTGCTTGCATTATAACTGCATCAAGCCGTTTGATGCATTGACATAGCCCAACTTATGCATTCTTCTTTTGTAATGCCAGGGTCTCACTGCAGCCTCATTCACTTTTGTTTTTGGTTTTGGTGGACAACTCCCCCATTTCCCTTTTTAGAAGATAAAATGCATGCTCTGTAGGATTTAAGTCTGGAGATTGACTTAACCATTCGCAAACCTTCCACCTCTCGTCCCTGATGAACAGTGCTCATTATCTTGCTGCATAATGGAGGCTCTCCCGATCAGTTTGGTTGCTTTCTTTAAAATGGCAGACAAGACGTCTCTCTTGACTTCAGTGAATTTTCCCGCTGCCATAATTTGTTACATCATCAAAGGAGATTAGTTGACCGTCTATTAGTTAGTACACCAGTGGTTTCTTACTTCTTCAGGACATTCCAAATGGCTTTACTGGCTATGGCCAATGTTTGTACAGTCGCTGTGATTGATTTTCCATCTTCTCTAAGCTTCCTCTTGTTTTCATGGTGGTTACGCCTCTGTTTGTAAATGTTGCCTGCATAGGAAAAACCTAAACCTTAAACTGAGCATAGACATTCAGCACTATCTATTGTTTTACTAATCTATTTAATGGGACATACCTGTGCAACAAAACAGTCATTCCTGAAAGTCATAAGTTCCAATACTTTTGTTCACATGAATGTTATGTGGTGGAATATTAGTTAAAACAAAATACGCTATCTTATAAGTTGCATATCAGATGCAGATGTAAAATTGGATCATCTTTTTATATCAAACTCAAAACTTTTCAATCTACAGCAAAAAGAGTGCAACTGGTGTTTGCTGCCTCACTTAGGTCAAATCGAGTTTATAATCAATAATCAGTTTTACAAAATTGACAGAATATATATTTTTTTCCAATCAATTCATCAATTGGTATTGCCTTCTTTAAAACTGACTCAGGGAGATGTTGGTAGGCGTTAAGTAAAAGTATATCCTTGTAACGTTAAGACTAGAGCTGTCGATCGATTTAAGTTTTAAAAATCAGATTAATCACGATTAATCAGAGGCGCCAACTATACTACACATAATACCATAATTTGCTTCCAGATGGTATTTTAAACTTTTGCTTCGATGAAAGGTTAGTTCAGCGCTGCACTACATGCAAATTACCTTTTTTTTTTTTTTTTTTTTTCCCGAAAGTCCCATCAGGTACCGCTTATCCTCACTGGGGTCGCGGGCGTGCTGGCGGCTATCTTAGCTGACTCTGGGTGACATGCAGACAAACAATCATACACACTCACTTGCACACCTATGGACAATTTAGAGTCACCAGTCAACCTACCATGCATGTTTTTGGAATGTGGGAGGAAACTGGAGTACCCAGAGAAACCCACGCAGGCACCGGGAGAAAATGCAGACTCCACACAGGTAAGGCCGGAATCAAAAACGGGTCCTCAGAACTGTGAGGCACTTGTGCTAACCAGTCGCACACCATGCCACCTTGGGGTGACTTTGAAGCAAAATTTGGCGAGCACACCAGTCGGAGTCTCTTATCTTTGCACTGGCGTAAGAATTGACCTGATCACTGACTTTATAGAAACCTGCACCCCAGTTCAGATATCCATCCGCGGTTAAGGTAAAGGAATGTGTGTGGTCAAAATATATTGTGTGATTAATCTGAGTTAATACATAATTAATACAATAATTTTTGGGGTGATTAATCATGAGTTAACGATTAAACTGTACAGCTCTAGTTTAGACATACCTTCCTTGTTGAGAATTGCAATAAATCTGTTTACAACACTATATACAGTGGGTACGGAAAGTATTCAGACCCCCTTAAATTTTTCACGCTTTTTTTATATTGCAGCCATTTGCTAAAATAATTTAAGTAATTTTTTTTCCCCTCATTAATGTACACACAGCACCCCATATTGACAGAAAAAAAACGGAATTGTTGAAATGTTTGCAGATTTATTAAAAAAAAAAATTACATATCACACAGCCATAAGACAGATCCTCTCCAGTTCTGTCAGGTTGGGTGGTGAACGTTGGTGGGCAGCCATTTCAGGTCTTTCCAGAGATGCTCAATTAGGTTTACGTCAGGGCTATGGCTGGGCCATTCACGAACAGTCACGGAGTTGGTATTTTAGCTGTTTTTGAAGGTGAACCTTCGGCCCAGTTTGAGGTTCTGAGCACTCTGGAGAAGGTTTTCCAGTCTTCCTGTCCATGCATCTGAAAAACAAACCCACAGCATGATACTGCCACCACATGCTTCACTGTTGGGACTGTGTTTGACAGGTGATGACCCGTGCCTGGTTTTCTCCACACATGCCACTTAGAATTAAGCCCAGCAATGTCTATCTTGGTCTCATCAGACCAGACAATCTTATTTCTCACCATCTTGGAGTAATTCAGGTGTTTTTTAGCAAACCCCATGCGGGCTTTCATGTGTCTTGCACTGAGGAGAGGCTTCCGTCAGGCCACTCTGCCATAAAGCCCCGACTGGTGGCGGGCTGCAGTGATGGTTGACTTTCTAGAACTTTCTCCCATCTCCCGACTGCATCTCTGGAGCTCAGCCACGGTGATATTTGGGTTCTTCTTTACCTCTCTCTTCTCTCCCAATTGCTCAGTTTGGCAGGACAGCCAGCTCTAGGAAGGGTTCTGATCGTCCCAAACGTCTTCCATTTCAGGATTATGGAGGCCACTGTGCTCTTAGGAACCTTAAGTGCAGCAGAAATTTTTTTTTGTAACCATGGCCAGATCTGTGGCTTCCCACAATTCTGACTCTGAGCTCTTCAGGCAGTTCCCTTGACCTCATGATTCTCATTTGCTCTGACATGTACTGTGAGTTGTAAGGTCTTCTATAGACAGGTGTTTGGCTTTCCTAATCAAGTCCAATCAGTATAATCAAACACAGTTGGACTCCAATGAAGGTGTAGAACCATTTTAAGGATGATCAGATCAAAAGGACAGCACCAGAGTTAAATATGAGTGTCACAGCAAAGGGTCTGAATGGCTGTGTGATATTTCAGTTTTTCTTTTTGAATAAATCAGCAAAAATTTCAACAATAAAAAACTTTTCTGTCAATATGGGGTGCTGTGTGTACATTGAGGGGGAAAATGAACTTAAATTATTTTAACAAATGGCTGCAATATAACAAAGTGAAAAAATTAAGGGGTTCTGAAAACTTTCCATACCCACTGTACCTTAAGAAAACTTGGGTCAATTAAAAGCTGATTCATGTATTGGTGGTTGGCCTTTTCACTGTATATCTAAACCATTGCTATCTGAGTAAAATGTGTTGTTTGAATGAAGGGCCTTATTATTTTTGCCTTGGTATTAACTGCTAAGAAATGTTGGGTATGTTCGGAAATTCACTCCAAGCGCGCTCCCTACACTACTGAACTTTGGAAAACTCAGAGCGTTGTTGGTGTGTGCTGCTCGGTTATTCAGAGCGCCGCATTCTGGGAGTGCCGGAGCGTACTCCTGACGCTCTGACTGAGGAGACAGAGCGGCCGCGTTGTCAAGCAGGATGAGATGGAAGTCACGGAACTGACACCATCATTATGGCGGACGCACCGACGTATCCCTGCTAATGCCCAACACGCTTGATCGTAAAATCATACAAAATGCAGCGCGCTCTGCTTCTCTGAACACTGCACTCTCAGACCGCAGTGAGCGCGTCAGATTGAATTTCTGAACGTACCCGTTATAAATGGTGAATAAAAGCCGTCAGTTCGACTGTGTGTACAGTGTCCATCTGAGTAATGACCTCAAGGCCCATACAAATGTCACTTAATCCCACCTGCTTCTCTTCCTTTCTGTTCAATTCAGAGGAAGAGTCTAGATCTCAACCTACAATCTGCCACAGCTCCTTCCAGAGGCAAAACCCTCCCCACTCCGGTACAACTTGAATTTACCCATTACCCAAAGAGCAAAAGACCTTGTTTACTCCTGGTGTTAACATGCGTCTTGTTGTACTGTATATTGCTAACGGGGTCAGGCTACACTGTAGGAAGTCCTGATGTAAGTGACCAAGATGGTGATCCAGTCAGGTGTATGCACTAGCGGTTTTACAACTTATACTTTAATCACCTCAGTGCTGACTTAAAAAGTCTTATTTGACTAGTTATCAGTACAGTACTATAATGGAGGGGGGAATGCTTTGCAATAATCTATAGTCACTGACCGTGATCTTGCCTCTTGGGACATCCAGGTGCCATTTGCACAACTTGGCCAAGCGGAGAAACCTGTCTTCGTTCTGGGCCCAGCACACCAGCGGGTTCTGTATGGTGGGAATTCACAGTGTTTGGAAGTAAACAAGGACCTTTTCTTGTGCAGTGAAGTAATTCCCCGCTCTCCTTCCACTTTGGTAGTGTGGGCCTGATAAATTGTCACAGTCCTGCTACTGGTTCTCCCTCATTTACCAAGGTTGTGCATTCAGAAATAGAAGACAATTTAAATCAATTGAATGAGTAATTCCATTCACCTCACTCATCTGTTGGATGAAGCGACTCTTCCTCCTCAAGTCAAAAACATGAGTAGTCGACATCGCGCTCCAAATCATTGTGGAGTGTTAAGTCGACTAGTCTGTAAAACCCCTATTAAACGCTAGTTCTTTTGTTATGAGAGTCAATATTCAGACATTACAGTTTTAACCACAAAAGACGTTTTATTATGATCACATGTAGAAAAACAGCTAGGTGAATAGCATAGATGAATTATTGTGTGACATTAACAATACTGTGTAACTACATTTAAGTTCAACGGACATTTTCAACCCTTTTACCTTGTACCTGACCTGTGTTTATCGTATCTTAATACCAGATGTAAATGGGGTGCCATTTCCATTTAACCCAAAGACAACCAAAACTAATGAAGATACTTGATTGAATAAGCTGTGGCCATGAATCAGACTCATTCTCAGCTCACATAAGCTGCAGGTTGTACTCCTTGATGCCAACGAAAACGGGCCAACGTCTCATTGAGTTGCCTTTTGTTTGCAAAGACGCATATTGCGGGTGATCATGAATGAAGCTGACTGTCATTACAACTTGTTCACTGCAGAAGAGGAAAGTGGAGCCGGTCCCTCTGGTACCGCAGGTGCCTCCTGCTCCCCCAGTGGCCTCCCTGCCAGCTTCAACTGAGGCTTCTCCGGCAGCTGTTTACCCTGCTGCGAGAGAGACCAACACCTTCAAGACCCGAGAAGACCATGACCAGATATCTTCCCTCACGACAGTAATGAACATCCATCTTGTGTTTACCTCTTTTTAAGACTTCATCTGCATAATGCCTTTGTTGTTTCTGAAGAACGGCACTGCTCGAAGGCTCATCCCCTCTCAGCCCGGCAGGAAGAGGAAAGCTAATTGTGGACCCACTGATGAGGTATTGTCACTTGTGTGTGATTACATTTCAGTCTTTCAGTTTATCACTTGCATGCATGTAGGTTGTGCACAACTTTTCACTTTGTAGAGGTGTGATGTTATAGGCACTTGTTAATTTTTTATGCATTCATTGCAATTTTTAGTGAAACAATGACCACCATATGATATTTGGACCTTTACTCGGTACAAAGGGGAATGACTGTACACCATCCATCCATCCATCCATTTTCTGTACCGCTTACCCTCACTAGGGGCACGGGTGTGCTGGCGCCTATCTCACCAATCACATTCCTGAGTGAAAAAAATTGCTGCTTAGGTGATTGGTGATTTTGTCGCACCTAGCGCCCCTCTGGATTATTTTTCAACGCACATACACAGGTGGGTAGAGTAGCACAAAATGTACCCCAAGAGTTACTGTTACTTTAGAATAATATGATTCAAGTAAAAGAAAAAAGTAGTCCTCATACAGTACAGTAGTTGAGAAACAATAAGTATTCAGTGAAAAAAAAATACGTACATCTTTATCTTTAGTGCCAGAAGCAGAGTCCTTTATAATTACAGTTACTGTTTTTCTGTACACTCAATGTTAACAATATTAAGTACCCCTTGGAAAACCCCCTACAAAAAAAAAGACCTTCATTGAAAGTTATTCCATTACAAAAATGTTGGTGTTTTGTTAACATAAGCAGCAACAAGTTCGAAACACCTCCCAGGTTAATGCGGTGATGTTCTCTACCACTGTAAAATACAATAATAGACAATATCTAAAAGTCAACTGAACATTATTATTAGTATTAGTATTATTACAGCAGAATTGAAATACAGCTCTTGTATTGGATTTCATTACGTTAGTAGAAGTGTGACTAATGAATATATATGTATATATGTATGTGTGTATATATATATATATATATATATATATATGTATACATATGTATACGTATATATATGTATACGTATATATATGTATATGTATGTGTGTGTGTATATATATATATGTATGTGTGTGTGTATATATATCTATGTGTGTGTGTATATATATATATGTATATGTGTATATATATATACGTATATGTGTGTATATATATATATATATATATATATATACATATATGTGTGTGTGTGTATATATATATGTATATATGTGTGTGTGTGTGTGTGTGTGAAGTGCTAACCAAAAAAAATTTATTTGAACGATTCCTGGAGAACCGGAACATTAGTCCTGGTTTCAATCTGCTCTCGATGCCCAACCCTACTGGTTTGTGTCTACAGTTGTCATACTTCCTGCCCAGCATTGTGTTTATTATGTGAATCACTTCTTGCTTTTGTTTGAATGTAGTTTTGACTTTCATGATGAAGCTAATGTTTACTATGACTAATATTTCTACTAAACAATACTTGAAATTATAGTAGTATGGTGATAAACCCTAAGAGGAGCTTGTCTCAGTTTGGCCTCATGTAAAGTTATCCACCCAAGACAATTTAACATCACAAGGTAGAAAAATGTTCGAATCCAGGCTCTCCATCTTCAATGATTGACAGACTGATCTCCATCTGCCCCAGTAACCAAAGTGTTGACAGTGTAAAATACAAATATAAGCCAGTGTTTTTGTGTGTGTCTCTCTCTCTGCTAGATGATAAAGGTTTTGCAGTATAACAAGCCTCAAAGCGCCAGTGTCTTTCTACCACCACCAGAGGTCTGTTTGATTTCCTGTTATTGACCTTTTGTGTGTTGCTGCCAAATCGTGCTGTGCCCTATTGGGTCCAAATCTAGTGTTTCTGGTAACATGTACAACCACTGTGATTCTACATGTTGCTCAAAGAAACAACATGTATTTCATTTACTGAAGCAACATTTTAATTTTGGGGGGGGGAAAATGTCCCTGAAATCAGACAAATTATGCTCGGGTCTAATGGCCTTTTTCTTACCCCACCCCCCCACCCCCACCCCCCAAGGATTCACAGGACAGTTCTGATGGCATCCCGTCTGCACCCCGTATGACAGGCAGTCTGGTGTCTGATCGCAGCCACGACGACATCGTCACCCGAATGAAAAACATTGAGTGTATAGAACTCGGTCGTCACAGGCTGAAGCCGTGGTACTTTTCTCCGTACCCACAAGAACTAACGTCGCTGCCCATTCTCTACCTCTGTGAATTCTGCCTCAAGTACCTCAAAAGTCTAAAGTGTCTACAGAGACATTTGGTAAACAAAGCATCTTTACAAAACTGGTTGAATCCTGTAAATCCTGCTGGTCAGTCTGATTGTTGTTCCTGTGTCTTTGATCAGACAAAATGTAACCTCAGACATCCTCCAGGCAACGAGATCTACCGCAAAGGAACCATCTCATTCTTTGAGATTGATGGCAGAAAAAATAAAGTTAGTTCTGACATTTAATATGTTGCCTTTTTAACTGCATTAGTAGTTTCAACACTGCTGATTCAATACATCTATCAAATCTTTTTAGAATTATTCCCAGAACTTGTGTTTACTTGCAAAATGTTTCCTGGACCACAAAACACTGTACTACGACACGGACCCTTTCCTCTTCTATGTAATGACTGAGTATGACTCCAAAGGCTTCCATATAGTGGGATACTTCTCAAAGGTACACACGTGTTCATATGCAGTCCACTTGGACCAACATGGACACAGTCCTATTCTGTTTTTCCCTTTTTTTTTTTCAGGAAAAAGAGTCAACTGAGGATTATAATGTGGCCTGTATCCTGACATTGCCTCCTTATCAGCGGAGAGGTTACGGGAAACTGCTCATCGAGTTTAGTGAGTGCACAAAAAGTATGATGAGCAAATGGGCATGTTATCTAAAATGTTACCCCATCATCTGTCCTTCAGGTTACGAGCTGTCCAAGGTTGAAGGGAAGACGGGCACGCCAGAGAAGCCCCTCTCGGACCTCGGCCTGTTGTCTTATCGCTCCTACTGGTCACAGACCATCCTGGAGATTCTCATGGACCTTAAACCTGACAATGGCGAGAGGCCTCAGATTACCATCAAGTACATGAGCGATGGATTTTAATTATCATTTTGATTGTCTAGGACAATTTCAACTGCTTTTTTTCTTTTTTCTTTTTTTATTTCCCCCAGTGAGATCAGTGAGATCACAAGTGTCAAGAAAGAAGATGTCATTTCAACACTGCAGTACCTCAACTTGATCAACTATTATAAGGTGAGGGATCAACCTATTTACCTATTATTTTGAATACTGTCCAAACGGTTCAGTTCAACCATTTTAGTTAGATCCGCATGACCCGTCCGGTTCGGCATGTGCAACTCCTTGTTCTTTTTTTTTTTTTTCCTCATTTCCTAAAGCTAGCCTTGATGGCGATGGCTCAACACGCGCACTCTCAGAGTAGACTTAGGGTGTCAGAATGAATCCTGAATGCAGGACACACCATTTGCATCATGCTCTTCCAGCGATGCAGCCGCCAATCATTTTGCAGCTGGGTGCGTCCTGCCTAGTACTGTACTTGAGTGGGATTTACAGGAATGGACAGGGCAGTCAGTTTGTTTTGCCCAATCTGGATGGATCTCAAAATGGTTTCACACACGTATCAACTCATGTGGAGTGTGTGAGCAGTCTAGTCATGCATGTACAGTTGAATTGCAAATGTATGTAATTTTTTTTCAATAGTTCAATTCAAAAAGAGAAACCTATAGATTCACTATACACACAGTGAAATATTTCATTTTCTTATAGTTTTATTAGAAGAAACAAAATGATTTTAAATGTAGAAATTGGGTAAGAATTGGACTTCTGAAAAGTATTTTCCTGTGTTTACTGTAATTAATCTGTATAATATATACAGTGGGTACGGAAAGTATTCAGACCCCCTTAAAAGTTTTCACTGTTATATTGCAGCCATTTGCTAAAATCATTTAAGTTCATTTTTATCCACATTAATGTACACACAGCACCTCATGTTGACAGGAAAACAAACGGAATTGTTGAAATCTTTTCAGATTTATTAAAAAGAAACACTCAAATATCACACAGCCATAAGTATTCAGACCCTTTGCTCAGTATTTAGTGGAAGCACCCTTTGGCCGGACGACAAGCTCTAGGAAGGGTTCTGATTGTCCCAAACGTCTTCCATTTCAGAATTATGGAGGCCACTGTGCTCTTAGGAACCTTAAGTGCAGCAGAAATTTTTTTGTAACCTTGGCCAGATCTGTGCCTTGCCACAAATCTATCTCATCGCTCTTCAGGCAGTTCCTTTGAGCTCATGAGTCTCATTTGCTCTGACATGCACTGCGAGCTGTCAGGTCTTATATAGACAGGTGTGTGGCTTTCCTAATCAAGTCCAATCAGTATAATGAAGCCGCTGGACTCCAGTGAAGGTGTAGAACCATCTCAAGGATGATCAGAAGAACTGGACAGCACCAGAGTTAAATAGGAGTGTCACAGCAAAGGGTCTGAATACTTATGGCTGTGTGATATTTCAGTGTTTCTGCAAAATCTGCAAAAATGTCAACAATTACGTTTTTTTTCTGTCAATATGGGGTGCTGTGTCTACATTAATGAGGAAAAATAAACTTAAATGATGTTTAGCAAATGGCTGCAATATAACAGAGTGATAAATTTAAGGGGGTCTGAATGCTTTCTGTACCCACTGTATGTTTTTGAATTGAACTACTAAATGAACTTTATGATATTCCAATTCATTGTGATGCACCTGTAGGTAATAGATATTTTAGAGATGCCTGACATCATGAGAAAAACATAAAGTGTAACTCACCAAATATTACAACTGAAACACTATTATATTACCTGAACCTTTTGTGATGCCTTGATGTCACGTAGTATTCCATCCGCATGTTGATGCAAGGCTTGGTAACTGTTTTCCTGTCCAGGCTGTAAAGTGAGATTCTTTTTCCTGTTTGTGTTGCCCCTTATGAAGGGCCAGTACATCCTGACACTGTCAGAGGACATTGTGGATGGGCATGAAAGAGCCATGCAGAAGAGGCACACACGTATAGATCCAAAATGTCTTCATTTCACACCCAAGGACTGGAGCAAGAGGGGCAAGTGGTAAAGTCTCTCCATTTGGACAGCAGACGTGAAGCTGGGATCACAATGGTTTTGCAATACAGAAGCCCTTTCTCCAACCCAGGACAAGTTTAAAAATAATACCTGCATAGGCTTTTATTGTGACTATCTATCTGTTCTATACTGTATATTGGGACTCTAAAAGAGGCATGAACAATGAGAGCAGCAAATCCTACAACGCTCCCTCTGCTGTGTACATAAGCAACTTCACCAAACTAAAAAGTGTGTGCAATTCATATACGGTGTTAAATAGTGTACTGTACATCAAATCACAAACATGCTCAATAGCTAATGTGCGGGAATTTCGGGATATGAATTCCTGCAATGACTTTCATCAACGGATGATAAAACCCTCGTGGATTTCTGAGTGGAGCAGGGACATCCATACCCCCCACTTCCAAAGAGAAATGTTTTAATCAATTGAAAATTCATCATTCTTCTGAGGCTCATTCCTTGAGTGTGCAACAATATTGTGTGCCAAATTACTGTGGTTTCTCCTGCATTTGTTGTCAAGAAAACCAGACCTCTTATACAAGACACCCCTAGAACTTTCTAGAACCTTTCTCCATGTGTTCTGGCTTCAAATCATCTCCACACCTTGTGTAGTTAATCCTCCTGGCATATTTGTCCTTGTATTTTAGTGGTCAATTCAAACTGTGCTGAACTCCCTCTTATGTTGGTTATTGAAAGCTACTGCACTCGCTTTATGATCTGAATCGCCAAACCCCTCAGAAGTTAGGAAGTTCCTTGCTGCAGGCTGTTTCAACTCGACACACACTTAAAGCAAATGTCATTTTGTGAATTTTAAGGCACCAGTATAGTCAATATTTTATATTTCCATAGTGGTAAAACAATCAATCACGTTTCCTTATCTTAAGAGTTGTATGCATTTCCATCTTGAGCCATTAGCATTTATTTTCAATATACAATGAGATGAATAACTTCCGGGTTTCGTAACTCCATGCCAGATTTGATTGTATACCTAACACAAGCCATGTTGAACTGTAAAGAGTGATGTATATTTTGTGTACAGTTGTGTGTAGTTCTGCTTTTTTGTTTGTTTTACATACAGTAAACTAACTGCACACTAGGAGAAGAGATGTGATATATTAGTGTGTGGTTTCTGCTTGTCAGAAAGATTGTGGAGTTTACTCTTGAAATAATGTCAGCATATCCAAGTGGAATAGTTGAGTATCAATTGTTTCATAGGGTTTCATCAAAACGAGTTGAAAGTAACGTATTTTGACGTTTTAAACTTCATTTCATATTTTTGACAAATGATTTCATTTTGAAATCTGTGAAAGAAAATGAATGAAAGCGTCCTTTGAACCACCTCGTGTGAGTCTGCGTGATATTTTTGGCAGAATAAACGGCATGTTATATTGTTTGTAATCGCAGTTTGACAAGTGGCCACGAGGTGGCACCATTATTTTACTGTTGATTTACGAGTCGCTCTTTATGTAATCACCGCCAGGTGGCAGCATTGTACGTTTTATTCCGCGTGTAGATATTTGCTAAAGTTCAAATGATGCATTATGTGTCTTCCGTTGGCGTTGAGGAGGAACAGTTGAATTAAATTCAACACCAAATAGGTAAAAGTCACTTCAAACCTCACATTTAACTATCAGTTTTCGTTTCACTCTGTTTTAGTTTCATTAGTTCGGCCTCATCTCTTCGAATGCATTCGTGGTTGCTAATAAGGCTTGTGTGAAATCAAATTTAAAAAAAAGTGTCGTTCGCAGTGCCAAATTAGCGTTATTCAGTTATGCCTTGTTATACAAAGGTTAGGTTTGAAGTGTGTCTTTGTTTAGAATGCCTTTGGGGGGGATGAAGCTTGTGACGTCTCGCGTTCAATTTGTATAGTGCTTTTAATGACTGCAACACGTGCAGGTTGCCAGTGTTCACTGCCGCAAATCCGCATTTGCATCCCCGACTCGCAATAAATAGCATCTCTGCAAGACGCTGGAAACGCAGAGCGACGCTGCAAAAGATGAGAAAGTACACTCAGATCGGAGGCAAGTAGATTTGTGTTCCTCTTTAAATTGTAAAACAGTCACAAAGACAGAAGTTGAAAGTGTGGCACACACAAAAACAAGGCAACCCTGACGAACAGAGTAAGGTGTAATGCATTATAAATCAACAGGAAAGAGCAGAATTACGGAGGGCGCGGTTGGTATATGTAGCAAAAAGCGCAACCATCTTTTATTTGAATAAACATCTTACAGTAGCACAAAAGATAAGTGACTTCCCATTTGAACAAAACCTCATTATGCGTTGCTAAATATATTTGCTGAAGCTGAAGTTTTAGTTGGATGTCAGAATGACCTCTTCAATGAGAAAACCCCTACGTCAAGTTGACCCATTAAAAGGTTATAGGGGGTGGGGGGGATACAATTTTTCTGTGAAACTTATTTCTTTTCTTTTGTTTTCTGACACTTCTGGAAAATGACAATGTTTGATTAACTAACTTAATAGCACGGTCAATGAGCCTTAAAATAATCGTATAGAACATATTTTAATAACAATAATGTCCTGCGTCCAACTTACATTCACTTATTATAGCGCCATCATGTTGTTTTTGGAATGTCAGCTTTTATGGGTAGACCCTGAAGGCACCGTCTATCACTTAAACGTATTGCTTTTTGGCGCGATTTGCTTTCCGGGCTGCTGATGTTTCGGTCCTTTCGCTAATAATAATAATAATAATCACATACTATAGTTGTATATATTCATAGTTTATGTCTCAGATATATTTGAATTTACAGGTGTTTATTGTCCTATAACTGTCACAGCTGTTGAACGTTAGCCTGTTGGCACTTAGCTAATGAAATACTAACTGTCAAACTTAGCTAAGCTAACTAGCATAGCCAGCTAACATAGACTTGTTCAAATGTCTAAAATCAGCATCATAAATGACTGCTCCATTTATTAACCTATTGTTTTGTTCGTCATATTCAATCAATGAGTTTCAGGAGTTTCTTTGAACAGCTATGATGAAAAGGAATGACAACTTGTCAAGCAGACCAGCAGCAGGTTTGAAAGGATATAGTGGGTACGGAAAGTTTTCAGACCCCCTTAAATTTTTCCCTCTTTGTTATATTGCAGCCATTTGTTAAAATCATTTAAGTTCATTTTTTCCTCATTAATGTACACACAGCACCCATATTGACAGAATTTTTTTAAAATAGTTTTTGCTGATTTATTAAAAAGAAAAACTGAAATGTCATACAGCCATAAGTATTCAGACCCTTTGCTGTGACACTCATATTTAACTCGGGTGCTGTCCATTTCTTCTGATCATCCTTAAAATGGTTCCACACTTTCATTGGAGTCCAGCTGTGTTTGATTATACTGATTGGACTTGATTAGGAAAGCCACACCCCTGTCTATATAAGACCTTACAGCTCACAGTGCATGTCAGAGCAAATGAGAATCATGAGGTCAAAAGAACTGCTTGAAGATCTCAGAGACAGAATTGTGGCAAGGCACAGATCTGGCCAAGATTACAAAAACATTCCTGCTGCACTTAAGGTTCCTAAGAGCACAGTGGCCTCCATAATTCTTAAATGGAAGACGTTTGGGACGATCAGAACCCTTCCTAGAGCTGGCGGCCAAACTGAGCAATCGGGGGAGAAGAGCATTGATGAGAGAGGTAAAGAAGAACCCAAAGAGGCTGTGTCTGAGCTCCAGAGATGCAGTCGGGAGATGGGAGAAAGTTCTAGGAAGTCAACCATCACCGCAGCCCTCCACCAGTCGGGGCTTTATGGCAGAGTGACCCGACGGAAGCCTCTCCTCACTGCGAGACACATGAAAGCCCGCATGGAGTTTGCAAAAAAAACAAAACAAAAAAAACACCAGGAGGACTCCAAGATGATGAGAAATAAGATTCTCTGGTCTGATGAGGCCAAGATAGAAATTGTTGGCCTTAATTCAAAGTAGCATGTGTCGAGGAAACCAGGCAATGCTCATCACCTGTCCAATACAGTCCCAACAGTGAAGCATGGTGGTGGCAGCATCATGCTTGGGGTGTTTTTCAGCTGCAGGGACAGGACAACTTGAATGTGGCCAAGTACAAGGATATCCTAGATGAAAACCTTCTCCAGAGTTCTCAGAACCTCAGACTGGGCCAAAGTTTCACCTTCAAAAAAGACAATGAGCCTCAGCACACAGCTAAAATACCAAAGGAGTGGCTTCAGCACCACTCCGTGACTGTTTTTGAATGGCCCAGCCAGAGCCCTGACTTAAACCCAAGTGGGCATCTCTGGAGAGACCTGGAAATGACTGCCTACTAACGTTCACCATCCAACCTGACAGAACTGGAGAGGATCTGCAAGCAGGAATGGCAGATGATCCCCAAATGCAGGTGTGAAAAACTTGTTGCATCATTCCGAAAAAGACTCATGGCTGTATTAGCTCAAAAGGGTGCTTCTACTAAATACTGAGCGAAGGGTCTGAATACTTATGGCTGTGCGATATTTCAGTTTTCCTTTTTTAATAAATCAGTATGTGGTACATTAATGTGGGGGGAAAAAAAGAACAACTTAAATGATTTTAGCAAATGGCTGCAATATAAAAAAAAGAGCGAAAAATTGAAGGGGGTCAGAATACTTTCCGTACCCACTGTATATTTATGACCACTGATTTAAGAATTTTCTTGTCATATTAGCCTCTAAAATATAGTCCTACTGAAATAGATAATACAAGAGTTGTATCAAAAACTATGCCTTATTCAATAATAAAGAGATCAGAGAGATTTTGGTTCCAGTATGCTGTACCAAATATTGCAGCTGTAATGTGTACATGATTAATACATACAATTTCCAGAGTAAAAGAGAATTTAGTTTTCCCTGCTGTCTCCATCAGGCTGCCTCCCAGTGCCGCTATTCAATCAGAAGAAAAGAAATCGAATTCCTTTGACGTCGACTCCCTCTGAGAATGACTTCTTTTCTCACATGCCAAGTACCAGCTCACCTGCTCCCTGTGGTGCATCAGGTAAAGTATTCATTCATGCTCCTTTAACCTTTACTGCAATATTGTCAGAACACCCATTGAGTAGAATGAATGTGCCATAAACTAGGAGAGGACCCTGAAGCTTAAGAGCCTCCTAAAACTCAGCAGTGACTTACAGAGGGCATTAAACTGAATGTTACTTACCAATGTTATGTAAAGCCTGGCTGCTCTCAATCTACAAAGTGTTTCATGAGACTGAATCTTTGCTCAGGTTCCTCTTTTGATGTGTCTCCGAGTCACCAGTGGAACAAACAAGACATCTCACGATCTACTCAGTCCCAACAATATGGCGGCTATAGACCTGCACCAGCAAAGAGATCTTACACACCTTTACCACATCCGTACAAAGCCGGAAGTACAAAGTGGGGTTTGGTTTCTAGTCAGTGTTGTGGTACAAGCCTAATATGTAACAGTAAAATTCTGATCAGTTGTTAAAAAATTCGATTCGAGTTTGTTTCGTTCTCAGCTCTATGATGGGAACGGCCAGCAACCCAGAGAGACAACAGGATGCCAGATCAATTTTCACTTTCAGACAGAAGCAATATCAAACCCCTTCCAGCAGTCATAGTGGGTTCTCTCGGTTGAGCCAGCAACCATCTTACAGGCCGCCCGACCCTACCCAGTTCCGATCTCTGCCTCCTCCTGCCCAACTATCCAGTGGACCAGCTACTCAGATACAAAACAAATGGAATTTTACAAATAGTTTTGGACCGCAGAAACCCACATTTGTGGGGAATAGGAGTGCAAATAAACCCCAGACTCCACAAGAAACTCAAACGGTATTATGCTCATAACATAGACTACGTCAGTGTGTAAAACAGAGTACTGTGTAGAATCATTGTATTTTTTTGTGCTATTTTACGATATTCAGCAGGAAAGTGTTCCAAAAAAAGCCCCGTTTGACAGCTCACTCAGGATTTTGACCGCAGTCATTGAGGGCATGAGACACTGGAGCCAGTTCAAAGACAAAGTCCTCTATTTTTTTGAGCTGTTTGGTTAGTTGCCAGTGGATCACTCTTGTCTCTCCTATCAACTCATAAACATGTTCACATTACAACTTGTGCTCTCCCCTCAGCTACTCTTGACTCCGCTGTCACGCTCGGTCACCATGGATCCAAGAACTTCCTGTTGAGAGATGGGAAGCAGGTTGTGCAGTGTGTCTTCTATGAAAATGTGAGTTGGGAAAATGCATAAAAAAGCACTGAGTGCTTCGTACAGCTGCTCAAGTAGTTGGGTCACCGTACAGTGGATGTTGTTCTTTACACTGCAAACCAGTGGAGAGTGAATCAATAACACGACTGCTCATTCCTAACTTTGTCTCAATTGCTCTAAACGGTCTCATTCCTACAGGAGCGAGAGCTGCCTCGTCTTATCCGTGGTCAAGTTCATCGCTGCGTGGGTAACTACGACCGCAGCAAAGATGTCCTGGTGTGCGTGTCAGTGCGAGCGGCCGAGCCCTCGGAGGTCAGCAACGCTCCGGAGGCCATCAAAGCCTGCGACGCTCACATGCGCAAACTCGTCAGATTACTTCATGAAGTCTGACTACTGAAAGCAAAATCTGCTGACAAGTAGAATTTATGGGTGGAGCAAATAGCAGTATTTTCACATTGTTGTTATTGTTTGAGAGTAAGATATACACGGTCTGAGGAGCTTTATGAAAGATTCAAAATAGTTTGTGATCTCATCTTAGTTCAGTAGTATGAAAACAAAAACATTTACACAGTTGAGTTGACTTGCTTGTTTTGATGAGATTATTGTACGGTTTTTTTCAATGAATTAAAATGAAACTAATGTGACCAAAACCTTAAACTGGAAACAGAATTAATTAATTGAGTCATTTTATTACAAAGAAAACCACATATGAGCAATGTTAACAGATCAACGCAAACACGAGGTCATCTCTCAAAATACAACTTCAAGAACAGGTAGTTAGGACTGTCATGATATCAAGTACTGTACAATCATTTTATTTACAGCCACAATAGGAAAAACAGTCTAATCTACCAAAACACGTTCCCCAGTGCCGAGACTTTACACACGTGGTTTTTAACAAAAAGGGGACAACAGACCCGTGCAATAACACAACTCAGTCCCACAGTTAGGAGGTCCAAACAGTTCTTCTTCCCAAGCGCTTTTCCAATATGGCACCCTTAATGTTTTTTTTTCTTTTTTAATATCAGGATATGGCATTATAGGGACCCAAATGTTGGAAGTTAAATCCATCCACATTAAATACAAATATAAACACACGCAATGAAAAGGAAGTTTAGCTTGATGAAGTGGCAGTAACTGCTGAAGTAGCATTGCGTCTTATGGAGCATGGCAGCAATTTTACCATATTTCAAAACGACAAGTACGGCCATGGAAGGAGCAGAGTTTTATTTGTCCATTTTTACACTTGAATAATGTGGTCCGATAAGAAAGGTTACATCTGCTTTTAGCACACCAAAGTGTCCTCATCAAATAGAACCAGGGTGCCGGGAAATGAGATCAGCTGTTATGTCCCAGCCTTTAACAACAGCAATTGAAGAGATTCTTCTCTTCAGTATAATTGGCACAGATGTCTCTCGCCATAATTGAACTGCAGTTGTCTTCTTTCATGGTTACAAGGATTTATAAAACACAGCCCATTTTATCCTCTGGATTATTTTCCTATGTTAATGAGATCATACTGCATCATGAAGAAAAAAAGAACAAAAATACCCCACACAACAGGACACACGTTTTTGTTTTGTTTTTCCTGCAGAAATTACGAGATGGCAGAGACGACAACCTGATAATCGTATTGAACGCTTGTCTTTGTAATATTAAAAAGGCACAAGTTGGTCACATCACATTCTACCATTTCCAACATCTGCCTCCTCATGGATTTGTTCTGACAAAACCCCAACATCTCCCTGCCTTTTGCGATTGCGTTTGTCCTGAATGAAGAATTGTCTACTGTACACAATAGAAGATTGCTTACATTTAACAAGCAAGTTACATACACAAATAATTCAGGGAAAAGGTTTACATTTCAGACAACATTATTCAGAAACCACTACATCTTGTTTATATGTCCTTTAAAGATGACACACCAAAATCTGTGCGTTGACTTGTTTTTTTTACATGTTAGTAACAAAAAGTAGCATCTCAGAGAGACTCTTTTTGATCCTTTACTGGGCCACAGTTCCCTTTGAGTCCTTTTCAGAACCTTAACCCTCAAATCTGTCAAGTTCAGTTCAAATGTACAGTTGAACTCCCAGGTTAATGTCCTTGAGTTATAAAATTGGCTCTTCTTGTATAATATTCATCACAACTTGTTCAATAATCGATTGCTTGAGTGGAAAAAAAAACCAACCCACCTCACTGTGTGTGCAGTTCCTTTGTGCACATGACATCCTGTCTGTTTTGGAATAGTTCATATTCACACCAAGTTGACTTGTTACGCACACAAGAAGGGAAAACATAAAAAACGCTGCAATAATGATCACATTAAATGTCCCTTCAACATTTGACAGCGACTCCATGAAAACGGCTGTGTTAAATAAACTTAAACAGTAACATTTGTCATTTCGTAGTTGAAACGAAACATAAAGTCATTTTATTAGAACAGGTAGGAAGACAATAGCGCATCAGAGCCAGGCTTTCCAAACAGCATTTCTGGGCAGCATCTTTGAAAATGCAGGTGCCCTTTTGAAAAAAAAACAAAAAAACTATAAGAGAGCGGGCAAAGGGGTGGGAGACAACTGCTCCTTTGGTGCATATTTTGCAAAAAAGGGCAAAAAGATGGTGAGCATAACACCGACAATGGCCAGCATGTAACCCCAGCCGATTTGGCACTCGCCGGCATTGTAGACGTCCGAGTCTCCGCAGAAGGACCTGACGAGTGGAGAGTTGAGCCCGAAGGGGTAGACCAGCAGTCCTGCAGCCATGATGAACACTGCACACAAGCCACAGACAAGAATGCCTTAAATAGTGCACATTAGAAACATGCACGCATGCATGATGAGGATCGTTAAGACGCATTATATTAAATATGTACATATGCTTAATACCAATTAGTTGACAATATATTGCTCAAACTAAATGGTTTAAATGTATTTGCAGGGCGACGTGTGTGTGTGTGAGAAGCTCGGAAAAGGATATTTACCAGCAACAACACTTAGACTTAAAGATACATTTCCATACACCATTTAGTAAAGGTCTCTGCAATCTTTAGTTCCCTTGCTGCACCTTTTTTAATTGTTTCAACAACAATCCGTGAACCTGAATGTGCAGTCAACTGTACACCCACGCGGGGGCAGTAGAGGTTTTACAATAAAGGCTCATTGAAAACGAGCCCAATGTGTAACACAAATCCTCATCA
The DNA here is from genome assembly GCF_024500385.1 of Phyllopteryx taeniolatus. Taxonomy (NCBI): domain Eukaryota; kingdom Metazoa; phylum Chordata; class Actinopteri; order Syngnathiformes; family Syngnathidae; genus Phyllopteryx; species Phyllopteryx taeniolatus. The sequence continues at coordinate 2,045,430 of NC_084518.1, read as the reverse complement.
GGAGGATTTGCAGTGCTTCATGATATTACATGACATCATTTGAAACTGAAGTACAATTTATACATGGCCAGATCAGACAATGAGCTCAAACGTTTGACATCAAGTACCACCTCCCCAAAAAATATTTTGCTTTCGGAGTACCAGCTACATGCCCAAAATTAAAATGCAGTAACATAGTAGGGCCAAGTGTTCATCAAAAACGAGACAGCTTTTTCCCCCTAAAAAGTACATTGAATATCACTGTAAGCCTCTGTAACATTATGCACAGTTTGAACAGTTTCACTGTGCTTAAATCTTTACTGTACCTAATGAGTCACTTAAAATGTAATTGCACAAAAAAGTGAAATGAAAATTGCTCTTAAACACGTGTAAAAACAGTTAAGATCGAATGCAAATATATTGAAGTTTAAAGTAAAATAAAACTGAACTGTACTTGGGCAGTAATTCTTTCACGTACCACTAGAGAGAGCTTGCGTATTGCTCGTGGCACAACGTTGCTGATAGCTCATCATTTAAAAGACTTTCAATTTAAAGATGCTCGCTCATCTGCTTCAATCCCTTTTGCTTTGCCTTAGCTGATCGTTGTTTAAAAAAAAAAAATAAAAAAAATAATAAAGACTCACTGCTGATGCAGTGTAAAATGGTTGTGTCTTTATTTCAACGGGACATCTGTTGCCCCAGTCACATGTGACAAACACATGGCCCGGGGGACTGCACCATTGCAAATTACAATTACAATAATAAACATATTTTTAAATGACCGGTACTACATCTCAAACAGGGTCAATGCAAATTTCCCTTGATTATCTTTGTAGAGGCAGAATAGTTTGAGACGTCTCTTGAATCAGACCTCATTAGAATGTACTGAAGTGGACTTTCTAAAGCTTATAAAGCTCATATTAGCACCATCCGATAATCGACAGTAAATCAATAACTTTGGTTGTTGTCTGATGGGAGTAGCGGTGGTGAAGTATGTCTGTTTGGAAAACAGTATGCGAGTGGTTGTTTGAACCATAGGAGATAAATCTCATGCTGACTGGATCCAGAGGCGAGCTTTTGACAAACCATCCTTGCAGCTAACTTGAAATAGATCAATTGCTGACAACACAGGTCTCACTCGACATAGCGTTCCACGTTGTCCACGTGAGTTTGAAACCATCACTTTGGGAAACAAGAAAAGCACTTTGATCATCGCTCATGACCTGCTGGTCTAATACAAAAAGAAAATAGTCTAAAGCTAAAGTGTCACGCTAGGGATGTGAATAGATCCATCGGTTAATTGATCGTCAGGAATTCTATGAATTGTTGCTTCATTGCGTCCACCTTCCCTTCATCTGATCCTGGAGCCTAACCCAGCTGACGGACGAGCGTATACGTCGTGAAAGGCTTAACCGTCAGGCACACGGCGATCGTCGCAATGTGAGATCCCACGCGAGCGCTCTGCAGGTCACTTATACTCTATGAACTACTACACAACCAGAAGCATCTCTTAAGAAACTTGGAATAAAAGTTGAGAGGTGCGGAGTGAATGCTGTCAACCCTCATCAGACTGATGAAAGAACATGACGCTATCACAAACGATACTGAGAGCAACTAATGGAGAGTTGTATTCCAACATTGCCGCCCTTCAGACTTAATACTGTGTGTTTAATGTATTCATTTATTAGACTCCTAATCTCTCAAGGAGAAATTCCACATAAATGTATTTGTGGGCAGTAATAAACAGAAGAAGCATAGACTTTGGTTTTTTCCGAACTATTCAGGTCAAATATCTACAGTCGAGTGTATTTGGGCAAAGCTACAACATCTGCCAGATGTCACTCCATTAAATTCATCCTGTAATCTAATCCAGTACGTTCTCTTTGGCTCTTCATTTTTTTTTTTTTTTTTGTCTATGAATCTACCGCACGACTCGAGGAAAATCCAACTTTCAATCAAAAACACGTGGCACTGCAATACGGTCGGTCACGACAGTCCAGCCTTCAACTAAATGAACTAAAATAACCTCGAATCTCTTTCTCAGCGGCAAAGCGAGAAATGGAACGCTGCTGCGCAAGATGGTCAACCAGGTTCAGAGAAGCGAGATGGAGATTGAATGAGTTTGCGGAGCGGGAAGATGTGTGATAACTCGGCGACCGCGCGTGACACCGAATCAATTTCATCACATGGCTCTTACACAGTAAGTGGTTCTTACGAAAACCTCAACACACCCAAATGATAGGATTGCTCATGTGTTGTGTGTGTGTGCGTGCGGCTGAAGGCCTGAGGCCATCAATAGAATCTGAAAACTCAACCCCCCCGTACGACCTTATATTTTTCCATATCATTATATATACAGTGTATTACTTCTGAAAAAGGCAACCCTGGACTCCTATGATGAAACAGAGGGTGCTTGGTCTGAATGTATTCGTTGGCCTGGCAAACAAAGACTTATTGTGTCACAACCCAAAGGAGAGCGACACACCCGTCTAGACAACTCCGATCGGTTGCTACCACTGTAACTTTGGATCGAAGCCGGAGCAGTCACTGCTGGAACAATACCGTACCGTACAAACGGAAAGGTTCCGAGAAACGACTGGCAGCTTAATTAAGTAGCGCGCTGTCTTGAGCGTGCCCTTCCATAGATGACACGTACTTTGAAGTGTTTTATAATGAGATCGCAGGAACAGTGCTACAAAGGCGGAATAAGATTTGCAGCCAGTGAGTGGAATAGAAAAATACTCTGCCTTCATCTGATTTACATGTCAAACAAATAGAGACCTAATCTATTAATCTCCTAATCGAAAAATCATTTAAAAAAACTGTTATTTTACCAGCCGCGGCAGTCAGTCCGGATATGAAAAAGCTGCCATTTTTTTGTGCAGAATCACAGAATCAGATTGAATTTTTAGGCTACGTTAATGCCCGATTCAGATTTTTGGTGAAATTTGCCGATTTTACATCATAACGGGGAGTTGACCTGCAGTGTGAACATAGCTTTAGTGATCCAAGTCCACTTTGCAGAGCCAGTGCCCACTCTGGCTGTGTTCTCAGCGCAAAATTACTCGCCGCTACTGTTCTAATACGAGTCAAAGACAAGATGACCACAAAAGCAGAACATAAACTTGGGCTAAGGCAGCAACACATTTTTAAGAGAATTAGGCCTTGGCTTCTGGAGGGAATGCATACACATACATATGCTTATGCTACGAATGTCATATTTTGTAGAATAACAACACAACGCAAAATATGGTCTTCTTTTTGACACCGACGAAACACATTGACAAGGAACATGCGGAATATGGGCTGAGAAGTGCTGCTTCATTACAAACCTGAGCCTCGAGCTGTACGTTACAGCCGCTGTAACGACTTTTTCCACTCTTCATATCACTTTGTTCTTCCGTTTATTGGTTTCGCAGCGACCATAAATAACACAGGTGACATGTCTTTACCACCTTGCTGCTGATAATAACACAGACGTGATCTTGCGAGCTGATGTAAATTAGGTGCTGATTTACAGCAACAGCCTGCGGCCATAAGTACAACGTGACCCACGTGCACAAACACACTAAAGCGCACGTTAATCGATCCATCAACTGTTAATTGCAAAGGTCGGGGAATTTTCCCCACATGGACACTTTCTATGGGACTTCATGTAATCAGAATAGGGAATTAATGAGAATAACCTGCCGAATTACAAAATTGCAGTTCAACTGGGTGCAATTATGCCGAGGATCAGTGACATCTGACCTTCCAAATGTTCTCCTCGAATAATGGACAAAGATTCCCACTGACGTGCTCCAAAATCTCGTACAAAGTCATCGGAGACGCGAGGTAGCGGTAACAAGTGTGGCTTCAATAGTGTGAGCTTAAGTGAAATGGAAAAATATGAACTGAGGCCACTTAGACTTATCATTTCACTGTGTGTTTACAGCCCGTCTGTGGCGTGGCTGAAGGAAATTGCCTTTTCACTGGCCTCGCACAAGGAGTATTTCAATTTGTCTCTCAAACTACAGGCCAATGGAGATGGAAAGGAATCATTTATGGGCCTCACTCAGCCACGTTGAACATATTTCTCCTTAATGTCCACTATGACAACACGGAGCAGGAAATATTGTAGCGGCGAAGACATCGTACTGACTCAAACAAAGGAAAGACAAAACATGAAGGTACTACACTACACAGACAGTAAGTGAAACAGATGGTCCCCAAAGTTCTGCATTGAAATGGTCTGATTGCGTCTTTTCGCCCGCAATATGACTCAAGGTGAGTGAAGGCAGCAACGGCTAAGGAAAGTTTGAAATTTGTCAGGAGATAAGCTCCTCCGGTGATAAATCTCCAGGTGGTAACGTGGGACCTGGAGGAGCATGGGCACAAACGGCAGGGGCGCCATCCTAACGTGACGTGCTCTTCTCTGCACGCAGCCACGACAATCGAGCTTGGTGAGCCTCTGGGAATATTAGGCTAACGACAATTGTGCGAGTACCTTGGTGTTCCGGAACGGGAGACGCCAGGTGGTACAGAGACACAGAGGTAACTCTAATAAACTCTAAAGAGACACAGAGGTAACTCTAATGCGTTTCCTTCGCATGCAATTTAGTGTGTTGTAACAGAGCCTCACAAATGTCACGCGTGCAGGTTATACGCGTAACTTGGGCGTGCCCGATGCCTCTTTAGCGAAACACGCCAACGCTCCTCCTCCATCTTCGCTTAGAGGACACTGGAGCTCCTTGTATATGGTCACATAATAATACAATTTACCTGTAGCTCCTCCATGTACTTGAGCTCCAGATATAGACATTCTGAGACTGTCTGCTAAATCTGTCCATGCTCACTGGCAACTGTCCACTGGGGACAGTGAAGGGAGGAGGGGAGGAAGAAAAAAGAAAAAAGCAGTTGACCTTGAGCTCTGTACAGACAGCGAGGGGGAACACAGGAAGAGAAGATGGCGAGGAAATAAAATACAGAGTGATAGGAGAGATTAGCAGGGCAATAAAAAGGCCTCTGCTATCTTTAGAAAGAGCACGGCTGCCCGTGGACCGGTCAATCACAGCCCAGTAATTGGTCTGTTTATCACGCAGTCGCTCAGACTGACGCACGGACGACTCAGTGGAGAGTTTATTTGGACAAGCAGATGTTTGGTGTCACAACAAACATCTGCTTATTTGTACGGCGGTGTTTGAATACTAAACGACTATTGGAAATTGGATGATGTAATATATAAATATACAGTATCTGTAGAACAACACTGTGTGCCGTGTAAATCGTGGCTATGCGGATGACTATATTTGCAAATACACCACAACATATATCAATCCCCATATTTTATGCAAATGGCTATGACTTGGGAATGTGTTGACGACACCAGTGGAATCTGATTGGATGACAATCATCCAATGATGCATACGTGTCGCATACTTGCTCGTCTGTCTGTGAGCTCACCTTTGACCGTCTATACAAATATATAATGTGATCGGGCCCCTCGTAGAAGCATGCATATCGTGTGTTACTTTCTTAAATATATATATATATATATATATATATATATATATATATATGGGAGATGTGCTTATTTAGTTTCATGAGCAAAGAAGGATAATTGATTGATTGCCAATAACTGGCTGAGTGCAACAAATGCGTTAGGAGAAAGACAGTCATGACAAATGCTCCCAATGCACGTTGAGGCATCCGAACGCTGCCCGGGAAAGCGAATCTCCATCCTGGGAGCACTGTTGCGATGATGACACACGAATCTCACCCGCTGCATCCAATCTATCAACTTAATTACTCCCATTTCCATATCCCCATCTTTTTTATACTGCAAATTAATTCAAAGCTCAGACAAATTGCTTGTCCTTGACTCCCTTATCCCTTATGAGGTAACCCAGAGCGCACATGCGGTTTGTGTCAATGTGCAACCTGACCAAAGCTAATATGTAGCTCCATCCATCTATTGCCCCTCACATATTGAATTAGCGTGGAAGACAGGGTACTTCGCATGCACGGATGGCGAAATAAACAATAGTACGACTTGAGAGAAAGTGGCAATTACATTTGAGCCATCAATCAAAGTGAGAACAGCAAGAAGACCACGTTGAAACCACAAGTGAAATAAACAAGCAAACAAAGCAAAACCAACACATTTGTGTGTACGTCAATGGTGGGCCACCATTGAGTGACGTGAAGTGATTTTATTGTGCTGACAGCCTTGCTGCCTGGGGCCAAGTCCTTAAAAGTAGACAAGTTTAGTCGCAGTCTCAGACGAAGCGGGAATGTCAGCTGCGACCTTTAGCGCGACACCTGCAGACATTGACATTCAAGTTTACGTACATCTGTGCACCGTAGGTGACGCTCAGTATGCACGCCGGTGCAAACAACACGATTAACTGCGCTAGTTGTTTTAAACTCGAATGCCAGGATCCCACTTAGTCATAGACATATTGAAATGGTGTTATGTAAATATTTAGACAGTTTTCAATTCTGCATGGATGGGCTGTGCACAAGATGATAAACTGTAGACAACGGAGACCTCCACCTGGGCACAGCAACCGTATATGAGGTCCCATTTATCAGTCTGTGTGTGAGCTGCACGTGCGCCTCGCTTTGTGGTGCAGCACCCACACACACACACACACAGATTTTCATCTACTTCATGAGTGATGATCTTTATCAGTGTGTAAGAGTGTTACAGTGGGAAAACAGATGCAAAAGAATGGACAGCACAATGATTTAAACTTTGCACATCCGTTTATGTCAGCTGCACAAACTTTAGGAATGTCACATTTTAGGCTTCACACTTGAGAATGCTTACAAATATTCAATGAATGCGTGGTTGTGCTTTCTCAGTAGCAAAATGGCTCTTGATTGTAGTAAAGGTAAACGCATGCGGTTAAATAGCTGCAACGTTTTACGGCCAAGTGAAAAGACATTTTGAATCCGTTGTGCCGTGTGAATTCCCCCTGGAGGTTTTTGACATTACATAGAAACCTTTATGTACAGTGCACATTGCTGTATGTGAAGTGGGCTGTGTAAATTGTGGGATGGGGCGTTGAGGAGGGACAGCAAGTTGTGCTGTGATGAAGTTCTGCCCTGGCAGCACTCCCTGACCCACTGGCATTAAGGCAAAATAGAAAACCATTACCCTTCAGGCTCTCCATCCTGGGACCTGGAGCAGAATTGTGCGCACGTGCGTGTCACTGCTCTCCTTGCTAGGCGCACAATGTGAAGAGTGTGTGCTGAATTCCATTCGGAGTCATGACTTTGTTGTGCAGTTCCAGAACTCATTTTAATTACACACGTCAGGCCACAACATTAGGGACAGCTCCACAGTTTGCATCAAAGTAGCCCTTCACATTAATCAGCACCCAAAAAAGTAGGTTGGCGACCCGCGCAGATCACGTTGATGACGAGAGATCGCGCACCACAGTGGTCAACTGGGTAGATAAAAATGAGCTTCCACAGGCCTCCATTGTTTGAAAGACGATTAGGGAGACGTATTGATCCAAATTTTGCACATACATAATTTCTAGTTAATATACCATCAATCACTGGGCATATATAAACAAAAAAACATTCACACCTATGCGCGATTGAGATTATTCAATAAACCTAACATGCATGTTTTGGGTGTGTGGGAGAAAGCCGGCTCGCCCTCAGAAAAACATTGCTAGCACGGGGAAAAACATGCGACCTGTGTGGCGGACGTGCTAACCACCAGGTTAGCAATGCTACCTCATACGAGATGCCAACTGTAAACCGAGTAGCCACAAACAAATCTACCTCAATTTCTTCTAAGCAGACAAGCAGAAATTCCTTGTGTGTGTTTTTTTGGACATACTTGGCAAATAAAGATGATTCTGAAATGGCCTCCACCTCTTCTTGAGATCGTTGCGATGCCGTCAGACCTCCAAACGAAGGCTTAGGTCCCCAAGGCAAAGATGACCCGCGTGGCGTAATAAAGACGACCACTGAGACACGAGGGAGCGAAGCGCTAAATGTAGTGAAAGCACTTCCTTGGTTACGGCAGACTTCATTAGGATAGGAGCGAAAACACGCACGCACGCACTCACACATACTGATTTAAGTAATGGCGTAGTATGTGTTGGGGTCTGAAGAATACCTAATATGTCATCAAATCAATTATTAAACAGTTTTCATGACAAACAAATAAACAGATATAAGAGAACATACTTTGCTTTAGTTCAAGCTGCTCCTAAATCGTTTATTGTATTTTATAAAGGGCTCCTCAGAAGCGACATGACAAAGATGGTATAAAAACATAGTTGCTGGACACTTTTTACACACAAAGGCCCTGAAATTCATCTGAAAACTGTGCTGAGCTCCCTGGTGTCAAACTCCAATCAGGTCATTGTTAACTACGAAAGTGGCTTTGCTACGTCACTTGGCAACAGCAGACGAGGCACAACTCACGCAATTTCTTTCCAGTCTTAAACATCGAGGTACAAACACACGCACGTACGCACGCACCCGCGCATCACTAATTTGGGTGATGTTTGACAGCCATCGCTTTAACGACCTGTAGCCTGACAAAAGTATTTCAAAGGCCCACGAAAGTCTCTGGATGTCAGAGAGACAGCAGAAACAAGCCGCGCAGAGTCAAATGAGAATGTTCTTATTATCAAGAAACTAATTACTGGGGCTAATAATAATCAGCCAATGCGGTTCAGATAAATGAAACATAACATAAAAAGGCCCTCGAGTGGAACGCTGCCAACTATTCATGGCACCTCACTTCGCCTCAGTAGAACATTACGGCATTGCAGGAGTACTGAATAGCATATCATGAGAATAACCATGACACTTTAGTCACCAAGTGTCCAATGACCCATTAGCATGCTCTGAAAAGCTGCTCTGAGACCATCAGTCTCTCCTCAGCGATCCCCCTCCGAGCTCGCACAATACCGACTCCAAAGAGGCGTCAGCCTATCCAACGTCTCCTGCTGAGGGCAAAGTGACTCCAAATGGTTCCGCAGGCCCGCATTCACTGCGGCGTCTACTTCATCTACGGTTGTGGCTTAATTGGAATACAACGGCCTGCCGTTTAAACTACTCCATATTTGCTGATTTTCCTCAATGTGTATCATAAACAATGGGCTCTTCGGAAAGCCAGACTTTCCTAATGTGCACAAAATAACACATCACACGCCAGTGTGCAATATGTCTTTATGGACAGATTGTGTTACCAGTCACCAGTCATTTTCCTCTCCCTCTGTTTGTGGATAATTAAGCACTTGAATGTTGTGCGTATCTTGACTAATGGGAAGTGATTTGCAGAGACACTTTGGGCATGAAATCATTCTCATAATTGGCAAAGATTATGCAAATCTACAATTTGAGTCAAACTTGCAGCATGTTCCCGAAAGAAGCGTTGCCTTTATTTGGGTGCCACACCCCAAAAAAGGCTTCCAGTAACATTCAAGGATACTTAGCAATGATTGAGGCGGCATCTGCTTGGCAGGCGCCTCGCTCTGCTCCACCTTATCGCCGCTATCCCTCAGTTCAACTGCTGCCGACAGCTTCGAGACTCTCCGTCCGTTCGCGTCGACGTTTCCATTGATGCGGCATCTGGCTCGGGATTCCTTCGTTGATGAGTTTGGAAAGCACTGCGAGAGCAGAACCAGAGAGAGGCGCTGCAGGACCGATGCGTCGGACGTGAGCGGCACCATCCATCACGGCCGCTGACTTGACAGCGACACGCTAGGCGAGCACGCGCACGTGAACTCACAGAATTGCAGGCAGATCCAAGCGGAAAACTCAATATTATATCACCATACTGCTTTGGCACTTTTTCAGAGAAACTGGACAGGAAAACTGTTCTACTAGAAATGTGCGCTATAGCAAACGATGACTCACGATTCAATAGCATGGTCCAGTGTCTGTCCAGGCTACGAATTCCCAAACCTCCAGCAAATGATGCCCAAAATGCATCGTCACGAACACCGAATTACGCTTCATCCCAAAGTAAATTTGACCAGGGCGAGCGTACCCAGTGCGAGCATTCTTCATTCTTGAGCATGTGGGTGTTCTTCCATCAGAAACATCCTGGCCCGTGCACATCGCATGCTTGGCTGGCCTGTGCTAACTAACTCAAAGCACCATCTGCTTTGGCAGAAAACGGTCCACACTAGGCCGGGCCAGGACCAAACCAGCGGTGAAGCAGGTTGCCACAGATGCCCCTCAATCCAGATGTCGCCCGTTGGCGACGTGCGGACGTGACGGCACACGAGCAGAGTAACGAGCCTCCCTCTGGCTGCACTTTGTCTCGTGGTCCTGCTATCTGCACGGCGTCTGCCAAGCCCATTAGCCACGCACGGTTAAAGTCAAAATGCCACACGCTTACTAACTGATGGATGGCGTCTTGAACAGCGGGCAGCCATTTCAATTTGTGAATGTGTTCCTGTTTTCCTGTTTTCTCCAACACTCACTATGGATCCAAACTGGTTTGTTGGCTTCATTAATTATCCTATCCTCAATCCCCAATTCAACAGAGCACAGATAGTAAAACAAAACAAACAAACAAAACGGGTGTGGTCACACTGAGCACTGCTACTGTCACCCTGGCGCGTCTTTATCGTGGACCAGACAAAGACAACAAGCATATTTATGGATCAAAAGTCATTTTGTGCATTTGTATTTCAACTTCACTGATGGCCTCCGTATTCACATCTCATTGCAACTACTGAGAAATTGAATGAGGGCTTTTGCCGTTTTCTTCAGTGTTGTTAGTTTGTGTGCCCATTTGAAATGGATTGAAATGTCATTTATTCAACGCAAACACAGTTGGCCTATAGGAGCTTTGTGCGTTTTTGTGCATCTGTGATGTCTCATAGATGCGAGTAACTGCAGTTTGTGTGCGTATGCAATGTGCATAACTGAAGCCAGCAAATTACGCACCAATATCCCACATGTATTGCACGTCCGGGTAACATAGTGTACCTAATGGCTAGACCAAGAGGTCGGGAGGGGCTCTCAGGCACTTTCTATGATGAGAGGGCTGAAACGGAGACCCCCGTTGGCCCATAGGATGGCCTGCGAAGCCCGGGAACATTGTGATGACGAGAGTTCGATGGCTAATAAATGTCACTCAGCCGCTGATACGATATGCCTGGCTACGCGTTAGTATGAGCTCCCGCATCTTGGTTTGCACATCGCAGAATTTTGAATGTCGACTGTTATGCATTATGTGCCTGCCTCCGACTTTTTTTTTTTTTTTTTTTATCTTTATCTTTTTTTTTCCAGAAGCAAATTAGAAAGTAAACAGCAGGTTGGGACTCACACTGAGCTTGTACTTGAGTTAAATGACATTTGTTTTCTTTTATTGAATAGTTTTGTTTTTATTGTTGTACAGCTTCTAAGGGGCCCCCAAAAGGAGTGCTACACAGTGCTTCAGTATGGGATATTTATTTTGTTGATTTCTCATTTAGCCTATTTTTTTTGTTTGTTTTTTGTTTTTTTTGCCTGCATGTTCAAAATAAGTTCAGTCGAAAAAATGTGCAGTAGAGCCGCTGTGCGGTGGGATAAATGTAAATGTTTTAAGAGCTTCCCCGTAAAAGCTTTTAACAACCAGCGAGGAGCGTCTCTTTGTTTGGCCTCCAGCATCCAGCTTGCTGGTCGCGGTTGCGCGCGCGCGCGCGTGTACACTCGCGTGCACGCACGCACACACAGGACAATCATCTCTATGTGTCGGGAGCCGAGATTACGCTTTTCAGCTGCAGCATACGCTGACGTGAAACGCAATAGTCCGCTATCAAGCATCTCAGGGCGCGGGTGCCCCTGATTGCTCACGTGGAAAAAAAAAAAAAAAAAAAAAATCAAATGCGGATCAAGATACTGTGCACTGAAATCCCAAACTGCCAGTATGGAACACTTTGGCACAGCATTTGTCATTTTCCGTAATTGCCGATAGGAACTGCGTAATTAAAAACTGCATTTCTGCACTAAAAGTCTTTTAAGCCTAGCGTGGTGCACCAAGTTTTTGAAGTATGTTAACTTAATAGTAAATGTGTTCTATTAAGTATCGTAAGCAACTGCTTCAATTTGGAATAATTGCGCTGCGGTTGAAAAGCAAATTAACAGCTGTAATTTCCACAATGGCCGTGCTTGAAGGGCACCCCAGTTGCTTTGGCCGGCGTTTTTATAGCTCTCCGAGGACACATTTTGCCACAACCTAGCACGGCATATTGCGAGGATTCCTAATCAAAATCGAAAGCAAAGCCAAGTTCGAACTATTGGATGCATAAATCTTGTAGGAAGAGGTAGTAGTATTCTCTCTCTCTCTCTCTCTTACCGAGTTCCCGAAGATGAGACTTTTCCAACTCTTGAAGTCTTAAGAGGCGATACTGAAACGGACAAAGGACGCGTTGCAACATTGTTCCAACTTCATGATTGGTATCAGAACTCGTGTGAGAGTTGTAGTTTAAAGGCTCGGCAATCATTTTTTTATCATGCACAATTACGAGGAAAGTTGTGTTTTTGATGCATTTCAACTTGGATCCGATTTTGTCTTGAGAGTATCTCATTGTGCACTATTATTGGAATGAAACGAAATGAGTAAGAAATGAATTTATTTTCATCTGATAAAATGAACAAATTCAAAATGTACAGAGCAACATTTCTTCTACATACATCCAAAGCACAATGGGTTCCTAGTAGCGTCGAGCTTTGTTCTTCGTGAATCTTTGCCATTTCATCCGAGTCTTTGTCTCAACAGATTTCTTACGACCCCGCTGACCTTTGGGAACAAAACGTTTGCTCGTACAGTTATCGTGGCCCATCACCTTTGCAATGTCAAGCATGCTGCATGCCTCTGAAAGATTTATTCATTTATTTGGCACCTTTTGACTTTTCAGAGTCAGTCAAATCTCCGTTTTGCCGGAAGTATCTGCGTAGTCATAACGCCCACCCTGATAGCGGGTGTTGATCTCCTTAGGCCACACCCCCCTGTCATTGCACAAAGACACATCACCTGATATGATCAAATCCAATAGGCACTCAAGTTTATTCAACTTGAGGTTGGGAAATGTGTAGAAAAGTGTGCACAATAATACATTGCATGTTCTTTATTAAGGCGGTTTAGGATAAGGCCATCGCAACCTTTGTTTGTTGCAAATTGGGTCAAGAGTTGATTTTCTATAATAATAATAATAATAATATTAGACAAATTAGACAGCTGGAATATTAGTTCACTATAAATTGCTGTTCCTATGAAAAAAGCCATCTTAAAAGCAAACGTGTTGAATGTGAGCTGCACTGTTTACAACCTTGACAGCCTCTTATTGTCGCCATTAGTACGCATGACCTGCTCTTCACATCCCGGCGGTGTTAATGTGAGGTTAGATTGATGATGATGATATCTGATGTGGGTTGACAACGAGGGCTTGATTTGCATAATGGATCTTCAGAGCGGCAGCACGGCGGACGAGCGGTTAGAACGTCTGCCTCACGGTTCTGAGGACAGGGGTTCAAATCCCGGCCCCGCCTGTGTGGAGTTTGCGTGTTCTCCCCGTGCCTGCGTGGCTTTTCTCCGGGCACTCCGGTTTCCTCCCACATCCCAAAAACATGCAGGGTAGGTCAATTGAAGACTCTAAATTGCCCGTAGGTGCGAATGTGTGCGTGCGAATGGTTGTTTGTTTATATGTGCCCTGCGATTGGTTGGCGACCGGTTCAGGGTGTGCCCCGCCTCTCGCCCGAAGATAGCTGGGATGGGCTCCAGCACGCCCGCGACCCGCGTGAGGATGAAGCGGTACGGAAAATGGATGGATGGATCTTCAGAGCCACAGGACAAAACAACAAGTGTCTTCCATTTATGAGCGATGGAAGAGTAGAGAATGAGCCAATCGCATCAATGACTCCATTTTTTCCCTCCCCACACTCACAAATTGCAGCAAATGGAGCAGAAGTTTGAAGGATCCTGCTTACAGCGACAAGCATCTAACCGAAAGCTTTCAGTCACTGAGGACAAAGCTTTGTGTGTCTCGCACACACTCTTGCTTACACAGGCCGCCCCAGCGGCACACACCTTCCCGTTTTACTGCCACACAGAGGAACGGGCTAGATGAGATCCCCGCACAACTTAACATCTGGGCGCTTTGCCGCTGATGCCCTCATAAATAAAAGATAACTTCTGCCTGCCGCGCACTCGTATAAATCATGTATATGGTTTTTCACTTTCATTCTCTCGCTTGCAGTCTCCACCCCCCTCCCTTCATTTTTGGGCCCTTTTCAATCATTTCCCCTTTGCTGTCTTTCTGCCATTTTATAGCCGGACGGATCCAGCTTGGGCGGAATTGATCTGAAAGGATCTCGTTTTTTTTTTGGTGTGTGTTTTTTTTTTTAATGGACGCACATAACAGTGTGGAGTCAGCACACATGCTAATTGACAGACAATTGTTGGGTAACGTACACGTTTACAACATCGACGTCAGTAATTCTTGAAGTGTGGTCGGCGTACCACTGGTGGTGCGCGGGCTCCCTCTACTGGTACGTGAAAGAATCACTGCCTCAGTACAGTTCAGTTGTATTTAACTTTTAAGTTCCATACATTTGTATTTAATCTTTAAGAACTGTTTCTTTTTAAAACAAATATTCAAATACATTTTTTTTTTCAACTTTTACTGTTTGTACAATATATTTTTTATTTAATCAGTTCTTGTCCGTTTTCTTATATTTAAACACAGTGTTAAGGTTCAACCCGCATAATATTACACTGGCTTGCAAACAAAAATGAAATATACTTTTTAGGAATAAAACCTCTGTCTTGTTTTTGATGAACATTTGGGTCGACTACGCTACTGTGCTTTAATGTTAGTCATGATGGTCGTACTTGGAACGCAAAGTCTTCTTGTTGGTGGCACTTGGTGCATAAAGTTTAAGAAGCACCGATCTCGGCGGCAGCCGTTCAGATTCCGCGCATTCGTTCACCTGAAAGATGTGCTTTTGGTAGGTGCTGCTGTTTTCATGAGCAACAAGGTGATGCTGGGATCACCAGTTTCCCCTTCGTCGTCTGTATAAACGAGATCGCTTATGAACGGAGGTAATTACCACTAATTGCGTTAGTTTTTTGTACACTTCAGCTGACATTTTACTCAACCGCAAGAAATAAACAAACATGTCAATGAAACCTTGATAGATGGAATTTGGAAAAGCATTATTGGAAATGAGCTTAACAGAATATCTCAAATACATAAGCATACAAGGTCTATTGAGAGGAACAATGTAAGTAATGCTGGCAGGTAAGTGACATTGCGCTTGCAGCAGTGGCCACGTCCAGCAGCTTCCGCTCGTGGCAGCGGTGAGTTCATGGTCCCACGGCTGGTTGGATGGGTTCAACACCAAAAGAGCGCAGGAGCAAATCAACTTGAAATAAAAAGAACGCCTAATTATGTCGAGGCTCCTCGGGCTGATGATAAAGGATAATTCATTATTATTATTATTTTTTTGTAACATTCATCTCGCCACGGCCGAATACGTTTGCACAGATGTGGCAATGTAACCGTTAAGGATGAGGCGCCTCGCTTTTCCCCTTTTCAAATGATTTTTCCCCTCTTTGAGCGCTCAGATGTCCGCGCAAACAAGTGCGTCCGTGTACATGCGATACTCGAATAGAGAACAGCAAGTCGTCAGGTCGTCAACCCTCTTGGCTGAAATCATCAGATATGAGCATCAAGACAGAATATAATGATAGAATGAAATGCGTTTGCATCCCCAACGACAAGCGTGTCAGCTCCAGACGATACTGGACCATATCTGTCTTTTGAGAGGTCGCCCCCGTCTGATAGTCGTCTCGTTTTGGGAACAAACAATGCAGAAAGGAAATTGGCAGCTATACGAACACATGCAGCACTTGACTCTCTCATGTCAATATAAACGCTCCTACATTTGTGACAACGCTTACACTCTCAGTGGAGTTTATATTGTAAAGATCATCTGCGCTTTAGAAAGCCATTAACTCATCCGTCCAGCGTGACAGCAAATGAAATGGCACAGCAGCCCCCTCCGCATACTAAACCGCGTGTGTCAATTCCCGAGATGAGGGAGCAAGTGTACGCTACGAGTCTGCATCTGGTTTTCAGGTCTCAGCCCTGACACTTGACAAATGCGGCGCCCCCCCCCCAACCCGGTTACTCGCAGGTTGGCCAATGTCTGCAGCTATTGGCCGTTTAATGCCCCCACAATCCGATTATGTCTTTCAGGGGTTGCATTTGCCAGCCAGACAGAGATGGATGGACATTATAAACCGAGGCAATGGCCGGGCTGAACATTTTTGAAAAGGTTAGGAAAGACATAAACACAGCTGGGCTCAAGGATGTCTGCGGCTGAATGGCGCAGCCCGCAAGGTCGGAAAAGTCGCGGAGGGGGAAAGGATACAAGAAGCAGGCAGGCTTCATCTTCATCATCATCATCATGACTTTCATCTTAGCACGCCAGCAAACTGTCTGTGAGACATCCACTTTGACACGACGGATGAGCTTCAGATTTTACATACAAGTCTCTACCATACCAAGAAAAAAAATACATATTAAAAGTGTGCTACAGAAATGGTGGGGTAGTGGCTGATTGGCTATAGAGCAGCAATCAGCTCACACCCTCAAAAAGGATCAAACTATTTGACGTTCAAGCCAGTATGACAGAAAATGTATACATCCATTCCTTTTCAATACAGCTTGTCTTCATGTGTCACCTAAAAATGGAATTGGATTGTGCGGGCTCGCCTGATATTGTTGGGGCCCCGCAGTACGTATTTGGACTGCAGGAGTGGATGGACAGCATCATCCTGTCCACATATGACAAGGTTGTCAACAAAATGGCCGAAGTGGAGCGTGCTCTCCAATTGGTGTATTGGTAAACACGGATTTCAAGCCAGAATGAATAGAAGGTAATCAAAAGATAATTGGGAACATAGCCAACAACAGTTCCATTCATTTTGTTAGGCAAGAACTGCCGCACGTTCAACCGTGACACTTGGGTGAACTCTTTCAGGAAAATGTTTGCCAACCAACTTTGTCCAATCCAATAATCGTCCTTCATCCTTTTTTCCGTCTCGCAGCTTTTCTGTGTTTGCGGAACGGTCCATTCAGAGTGGAGGAACCATTCTATCTCGCCCTGAAAGGCCTTCAATCCAGCGCTTGCAATCAATGGCTGAGAACAGGCCGACCGAGGCTTACTGTGGAAAACCCAATTAGCCGTGGAACCTCTTTCTCATTCAGGTTCTGTGTGATTGCCAGCAAGTCTCAGACTTGCATCCATCTATACAAACCATCAGCCTATTACCATGCAAAACCGCACTCTCTTCTACGGGACCGGACCATCTTAGGCCGCAGCATAAAAGCGGTCGCTTTCTTGAGCCTTGCTTTGTCTCGTAGCCACTAACGCGTGTCATTTTTATGCGAGAGAGGGACGCAGGCACCTCTTTAAGTTGGAGCTTTTATAAGATTCGGCCTGTATAGTGGGAGGAAAATTCGGAGAAAACAGCAGAAGAGCCAAAGTTCGTCAGTCTGTCTAGAAATAGAAATAGAAATAGAAATAATCCCATATAGTTCCAGATCCACGATGCAGTTTTGTTCTGATAAAACATCCACAGATCGTTTAAAAGGCAGAAAATATCGGCGTGGCATTCCGTCAGTGAGAGACCAAGATGGCTTCACTTGATTCAAATTGACTTACATACGGGCGCGGGGCTTTAAACTGACCCATAACGGATATTAAAGACCCCGCTGAGAGGGCAAGCAGTCAGAACAAGGTTTGAATGAGAAGGGGCAAATACATTTTCAAAAAATAAGCGCAGCCGCCACAAATCGATTCCTTTCCATTCAAGTCATGCATGTGAGGAGATATGGATACGGATGTGCTTGTTGTCCTTGCGCAAGGGCAACAGTCACCAATTCGAAGTCTGTTCGCTCCTTAAAAAACACTCCAGCCTTCCGCACCATACATCTCCGCCCCCTTCTAGTGGTGCGATAATAAATCATTATCACATCCAAGAAGGAAGAGAAAGGGAAGCAGAGGAGGAAAAAAAAAAATAAATAAAAAAAACGGAGCGAAAGCTTGAGCCTTTTGATTGGCAACAATGAGAACGGCATTGCGTTTGGAAGAGGGCGGAAAGTGAGGAAAATACGTACGCATAAGCGGAATCTCAGAAAAAAAAAGGGGGATCAAGCAAAGATGTTCGGGAGTGGAGAGGAAGATGAAGAATGAACACTTCAAAACAAACTTTTTGGGGCAGAAGAAATTGTCTATGTGCAACTCTGATCAACAAATGCCGAAGCACAATTCCATCTATATAGTGTGCTGCGAATGATTATGCAAAACCGATTGAAGGGACGCCAATTTGATCGACAGTGTATTACAACGCTGTTTCCACGCTGTCCGTTATTATAGTTGGAGTCTGCACCGTGCCGCACTGACACCTGCTATCATTCTGTTACTTCACCTCTATGCCAATCAAAAGTGAGCGTTATTTTATTTCCGACGTCAAACCATTAAAGACTTTTAGGACCCTCGTTAAACTGCGCAGCGTGTAAACTGTGTAGTTTTACTTCTCTTTCCTCAGGAGGAAAGTTGAGAGTTGCACAATCCTCGAGAAAAACAAACTAATTCATTTAAAGTAACTGTGTTATCTCTGCCCAACGGGGTCGGTCGCAGCTTCTGATGCGCCGAGCCCGTTTCGCAGCGGTGTGTGCGCAATGGTTGCCAATAGCGACTCAGCGACGAGCGATTCCTCGTTGCTTCTCTGGAAAAAGGAGAGGTCCGTTTTAAGGACGAGAGATGAACGCACCTTACAAATTTAACATGAGAAATGACATTTAATACGTCTTGGTTGTCGCGTTAGTTGCGGATGCATCGCATTACTGTGTTTTCAAATCAAATTGAAATGAAACCCTCTCGTCGAGAGGAGCCTTTCTTCCAGAAGGCAGCTCGCACAAAGGTGTGACCTTCAATTACTCGGCGCCACGTTCCAATTAACCGTCTCAACGCTGAACAAATAGCAAAGACACGACTATACAGAAGAGCAAAATGACACACAAATCTGTTTAATACCTTCTGCAGGCTTTAATGAGCACAAAGGGAAAAAAGCACTTCTGTGTAACCAGCAGGTCATAATGATAAAAGTTATGAGTTACTGAAAAGTGAACATTAAATATGAACGGGTAGAGCAGGACTTGCATTATATTCTGAACTCCATCTGTATTTTGGAATACAGTGGGTTGAGGGGAACCCACAGCGGACTGAGAACCAGAACCGATGACTCCCATGACAAAACTGTGAAATCACGTCGGTGCGGGCCGCGGGCGAGCACGGGCGTCGCCGTCGATGACACCTCAGCGAATGTGTAAATCTGCTGCTTCCGTGTCCTCGCAACATCGCCGCTGATGTCACACAAGGACACGGCCGACTAACAGCTGCCGGCGCCGCCGCACGTGCGGTCGGATGCTGAAGGTGCTGAACATGGTGCGTACGCGCCCATGATGATGGCAAATATTGGCGACGGCAGCTGTGGAGTTTACGTGGCTCGCGTGGGAGGACGGGTTGGCAGACGAGGCGACACAGGCGGAGGCGAGAGCATGTTGCTTGACTCAAGTCTCTCAGGTCACTCTCATTCAACGCCTCGCGTGTTATCTAACATCTGGCTACAGTTAAGAGTGGCACAGTACAGTGGAACGGTGGAAATTGAACGACATTTTGAGGGAAACATTTGATCATTTTCTATCACGGTTATTCGCGCTGACTTCAGGCAAAAGGCAGATGACACCCGGAACCGATTGGTTGGCAATCAATCACAGGACACACTTAAAGAAAAATGCTTTGTAGTTAACAGTTGCAACGGTCAGGTTCTTTTTAGACTTGGGAAGAACGTGAGAAAATGAAAATGTGACCCTGACTGACCTAATTGACCCTGGAAGAATTCAAATACATCAGAGGTCCACCGACGTTCCGCCGGAGAGGTTCTACTGCGCTCACTGAATAGTCGTCATCCCTAACCAGGCGAACCTCGGGAAAATGCAGGCTTGCATCTTGGGGCAATTCAACCGTACACCGTTGCAAACGACAACGCCTCGTATGCAGAATAAGCTGTAAAATGAATCGGAGCCGTGAGGAGTGCAGCTTCTAAGGTGACATCTTGCATAGAAAAGTGCCGCGTCGAAACGGGTAAAGAAGCCTTCCGAAGTTGCGAGTTGTTTTACAGAGCAATCGTACGGAGGAAATGTTCCAGTGGGAAGACATCGCCTTGAAAAACAACGACCCGCTTGCTCCTGCTGGGACTGCTACAAAACAAGTAAATAAAATAAAGCATAAACAGATGGGCTAGAGATAATAACACAGCTTGTACTATAGTTAAAATGTGTCATGCAAGGTCAAATGTGTAAGTACGTTTCACATCCAAAACTATCAAGCTGATCTAAAAAGTGTATCAACATTGATTCAGTTGGGTAAATTATTATTATTGGTGCAATTATTGGTGAAGCACCCAAAAGCAGGTCATTGGTGTGCATGTTCTTGCCTGTAACTCCACAAAATTAGGTACAGCTGAATTAAAAAAAAAAAAAAAAAAAGTTTATTATTGTAGCACAATGTTACTATTCATCTAAAGAGGTTTTTTGGTCATATTTGATCATCTTACCCGACTACGGTACGTCATTTAGCACAACGAATGCAGTGCAGTTCTACGCCAATGTAAACGTCAACACTATACAAAAACCTCTGAGAGGAAAAATGTGAGAATTCCGTCAGATTTTTTATTTCGTCTTATTATTATTTGCTTGTTTGTAAAATTTTAGCAAACTGAGGTTCAACTTAAAGCATGAAGCCTGCATCACTGCTGCAAAGTTTGGATATTCTCTGCTACCTTGAGAACTCCATCAAAGAGTTTGCCTGAGGTCAAACTTGACAATGCTCAACCTCGCTCAGCCTGCCAACTTTTTGATGGTTGGCTCCCTCGCTGCTTGCCTGCGCGGCCTCACGTCTTCATTGAAAACTATCAAAAGCGAGAACATAAAACCTCTATCGGGCAAGTGTGCAGTTTAGAAAGAGAGAAAAAAAAAAAAAAAAAAAACTTTGAACACTCACACAGGATGCCGACATGCAAAGAGAGGCGAGCATCTGCAGCCAGCAAGCCGGAAGAAAAAGAAAGCCCGGCGGTGTGTATGCTGTACTTCCACTTCACCTTTACAGCCCAGAACTGAATAACATTAGATAATGAGACGGCGTGAGCTGCAGATTGTGAAGACGGTCGGTCACCGATGGGCTCTCCAGACATCCTCCGAAAACAATGCCCAATGCACAGAAGTCGATAAAGGTATGCTTGGATGACTTTGGTCTGGAAGAACTTGACCGCAAAGCTTTGGAATGAACTAGAACAGAGACTGTGAGCCAGGGAAGTGAGCCTATTTCGGGTCCAGCAAGTGTGACCTCACAAAGTGCCACTCCATAATGTGGCAGAATGTCGTCTTCCCAGAAGTGTGGAAGCCGCTGTAGCTGCACACTTTTTTTTTTTTTTTTTTTTTTCCCTTCACCCAGTGAATTGGAAAACGGAACCCCGAGCTCGCCTTCAGCAACTTCGCAGGACTTCATTAGGAAGAGAAGCGAAAAAAAATGGAGACTTTTTATCTTTGGTCATGTTCTTATTTCCTGGTTGACAGACATGGTAAAGCAAGTTGTGGTCCATCTTTGAGGAATAATTAAAACTCAAATGCAGATGAAGATGGCGAAGAGCCTCATTAACATATTCCTTCAACTGCCTGTCAAACAAGGTCTGGCAAGAGGTTACCACGAAGCGGCGAGGCTGAAAAGAAGACAAAGAAGTGAAGTGGATCGGAATGGATGCATGATCTCATTTTCTGCAACAGCTCTCTTTTCCTTGATATATAGTGCCATCAATGCCCGCGGCAGAAGATGAATTTATTAATGTGGAATAAATGTCCCCCCTGCTTGACACATAACTACAGATTACGGCGGGTCATCTAGGAGGGACGGTGGAGGAGGGGGCCGGGGGCAGTGCCGCCGGTGAAGAGGACCCGCATTGACCCGCGGCCAGCTCCGGAAACCTTAAATTTCAAGAAGACATGGAAATCGGAGCGCTCAGGGGATTCAAGCAGACCCGCAAGCACGGGAGGCGGCAAGTGATGGCGTCACTAATGAGAGCTTCATTAGCAGGTCAGCCCTTTGCCACGCTAACTCACCGCTTTGCCTCGAAGAAAGATTGTTTTTTAAAGAGGGCATCGCAAAGAAACAAGCATTTGATACGTCCAACAGTCTTCGTGTTTGATCTCTGCGCCGTGAAACACAATTGCGGTGGGCAGAGGCTTTCCTCAAGTTTGATTTATCATACAGCCCGAGCCCGCTAAATGAAATGTTCACACATTCTCTTCAGAGCAAGTGGCTCATTGAGGGTTAAGTGGGAGCGGATGGAAAAACTGCAGAAGGGTCGACCCTCCGCACCCGTCGCTCCTCGATTTAGAGCAATGAATCGTACCGGTGTCCCTTTCATTTTTCTCAATTAAAGCCGCTGCCATTTGGAAAGCTTCCCACCTCCGTGATCATTAAAAGCTTTTCACGTCAGAGGAGGATGAGAGGATGGCGAAACGTTGAACTCATTCAACTGACAAACTGTCTTCAATCTTCCTGGAGTTCAACTCCAGTCGACTGTATCAATAATCTATATCGCGTTCATATTTTCCATACACTTAACAGACAACATTACCATAGAGCGCAAAAACTAAAATCATTTTTTGTTTTGTTTTTTTAATAAGAAAAAATGCACTCAACAGTATGGTACTGTATAAAAACACACTAATAACATTTGTTGTCCACATAACCTGCAAGCGTGCATAACGCACGCTTGTACCTAATGTATTGTCCTTCCTCGTTGCTCTTCTTCTGTGGGAATTCATGGGCGTTTGGCAAACCAGCCTAACGGCGCATTAGCGCCACCGACTGACACTGTCCTTCCACTGCAAGGTGAAATGACGGCGCTCGCATTTTGTCAAGTTTGCCACACCCTGACAAATTCAGCCCACTGATTTATATGTTCACTCCATCTTCTCTTCTCTCCATCCTGTCACCCTCCCCGGATGACTATATGCCGGCACGTGGGCGTCCGGGATGTGAAGCCGCTTTGAATAGAAGGCGCACGCACGCGCGCGTGCACACACACACACACACACACACACACACACACACACACACACACACACACACACAGAGAGAGAGAGAGAGCAGCCTACCCAACAGGTTTGATTAATTTGGCTTGTAACGCGTGAGAGCAGAGCTATCACCGGCATCCAGATGTTCCACAGTCCTTTTGTCTGCAACCCCAACAACACACGCACGCACGCACGCACGCACACACACACACACACACACACACACACACACACACAAAGTGCCACTAGCATCGGCTCCTCTTGGTTGCAGAAGTCAAGGATGTGTTGTGGCATGTCGGGGGATTTGATGATTTCTGCTTTGCTTGTGTAAGCCCTCCGAGCTGTGGCTATATGTTCTGCATCAGAAAAAGAAGCCATCACTCTATGAGATTGCATCAATAACTTCAGTACCGTGAAAAAAAAACAAACGGCAAGCAACAAGATCACCTGATATTAGCAGCTGGGAGACCAAGTTGCCTGTATGAAGCCATTGGGGGTCCACCGTCCGTCTTTTAGCGGAGCGCGGCATACACAGACTGAAAATAACATTTGACACACCCACAACACCATTTCTTTTGGTGGCGGAATCTTAAAAATTGTGGGAGTCGAAAAAGTTGGGGTTTGCAACAAAACCCTAACAACTATTACGAATAAAATTAGTGGCTAAAATAGGCACTGGTGATTAAAAATAATTCCGGCCCATGTCAACATCCAATTTGTGAACAAATCATATCAGTATTCTCAAGAAACCGCTGTAAAAATCGACTTATTGTTCTTGTTTTGCTTCTGGGATTCGGCAGCATCTCAGTGCAGGGACGGCGCTATTCTTTTGGGATCAGCTCGAACACAGCTTTGCGAAGGCTCAATCACGGTTAATCTAATTTGTGTTTGTTTGTTTAGCAGCGATATGATGCCGAGTTCGCAACTGTTCATCTGAAAAAGACTCCTTATCACTTGGCTCCACGACAGCACTCATTAGGACTCTCCGCATGAGACACTTTGAACATTATATTGGCACACGCATGTTCCGGGAAACAATAAAGCCAAGCATGTTGTTTTGTGAAGAAAAGCTTCGGCCTGTAATCTGCTCAACAAATGCATATTAGAATACTGCGAAGACGATACCGAATACGACATCTCGTTACAATTTTATCATTAGTATCGCAGCCAAGACTTAAAATAAGATGACCTGAAATAATTGAAAAACTAAAGTGTAGTGCAATGTTGAGCACAAGGACTATAACTTTTACACATCCCAATAAAATGAAAAAAGACATCTTCAATACAATAGAATGATTAAAGCAATTTCATTTCATTTCATACAGATGACTCATTAACGGCACACCAAGGTTACAATGTTCGGAAACATGGAAAGAGAAGCTGGAACCAATTAGAGTTTGGTTTGTTCCATTTGATGTTTGTCCATGTAATGTGTGTTTTTCGTTAATCTGATTGAGTCTTTCGCCAATGCCGTCGGGAGTACACGCGCGCGCACACGCACGCACGCACGCACGCACCTGTTCCATGGTTCATAGCTTCTGCACCATTTCACAGGCTTTGACCAAACGTGTGCACGAGGAGTGTTGGATTTTGTTATTGGAAAACAACATTGGAGTGATTACATATTAGAGTGAAAACATTGATGCAACTGAAGCTAACATCCTGTGACGTGGTCAAAAGTTTTCAATCAATAACTTGGAAAGAAGACAAGTGTACAGAGAGTGTTATTTTCTCAGCACTTTTTTTTCGTTTCCTGTATTGTTTCATCCTCTGTTCCCTGTCCTTTGCTTGCATTTTCTTGATTTCAGTTCACCCTCTCCCTCCTTCCCGGGCCGCGGTTCACATTTCAAGCCTTTGGCATGCCAGCAGTGTCTAAGATGATCGGGGCTACAAGGGAGACAATGCTGCCCGTACGCAAACAGTGGAGCGGAGTCGGCTGAACCACGAGCGTATATCTTCGTGCCCGTGTTTGTGTACGCATCGTGCACGTTCGCTTTTGCAGTCGTACCAGACGAATCACAAGCAGTCGCCTAAAATCTTTGTCTGGGAAGCCTGCCCGTCAACTAATACCACCACGTTCCTCACCTTGATCGAGTCACCTTGACCTGGACGGAACTCACAACAGGGATTTACCTCAGTGTATACACACACACACAATTGTAGTGTGAAGATATCCAAGTCCGTAAAAGAGCGGAAAGTTGTTCATTTAGCTGTACAGTTGTTATTTTGGCTCTTAGATCGACGATACAAGCAAGCAAATAAACGGAGGTGTTGGTGCGAGGTGATTAAAAAGGCTTCAGGGTGGGACTGAGGCCAGCGTCATTATTCTTGAGCAGCTCCTTACGGCTTCTCGCACACATCTTGGCGCACCGACCAAAAAGCCGTTGCGGCGGAACACGCAGTCAGGAAAACATTTAGTAACAAATTGTAAAATCTAAGATGATTTACTTTGTGGCTATAAATCATTGTTCGAGCTGCATGTTGGCTACATCAGAGAGTGTTGCAGAACAAGCCTATAAAGCGGGGAGGTTAAATTTACACCCCCGAGGGACGTTAATTACCCTGGATGACTAATTGAGTCGCACCACGCCAATTAAAGAAGACAGTGACGCAACGGTGATGTAAAGAGCCAAATCGCTCACACAAAGCACGCAAGTCCTCGCGGGACGAGGAGATTAACGGCCACGTTCGTCTATGGAAACGAACGTATGCGGTGTTGGTGAGATGCGAGACCGACGCGCACTTGCGAGAACACACTCGAGCAGAGAAAAGGATCGGCCTCTTTCGGTCGATGGTGAAGCAGCATTTAGCGGTTATGCTGCACACAAATGGAAGAAGTTGCCAACTGGGAAAAAAAAAAAAAAAAAAAAGTCCAGTTTCCGCTTTTTGATGATATTTCTTGCACTGTACGCTGTTTTAATTGTAATGAAAAAAATATATATTTTTCAATGTTTATAAGCTGCTTTTTTTTTGTTTTTTTTCTTTGTTTTTAAACGCTTTTAAATCGTGTTAAGCACATTGAGTTACCGTGTGCATGAAATGCGCTATATCAATAAATGTGCTTTTTTTCCAGTGGCGGGTCCTCCGCCCCAGGAATGGACAGCGGGCACGTTTCAAGTTGAGAAAATGAAGAAGGAAGATGAAGATGTTCCGGCATCAAAGGGATACAGATTTTCCATTCTGCTTGACCTAACAGCCGAACAGGATTAAAAAAAAAAAAAGGAAGATGAAGAGATAGAGGAGGGGCTGAAGTCAGAAGAGAGTCGAACAAAAAGAATACTTAAAAGAAAGGATGCATTATTCACTTATTACGCTCATCTTAGTGGCAAATAAGTAAAGCATCGGGCAGATAATTGCATCTTGCTTTCGCCAGCACTTCTCTCTTCTGATGCTCCATTTTTCTTCTTCTGCATGTTTGGCTGAAATAACGACGCTCGGCGAGAGGCGGCAAGCAAAGATGATGATGACGACCAGGTCTTCTGACAGGGCAATCACACCTTTTTCTTCTCACTGAAGCCATTTTGCTTCATTGAGGCGGTTCGCTTTTTTGACAGGCTGTAATTCTGCTTTAGCAAACAGAGACATGAAAGTGTGACACTCCACTTTCACGTTTCACGATGCATTACTTTTAGAAGTTGTCAACAACAACGGAAAAGTTTTGATTGTCTCTGGCGAGGGTCATTGATTCCCTAGCCACTTCATGTTTAAAATGTCGAACACACACCCCAAAAAAAAAAAAATGTCACCTACATTAATCTTTTAACAAATAACTCATTTTGAAATAACATGAAATCTTTTTGATAGGGGAAGTAAAAATGTGGTTGCACAAGTGTGCACACCCTCTTCAGAATTAACCAATAACTAATGTTAAATGAGTTTCGGCACACACGTCTCAGCATTTAAGGTGCTACCGATTAACCCCAAATGAAGTTCGGTAGGATTTTCCTGACATTTTTGTCGTCACATCTTACAGCCGAGCCACGGCCCGCAGAGGGGTTCCACAGCATCAGTGGGATCTCATTGTTCAAAGGTATCAGTCAGGAAAAAGGTGAGAATATTCCATGGAATACAGTAAAAAAATGTCCTCATCAAGTAGGGAATATTTGGCACAAGAGTGGCATAACCGAGAACTTGACATACCTTGATGAAAAGACGAGGATAAAACTGGTCAAGGAGGCCACCAAGAGGCCCACAGAAACACTGAAGGAGATTTCTGGCAAGTGCTGGCTGTTCAGTGCATGTGACTACAATCTCCCCTTTTCTTCATATGTCTGATCTGTGGCAAGACGGGAAGATTGGCTACATCTTGCAACAACCAACAACTCCCAATCTCCCAGACACAAGTGGAAAAATGAAAAGTGAAACTTTTTGGCCTTAATTCCGCCGCAAACACAAGCCAGATAATCACCAAAAGAACACCATACCTGCAGTTAAGCATGGCGGAGGCTTCATCATGCGTTGGGGCCCTTTTTCTTCCACTCAAACTGGGCTCTGGAAGGAATTACGAACAGTTCCAAATAACAGTCAGTGTTAGCGTAAAACCTGCAGGCGTCTGCTAGAAAGACAAAGAAAATGTCGGGAAAAGCTTTACTACAACAGCTTAGATTCATTTGGACTTCAACAACGGAGTCAGAATATGCAGTTCAGCTGGTGACTGGAATTACAGAGTTAAAATAAAGCCGATGGTTTCTGCAACCAAAGCAAAGCAAAACCTTGACAAAAGCAAACTGAATGGTGCTCTAAAAAGGAGTCTTGTTGAACAGCGTTAGAGGACCACGATGAGAACGACATCTTGGGTCTCGCCAGCTCCAAAATAATCTCTCTTCTCTCTATCTGACATGCTTGGGCTGGAAGCTGAGAACCGGGGGAATTCCAGTCGTGATGAAAGCGAGCAGCTAACTGTAGAGTAAACAGACCTAGACCCAACTGACAGACCCGGGAGATACTGGGAGTCAAGAATGCGGTCTTTCCAAAGAATAGCCTCAACGTAATAATGTGTAGAAATGACATGATCAGCATCTCATCTGGGCATTTAGGTTTTGCCCTTATTGGCATCGTGACAAATGATGACTGAGTGCTAACTCCTACTGCCATGACTTCAAATACAACGTGGATGCCGAGCGTACTTTATTGTTCGTTGGGCTAATACAACGCCAATGCGGTTCTTGATTTGTTTCCGACAAGTATGTCACAATGACGGGATTGTTTGTTCAAATAATGAGCAAGTTCATAACGTCATCCGAGAGTTGAGGCCATGGACGTGTCAGGACCGAGTGCGAGGACTACCAGGGAGATCTCCGTCGGTCCTCTCTGCGTCTATCTTGTACATATTTCCTTTTGTTGGAACAGTACAATTGCAAGTTTGAAAGCAGAAATCCATCGCCACACGAGTCAATGGGAGCTGTGAGACGAGCAGGAGGAGTAGCAGTAATGCAAAAATAATGGAACACATTATAAGGAAACATGCATTGGGCATATTGTATTGATACATAGCAAATGACATGAACAAAAAGTGAAAACTTTTGGAAATATCCCCCTCATCCCCAGCCTGCGCTCTTCTGGGATTCCAGGAAGATTTTGGACTGAGTCTGGGAATTTTGGGGTGGGTTTGGTAGAATCGAATTTATTTCATTTATTCAGTCTTTGTTTAACCAGGTAAGGAAAGTGAGAACAGTTTGTCATTTAAAAAAAAAAAAAAAAAAACAATGCGGAGGCAATTTAGGGTTCAGTGTCTTGCCCAAGGACACTTCGACAGCGGACAGCAGGAGCCTGGATCTGACCTGCGAACCCTTCGGTCACTTGACGTCCTGCTCTACCAACTCAGCCGCTGCCGCCCCAATCCAATTCTAATCCAAGCAAGCTTTTGTGGACCTCGTTTTGTGCACTCATGCTTAGAATAGTCAAAAAGCTCTTGGCAAGACGAAGAATCCCGATTTAGTAGGGATTAAAGTGTCTCGTGCAACCAATGATTGATTCGTGAAATGGATTGATTAAGAGCTCAGATTGCGTAGCTCAGAAACATTTTACATTATTGAACACCGTAATGTTGGAGAGCTGGAGATTGGGGGAAAACTAAATCATAATCCATACTGTCGTCAAACCTTTTAACACACACGATAGTGCCGCCTCTGATGAGTTTATACTAAAAACCGGACTTGAACTTCCATCAAAGCACCATTCTGGCACACAAAGCTTTTTTCCAAAAATAAAAATAAAAACTGTAACTGAGCAACACTGCAGGATC
Organism: Phyllopteryx taeniolatus; assembly: GCF_024500385.1. Classification (NCBI taxonomy): domain Eukaryota; kingdom Metazoa; phylum Chordata; class Actinopteri; order Syngnathiformes; family Syngnathidae; genus Phyllopteryx; species Phyllopteryx taeniolatus. The sequence goes on along the minus strand of NC_084518.1, from coordinate 2,016,048 downwards.
AATAACATTGCATGATTTGTAGCCGGCCAGCACTGCAGTCCTAACTCTTCACACACAAACAGCGCAAAGAAAAACAAGCGCATCAGCACGCACCCGAGAGAAGGCTTTGAGCGGAGGATCAATCACGGCGGGAGGAGGAAGAGAGGAAAATGACAAACGGGAGTAAAAGCAAAGTGCACACAAACACGCACGCGCGCACATTTGTTCAAGTGCAAGTGTGTTTATGGCTGCTGGAGAGCTCAAGCAGGTGCAATCCTGCAACTGCAGTCACAACAATGACTCATCCCGGCTGCTCCTTCCATCTAACAGGCGCGAGTGGGAATTTGCGGAGAGACCCACGCCCACACAGAGCAGCTGCGCTCTGCATGGCGTACACTCACAGGCCACGAGAGTGGGTCAACCTGCAAAGGCGCCGTCGGTATTATTATGTTAGCTAACGCACTGAGTTCTAAGTAGAAGTTGTACATTTACAAAATGATGATTGCTGCATCATACTGAGAGGTTTTCCTAATTTTGCTCATCTAACGTAGATGATAGCGGTACTCAAAATATTCGAAACAACCCTTGCGTGTGGTACGCACACCAACGATGCGGCAAAATTTGACCCGCGGTGTGGGCTGTGTCAAAAGTCATTGTTCCTCCCCAATTTGCTGGGAAAAACGTCGCTCCCAAGTCATTCACCACAATAGAAATGACCATAAGAAGATTATGCAATGTAGTTACCGGAACGCTAAATGTTAGCCTAGCTTCTTCCATAACTCAACTTTCTTCTTTGCAAATGTGTTATTTCAAACGTGTATACCAAAGTGGTTGCCCTTCGCATTAATCAGTACCCAAAAAGTAGCTCTCACTTTTAAAAAGCTTCTTAGGTAGTCAAAATTGAAAGATGACCTCCTAATAACATTTAAGCATCTCTATCCACATTTTCCCTGTTAACATCGCGAAATGCAGGATTTGGCTTCCAACTCACTGTGTCCGATTTAAGTTGGGGGGGGACAGTGAGGTCTTCAGCGGTGGAGGACTCGTGTAATGTGTACAGCCTCTCCTCCCTGCAGCGTCTGTGTGCGTCCACTTTTAGTGGACGACGACGAGGAGAAATTGAGCAGATGTGAAATCGTCCAGCCTCTCTCGTCTGAATCGACCTTTGCACCCTTGCTCAGCTGCTGTTACACAACACTAAAGTGCTCGCGTGTGCGTCGACTGGCAGCGTAATCCTCTTCACCTTCACAACGACATGTCGACATTAGACATTGTTACTGTATACGTGATCCTTCTGTACAAGATGGAGTTTTGCTTTACGTAATCTAATCTCAAATAAATACAAGCAGCACGGACAATTCAATTGCAAACAAACATGTCTGCAGCCATATTATTGTACCGGACTCAAATATGGCAGGAATAAAATGGCCTAAAGTCGTGTGACTTAAAGTCGGAGTGTTTTGTGTACACAAAGTTGACTTGTAGCGACGTCTCCTGTGATTGTGAGCAAGCCGGCTGGTCCAAAATGCGAGTCACAAAGAAAACTGTGAGAGACCCGCAAGGCGGAAATCTAAGACAACTTGCTTGCTCGAGCTCACCAAACTCATTGTTAAGGTTGCCTTCTGTGCATCAGTGGAGTGTTGTTGCAATATTCATGTTTTTCCACATAATTAATGAATGTTTCCAGAGTTGTGGAACTGCACTGCAATATAAGGTCCCCCAAGGAGTCACAAAGGCTGGATTTACTGTATACTGCATGCTTCAAGTGACGGAATTCTGATTTTTGGCTCTCAAGTGGCCCAATTTGGGAGATGCGTCACAGCAGCATAAATAAATAAAAAAATTAAAAAAAAATTAAAAAAAACATGGAATCGGATATGCTCAGGCCTCTTTCAAATGTGGAAACAAATTGAATATGCTTCAGTATCAAATCTGCGCCAATGCGAGTGCAGTGTAAACACACAGATCAGATGTATCGCAATTGGTGACATATACACAAACATCTGGTCGAACGCAAACGTTAATAAACACCCACTGTAGCCAAACCAGAACTATTAGATATGGTCTATGTGTGCAACACTTGAGGTGTGTCAAATAAGCTAAATAATTGCAGGCGACTTCCATGTTGTCACCGTCCATTGTTGACACCGTTGGCGTCGACGCGCTCAGGTCGTTTCATGCGTTCTAAACTTCCAACCCACACTACGCTTGCAGCAACATCACACTGAAATTTGGAAAACTGCAGACGAAAGGTTACATTCCGCAAGAGCCATCGATCCAGTTAAAAACAAAAAAATAAGTCATCTTGACATGTGCAATGGCCAATCTTTCTTTCTCGGGCAATGACGAGAAAAAAATAAGTGTTTAACTGTAGAAGGAGGCACAAGCTGCGCTAACAGACTCTGCAGCTTTTCATCCCGCCTGATACGCTGCGCGCGCGTTCATCTGTGCCGGGGGAATGATTGACAGCTGGCGCGGTACCATACGGGCTCGGGCGGCCGCTGAAATAACACAGCAGGTGCTTTGATCGGAGCGACTTCCTATTTTCATCACCACGCTTCGGAGGACATCTGCATAGCAGCTTCGCTCAAGGGAGCGCTGACACAGCAGGCACACCGACGCAATAACACTGGAAACACACACGCACGCACGCACGCAAACACAAACACGTATGTACACACAAATACATTTTCCCTTTCAAGCAGCCTGGAATGAAAGTGACCGCAAAATAACTCTGATGGGAACTCAGATGAGAGGACACAATTTCAGTGAGTTACACGCGGAGGGGAAAAGTCACAAATATCCTCAAGTTACAGTTGGATTTGTGTGCTCGAAATTTCCTTCACGCTCTCGTTGCTGGCGCCGACTCCTTCAAAGCCAGGAGCAGACAACGTGTCAAATTTCATTTGAAAACAGTTGGACACGTACTCATGCACATATTTACTTATTTGAAGTCTTAATCCCAGTGACCTTGAACAGGATGAGCAGTACAGAAAATGGACGGACGGATGACGTTTGAAGCCTTTAGACTGAATAACTGAATATAACAAGTCTTCATTTTGCAACATTTTCATTGGAATATTTGTGAGCTTGTACGATTTCGTATCATATAGATTGTTTGTCTTCCTCCAAGCATATCCTCACGTCCCATCCCGATGAGTACTTTGCAAAGACAATCATCATCTTCTCCTCCTGGCTTGTCCCGTTCGGGGTGGCCACAGCGCGTCCTCCTTTCCCACGCGGGCCCGTCTCCTGCATCCTCCTCTCCAACACCATCTGCCCTCATGTCTTCCCTCACGACATCCATCAACCTCCCTCGAGCTCTCTTGCCCGGCGGCTCCGACCTCCTCATCCTTCTACCAATAGACTCACCGTCATATCTGCTTAAGGTGGCTAGTGCCTACTTTAGTGACTTACGATATTCCGTTTTGATTTTAAGAATATAATATCTTTTGTCTGTTTTCATTCCAGTGAAACCCAATAGATCCCCATGCTGTCCCGTACAGCTGTAATCAAGTACTAAATGTAAAAGACAATTGCTTCGAAAGGTCTGGGTTAATTCATCTTGTAATATGTTTGCGAAACAAAATAAGAAACGGTACTGAGCACCTAATACAATGTAATGTCATTAATTTTGTGTACTACTTATTAATTTTCGCTTTTTGAGCACATCCGAAAGATGATTTAGGTTTTTGCCAAACCCAGTGCGTCGAGTAATGCAGATTTGACCTGCAAGTCCCTCTTTGGTGTCCACAACAACGGCTCTACTTGTACATCTCCAAATAACACCCCAAAAAAAACACAAGCTGCTGCACCTCGACAAGAAGCAGCACAAATATTCTTGATTACTCTGGTGAGAAAAGGAAAAATACAAGCACTGTGTGGTACTATATTTCTTTCAGGAGCAGAAAAATGCAGCTGCCGACGCATTTCTTTGAAGTCAACACCCGTGGAACTCCCAAAGAACCATTTTCAACTTTCTTTCAACTGGAAAACGACTCACCAGCATATCAAGAAACACAAATAAACAACAGGCCAAGAAGGCTCCGAGTCAATGAACGAGCACTCTCAAAGTCTCTCGGTGCTATGGTAAATTAGTGTATTAACAGAAAAATACATTGTTAAAACATTCAATGAGAAGGTATTGTACCATAAACATACACAATTCTGTTGGGGGAAGAACACAATAGTTCAACTGTTTTTCCTTTTCTTCATACAAGTCTATGCACGTGTATTTCTCAAATCAACAAGCAAACTAGGCAATAAATGTCATTCATTTAAGTTGCATAAAACTTACCGTAGTGCTGTTGTGTAGTTGTGTACCGAACACAATGAATAAAATCATGCAAATGAGCCCCATGTGTTTTTATATTGCTACCAGAAGACAAATTATATTGAACATATACTATACTTGTGTATATATATACAACGAATGCTTGTATATTGAATCTAATGTGTTAATGTATGAACAGCAAAACCCGCACATAAACATGGCCATTTCATTCTTTAAGTCAGTGCATGAATGGGAATACACTGAAGAACACATTTTCTGATGGCTACGATGCGACTGATTGTACCATGAGTGACGCTGAATGGAAGTAGTTACAAATAATTCCACATAAGCTTCAGTGAACTCAGCAAATTAGGCAATCGAGTTGCAATAAATGTATCGGTGAGTAAAAGCGCATGTCTTGTGACAACATACATTGACATGAAGCATTCCAGAGTCCTCGCATCACTATCCCCGCCACAACCAAAGCACCCAAGCACAATCCTCAAATGAAACCCACCACCCAAACCTAATTACAGCCTTGATTTGAAAACAGAGCCTTAATTAACAAAACATTGGATGACGGCAAAAAATGTCCTCAGTGGGTCTGTTCAACACTCCCAATTGTGTGCACAAAAAAGCTGCACATCCAAATTCAGCGGTTCCTGACCACTAAAAAGAGCAGGCCCATGAAATATACATGAAAGGAGAGAACCTCCCCCTTTAGCTTGCCTCCCTAACGTGGAGCATAAAACATTGATGGAGCCGCACGGCATTTGAACTACCGGAGACGAGCGTCATTCTAAACAAGTGCAGGGTGCGCAAGTTCACATCTTTTTCTGGACCTCCATAAAGGTCCGGGCGACATCAACGCAGCTGGCTGCTAGGGTTCACGTGTGCGTGTGAGGACACATCGAAATGTCTGTAAGGAGTGCAACATGAAAGGCGTCCCTACTTTAATGACAAGGCCAGAAAGTGTCGATGATGCTTGGCTTTCTGTTCTGTAGCTCACAACAAAGCACGCATAACAATGCTTTGTGTTCTACACGCATCTTTTAAATCTAGTCGGATATGTCAACATTAGGCAACCGGCACATTTACTGTCTTTACATCATCGTAATGTGCAACACTGACCTTTTTTTTTTTTTTTTTTTTTTTTTTTTTTTAAGGGCTGCTGTTGATGTAATAACAGACAGTTAAGTACAACCTTTGAATCCCATTGCATCACTATGAGTTAAGCTCACAAAACTGCACTTAACAACGTTGCCTTGCATGCTGTAGGGCATAGGGTATTTATTCTATTTTCAGTCATTTTGTGCAAATGCATTTTGGTTGATGCTAGTCACAATTTCTAGTGGACAAAACTAAACACTGGGTTGCTGATTTTATTTACTTTTTTCAAATCAAAATAAGAAGTGTTGCAATGCTTTGAGTGTGTGCATCTGTGATTTCTTGTGGGCATTTATATTGGGCAATATTGTGATAACACTGATCATTTTGATCAATATAATTGCGATATGAAATTTTCATACCGTTTCCATCGCTCGTCCCGGGCCACTCGATGTCACGTCCGTGCGGAGATCTTGTGGCTTTTGCTCAGTGGTGTTGCTGTAATCCATCCGAACAAGCGTTGACCCAGAAACCAAAGACCCGCCATTCCACTTGGCACTGTTATTTAGCCGAGTTTGTCATTATAAAAAGGCACGCAGCAGACTCACACACACACACACACACACACACCAACTCCGAAGAGTCCCTTATTTCGCCGCAAACTCCTTCTCAACTTCCCATAGCGGCACTGACGTGAGAGAGGTTTGTGAGACTCAGCTCCACTTGGAAACACTCCATCAACCATGTGATGTCAAAGCTTCAGTTTATTCAATACGTATTTAACCTTCCCAACAAATTTAGTCTCTTATTAGTAAATGCCATATGCGGGGATTAGCTGGCTAATAAGTAGTACAGTAGGGGCCAAACCCTGCTGCGAACAGTGAAAAAATGTGAGTGATTGAAAATGAGGCAACCTCGTGGCGGTTTGGGATGAGAAATATAATGTGCTAGTTTCATAAGACACCAATGTATTTGACATGAGTACCGTCGCAAAGAATGAAAGCCACCCACTGAACAATTTTCGACGGCAATAAGATCACGTTTTGTGTACACAAGGCTTTGTCAGTGTGAATGAAAGCAGTGGCGAAAGAAAAGTCACATGCAGCTCTGAACCAATGACCTGCTCTCAAGGAGGTGTAATTGTCTTTTTACATCAGCCTCGAAATCTGTCTTGGCCTCACCCGAACGCGAGCCACGCACACACCGGTTGCTTAGCAGCAGCTCTCCTCCTCTCGCGTCTTCAGTTTCGCGCTTGTTGTTTCATTATTTGATTTATTCATTGGGTGATAAAGTGCAGTTTTAACGCTTCTCTCGCAGAATGCTGCAATGGTTGATTTTGAATGTACAGTATGAACGTGTTTTGTTAAGTTGTAACTGGGAAAGTAAAGTATCCCATTCTTTTTTTTTTTTTTTGTCCGCTATATGACAACTAAACCTAATGGATGTTTTATTATCTACAGTCTCGATTCCCACCCAGGGTGCATTGGCACATTAGTGTCCCGTGAGAGATCATCAGGCGTTCTTTTTTTCCCCAATTGTAAAATATGTGCCTCGGCTCGTTAAAGTTGGATTCCTTCATTCAGTCGATTTTTCGCTTATATACGACCTTCCCGACCGAAAGGACTTAAGACAAAGAATGATTTTTATCTTCTGAGTGTGCGCACTGAGCTCAGGTGTTTGTGAAAGGTGTTTTTGAGCGTGTGCCCACCTGCGGCCATCTGCATGTATCCAGCCAGGGTGCAGATCCTCCTCTCGCATCCTCCGCTGGGCAGGAAGATGGTGATGATGGCCAACAGGGAGCTGACAGCCAGCAAAGCGCATCCTCCCGAGCACAGCACTGCGCTGGTCTGAAGAACACACACAATAGCGTTTTAATCACACGTCGATGAGAACGACAGTCGCAACAGGCAAACGTGTTCCGGGCGAAGCCTGTTGTGTAATGTGACAGGTTAACGGCTGTCTCATCTTGAAAACGGCGCTGTGCGGTCAAACAGCAGGGTGCTGCCCCTGCTCATTATACCGGCGCTTAATCACACGCTCGCTGCAAGCAAAAGGAAGGAAATAGAGCGAGGAAGCACTGTAACATCAGTTAAAGACTCCATTACCATCTCGAGTCCAATAAATAGTGACCAAATAAGGATTATTAATTCATATCTTTCAGCTGTAGCGAGAGTTTTACACAACGATCCTGATCTGATGGCTACCATGATATTCAAAACAATAGCTGTCCTTTAAAAAAAAAAAATTTAATATAATAAAATCTAAGTACCAAAATAAAAAGGATCGTCTTTGATTGCAGTAAATTTCCGTAGGATCTTAAATTGGGTCAAATTGAAAACTTTCCATGAAAATCTGCTACTTGTAGAACATCACATGACCAAAGCTGACCAGACTTCCCTTGTATGCTACGCTAACGAGCACGACGTGATGGTTTGAAGCTCAACCTGAGATTTCAAAACAAGCTGCCGGCAAATGTCCCGATCCAAACAAAGTCATTGACATCTATCAGTCTGTAAAGCGTTACAAAGCCATTTCTTAAGCTTTAGGACTCCAGCGAACCACAGCGACAGTCACTATTAGTTATTATTATGGAGGAAACGTGGAACAGCGGTGAAGCTTCCCAGGAGCGGCCGGCCTACAAAAATGACCCCAAGAGCACAGCGACGACTCATCCAGGAGGTCACAAAGGAACCCAGGTCAACATCTAAACAACTGCACGCCTCCCTTGTCTCACTTAAGGCAAAAATGGCATACATGGCAGAGTTCCAAGACGATTACATGTTGTTCATTTACAGTTCTTATTATTTTTATTTTTTTTATTGTCACAGACTAACAAAGGACAGCTGGATTATTTTCAGTATTTAATAGTGAACGACAGACGCCTGATTCCCGAGTGTTTTTCATCCACCAACAGTGAAGTCGAACAGGGTGCTGCCGTTCTACTTCGGCTGAGCCACCACAAGGTGCCCTCGTGTTACGCACAACCGACGCCCAGTTGCCGATTCGCTTGTTTCAAAAGGCAAGAGGCCACGGTGTAAATCGAACACATGCTCAGCCCGCCACGACAAATAAAGGTGAGAAGAACCATCAGAATGGCTGCCAGCAGCGTCGCGGCCCTTCACCGACGCTCCCCCGTCTGCTTCTGGGCCAAACCGCGAGAACGGCTAATTCAATCGTCTCGCAAGCCAGGAAGTCACTCAGCTTTCATCCTCCCTCTGCTCGTGTCTGTCACATCACCCTCGTTCCTCGTAGCACAAGTTTTAGCATTGTGATTGACTTTTGTTATTTTATTATGATTATTATATATATATTTTTATTTATTTTTTTTACATGAGACATCACATACTGACGTTTCTGCCCGCATGCTAATAACTAATGTGTCGCTGTCTCTTCGCTAGGATAGTGTTGCTTATCCGAGACATCCCAGACAGACGCGCAGGTTTGAAAATGTCTCGAGGAGACGTGATGAAGCATTGTGCTTCAAACAAAAACGCAAAGTTTATTGGAACACACACACACACACACACTCTCTTACGGTCACCACCGCTCATCCTTCAATGGCTCGTGATCCTCTTTTTGCAAGAAACTTATGAAAACAGTCAAAACACTTCTGTGTAAGAATAAACCTTGTGGTGGTCAACTCCAGATTAGACAGTTGCATGGATATTATTCATTGATTTTTTTAATGAATTTATCATGCAGATTACAATCTCTGAAAGATACATTCTAGCATCTCTCTGACAACTAGTTCGCTTTTTTTTTTTTGGTGCGTTGCGGGACTTGAATCGTGATCCTCGTGTTCTAAAGCCAGCAAGAAGAGCAAGTAGTGAGCGAGTGCAACTTGTAACACTAAAACTGTTGAACCAGAGCTCATTCTTATTGTATATTTCTCTCAATATTCCCAACAGACAATCCACAGTTGAAAAAAACCTGAGGCCTAAATGCCTCATGTTGGGGAGGGGAGGTAGCGTTGGAACTTTTTGGGGTCTCAAGCAAAATACAGGTAGAGTCTTTCTGTTTTTAAATAATCATGTTAATCAACTGTACAGAGACAGGAAGCGAAGACAGAAACAGCAGGAGCTCAATTTTTCTCTGGCGTTTTGGCTCTCTTGTTCCAATGTAGGCAATTGAATGAAGATAAGAAATGACAAAACAGCACACTGACACAAAAAAAACAAACAAAACAAAAAAAACAATGTTATCTTCCCTGCTCTTTGTTCTGCTGCCTTTTCTCGCTTCCATGATATTCATGTCTGCACAGGAATGTCTTCCTTCTCCTCGTAACACATGAAAGCATCCGCCATGCCTCATATCGGCGCATGGATCTGAAAGAGGGCCAAGTCAGCAACATGCAATTAGTGTAAACGATTTGTACTTCATATACAGTAAATGCACTGCCCGACATCGACAGCTGCATTAATTACAACCACACAACTCCAATAAAAAGAAAAACTAAAAGTACTGAAAAAAAGGTTTCAGTCAAATCGGAGTATTTATATTATTTGATACAGGTTAGTTGAACATATCAATCAGAATCATCTTTATTTGCCAAGTATGTCCAAAAAAAATTGTCTCCAGTAGTTGGAGCCGTTTTGGTATGACAACAGACCGTCAATTGACAGAGAACACTGTGGAGACATAAAAACACTGACCAAAAAAAACAAAACACTCACTGAGCAATAAAGGGTTGCTAGTTATCTAGTAATGCCGGTACAATTTTCTTTTTTATAAATTGTGCAAAAAGATGCAGAGTCCTCTAGCAAACTCGTCAACACTTTAACTCACAGGCGTTCTAAAAACGTTTGCTGTGACTGTCCTGACGTAAAGTCTGAGCAAGTTCAATTGTGTGAGATGCTTCCTAAGTAGCTGGCAATGCCGCGCGGATAAGTGGCACCGCCCCCGGAACCGCTGGAGCGCCCGTGCGAAGCGAACCAGCCGAACGAGAGGGAAATTAAACCGTGCGAAAGATTTGAACATGCAAACTAATCTTCCCTGGGAAGTCACCCTGTCAGACAGCAACTGCTTGTCAACACACTCGAACCGCCTGTGGCACGATCGACATAAACACGAAAACACTGATAAAACATGTGTTCTGAGACAAGATGGCTTTCATGGAAAGCAACTTAATTGGCTTCCTGCAATAAAGGCATTACGAGCGTGCTGGAGACTAATAACTGCACACAAGCACACCATCCTGCTGCTTTGAGTAATAACGGGATCGTCTGAAGCGGACTCTTAGATTTCTGATTCGACAAAGGAAGACGGGGATTCCTCTACGCCGTCCAATGAAATGTAATTGTGTCCTCAACTGGGACTTACGAGATGGAGAAGTCATTAAAGAGTCATTCTGATCGTTTCAGCGGAAAGCAGAGTTGTCTTCAGCGCCAAAGTGACGAGGCTGATGATGATGATGCTCTTAAGATAAATCAACACAGCGCGGCTCTCTAATGGCTCGCCTTAATGGACGACAAGAGAGGAGCGACATCATCGCAGGCGTGACAACTTCACCGCATTGCCCGACGGTTTGCGCTCTGCAGACAAACGGCGTCCCGTTCTGCGTGCATTTGTCCATCGTGTACTCTGCACTCAGCAGACACGCCCGTGTGGCAGCCTCAGTCTCCAGAAGCCCATTAGCACTGTATTGCAGCGCTCTAAAACTACCAGTGGCGTCTATTCCGCCTCTCGTTAGTCGGGCGGTTGTATGTGCCAGGTTTGGCCCGTGGGAACTCTCGCGAAACTTATGAATTTTTGTCAGCAACATGGCGACTGTGAACAGTTCCCTTTGTTTGCTAAGCTCTAGTATGATGCTATGAGTCTATTTTCCACTTCAAAATGCCACCATGGACTCACACTAATAAGCAACAATATTGGAGTGGAATGACACACTTTATTCCAGCTGAATGAATGGACAAGCAGCGCCCATTTGCTTTAGTTCACCCGTGTCCGAGAAATTATGGAACAAGTGTTGTTGCTACCACGTTTTGATTCCTTTCAACAAATTAGATTTCATTAACAACGCAACATTTACGCAGCATTACAAATATATTTGTCGTTTGGCCCCGCAATGCTCGGAAAAAGTAGTTATTGTCGTTAGCGGTCTCATGTTTTCACCCAGGGATCCTGAAATGATGTACATTTGTCTCACATGACATGAAAACAAGGTCAGAATCGGTAGTGCAGTCAGAGTGTTGTTTTCCACAGAAGGCTGGTCAAATGAATGCACAGGAATGATAAACGCCGTGTGGATAAGTGGGCATATAGAAAATAGAGAACTGGGGAAACACCCCCACACGAATCAAAGTTCGGGAACATATATCGCAAATAAGTTCTCCATTTAATCACATGGTGCTGTTTATCTTGCTGTGCAGCGAGGTGAATGCACATTGAAACTCTTTTGCATCAAAAAGTAACCTTAAACTTGTGAAAATCCTACTGGATATGTTAAACGGCAAATTAGGCCGATAAATGCTTTTGAAGCTAACGTGGTCCCCGAACTTGACACTTTTCTCGTTGGTTTTCTGCATTCTGGGGATGTAACAAAACAACGAATATGCTCACAGTCCATCCTCCTAGCGTTTGATTGACCGCTTACTTGTGCCAATACTAGTAGATTCTTTCAACACCAACAATTATTGAATGTTAGCTATTCCACACCGTCAATGCAGCCCTATTTTTCATGTTCTATGGGAAGAGGTTGAATCTAAAATGCTGGCGGTTTCTGCCAAACTGTCAGAAATGTGCCTCCGACTTGCACTGACACAGCTCCGGTTTCACCTTCGCTGCAGTGCAGAACGAGGTAACGGATGCGTGTCGCTACTGTCCCAAAGAGGAATCATCTTATGAAACCCTCGGGCGGAGAAGCACATACAACACTATTTTTCCAACACTTGTGCAAATGCTCACGTAAAGGTATTGGACCTCGGTTTTTAAATGCGTTTCGTTTAGTCCCGTTGCTTGAGTTGTATAAAAGCAAGCACCTGGCAATCTGCCTTTGGAAACATTTTTTAGGTGTGTTCACTAGATTTGAGCTTGGTACCGTAAAACGATCCCCCTTTTCGTCCATTTGTGAAGCTTCTGCCCTCGTCGATATTGCGCCATCGACTGTAAGGGATACGATCGCAAAGTGGAAGCCTTTCAGAGACACTGCAACTCAACCATGTAACGTTACAGTTTGGAGTGGAGTTGCTCAGTTCTAACATTGCATCCAAGTCATTTGGCTGGCCTAATCACCACAGAGTTCTGCGCCTGCTGCAGCATTGATATCAGCACAAAAAGTGCACATCAAGAGTTTCATGGGATTGGTTTCCACGGCCGGATAGCAGCATGCGTGTCTTACATCGTCAAGCATAATGCCAAGCGTGGACGAGTGGTGTGGCTGCGTTTCAGGCACTGACCATTAGTTGGCCCTGCAATTCCATTCATCCATGCATGTTCTACCGCTGATCCTGTTCAGGGTCAGAGGTGACCTGTATCCTATCTCAGTTCCAATTCGGGGAAGGTCCTACACTGCACTAGATTGACCATGCCCCAGGACACAAAGCAAGGTCCATGCATACGTGGTTGGGTGCGTTGGAGAAGAAATTGACCTCGACACCACCAAACACCTGCAATGTGAACTCCGACAGATATTGTGACCTCACCGATGTTCAAACAAATCCCACAGGCAATGCAATCGAAGGCACTCAGCATTCCAATACTTCTCAAGGGCTGATACAATTGGTTCTTCATAAATTGTGCGGCAGATGTCCAAATGTCCGTCTGGCTACCGCGAGCACCACCTGCTCACAAACTGACACTGCAGCAAATAATAAAAACCTAATCATTGTGAGCGTTTCCTGCAGCGGTGAGACCAGAGCACAACTGCATTTGAACACAACTGCACTGGACAAGGCAGAGCCATTCTTCAAATCAAAGCATCGATTGTCTTAACGTCAGAGCTCTTTCATAAGCGAGTTAGCGCCAAGAGTCCCAGTTCCACCGAGTGTTTAGTATAGTAGTTGTGGAAGGTACAAAAATAACAGCGCCATACAAAACCCTTTTTTGCATTCTGTTGGGGTGGAGGAAGACATCACTTCAATGCAACAATAGGAAATGAATGCGAATAACAATGATATATGTGCCACAGTTGAAAAATAGCATCAGACCAGGATTCAAATATCAGCGTCGCCATCTTTCGCAGAAAGAAGAAAACTCAGAACGGTTATCGGCAGACACCTCACTCAGTGTTCATTCCGTCATTGGCAGGGCTACATTTCAAGCAGTAAATTGATCGGTCCGTTCTGTTTAGGAATGCGCATAAAAGTTGATTCATTGCAGAGCAATTGTAGTGCACAGCACTACTTGGCTACAACCAGAAGAGGCGCTGTTGAGTCAGTCTCAACTAGTTTGAGGTCTAAAGACAACAACACGATGAGCTGTCAGATTGTCGTCATACGTGTCACCAACACTCCAAGTTTATCTTTTTTTACAATAGCAAGGCCAAATGTTGAATCAAAAGAATTAACATTATTGAGCCAAATGTCACAGACACGTCACACCAAATGCGCCGCCACCGAGTCGACAACGTCGCGGAGCAATGAAAGATCAAAGTTTTTCGCTCCACATCAGACAGTTATCAACCGGACTGAACTGAACCACTTGCTGGTAATCTGACTTCAGATCAGTCATCATCATCCACCACCGTATCTGACAGGCTGAATACAAAAAAAAAAAAATGCAACTACCCGAAAACATTTGATCATGTTTCTCCCCCCCCTCTTCATCTCCTTGAAAAGGGATGCAGAGCTTTGTGTCCATGTGTGGGAAAGTAGGATGGGGAAAAAAAAAAAAAAAAAAAAAGAACAATCAGGCCGAGAAATGCGCTCACTCTGCCCCTTCTCTTTTCTCATAGATCACAAAGGTGGATCAGACTAGATGAGAGAGGATCATATAACCGGTTTGAAATGTATGGGATCCCTTCTGGCCCGGTTTAATGATGACGACCTCAGAGATTTATTCAGATCTCATAATAGGCTGCTGGTGGTGAGCTGGCGGAGAACCTCAGGCAACGTTCCTTCTTTCTCTCCTCTCTCAAAAGGACTCCGCATTGTATTATAGTGGAACTGATACTTTTATGTCACCCCTTCTGCCTTCTCCTATTAAGCAGCCGTTAATAAAAAAAATATGACAAATAACGATACTGGATATTAGGGGGGAAATTGAAACTGCTCATTAGAGCAAATGCATGTTTGGCATCCAAACAATCAAGGACAGCAGAACTGGTTCAAAGCATCACATCTGCTCACATCAAACATTCCCGACCCAGACGGGGCGAGAAGGGAGCGAGCCGAGAGATGAGATGAGATGAGAGTGTCAAAGAAACACTGTGAAGATGCGAGGCAGACGCTGGGAGGAGCACTTCGCCTCGTCTTGCAATCTTTTGCACGCTCAAACCTTTTGTAAATCAAGCCCCATTTGATCACATATATAGTAAAGTATCTTCAGCATTAAAATGGCCGGCATTACTTCATTGGATAGTGTGTGTGTTTTTTTTTTTTAATGGAATCATGGAGATTTATTTGGGAACCTCCGTGCATCCCGGGAGTTGCAACCACTTCATGCAGCTTTAACAATCATCAGCACTTCAGTTTTCTGCTCTCATCCCCTTTATTGCGGTCAAAGAATCAATCAAATGACAACCGTATTCTTCATTCTGTTCGTTCGATTGCTACATCTTGGCCGTTATTTGAACAATAGGGGAATTTAGCATAGCATCTGCACATCGTTACACGATGGAAAAAATGTGAACAAACCAAATTATGTGCAGCAAAAGAGGGTTATGAATAACTCATTAGTGAATAGCATATTCGGAGGAGTTTCACTAACACAATAAGTGCTACTGTAGATGATGGAATTTTTTGACACCAATGTTTAGGTTGTTAAATTTATAGAGGGGCGCTCAAGCGTTCGCACAAGTCGGAGAGTGAAGGACTTCGGTGAAGGCTGCTTTTCAAGCCCCTCACACCCTCAAAACCTCGCACAGCGTGCTCTTAAATGAATGCATGATCTGCGCCGGCCTGAGTGCACATTTCATAATTCATGCCTAGTGTGCCGCAGCAAGTAGGAAATGCTATATGCGCTTGCTCCGACTCGGCTTCATTTCGCCAGCGAGTCAGGCCGACCTATACGAGACAGAATGCAGCAAACGCCGTGACCCCTGCAGAATTTTGGTGTCAGATGCACAGGAGCTGCTTTGACATTGGACTTCCTTCTTCTTCCCAGTGAAATATACAATCCGAACTATGCATCTTTTTCAAGTAGATCGAGTGAAAAGTGGATGCTATCAAGTGCAAGGGCATGTTGCCGGCAGTGGATCATTGTTGCATCACTTTGATTAAGCGCCCTCTTCCATCTCGTAAAGAGCGGCCGTTGCATGTTAAGGAGGAGTCTGGCCAACAAGACCTCGGCCTAAGAATGATGTAAGTGGAGCTGAAAACATTCTGATCACTTTCATTTGCCATGGCGACCGTGTTTCACTGAACAGCAGGCCACGAATCAAGATGACTAAAGTTGAAAGGGATTTGAACTTGTGTGTAACCTTTCATTTGCGGACTGAATTTTAAAGGCTGGTTTGATTTGTAGCGCAATGATTTGC
Organism: Phyllopteryx taeniolatus; assembly: GCF_024500385.1. NCBI lineage: Eukaryota > Metazoa > Chordata > Actinopteri > Syngnathiformes > Syngnathidae > Phyllopteryx > Phyllopteryx taeniolatus. The sequence continues at coordinate 2,000,056 of NC_084518.1, read as the reverse complement.
AATTGGAGCCACTCTGCCACAGCAGGTCAAAGGTTGAATGTAGATAAATGGATCAGTTCGTCGATGATATGCTCGGAAATGAGGAGCTACGGTTTGATTGGGTTAATGAAGCTGCAAAAATCAATCATCTCTCCTATTTATGTACAAGTGCCATAAGAAGAAAAGTTTTTTTTTAGTGTTTGAACTCCCTGCCGCTCAGCCGAAACATTTGCAGAGGAACGTTTGCAAATATTGTCCGAAGCAACCTCTACTTTTGCGACCAAAGGCTGTCCAAGTTGTGACGGTGAAGGACGCCTCAAAGTTGAAATCCAGAGACGTTTCCCTTCATAGAATTCTGAAAGTTGATTCTTGTGGATTCTTTCTGAAGCCACACAGCTCACTGCGGGATTTGACAGAGGAGTCATACTTGGGAGCTTGGCAGCATCCCAGGAGCTTTGTGGTTTGATCTTGCAGAATTCGTGAGGAAAAAAAATTAAAATGGAGCAGTGTAACAAGACCAACCTAAAGTCACCAGTAAAGTTTTTTTCTCTAAGCAGTGTCGCATCATGATGGAAACTGGATATAGATTTACCAAATTAAAGTTGTAAATTGTTTACTACGTCATCCTCGGTGTTTTATCTGGGACCATGCACACGCACACGCACACGCACGCACGCAGGAGCTATCATTTATCTTAGAAAACAGGGAGGACGGCGCCCTGTTAAATCAATACATAAACTACCCGCAGGATCCACAGTCGAAGTGACAGGCTGCTTAACAAATGGAAGGTGGCCTGCCAAAGCTCGCTGACTCAGGATCTATTCGTGAGGGAAGCGCCACGCCGATGCCCTTGCGCCGTCCCCCGCCCACGACCAGAAAAGACGACGTCCGAAGGGCTGATCATCGGTTGTCAATATCACAGCAGAGCAGAGAAAAACAAAACAATATAAAGGGGGACAGGTGAGCTGCTAGGAAGTCAGGAAATATTCAAATTATACTCCTCGCAGCAATTTGTGACATTCTGCTTTCGGGTGAAATGTCAGGATAGACCCAAAATCCAAAATAACCTTTACGGTGACCTTAATGTGACCTTCTCTAAACATTTCAATGTATGTCCAATTGTACAACGCATCAAAAATTGATTGTGAATTTTGCATTTCAGCTCCTTGCCAGAGAAAGAGCAATTTGCGCAACAAAGTATTGAAACACTGAACAATAGGAAGTACGTTCAAAAGTTTAGGGAAGGTCAAATAAAGTAAATAGGTTCATCTTGAAATTTCACTCCAACGCCGAATATGCCAAGAATTTTGCGAGTCGTGTATATTCTAAACGGTGAATTCCATGTCTGCTGGTGAACGTCATTCCATTTTATCCGATCAAAGACTTTTGGAGGTGCGTTGATAATATGTAAAGCAGGGGGGGGAAAAACAATACAATCAATCCATCGGGCCGGATCATAAATCCTTGTCCTGCTCAGCAAAACTGATTTCCTCTCAATTTCGCATAGATGGAAACAAAATGCAGACGGCCGTGTTCGTCCGCTCACCACTCCGCTCATTCTATCCATCATCCGGACGCATCCTTCGCTGCACTTCCAATTTCTCGCCCGTGTGTGTAGCTAGGAAAGTCCAAAACAAAAATGACACAGTAGCAGTGTAGTCAATGTACACAAAGAAAAGACAAAATGGGAGTCAAAAATGCCGTTGTTGCGAAAACAACAATCCGCGATTTTCAATTAAAAATGAAGCATTAATAAAGTCCATAGATTTTCTACTGTCAGTCAGAGAGCTTGAGAACATCATTCTGGGAAAAGACACATTAACAAAGACATATCAAGAAAAAGAGGACTCATACCACTCCAAAAGGCCAAATCCTCCAATAAAGTGAAGAGAGAGAACGCAAAAAGCGCTTCTTCCGTCTTAAATCCGTCACTGCAAACGGCGCGCCTCTGTAAACATATCCCCTCCCGTGAATTTTGTCATACGTGGCCTTGAACATGTGCTGAATGATGCGACCGCATATGTCGAAAGCCCAGCCGTCCTTCCAAGTTGCAAACAGCACCTTCTCCGATGCGCAGCAATCGTTTCTGCATTGAGGCAATTTATGTACCAGTCAAGGTAAACGGGCAACCCAAAAAAAAAAAAGTCTGACTTTATATTAGGATGTGTAGGTCCTATAAAGCCACAGTTTTATGCTTTGCCAGGCAACATGGCCTCACCCAGCAGCAGGATGATGTGCAGCCTTGCTGAAAATCAACCATGTGAAAAACAACTCGGTGGAAGGAATGGCAGGAAAACACGACTGCTGACCTGCCGGCAGCTCTCGTTCCTTCTGCACGCTTCCTCTCGCCGAGGCCGGGCTACGGATCAGCGAGTGGAAGACGGGGGCTGCAGCTGGTGGGCCAAACACTACCACTGGAATACATTTCGTGATATCAGCTCAAACAATGCAGGGCTCTCTAACAGACACTTCATTAGGGACACCGGCGCAACCTGAAGCAGGGTACGCGCATGTCTTTAAACGATTATCCTGACTGAATATGTGTGTTTTCTTCAGATGTGGCTGGGACCGGGAAAAGTCAATGTTAAACCTGTTCTATATTTTGAACATCCTCGCGTGTGTGTGGTCAACACCAAGTCCTGCCGAGCCACGGACTCCGTAGGTGTGATGTGAAACGGAACGCTAGCTTTGACATGAAGACGAGGAAGACTGAGAAACTGTTTGTGGGTTAGGGTTATTGTCAATTAGCAGAATTGTAACCACACAATTCTGAACGGTTTACTCACAATTTGTTTTACAAATAGGCAACTATTTACTCAGTTGTTGAATTGTACACGTGGAGAGTGGCTCAGGCCCAACAAGCAATTCAGAAGTACATTTTCCCAAATTGCCATCTTTAGGTTTACAGCAGTATAGAACTGTGCCCCTTGAAGTGATCATCACATTACAAAATCGGATTTTGTTTTGGTTTAATCTGCCCAGGGCCTTCAGAAACAGAAGTCCTCGCTGATGTAACTTCGACTATTAGCAATGGGACCGTTTCTTTCACCGATCAGATTTCAAATTCCTCTTTACAGGTCCAGCAAGCTGGTCCTCGATGACATCAGCATTTTTTTTTCGTCATCTGATTGGTTGGGCAGACCAAAACTGGTTACAGCAGCAATCCGTGCACATTCCTAAATTGAATAAGTACGTTGTATTTTAGTTCAACGTTTTAAGTGTTTGTTACGTTGTTAGATAAATACTGATTGCGAGTTGCTCCATATGTTGTATGTGGCACAGTATAATTTTATATAGCATTGATGGCTTCTATAATTCCAACATGCTCGCGGCGGTATGAAGAGTTGGATGATGTCAGATCAGTCTCGTACCAATTGCACGGCCCGCTACGGGTGTATACAGAAAATGGAAAGCTCTATTGGACATGGTAAAATTGAATTTAAATACTGTAAGCTTACAAAGTTAGCCTCTTGCTGTTTTTCCTCCGGTGTCCCTCGGCCATTACGCCCCGTGACCTCACTAATTAAAGAATCAATGGGCAGCCTGCACATCGAGATCTGTTTTGATCACCCGCTCGGTGCCAACGCGTCTGTTTTCATCTCAGTCGAGACGGCTCGACACTTTTAGAAAGAGTGCCGGTGTCTGCCGTAGCAGAACGAGGCCGCCGGTACAGACAAGTCGGTCTTTGCCTCGTGCGCACTGGGCAAGGGGGCTCCCCAAGGAGAAGAGGGAAGACAACGCGCGCCTTCGACCCCGTAACACGATTTCCCACAGGCCCACACACTTTCACACAGATGGCTTACACCACAGCGCTTCCCCATCAGACGACAGATGTGTCAGAGCAAATTGAAGACGTGACTCATGATGGTAGTGCGACGGCTTCTGTTTTGCCGCCGTTTCTGGAATCACGTTGGATCGTGTGACTCCGAGACACCTTTCTGGACAAAACTTTGATTTCTCGAGAATGGAACCTTTTTTTTAGTCTTTTTCAAATCGGCGCAAAAAAAAAAAAAAAAAAAAAAATCCTGATTTCTTTTTAGTACACATTAGCACATTACAACATAAAGATGACATCAAAGAAACATTGAAAAAAATGGCAAAATATTGGCGATTTTTGGCAATTTTTCCTCTCAGTTGTAAAGTTAAATACATATTAAAGGACATAGTATTGTTAAGCAGTCAAATATTCGGCCTCTAATTCCAATCTTTATTAAAATCCACATGTAACCTGGAAATGCAAATCAAACTCGCTCACTGCGTACTACAGCAAAACTGAAACATGTTTAACATTTTTGTGCGTCTCTTCGTCTTCCTGATTATGGTGAATATGATCGATCAATTATCAAGTCCTTGCTATTCTCAAACTATTTTTAATGTGACGCAAGAAACTCCTTTTGAAAGTTCTGAGCTCCCGTTTTGATGCTAAGCAATGCTAGCTAGTGCGCCCAACTCAACATCTGATAGCAGATATCGTCCAATTGTCATCACGTTGGTCTTCAAACTAGTTGCGACCGAATCAGCTGCCGCTCTTCTTGTACTAAACCAAGTAGTGCACCCCATTTTGCCTCAGTTGCTTCACGACATGATTAATAAACAATCAATCTCACACGATTACCAGAACGACTGAGGATTCATTAACTGATTATCATTATGAGCAGTGACTTCTTCAAAGCGGAGATTAAGTTCTTCAAAAAAATGAAAAGCTGGTCTTGCAAGGCAGGAACAAGCTCTCTTCTGTTAACATTTCTTTTCAAAAGCTTGATATCACATTCTTGAAGAAAGCAGCATTTTTATTGGCTCCATGACCGGCGGCCAGCCAATCACAGGACACCACGAAAGGTCCCATCCGCACTATCAGCGCGTCGGAGTGGAAGTCATCCGCACTGTCGGTGACACGGAGAAAACCCTCGCAAGCGTGCAAACTGCGCACGGTTCAGATTCACACCCAGAACCTTACCGCTACGTCACTGTGCTGCCCAACACAAACGATTGCATACGCATTTTACTGCAGCTGCCATGTTTGGATGGTGCTCTCTCTTTGTCAAGCAGCCACATGATGATGATGATGATGATGATGATCGTGTGTGTGTTGTTGGTACCTGCCATGAACTGGACGGGATTTCAGCAAATTTGCCAAGCCCTCCAAAGGTGTAGCAGCGGTACATGTGGTCCAGAGACTCGGAGCAGTGCCACAGCAAGCCAAAGCTCACCGACTCCTTGTGATGATGATGATGATTGTGGTGGTGGTGATGATGATGGTGGTGGTGGTGGTTGGTCCTCAGCTGCTCCTTCACAATCCACGCAGGAGAGATGAAACTGAAACTGCACACTGCGACCAGGGCGGAGGAGAGGAGCACCCAGAAGCAGCCCACGCAGCTGAACATGGTGGCGGCAACGTGGGGGGCGAAGCCCACGCACACGCACACGCTGACTCCGCACCCGGCTTCTTCTTCGTCTTCTTTTTCTTGTCGCTTCTCCCGTCCCAGGACGAGCAAATGCATTTGGAGCTCACAGACACCAAAGCTTACCTGCGCCCCAGTGCGCGACACTTGCCAAACATCCCTCGCCACGGGAGGCCGCCGTGGAAGCCCCGCTGAGTGCGTGCGTGTCTCTGTGGGTCCACCGCTTCTTGAGCGGGGAGGAGAACCCAAAAGGTCCAAAGCCTATCAGCAGCACATAAACCGAGTCATGTCGTGTCCAACTGAGGCGCACCAAATGTTTGTCACACCCACAAGTGGGCGCGCAGGTGGAGGAGCACTTTCGTCGCGGCCAATGACAAAGCCGTCCGTGGGGCTCCGCCTTCTGCGCCTCCTGCGCGCTCCTGTCTGCTCCGTGGGACCGGCGTGGACAAGTGTCCACAAGTGCGTTAATTGCAGACTACGCCCGGACCGCGTCAAGTCAACGAGGTCACGAAACAGCATACTTCCGGAAGTATCTTCAAAATAAAAGCTACTCAGGTGCGAGGTGCTATTTCTGTATTACTTTTTTTTTAGGGTTAGATCGATCTATCAAGCAATCTATTGTTTGTATACCATTCTGCCCCCTTAAAATACCACGTTTCCTTTCCAAATAGTTTTCATTTACGCATCATAATCATTTTCATTTTTTTTTTAATTACTTGGGTCCTCAATAGTTGCTTTTACTTTGAAGGAAGTCGCGTTTCTGGGTTGACCAAGCATTCGCATTTAAACTTGACTGAGCGCACGCGTCCCCCGAAAATAATCGCTCTCCAAACTCCATTAAATGTTTGTTGTTTGAAAAAAAAAAAAAAGAGCTCCGTTGAATGTTACACAATCATCTACATAGTAATGACAACACAAAAACTAAAAAAATAAAAAAATCATAGGCTACCATGTTGTTTTTTACCGACCTCTTCCACCGCACTCATCTCAGCCATAGAACCAAATAGAACAGACACGCATCCCCTTTTAATTTGTGAATACGCACTGCGTTTGAAAAGACAGAAAAGTCTTGACGTTGGTCAAAGTAGATGAATTAGTTGTGTATTGTCAGAAATCGTCAAGTGTTGCTTCGTGCCCGACACCGTGGTCAACAGTGCCCCCGTCTGGACAAGTGCTGGGACAACAGAATTATAAATTATTATTCATTATTAGAATTATTTGAACAGGGGTGTGTTGACTTTTTCTGTCCACTGTATATACAGGGCGTACTTGTTTATGTACATAAGTAGGAACGCGCCGTTGACTATCGCTAATGTAGTAAAGTGATAATAACAGTAAATTATTTGTATGACAACACTTCTAAAGCACGCATATACTACGACCAGATGGGGGGAAAAACGTAAGTACAGTTGTAACTGTGAGTGCGACAAAGTATTCTGAAGCTGCTGAGCAAACAAATTCGTTGGGCGACGTTCCCAACCTCAAAACGTCAGTAAAGCTAGGAATCCATGTGTTGTGCAAAAAAAAAAAAAAATAATGTTAAAATTAATAAAAAGGAGCAGAGACAAGAGCTTTTTTATATTATATGTGTTTAAATCAAACACAATTTAAATAGATTTAGATTAGGTGCACATACATATCCGAAAACATTAGTGGTACATGGTACCAACACACCTTTCTGGTTCTTTTCCACACCTCAGTCAGGCTCAAAAAATAAAAATAAAAAAAGGTTGATTCATTGAGCACATTTCCAGTTGTTTCTGAGATGCATACACAAAAAAAACGAGTACTAACATGTATATATGGGATGAACCAGTCTATATTATACATATGTATAGATATATACCATTTATAACATGGAGTTTTCCATCACAACTGGAGCATTTCAATTCATTAAGGAGTTTTTATTCTACGCTCTGTAAAGGTGCGAAGAGGAAAATAGAGATCATCCTCTATTTCATTGTCATTTGCAGATACTCTACAAATAAATGTCTATGATAGCTCACGTAAGTAACTCACCATTGGACAGGCAGGATCAAGGGAGCGTGTGCATGTGTAAAAGGGGTAACACTCCAAACTGTTGATTTGGCCATCTTTTAAGAGAGAATGTCTTCTAAAAACAAGGAATGGTCATAAAAAAAAAAAAGGCGTGGGGATGAGTGTGGTGAGGAAATGAGCATAATTCAGTCTGCGTGACATCATTCGTCAGTCCGAGACGAGACTACACGACGAGAGTCTGCAATAATTTGGTTGTAGTCTTGACGGACATGCTTGGTCTTTGTGCAAACCAGACTGAGTTTGAAAGACTTCCTGTCATGTGATGCAAGGGCTTGCCTTCACTTCAACGGATCACTGGACACGTTCATGTGTTATGGAGTTGAACACTGAGGTACAGTACTTTCAGTTTGTTGCAGGGTAAACCACGTGTCGTCAGTGACCGGCATCTGCAGGGGACAGTCCTCTCTGGGTCATAACTGCATGGGGACAAATCACGACGTACAAAACACGGATGAGTGAGGTTTTTATTTTATTTTTTGGAGATCTATTTTATGAAATACCTTGGTGGACTTGCCAGGACTGTCGTGGTTTGACTGCACAACATCGTTGACAATCATTTTAGCAATCTGCCAGGCCATTTCCTCCTGAGCCTTCAGTTAAGAATTCAAGAACATTCTATTTCATTCATCATTGGAGCCCCTTCCATTCTACGGTCTCACGAAATGCACTGTCGCAGATGCGACGTGATGTCAAGGCGGATTTGAATATGCACTGTTATGAACGAAGTCATGAGACTTTTTCTTACCTCATTTGAGTTGCCTTGGACCCATTTCTTCATTGCTTGTGAAAACATGGAGCCTAAATAGGAACAGACGAGGACCTTGACAAGGATGCAACAGCGCAAAAAGCATAAAATGTGTTCTGTTTGACGAGTAAACTATTTGACAAATGTTCATGCTTTCACTTGACGTAATGTTCTTTGTTAGGCGGCGCAAAGCGGGTAGCAGTGCAGCGTACCTTTAGATTTCTTCACGTCTGGTTCTGGTTCTGCCTCCCTGATAAATTGGCCCAACTCATTCACTCTCCCGAATGTCATCCTTCTGAAACATAAGGGTTGGAGTTCAGTAAAAGACATCTACATGAGTCTGATGTAAAATATATTGTCATGCCTCCAAACCATAAAGACTCAATACACTAATTAAAGAAAATGAAAACATCTTCGCAAAGAGCCTAAGCATTCTTGCTTTGAAAATATATACGTATTGATAATTTGGAAACAATACATTGTGGTCTCAGTTTTCAGTTTAAAAAATGCATTTCAAGAGGTGTGTTAACTTTTTAGAATCACTGTACAGGCAGCTGTGTGGCCCCTGGACTTTGATGAGGGCTCTGTAAACAATGGAAAAATCATCTAACGTCATCTAACGTGCTCTCATGAATCGAGGCTAGCGTTGCTGCAAAGCGATGAGAACTTTGGGGGAAAGAGAGGCAGGAATGATTTACCCATCATGCATTGTACCAACGTAGGCTCATGTGGGTTGTTGTAATGATCTGATTTCTTCTTGTGATGACAAAAAGAAAAAGTCAGGATTCATGGGACTTAAATAGTGAAAAGGTGCCATTGTATAACGCCTACTGGGAAAAAAACGTCACATTTGAAAAAAATGTGGTACAAGCAATGTATAAAATAGTATAACTACAATCTGTAAGCGAAAAACACTCACCCAGCATATGGCCTCTGGTACAAAGATTCGGGATCAAGACTGGCAACGTCCACCGTTATGGCCTCATCGAAATTTTTCAAGATTTTTATCGCTGCCTTTTTAGCACCAGACTGCCATAGAGATAAAAAAAAAATGTAGAATGATGTTACTGCTCTCCAAGTAACATTGGCTTAACCTCCCCTCAAAGCCTTTGGCATTGACAAAGACACTAAAAAGACCAAAGGAGATTTGGAAATGTCATCAAACGTCCCCCCCCAGCCCCAGGGTACTTGAGGATATAAGTGAAGGTTGGGGTTCACCTGCGTCAGCGAGGCCTCGCTGGCACTTGAACTTGAGCGCTCGTTGTCCGCCGGCCCGCCCTGACCCGGAGTGTTGACATTCACAAACTCGTCCGCCCGCACCGAATTGAGGAGGTCACTCAGATATTTGTAGTAAAGGTTACTAGACAGGAAGCCTGGCATATAGACCTATATAGACACATGCACAACAAGAGGGGCTCTGTAAAGGGATATCGTTGCTTGGTCTCTGGAGTGCCGACGTCTCCCCGAGTGACGGCGCAGTTCATTGCGATATGGAACGGAATGGAGCCAATCAAAAAGCGCCCTGACTCAGGAACAGCGAAACGACCATGAAACCCAATGTCATTTTTTTTGTGCGCGTGTGTCTAAAAGCGGGTTCCCCGGGGCCTTCTCCCGTACCTTCTCCATGGTGGTCCAGGCTTGTCTAAGTGGAGTGGTAAAACAGTCGGGGAGAGGCCCCCCCTCTCGGCAGATGTTCGACTCGATCTCCATGCGTACTGAGTCGCCAAATCCCAGAGGGTTTGTAGCTTGGAGTGAGAAATACCTAAGAAATGCAGAAGATCATTTTTCTTTCAGAAGCAGCGTGGGGAAAAAGAATACAGCAAATCCACAACTTTTAGTTTGTTAGTCAATGAATGTGCTTTTTCATCATCCTCCTAGAGTCTTTTAATGCCTAATAATAACCATAAATAGCTTGAAAATGCAACTCAAACTTTACCAATCACAAGTTTGTGTAATAACATTGCAGACTAAGTACAGCACCTACTTGTCGTAAAGGATCATGGCGTCATTTTGGGCCTCCTGGCCGTCGTACTGGCCCTTCTTAGCTGCGAGCTGATTTTGGAAGTTGTCAGCCGCGAGCCAGAACTGCAGTACATTCATCGCCTCCTCCTTTTCCATGTACTGCAAAGTTAGAGAAGAACAGAACATTTCACTGAAACTTTGTGTGCTTTGTTTGGTCACTAACAAGGAAGGCTTGTGTATGCAGACCTGACCTTCGTATCATCTAAACCTAACAAATGGTGGTGAATTCTAAAGAGCATTGAGCAGGGTTTTTTGTGTGCATGGAATGCCAATGATGACGTTCTGTCACTGTCAGTATGTTTTGTTACACACACACACAAAATCAAGTAAAACAGGAAGTGATGCAATGCATTGTGCAAGAGCAGATCTGTTATTACAAAGATGAATGCCAGTGGAACAAGAAATTCAAACAGTGCTGAGTACAGAAAGATGTTTGGATAATCTTATTGCTGCTGGTTTTCAGGAGTGTTCATTAACTAAATCCATTTTTTTTTTTTTTTTTTTACAACATTAAACAATATTGCTAAAATTGTCCTGATTTTTCTGATACAGAACGACACAATCAAAGCAAAACCGGTGAACAGGCAGTTTGTACTCTATATGTACATTTCAATCTCGAAATTGCATTATGGTTATGGAATTAAGATGCATTTCTGCTTGTTTCATGCAACTCCTTTATTTCACTGTCGACACATTTTTATCTTTAAGATTGAAGATGACTCAGGGCACTTAGCTGCTTATTGTGAGTGTATACATTCGCATGAAAGAAATAATCATGTATTGTGTATGGTTATAATGTATAGTTATGGATTCAAAGGGGACTACAGGCCAACAAGTACCGGTACTTTTTTGTCTTCTGGAACAAAACACAGGGTGATGATTTGGGCCGACTCACCTCAGAGAAGTAGAAGAGCGCTGACTCGCAGAACAAGATGTCAGCCAGGAACACCGAGCCGCTCGTCAACACTTCAATCTGGTATTTACAGAAATGATGACTCCGTAGGAATTCAATAAAGTACCTAGGAATATATTTATAGTCATAGGTTAAACTATAATCGTACACAGCAAACTATACCCAAGGCTGTGTGACTATCCATTCCAGTAGAAACTCACTGTTGCTCTAAGATGGTGAAGATGACTGACTGTGCGATGACAAAGCAATTTGGGTCCACCATGCCATCCTCTCCGCAAATCTTCGCTAAACACAGAAAGGACAGGAACAAAGTTCGAAGTTATCGCTACTACTCGGAATGTACAAGGTCAAGCATCATAAATGATGCAACAAATACTCTCATCAGAGAAACATGAATGTGCGGATCATTTTACTTATCGGGCAAGGCTAGCTTACCAACGATATCGTTTCGGATCTGTTCTGTGATGGGGATGGGCCTCACAGCATCCGGAGAAACGTACTTGGTGAAGATGGTCACCGCATCTTTTTCGATACCTAAAACGAAACACCCTGAAGAATTATTTTATTTCTTTCTATAAAGTCACCAAACTATACTTAGCAGCAGGGAGCACTCAAGCAAATATCCTTCAAAATAAAATTTGAGCAAGGTAGTGTGAATGCACAATTATTTAACATTTATCCATTTTCTATAGCGCTTGTCTTGATTCGGGTAGGGAGGAAGTAACCGCAGCCGATCCCAGCTGACTTGAGGCGAGAGGCTGGCTCACTTTGGAATGCTTGCCAGTCCAGACAAATAACCATTCCTACCGATGGATCATTTGGAGTCTTCCATGAAGCTAAGGAGCATGTACAGTATTTGGGAAACACAAGAAATCAACAGATGCACAGAGAGAACAAAGAGATTTGAAAGCAGGCAGCCATGCTGGCCACCATTCCGACGTTGCTCCCACAATGCATTTAAAGGATCCTAAATGTACAGCGGAGAAGTGTTTGGTAGCCAGTCAGAACATGAAAATGATGGAATGAATATTAAATGACTTTCAAGTGCAAAAAGTACGAGATCCTTGGCCAAGTTTGGAGACAGTTAATTGGTGGAGGATTGTGTTATATTGAGTGTCATTGTCGTTGAACATTTGCTAAGAGGCAGCCTCCATCTCCATGCAGGATCGAGCAGCTCACCATGAGGCAAGACGTACGAAATCTCAAAGACGGAAGGACGTGAACGTAGTCGGGGGGCTAAGCTGACTTACTTCTCATGAGTTTGTCCGAGAGATCTCGCAGGGTGCTGTTTGACCTCACTTTGGAAGGGGTACCCGTCCTGGAAGGAGGCTGCCTGCTGGGAGTTGCGGCTCGCGGGGTGCCGGGTCTCAGGCCCGCTTCTGTGCCGGACGGGTCCCGCTGCTCGGGCTGCGCCGAGTCTCCTGTGCTGTTCCAGTCCAGCTCGAGGGAATTGTGTTGCCCGAGCTCCGGCGCCTCAGAGCTCCCCGTGAAGCCGGAGACGGGTTCAGCCAAGGAGCTGTGTTTGACAGAGTTGAGGCTGTGCGCTCGGACCCGTGACCAGCTGCTGGACCGGAAACTCTCGGCATCCAGCCAGAAGCGAACCAGGTAGTCAGCACCCTGACGCGCCGTATAACTCATGTAATGGGGGATCGCCACATTGTCCCGAAGCACTTGGTCCACTGTCTTGGAGAGCCGGGAGCGGGTCTCCTGGGGCTGATAGTTCACACTGGAATGACCTGCAACGCACCAAAAAAAAAATATTTGTAAAAAATATGTGGAAGGCATAAGTGTAGATTACAGAGAAATCCCTTTTTTCAATTTCAAAAGGCATTCTCGCAAGTTCATTGGAGAACAAAAACAAGTGTAAACAATATATGGAAAACAGGGGCGGGGGAGTGTATTAAACAAAAACGTGCAGATGCTTTAAAATTGCTATGTCATATCTACGGGTGCATCTGAATAAATGTAATATCATGGAGAATGCAATTATTTTTATTTGAAATCTTCATTAATCCTTTAAAAGAGTGTCCTCAGTTTGGTACTTTAATTCAAAAAGTGAAATTCACGAGACACAGAGGGAAATAATATGCAATGATTTTATTTTTTTATATATAATTTTGATAATTATACCTTACAGCTAAGGAAAACCCAAATAAGAAACGCGTATAAGAAACAATCAAAATGATTGAAATGAAATTATAAAGATTATAGCCTTCTGAAAAGCATTGTCTTAGGTGTTTAGTGAACGTATAATATATATATATATATATATATATATATATATATATGTTTGACATTTGTAAATGGAAATATTGAAATAAATGACCTTTTCTACAATATTCTCATTTATTGATGTGTACCTGTAGTTCAGTCACTGGTGTACATTAAATGATGTTTGTTAACATGAGTAAAACACATTATTTTGTCTGTAAAAAATAGGCAAAAAAAATGTTTTGGTCTTACTGGTAGAAATTTGTAATTCAAAACAAGAATATAATACCAAGTTTATTACCGTCAGTGGTCACGTGAAGTAGTGAAGTATTTTATACAGACATTCATATTATATTCATATTTGCAGTGATTAGAAAAGGAATTAATCTACTTAGCAGCACATTTTTACAGCTTCCGACATTCAGGGGTTGGGAGGGAGTTTTATTAAATATGCATTTCCTGCATTTGGCTTTCTCATTGTAGCTGAATATGTAGTCCTGAGTGAGCTGAATTTCAACTCGTGTTTTGTAACGTTCCTGAAGGCTTGAAAGGCGTCATGTGGGCCAGAGCACTGACGAGTGTGCACTGCGCCATGTAACCTCTGCAGCTCACACTGAACTCCAAAATAGTGACATGGAACGTTTTGTTACCATGTGCCAGTAGAGATGAGGTACTAGTGCCTAACTTTTCTATGTTGTGAACAAATAGAGATTGCTTGAATGCCGTCTTGCATTCCGAGGGGATGAAATGACAAGAACGCGGCTGAGGACGACAAAGCAGCTAGAAGGCCACGTTTATTGAAAGGGGATATTTCAGTCATTCCAGGTCTTCTGGGACAACCTATCACTTCAAAACAGAAAGTTCAAACTTACTGGTTGGATCACCCCACGGGAGAAATATCACATTTTCACTTCATTTGTATGGCACAGAATGATAAAACAACCAATTGGCAGTATACTTAGTACTTAGTTAAGTTTGATGATGATATGAGTTCAACCCTGAAACATCTTATTTACAGTTACATTCATTCCAAATCCGGATAAATAGACTGTGTTAGACCTTAGCAGTTCATCCGTAGTTCTCATTTAGCCCTGCAAAGTTTACCAGGCGACACGAGCAATTTTGTTGATCGGCATCTGACCACTAGCTGCTGTTTTATTTCAGCAGTTACTTTCCGCAAACATTTATTTTTTTTTCCCATATAGAAATTGCCAGTCGCAGCCTCTATGAACAGTATAAGAACTCACGGTTCGTACCGAGATCACCAAAGTGCGCAGCTTCCATGTGGCTCGGCTGCTTCTTGAGGATGGCCGTGCGACCACGGGCGAAGGAGTCCATGTTGGCGGAGATGGCGTTGATGGCCACGTGGCTGGGCCCCGCAGCTTCCTGTATGGCATGGTTGTTCTTCGGTGGCAGCGATGGAGAGTGAGGGCTGGCTAGACCTTTGAATGAGGAATTCACAGAACATTGAACGGGAAAATTAGGAAAGAACGGAAGGGCATTTACTACTTTGTGGTGTGCATCATATGACATCATCCGGCTGACTTGTGTGAATAAATATTTACAGTGAACCCACATGGACTGAGGGGGACTCGTTTTAGATGCGGCCGCTATAGGTAATAATCCACACTATATAGACACCATATTATATCCATTGAGAGGCCTTACGGGAGCGTGTTCGTGTTTGAGAAGACATTTTCTTTGACTGCTACCGGTCAATTTTAAAATCTAAAATATTTCCAATTTGTAATCTTTTTACAATCTCAGTTCGGACAGAGCACAAACATGTATCGAACATCTTCAACTAGCGAAGAGTTTCCAAAGGCATTGCGAACAACTTTCACTTACAGCCTGTTTCCATACATTGCGCCCCCCGCGTCGTTTATGCTCACAAAGGTAATGTCATGATGAACTCACCTCTGTTGACTTTTGTGTCAGTTGCTCTCTCAGGTTCTTTGCTTTTGGCTGCAGGGAGAAAGACAAGAGAATTGCTGTAACGGGAGGAGCATTTCCATTCGCGATTAAGGGCGAGACCAGCAAATGGAGGACAGTGGAAGTGTGGTCTTGGTGTCTTCAAAAACACTAACAACTAGGTAACTTGACCCTAGTTATCTAATTCCAACAGGAAAGCGAAATACGCTAAGGAATGCAAACAAACCATTTACTGCGGAGCAATGGAAACAGGGAAGCTGTACTTGAACGTGAAAGACCTTACAAGTTACGACCAATGCTTGGGAGGAGCGTTTTTTCACAATAATACTCAAGAGAGCTGACTTTGTCGCATACACACCATTCTTCCTCTTTAATTACCGCTATTATTGTCAACTTTTGCTGCTCTGGTCCCATTTGATAGAGCATTCGGGACAGCGATGCACACCATTTGTCTATGTCGCGAAGACTCGCGATAAGTTCGTTTTACAGTCATCTTTGCGGTACCCTGGTGCATTGCAAAAAATAAAACCCACAAAATTCCAAAGTGAAGGCAAGACATGCTTGTGGAGTTAAACCTTTAACTGCTTACTGAGCTGAAGTCTTCCAAGATTGATGTCAAGCGTGACATCACGTGCGATGTTCTGTTGAGCGCTAAATCGTACAAAAGGAAAACTGTAATACGTCAGGAAAACAACAAGTGGGGAATGCGACCATGTTTTCTGTACGTACATTTCAAATGAAAGTGGAGTTGGTCTATACTTTCTTGTGACCGATGGATTTGCCTAAACTAATGTAGCGCACAATGAGCTCAAACACTCTGCCTGTGCATTCAAACAACGTCCCCAAGAAAACAGCCGCTTCCTAAAAGCCACTGTGGTCACCATCTATAACTGAGAGGTCTTCACATTTCCTCCCGATGCTCGACTGGCTGAGTCATCTGATTTTAATCCCTCTAAATCTAAATTTCCTCTCGCCATCGGAGCGTGATTTCCTGAACACACACAACCGTACTACAGTTTTGGATGTCGCTGTATTACTCTTTTTCCCTTGAGTGTGTCTTATCCACCAATACACTGGAAGAGAGAACCGAGATAATTGTAATACAATACAGTAATTCTTGTAAACAGGGAGTAGTTGGGGGTGTTGTACAGAGATATTTGACTTGTTGAGTAGGGCCTTTTTGATCCTTGTTTACTATTTACTTATGGAAACCTTTTAAATATTTCTTCATAACACTGTAAAATATTCCTGGGTGTGATTTATTTATTTTTTTTAATATATGATAATCAATTTGTAGTAAATATGACAGTGACTACATTCTGGGTACAGATTAGTGTTTTGTTTTGTTTTTTTAAGAATGTTAACTATGTTACTATTAAGATATCAGTTTTTTTATTTGTGTTTTAATTCCTGATCGCCCTGTACAGTAGTTGCTTTGTCAGGCGATGATGATGGGGAGGTTACTCGGAAGATTCCATTTAAACGCCACTACGTGAGCCGCACTGCAGTCATTCGGGAAACCGAGAAACTACTGTATTAGCTTTGACTAAATAACAGTCATAGTTAAATTGTCACAAGTTCTCTGTTAACGGGGCCTTTTCTCTCCCGCTGTCTTTTCCCATCAGCTAGCTACAGTTGACGCTGCAGCTGAGCGGGAGCTTCCTCACCTTTCCGCTTGAAAAACGACATGACGGGTTTAGTCAGAACGTTTCCTCAGCTCACTGACACCATCCCGCGGGTCGACAGGTCCCTTCATTCAAATAGATCCGCACCGTACACTTCAGACATGGAAATGGCGTGCGAGTATACATCCGGTGGCTGCTGTCAAATTCCAATTTTCTTCAAATCCTCGACCAGAGAAGCAGCCATGTTGTCAATAAACGTCCAACTTCCGGGCTGCTAGCACGCAAGAATTGTGGGAAATGTAGTTAGAAGACGCCAACGTTAATTATGTCGTTTTAAAGACGAACGGTAAAACAAATTTACATTGCAAGACAAAAATAAATAATACTGTATTTTATATATTTTAGTACGGAAGCGTATTCCTGCCACACCAGAGAAAAATATATTATCACGTTAAAACGTGAACGTATAAACCATATCACACTGAAACGTGTAATTTGGTTTGAAACATATCACGTTAAAATCCATGACGTTATAACATGATACCAAACTTTTCTGGTGGGGCAACAAATCACATGTCAAAACTAAAGTTCATTTTTAATAAAAACTACATAACATGTAAATATTTTTTCCCTAATACTACTGTAATAAGATAATAAGACCGGAAAAAATATCATCAAGTTTACATTTTATTTTTTAAGGACGCAAGGTGCACGGATATACTATGGCCACTTCCTGTCTGTAACACGGAAGTCTTATTGAAGCGTTTTCATGTGAGCGGAACGTTTCAAGTGCGCTCCACGTGACTTGTGCTGTTGCTGCAAACATGAACTTCAACATACGTGATGCGACGAAAGAAGACTGCAAAGACGTATTGCGGATGATAGTGGTGAAGTAGATCGATACAAAAAATAATAATAATAATAAAAATAAAAAAAAATGCATTTTGTTTTTCCAGGAGTTGGCACTGTATGAAAAGATGCCCGATCAGGTGAAAATATCACATGAAGGTAATAAAAATGGTTTCATAACAAAATATGGATACATTACATACAATATTCTTAATTTTGAGAGCGATAAGTGCCGCGAGTTCGATGCTAATTTTCTAGTTGTGATTACGTTTTGAATAGTCGAAATTTTCTTTCACCGAATTTTGACTAGTCGATACGGAATTACAGATATCTGCCACGTCATTTTCGTCTCGGACAAATGACGTCACGGCGTGGCTGCCTTGTGGCACTCGGCTAGTATGTGTGTACCCGGTTTTAAATCATCATTGCTATTCTCCCAATTACAGTACTCTGCGCATATACCTTTTCAGGTGAACTATGCTTTGAATGTTTAATTTAGACTTGGAACGTGATGGTTTCTGCCCGAATCCCTGCTTCGGATGTCTCATCGCAGAGGTACCAGAAGAGAATAAATCTAAAGAAGGTAAAATGTTTCCGCGTTATACTGGTGTTTGTATGAAGCGTTAGATTCATAGCCATCCATCCATTCACTGCCACAGAAATATTTTATGTGTGGAGAAATATAGTTGGGATAAATGTTCCCAGAGTCAGAATATCCTGGTGTTGTTTGGCTGAATTATCTACAAAGTTAAAAAAAAAAAAAAAAAAAAGTTCAACACTGCATGTAAGATGTAACAATCACTTGGTTGGTTGATTTATTATTATTATTGTTATTATTATTATTTTTTTTTTTTAATGGACCACGCTGTGACCAAGTGTTACACATCTGCCTCACAGCAAAAAGCAAGCAGAAGAAGGATGTTTATTTTGCATCACATCATACTGTACTTCTTCAAATACTTTGTATGTCCATTTGTCAACGCCAGCCTTGCCGTTTGAATTTTCCTATTTTTGACGATAGCGGTCATTCATTCATGTCCCATCAGGATTCACCACTGTTGGATACGCCCTTTACTTTTACACATACAGCACACGGAAGGGACGCGCGGTGCATTTGGAGGATTTGTATGTGATGCCTGAATTCCGAGGTAAGATACGGTTTGCAGTTTTGTGAGTTAATATTAACCACACTCTCATAAATGGTGGACAAGTCTATTTCGCTCCTTCAAGGTGGAATGTATCCCCTAGGGCTAATTATTCACCTCTAACGGGATTGACCGTCATACTTTGACATTTTTTTTGCCACACTTGACAGGTTTGTAATTGTAAAAGTTATGAAAACCGTGAAGCATTTTCCTTCCACTTTCTAACATATGATGAATCACATGAAATCATAGAAATACCAAAAAGGTCAACAGTTCACAAGGTATGATGGCATTTTATAAGCCATGGTTGTAAGGCCGTCGCTACCACAAAGACAAGACATTGTACCCTGAAATGTACAACAATACCATTTTATATTGAGAGTGTAGTTCGGATTGCGTGTTCTGCCTCATCAGTTTCATGATGTCCCTCATCAGGATTTGGCATTGGAAAAGGTTTACTGAGCAACGTTGCTAAGGTAAGCATACTTTAGACTAACTATAGATCGACGTGCACGGTCGATCTAAAGCGAGCGCTGCCATGTTCGTGCAGGTGACCAAAGAGAAACAGTGCGCGCTCTTGCAGTTGAGCGTGTTGGACTGGAACACTCCATCACGGGACTTCTATGCTGCCAGAGGAGCTCAAGATCTCACTGTCACGGAAGGTTTGCACTTAATTCGTTTTGATGAACAAAGCCTGGACGATTTGGGAAACGATGCCCCCAAGAATTAAAAGGGATTCATTTTCTGCCCATATCATACCATATAACACACCATACATTTCCTGTTCTTATGTGATTATTTATGATTATCAAAATGTAATTTGAGTTTTGTATCATATCGGTAGAAGTATGTATTTCAAAATTCTGCAATAAATATTCCCCATGTTAAAAAAGACTTTGACCTTGTTTGCCTCCTTTTTCTCAACTATAACCGATCTTAAAGTGCTTAAGAATTCATTCGCCGACTTGTCATAAATGTGAGAAAACAACTGGCGCTTTGATGCAAACTATTTCATTATCGGGGAGCTGTCGATGTTTTACTATTTTGAAAAGGAATGAGCAAGTTGAAACTTCATCGACTCTGTACAGATAATGATGTTGATGTCGTTGATTTATTTTTTTGTTTGTTTGTTTGTTTTTTGTTTTTCAACAAACCCAGTTGTGATTTTACGTCTTTCCCACAGGGGGCATCATCACCAAATAGACTTGCTGAGGTGGCCCACACACTTTATTATATATTATATATTCATAGCCATTGGGTAGAAATCAGTGTTACTCACCAGCATTACTGCAAAAATCTTTTATTTGTATATAAAACAATACGAATTACAGAAGCACAAGTGTCTTCCCCCCCCCCCAGATGAAAGCGATATGCCATAAATATGTTTTCCCAAATACATAAAATTCACAATGATTCAGATTTTTGTTGTCGTTTGGGGGGCGGAGCCTTGTTATGTTAGCGTTGTTGGGATAACATACATTAAGGCAGGATATTTATATCATATCACAACTGCTGGAAGTGATGGATTGTAGAATATGTCATGACCTCACACCCTTTCTACTTACTTTTTGTGTTAAAAAAAAAAAAAACTACAAAGTGAATGATTTTGTTATGATCCTGATCATGTCTTAGCAGAATCACTTGCTGGGACAACAGCTATTTCTAACTGCATCTCGCTATTGTTTCAATAATGTTGCTAATGCACAAAAGTCTTTGTATTCAAGCACTCATCATGTTGTCATTGCTCTAAAGATACTGTTATCTTTACTGCTCTATTGTCCTGTTATACATACAGTACTATATTGGAATAAAGATCACAATGCATAAATGTTACAAGTTATAGTTGAGAAGGAGTTAAAGGAAAAAAAACAAAAAGTTTCAATATTCGATCACGTCTTCCTGTTGAAAATGCGGTTTTGAGTTCAACTCTCCTTGCTTGTCACACGTACGCATTTCTTCCGTAGTTGCTGGGGGCAGACCGGGATGTAGTGGACAGCGCGCGTCCCCTGGAGGACGGCTGGTATGGGTAAGGCCTAGGAGAGGAACAGGAAGATGTGCTTCGACATGCAGTATGCTCTCTGGCTCTACTCGGGCCAAGTTTTCTTTTGATGCGTACCTTTTTTCACCCGGCTCATTAAAACTGCACGTACATATCAGACATCCGCCTCCACACAGGGCGAGTACGGCCGAGGACCAGCCGATGTACAAACCTTCTCCGATCTCGTACCTGTGCCGCAGCGACATTGAACTAAACGATCCTATCTGCGTCACGTTGTCCTTCAAACTCCGTCACGTATATGCGCACTTACTTTGTCCCTGCGTAGAACTGGTCAAAGAACTCCTGTGTGATGTTGGCTGCATACCAAGACACAGCAATCATGGTGCACATGCCTAGAAAAACGCAAAAAGAAAAAGGAGAACCCTGAGAACAGAGTCACATGATTGGCAACTGTATTTGCTTGCTTCCACTTCGTAAAGGCTAATACTAAGTTAGTTCGATAATATGTTAATATAAGATGATGGTTATACTGCATATGGTGCAATTCTAGCTGCACAGGCGAACAGAAATGCTCATGACCATTGCCACTGCATCAATTTGAGTATTTTACGCGGCTTGGCCTATTTCAACCCTGCACGGACGCTTGATAAGACGAGATTTTTGTGTACAAGTCGTACGATAACCCTTAGAGCCGGTCACCCACTTTAAGATAACCTGTCTCCCGTATACACACACGTTCAGATACAGATACAGAGTATCTGGCATGTTAGCTTTTCAGGTGGCGTGGGTAATAATAAAGTGTAAAGTTCAAATTGTACTGTGGAAGGAATTGAAATCTGCATGAAATCTACTGCAAAACAATTAGTCGAGCTTGTTGTTAAACCTTCGCCAAGGATTTGTTTTCAGCCCCCCGTAGGTGTGTTTTTGACTAAGTGCGATTGCGCAAACCCCACTTCACCTATTTCCGCTAAACCTTGTGGAGGGGGTGGGGCATAGGAAAACGAGGTTTGTGTGGATCAAGACTTTTATTATTATTTTTATTTTTTTTTTTTTTTTTCACAATTTGATCACAATTTCTGTACACACCAAGGACAGAATTCAGGAAGTGGAAGTGTACAATTTGTTCCAAATTGGGATTCTTGGCTTTTGCAGAAGTATGTGCTGGAGTTATTTATCCAAATGATTTAGAATTTTTGTACGTACCCTGTAGTAGGAAGAACACCCCTCCGATTGCGGCAATCCTCCCCTTCAGAACGTAGTTGTCTCCTCCGATCTTCGAGCACTGCATTCCAACCAGAGTCCCCACGAGCCCCAACGTCCCGAACACAATTGCGGCAATCATTAGTGCTCGAGAGGCTTGTAAGTACCCTGCACAAACAAACAAGAAATAAGTAAATCGTAACAATCGTGTTTAATGCAACACACTAACGAAAAAGCCAATACCCTGTGAGCAGTAGAAATGTTACGTTGGAACCTGTCGAGAAAAGATATTGCCTTTCCACCTTGGTAATGCAGTAAACATTTCAGAAGAACAAGTATTATATGAGTGTGAGTTGTTTTGACAGATATGTTTGATGCCCAATAGCAAACATTTGATTTCTTGCATCTCTCATTATTCGTGAAATTAACCTTTAAGCAACGACTATGCTTCTCTTTCCCCAGGAATGTAGCAAAACAAAGTAACAAACAGGTTGCGCCCCCTGCAGGCTAATTTAATATAAAGGTGAAAGTCTCGGAAAGACTCTGTAATGCCACTCAACTTCAGCCACAATACAAGCAAAGTAAGTATTCCTTGTTTCCAACCATCGAGTAGTATTCAGTGGGCAAAACCGTGCGATCATCTTCATGAAAACAGTATTGTCATGTCAAGCACACCGTTGACCATTCCTGTCTGACGGTTATGAGCTGGAGGCGGTGAAGAAACCTTTCAAAGTCGTTTTTATGCTCTGTTTACTGGGGTTGTTGTCATTTATCGCCTTTCATCTCGTATTTTTATACTACCCATCTTATATTACCCGCTGTTTACCGAAGAGCATCACCTGGAGAGTGACGTGGCTGTTTTCAAAGACATGCAGATGACTCTGTGGTCAATGGCGAAGAGCAGCTCAAGAAATCTGATCAGCACCACTGAAACGTTGGAGAAAATACTCTCTGCATTCGCTATTTTACGTGCTGCGCTGCTTCTATGCTACTTTCTCCAACTGTAGTTGTTTTTCAACCAGATGAAGTAGTCCAAAGTTTCAGGCACATACCGCTGAGTGCGAGCAAGGAAGGAAAATCGCGGCAGTTGTGAACTCCCGTCGAGTCGGTGGCGCAGGACATCCAGAGATTCTCGTAGATGGTGGACGTGGTGATAACGTTACCGTCCACCGTCGACACTCTCCAGTATCGATTCGGAAGGGCGATCCCGACCATCAGCCATCCCAGAAAGCCCAGGAAGAAGGCAAACGCTTCCACTACGGGATTCATAACTCCGCAATTTGTTCAGCCTGTCTCAGCGGTCTCCAGAAAGACGAAGGCTTCTTACAAATGTCCCCTGGCCAAACTATCTCCAAGAAAAAAAAAACCTGTTGTTTTTCTGCAGCCCAGCGTTCTCTGTGTCATTCGACTATTTCCCAGCAACCCTTCAGCTAGGATGCTACAGAAACCACCAAATTAATGATTCATTCGAGGCAGGCCACTTACGAATTCCCCTATTATTGGCACATCTACTTAATCCTTTTCAAACGTCCACGTGTTTGCCCAACTCAAGGGAATTGAGGTTGGACCTCGACAGCTGCTGACTAGCGTCTATAGACTCAGAGTTATTTGTCACCTTCTGACAGTCGCTTTGAACACTGTCGATAAATCGCAGTCATGACAGAAGGGATCCACGTCCCGATCGGGCTCCTCCGCCTGAGGGATGATGGGAACGTCCTTGGTGGCGACGGGTGCGGGTGCATCAGCAGCACGCGCCCGCCCGCTTACCCAGAAAAATAAAATAAAACAGCAATTTGCTTTGCGAAGAGAATGGACTTGTCTGTCGGCAAGCGTTTTTCACGGCTTCAATTTTTACTCACGTTCTGTAGGAACTGCAGTTTAAAGATTTGGGATTTAGGGAGATAAATGTTCACTCGTCTTTATAAAGCAACTGGATTTAAAGGTTTCAAAAGGTTATTGATGTTCGTTTCGATAACATAGTCCCCATGTAGCCAATGATGTGAGCAGTATATAAATGTGCCATTCACAAAAATTTCATTAACAGAATTATTTTTGTATTTTTTTTTTTACAATAAAATAAAAAAAAAATGCATAGTTTCATTATATTGAATAAAATGGATACATAATATTGATAATATTGGGCAAAGGAGCTGTTTGCAGTCTAATGTGAAATTAAAAACAATGTGGACAAATGTTCATTTCAGCAATCTGTTATGTATGCAAATTAAGGAAATACAGTATAATGCCAGAAAAAAAAAAATCACCTTTGCCTACACTGTACATCCAAAACTAATAAATAGCTAATTCCGCTTCAGTGAACTTTGGAGGGGAAATGCGCTTTACAAGCAAATAAGTTGCTGTTCTTTTTTATTTTTTTTTAAATTACACTAACAGTTTTGTCTTTATGCCATTTTAGTTTATTATATAGGTATATTTTGAATAGAGTATATTGCTCTTTTTTTTTTTTTTTTTTTTTTTTTTTTAAGGAATACTATCAAGCAGCACTCTTGATGATGTTTAAAAAGAAAATGCACACTCAGCTATAACATACAGCTGAATCATCAGCACTTTGGTACTGTACTTTGCAAGTGTAATAATGTGTATAGGAGCTTGGGCAGTTAAAGTACAATCAAATTAGCCTTTTTAAAAAGTACTTACCTGGGAGGGCAAAAAGGGATGGAAAGTCACGGCAGTTATAGATCCCAGTCGAATCACTAGCACAAGACATCCACAAGTTCTCATATATTGTGGAGGTTGTAATGACGCTGCCTTCTGTGGTGGATTCTTTCCAATACTGGTCTTGCAATGATACAATAACCATGATCCAGCTTAGAAAACCAAAAGCAAGTGCTGTAATTTCAATAATGTCCCTCATTTTGGAAATAATGTTCTTGGCAAGTCAGGTCCTCTATCCAATCAGCCAAGACATTGCCTCTTAAGGAGCTCTAATGGCAACTTCTGAATCTGATGTACATTTTGGCGTGCACGCAGGTTTTTTTCTTTTTTTTTTTTTTTTTTTTCTCTCTCATGCACTCAAACAAACTGAGACTAATTTGAACATTGATTTGTCGGCTGTAGCTACATGATATGTCTGCTATTCCCGCCCAAAATTGATTACATTTCACGTGCCTGGCGCATTACCATAGAACTTTTTTGTTTTTCCCCCTTTTGATCGAGCAGAGGTGAGATCTTTCAAAATACATTACACTGCTTTGTGTCATGCAAATACAATACTTTTAAAATGAACTGGGATTCTTTGGCACTGTTCAGATTTGCAGTCTTTTGTAGGTCTCCCAATTTTTATTACATTTTTTTTGAAACACAATTCACAGGACAATTAGGCATTATAGTCCAAATTAAAATAAACTGGACTCTGCAAAAGAAGTCAACCAAAGAGAGGTGTTGGGAAATTGGGGGGGGGGGGGAATTCATTATACAGAGAAGTGAATTTAGATGACATTTGGTCATGAACATAATTTTGTTTCCCTCCTTTTATCAGCAACTGGTAGCTTATAATTTCCAATGAGCAAATACTAATAAAGTAAGTAGACCGAATAGAGTGCAGAGCATACATTGAAGGCTTTATAGTCAAAATTACAACAACAAAAAATGAGATAAATAAATGAGGCAAATATTTCGGTCTACTCAGTGAAGGGAATTGATGTGACGTAATGATGAACTTGAGCTTGGCTCTGTACCTTTTTGAGCAATTGTTAGCTTGTGATTTCTGAGAGGTTATTTCAAGTTCGATGAGCAAATAGTAATAAATTAAGGAGATTGAATAGAGGACTGAGCATACTGTACACTGAAACCTGTAAAGAGCAGTTGCGCGGTGATTTATAGGAGGCAGAAAGTGTCTATTTTAGCGCTGGTTAAGCATTAACGAGTAGGAAACACAAAAGATTCATTGAAATTGGCGGCTAGGCAAATTTTTTTTTTTTTCTACTGGAGCATATAGATTTAACAATGATGTCTGTTCTTTTCAAATACTTTATTGACATACTACAGTGCTGTCCATTAAAATAAGTTTTATAATGAAAAAATATATTCAATAAAACTTTCTCTTTATCAAAAGAAGAATGTGGAGTTGTGCAAAAAGAAGCAGATATTATAGAGTATATTTTGGGGAATTTGTAACCAGTATTTTCTGTAATGCAAATAACTGTAAGGACCAAAACATGATTCTTTTTTTTTATTATATGGTTTTAGTCTGTATCTTATCTAAAGTAAATTTTCTACTGTTGTCAAGTAATCAGCATGAAGTTCAAAGTTCTGTCATATACCTCCAATAATGAGCAGACATTCTAAGCTTTAAACCATAATCCGTTTTCTGTTAATATTTTATTTCCTTGCCCTTCCCTTTTGTCATCTGAAATATGCGTTCCCTTGTGTCCGCGTTGACCTCTTCCACTTAAAGGGAAAGCGACTTTTTTGGGGGGGGCTTCAGACCGACAGGAAAGGTGTCATTGTGAGTCGGCCTAAAATAGGCCATACTTAACATACATACAGTATAAACATGTGCCATCAAATGAGATCTAATACAAGATCCGGATCAAAAATTTGATAAGCAAGTCCGGTTCTGATCTTTAATCCGGCCCACCGAACAGTTACATTATCAAGAGTCCTATAATACTTGTTCCATTGCATTTGTTTGAATAAATGTATTTATTCATTTTTTTAATAGTTCCATCCATTTTCTGTACCGCTTATCCTCATGCGGGTCGCGCGCGTGCTGGAGTCCATTCCAGCTGTCTTCGGGCGAGAGGCGGGCTACACCCTCAACTGGTCGCCATTAGTTTTTTTATGTGTTTATCTCAAAATAAATGTTTAACTAATTTATTGTACAACCCCGATTCCAATGAAGTTGGGACGTTGTGTTAAACATAAAGAAAAAAAAATTCAACCTATATTTAATTGAATACACTACAAAGACAAGATATTGAATGTTCAAACTGATAAAGTTTATTGTTTTTAGCAAATAATCATTAACTTAGAATTTGATGGCTGCAACACATTTGAAAGAAATCTGGGACAGGTGGCAAAAAGGACTGAGAAAGTTGAGGAATGCTCATCAAACACCTGTTTGGAACATCCCACAGGTGAGCCGGCTAATTGGGAACAGGTGGGTGCCGTGATTGGGTAGAAAAGGAGCTTGCAAGGAATTTAGGGATTTCATCATCTACGGTCCATAATATCATCAAAAGGTTCAGAGAATCTGGGGAAATCACTGCATGTAAGCGGCAAGGCCGAAAAACAACTTTGAATAGCCGTGACCTTCGATCCCTCAGGCGGCACTGCATCAAAAACCGACATCGATGTGTAAAGGATATCACCACATGGGCTCAGGAACACTTCAGAAAACCAATGTCAGTAAATACAGTTCGGCGCTACATCCGTAAGTGCAACTTGAAACTCTACTATGCAAAGCAGAAGCCATTTATCAACAACAGCCAGAAACGCCGCCGGCTTCTCTGGGCCCCAGCTCATCTAAGATGGACCGATGCAAAGTGGAAAAGTGTTCTGTGGTCCGACGAGTCCACGTTTCAAATTGTTTTTGGAAATTCTGGACGTCGTGTCCTCCGGGCCAACGAGGAAAAGAACCATCTGGACTGTTATGGACGCAAAGTTGAAAAGCCAGCATCTGTGATGGTATGGGGCTATGTTAGTGCCAATGGCATGGGTAACTTACACATCTGTGAAGGCGCCATAAATGCTGAAAGGTACATACAGGTTTTGAAGAAACATATGCTGCCATCCAAGCAACTTCTTTCTCATGGACGCCCCTGCTTATTTCAGCAAGACAATGCCAAACCACATTCTGCAAGTGTTACCACAGCGTGGCTTCGTAGTAAAAGAGTGCGGGTACTAGACTGGCCTGCCTGCAGTCCAGACCTGTCTCCCATTGGAAATGTGTGGCGCATTATGAAGCGTAAAATACGACAACGGAGACCCCGGACTGTTGAACAGCTGAAGCTGTACATCGAGCATGAATGGGAAAGAATTCCACCTACAAAGCTTCAACAATTGGTGTCCTCAGTTCCCAAACGTTTCTTGAATGTTGTTAAAAGAAAAGGTGATGGAACACAGTGGTAAACATGACCCTGTCCCAGCTTTTTTGGAACGTGTTGCAGCCATAAAATTCTAAGTTAATGATTATTTGCTAAAAACAATCAAGTTTATCAGTTTGATCATTAAATATCTTGTTTTTGTAGTGTATTCAATTAAATGAAGGTCAAACATGATTTGCAAATCATTGTATTCTGTTTTTATTTATGTTTAACAATGTCCCAACTTCATTGGAATTGGGGTTGTAAATGATTATATATTTTTTTTAAATAAACAATTTTACATATGTATTCCATAACAGTTTTACGTAGTTAACTAAATTATTAGCTAATTATTTAAAAATGAATTAACTGTACATGAATTTGAAATGAGAATGAATTCCCATTCCACTCAAAATAATGTGATTATTTTAATATATGAAATAAATGAAAACCATGCATCCGTTTTCTGCCGAGCTTGTCCTGTTCAAGGCGGCCCATCCCGTCCGACTTCATGCAAAAGGCAGAATACGCCCTGAATTGGTCGCCAATCAATCACCATTGGCACTCGCATTCACGCCATCGCTGAGCGGGCACCGAACCCACACAGCCTGCACGGAAGTCAGGCGAAAATACCACTACGCCATCGGACTTACAAATAAACATAACACACCTAAATATTTGTATAGTTTATAAATGCATTGTTAACATATTGTAAATATATGTTTGATTTTTTTTTAAATTTTATTATTTATTTTTTTTTGGTATTTTACCTCATCCGTGAAAGACCTGGCCCATCTGTCTGTTTTAAAAATCAAATGTGGCCCTCTTAGTGCACAAATGTTTGCCCACCCCTGCTGTACAGGTGAGTATTTTGATTAAAATAGCAACGAGACATTTAAAACATGTCTGTGCTCTGCAGTCTCATTTGTCCCTGGTATTGATGAGTTAGTTAACTGTCTTTGTTGCGAAACTGTCCTTTGTCCAATCGAATTAGAATAAAGCTGCATACAGTCTGTGACAAGTATTGTATGCAAAAGGTGCGCTTTGAGTGCACTCGCAGTCAAGCGATATTTAAATAGCGTGTATACCTTGGAACAGTCATTATTTGAGCGTGTAACAAGAGTTTCGGTGAGGTCACGGCTTCAGTGCGCGGTGTAATAAATCTGTGTGATTCATTGCTGTGACTGCAACTTTTTATGCCGCTCGGGTGTGCACAAATGTGATTTGAAGACCGGCATAAAATTGGCGGAAACAAGGAAGTGCATCACTAATTTGTACACGCTAGTGTCCAGAATAGTCGACGATAGCCGAGACCTGACTGTAAATACATTGTACAAAGTAAAAAGGGAATATGCTAATGTTGGCCTGTATTAGATTTCCACGTGACGTGCATTCTCTCATGCTGATTTGTAATCCTCCGTTGCAGGTCCGCTCCTCATGCACCAACAGCCGCACACTTACGGTAACAGTGAAGAGCAACACTTATTTGTATTCATTGCGCTACTATCTGATAGAAGCATTAGTTATGCATTATACTCGTGTTAAATACATACTGCTTAAAAAGTTCATACTGCACACAGTACACACTTGAATTTTATATGACACTGAAATGCATAATTACAAGTTTTTGCTCATTAAACCTTTTTTTAACCATCATTTTATATAATGGGATACATAGTTATACATCTATACAGTATCATTATAGTTAAACAGACCTACAATATTGCTATTCTATACTCACTGGACATTTGATTGGGTTCACATCCACAGTCTAATGAGAACCAATGCAATATTTAAATAATAATAAAAAAAAACATCTTTACAAAGATATTAATGAGCTGATTTAAATAATAGTGATGCAGTAATTTATTCATGTTTTTATTGTTGTTGTTGTTTACAGTTGTAGAACTGCACTGCGTTATAATGACATATGTTTTCGATATTTAGACACTCTTATTTACCAAAATGAACAACAACCAAAAAACATTCTACTTTAAAGAATCGCACACCCTCCACCTTTGGCTTCCACGTAGTTTGGGTCGAGGTCGTTAGGCAGCTGTCCGTTCTCGGCCCAGACGTTCAACTCTCCAAACACACCCATCGGAACGTTGCCCGAAGCGAAGTCGGCGAAGAACTCCGTGTCCTTGCTATCCATGACCACGCCTTCGATGGTGCTAAAGGCGCCCACGTCGTCGATGTCTTTGGCCGTAGACCGTCCTGGGATCAGGGACAAATGGTGGCGGCAGCATACCTGGGTCGATAAAAAGGACATTCATTTAAAAATATATATATATATTTGAAAAAAAAAATCATTATTTATGAATAAAAAGTATGTATTAATTACAAATATCTCTTTGTTCATCTATGCCAGTGATGTATAGTGACTGGCAGAACAACCAAATGCTCTTCCACTGCATGGCACTTGGTATGTTCAGTTTTCTCATGTTTTGTGTTCCATTTCATTTATTCACACAGCACTTTGACAACCTCCACTGTGATTTAGTTATTAATAGTGCTCTATGAATAAAATTGACTTGAGTTGATTGGGTGCACCTGCACAATGGGCAAATGCTCAAGGGCCACCTTGATTATAATTTTAAGATCAGGTTAAAAAAAAAAAAAAAGTTCAAATTATTATCATTATTTTGTAATTGTTTTTTAAAATTAATTTAATTAATGCATCAATGGTTTAAGAATATAAATGCAAAGTGAATATGTAAAAAAAAACAAAAAAAAAAACGAATATTGTATTATAATACTATTATCAACCAATCATTTAATGAAATGAATGGGTAGAAAATACACACATTTTGAATTTCCAATACATTTTTATAAATAATTTTAGGAAAAATGCCAACATTACTTCAACTGATATTATAGGACTCTTGATAATGTAAATGCGCAGTTGGATGG
Source organism: Phyllopteryx taeniolatus (assembly GCF_024500385.1). Lineage (NCBI taxonomy): Eukaryota > Metazoa > Chordata > Actinopteri > Syngnathiformes > Syngnathidae > Phyllopteryx > Phyllopteryx taeniolatus. Next base: position 1,969,016 of record NC_084518.1, on the reverse strand, counting down.
ATTCAAGAACAGAGCGCGCCATATTTTGCCCACCACTCCTTCAGAAATATAAATATCATGCTCACTCTTGTCTGAAACTGTCACCGAGTGTTTATTATTATGGAAATATTAGAAGCGTGCGTCAGTAACACGCGTGCTCTTTAGGCTGGAACTTTAGCTCAATGTTTCGGTGACATTCTTGAGAAACACCTCTCAGTATGCAGTGCAGTGCCATTCTACATTGCAACTATAATCATAAACACATTTTGAAATAATACCTCTGTTACAGTGTCAATCAACAGTAAGCATTTCTATCTTCATGAAGGCAGAAATAATTGCAAGCATTTGATTGTTCCGGTGTCCCTAATGTTGTGGCCACTGACTTTATATGCTGGGTGTTCACGCTTTCACTTTAAATCAAACCTTCAACAGTTGATGGAGTTTCAGTGAGCTGACCTTAATCAGTTTATCTTCACAGATAAGGTAAACATGTTGACGTTTATAGTGCAGACCTGAAGTGTGCTGATAATTTTGTGGAAGAGCTCACCAGCCTCGAGACGTCCCCAATTGATGTCCTTGAGGAAGGCTTGGCTCTTGAGCTCAGCGCGCTCGTTGTTCCTGAACCCGAGGTGTTTCCCTGGATCCTTTTCCATCAAGCCTTCACAAATAGCTTTACATTCTTCGCTGAAGTTGGGCGTGTACGGCACCGGATCGTTCAAAATTCTGCGCGCCACCTCGTCATTCTCCACCTGAAGAAAGGCCCAATTAGCAAATCATTTGATAGCTTTTCAATGTAAAAGACTCCTGATCCATCTCTTGGCTGTGTCCTCTACCTTCTCTCCTCGTATTCTGAAGGGTCCTTTGGCTGCGATCATCTCAAACAGAGTCACTCCCAGAGTGAAATCATCCACTGAGTTAGTCGTATTCTTTTTTCTGGAGCAGCTCTGGAGCCATGAAACCTATTCAACCATTTAATGGCATCGTGAAGGCTCACAAACAGGACGGTACAGTTTAAGAGAGACTTTTTCCACTTACCTGGAGTTCCTGCATAACCAGACATTTTGTCTTTTCCTGGTGGAAGCTCGACAGCCAGGCCCAAATCTGACAGGCGGACGTGTCCTGAGTGATAACAAAGTCAACGCAAAATCTGGACCTGAAAGCTTCACAGTGTTCATTTTTCCACACGGGCTAATGTAACTGTCGACTCCGTGTAGACAAACGTTGCCGCGATGGTGGCAAGCCAGCAGGAAAGAGTGCGTAAAAGACAAAATGTCCAGAGTTTGCTATCATTTTACATTTGAAAAAAAACGTTTTTGTTTTTGTTTTTACTCGATTAATTGGTGGGATAATCAGTATAATAATCAATAGACATTCGATAGGTGCAGCCCCTTGTCGTGTTCAGTTGAATGTTTCGGTAAAGTTCACAATTTGTCCTATGGGGGATACATTGTCCTTCGCAACAGGTCCTATTGCGGACAAGAATACAAATGGAGAGATGCGAGTCTGTTTCCCGACTTCCGACAAGGTGCCTTTGTGCAAGACATCATCACTGTTTCTGTTTCTGATGGTGTGGACTTCAGGAAGTTAGTGCATTGAACCCAAAATGTTAAGTCATTGTCATTAGGGCAACAGATTGTTTTTTGTTTGTTTGTTTGTTTTGTTGAAGCAACTGCCTTTGGTTGAAATGAAAGAAGAACACGGGTAATATTTCACCTGCATCATCTAGCAGCACGTTCTCCGGCTTCAGGTCTCTGTAGATGATCCTGTGCTGGTGAAGGTGTTCCAGCCCACAGATGATCTGCGCTGTGTAGAAAGACGCTCTCTTCTCAGTGAAATCAGGATTTTTTTTCATCCACGTTGTACATATGAAACCTAAGGGACGACGGAGCACATTATGCAGCGATGCCGTAAACGAAATGAATATTGCTACAAAGACGTCTTTAGCCTCTTAAGTACTCTTACTGTCTGACTTAAAGTGTGACGCACTCGACGGCCTAGTGTGGATATTAGCTGCAGGGTTTATCTATCCTTGAACTAATTAGCAGACGTGAGCGAAGTGGGGGCATCACGATGAACACGTCTCCCTCCTAGTCCATTACTGGTATACTATAGAGTTTTTGCGTGTTTTCCCTATGCTTGCATGGGTCTTCTTCATCTTCTCCGGCTTCTTCCAACAGCCCCAAAACATGCGTGTTAGCTTTAGTGAAGACTCAGTAGCTGTTTCTGGCACGTGCAATATGTGCAGATGCCAAAAAAGTGACATGAAATGATTTTGGAATCATGTGTTTGTGTGTGTGTGTGTGTGTGTGTGTGTGTGTGTATAGGGCTGTGGTCAGTGTTTGAATGAAGCTCCTGAGATCCCCACCATTCATGATAGTCATAACCAGGCAGAGGTCAGTCTTGGTCTGGAAGGCGTACGCCAGCGACACAATGAAGCGACTGTGGACTTTGGCAAGGATACGCTTCTCCACAATCGCGCCCTAGACATGGAAAAGTAAGAACACCATTAGAATGGAGAAAAGGACGAACGAACATTGTCACCCTGCACACCTGCAAAAATGTTTTGAGGAGAGCCATTAGTAGTATAGTGGTTCACATAGCTGAGTTTTCTTCCCTTGTGATTGAGTAGCGACTCAATGTTCACAATCGTTCTGTGGTTTCCTGTTGGTAACTACTTTTAAGTCGAATCACTCTCTTGCTGGGAGAATGAACATCTGCCTTTTCGAAAAGTAATAACGGGCTAGTAAGTAGAAGAATTTTTGCAGTGTTTCGCTATAGTATCATAATCCATAATCCTTCAATGGCACTACGCTGAGCTGCTTTGCGGCGTCTTTAAAAGAGTCGCAAGGTTCTTTGCACTCAGCCGTCATAGTAGAACGTAAACCTCTGCGCTCTGGCCTGGGAATGGACTCTCTTATTTCTTGTTTTCTTATGAGCTATGAAGTTCATCTCGGCCTCCTGTGTACATCAGCGCTTTACCTCGTAGCCTTTGCGTTTCTTCAGCCTCTTCTTATCCAGTTTTTTATTGGCGTACATTTTACCCGTAGCCTTAGCCTGACAAGCGTACACTTCGCCGAAACCTCCCTTGCCAAGGACCCTGAAGTCCATGAACCACTCCTCGTCGACGGGTTGCGCCTCCAACCACTTGAACTGAACGTAACGCAGGAAGTACATGCTCAGCTTAAAGCCGTCCACGGCCTTTGTCTCCAGGTGTTTGAGGAGCTGTTTCTCGCTCTCTTTGAATAAGTCACCGTGGACATTTTTGAAGTCCTCCTTCACTCGGGTGACAGCCTTCTCTTCCAGGAAGCTGCAGAAGTTCTTTGACGCCGACTCGTAGTATTTATTGACCATTTTTTGAGCCTTCTGTACTCTGTCCTTTTCTTGGCAGATGGCGTAGTCTTCGATGTCCTTCCACAGCTCTCCGGCGGTTTTGCGGGTGGCCTCGCTCTCCAGAAACTGCTGGAAGAGCCGCTTGCCGACGGGCCATCCACGCTTCCTCGGGCCGACACGTACGCCGAGTTGGCCACCACTGTCTCCAAACCGCCGATCTCCATGATTCCTCAATTTTTGTCTGCAACGAACAAGAAGGATGAAGAAGCCCAACAATCCAATTATACTGTGTGAACGTGTGACTGCGTGAACTGAGATGTAGTTGAATGTAAGCGCTAATCATGCTATAGTCTCACTTTTCCATTTTCACTATTGAGGAGCTTTGCTTTTTCCTGCTCCTGCTCCTGTTAGTTACGACTCAATATCGCGGTTTTCCGCTTGGGGCTGTAATGTGCAGTGGTGTAAAACGGTATTGCTATTAATATTTTACCCATATCATGCTAAACAACGTATCTAAAACCATAGAAAATCTCAGTGTAATGCAGTACAGTTGCGCACCACGGGGAACTACAACCACAATAATAATTGTAAACTGCATTCCCCATCGGCATTGATAGTGCCGATGAAAACTGAGCAATATTATCTTTGTAACGGCAGATTTTTGATCTTCTGCATTGGATCGCTTTCATTTGTGCAGCTGTAGCACATGTTGCTTAGGCCAGTGAGTGGACTGCATGTCGTCGGCAATCAGCTCTCACTGGATTTTTCTGAACGAGGAGGAGAACACAGTAACTAGCGCCGTGCTGCACTCTGCTGTTCAAAGACTAAATCAACTGAGAGTATTGTTTTATTGAGCTTCCTTCACTGTGCACGTATTCCCAATTGAGACAGTTTGTCATATTGTTCCCTCCGTGCGAAATATCTCCCAGCAACAAAATAGAACCGGAAAAGCGGCTTCTTTATTTAAGACTTGTGGCAAGTGATACTGCAGGTGCTTCCCTCTTTCCGCATAATCCAATTAACACTGACTGTTGATACTTGAGATTTACAGATGATTCGCCTCAGCGCTAATTAACCCACATTCTTGGATTGACTTTTTGAACCAATCTAATCCTATCATCCATCCTGTATCAATGTGCGTGCATTTTATGATGACGCAAACAATATCCATCAAATGTAAAGCAATGTACCACTGGAACTGTATCTACTTTTCATGCACTACCCATGCAGTCATTCTTTGTGGCTTTTAGGTGAAACTGATGACGATTCTCAGAGGCCTTAGAAAATCGTATTTTCAATTTGCGGTATTTACGTAGAGGAGCACAAGTGAGAGTTTTTGCATGCAAATTCTTGACGGTGCCTCTTTATATATGCTAAATTCTTTTATTTGTAATGCTAAATAATGTACAACATATTTGTGTTTAATTGAAGATTTTAGGGATTACATTTCTAATGATTCAATCTTATTTCTCATGAAAGATTCAGCAGCAATGTCGCCCATCAAATATTGAATCCCTTTATTCCCCTCAATAGTTCACATCCATGTCGACGAATATTGAGTGGCACTCACCTTAACTCGCTGCCGCAGTCAAACGATGACCAACTTATTATTATTTGTGTTGCCCTTTGTTCCGCCATCAACCACAGGAAGTAAAGATGCAGCAGGTCTACTTTGTGGCCCGTCTCCACCTCGCCTCACATCAGCCGGAGCGTTACCGTTCACCTGAAATCCAGTTCGGTGCTTCATTTGCTGGCCGGGATTACACAGGCCACTTGACAGAAGCTATTAATGTAACGAGTAGAATGCGCGTTTACTTATTTGGAGTCACATCCAAAACGGGCGCCTGAAGACGAGGCAGCTTGGTATTACTCCATTTTAATAATCAGTGTTTTATAGTGGTGTATGGTTACATTGAAATTTAGGCAGAATTACTTGTGAAGTACCTTCATAATAAAGTAAGATGAAGTAGGCCGTTCTCATCAAATACATTATGAATGTGACTTCAAAGATCTCAATGGGAAAAAAACAATACCGCGCAATTTTAGCTGATTTTCCTTTCAACTTGATTACAGGCCCGTTCAGAAAACATGAACACAAACCCTATTTAAAGAGTGTATAATGGTGAACCAGATTCTCTATTCCCGTTTAATCCAGCTCAGTGACAAAGACCAAACATTTTAGAAGATTTGCTTTATTGTTACAATTTACAAAACAGTAAATATCTGCATTGTAAAAGGCAAAAATAGAGTCCCTCATCGTTTAATGACTGAAATTATTATCGCATCTGAGAATGGCCACAGCAGGTGCATTCATGCCTCCAACACAAAATCAAATCCGATTTCACATGTTTGAACAATTCATTTATTTTTGCAGTTGTTCTTTGCAGGTGTCCAGAACTGCATTGCGTTGGTCTGGCAGGTGTGTTTTTTTTTTATATTTTGCTGACTTTATTTAGCTTCACTAGAGTGGTGAAATACAGCAGCTGTCAGTATGATCCCTTGCAATTCGCCAGTACTTTTGCTTGAATTCATGCTGTGCAAGAGAGAAAAATCCTATTATGGTGGCACAAGCAAATTGCCAACCCCCCACAACCAACTCACCTGCAAATGAACTTCCAGATTAAATGTAAAGGATATTTGTATTAATATTTGTATTTGGGAGTTATATTGCTATTTTTTATATAGAATAAAACAAAAACAAAGCTGTTAATTTTACTGAAACTTTCCTAATGATAGAAATTGATCGTTTTGCAGCGGTCTGAACAAGCTGACGCTCGACCAATAGCAGCGAGGCTCACTGAACAATACGCGAACCGACTGTTTTCATTGGCTACCGGCTAAGAAGAGGCGCGCTGGATTTCCGGTTGGTGAGGAACGTAATACCACTTTGATTGGATTCATTTGAGTGATTACCGTCTGACATTCAATTTCCAGCTTCGTAATAACTGTTGTTCTCAGGTGTCAAATAACTTTGCGGATGTAAAAAAAAAAAAAAAAAAAAAAAAAAAAAAAAAAAAAAAAAAAAAAAAAAAGGAATATCTTTTGGTTAGTGTGCAAATTATAACGTGCAATGTGTGAGTCGACATACGAGGGACTGAATTATAAACTCAGTCGGGGACCATAGCGCCGAATGTGCCGTTTCATTTGGCTAGCGTTACTAAGAATTACGATTTGGTGAGGTGTCCGTGAAGCAAGCTCGCGCGGAGTGATGGCGGCCGGTGCGCATGCGCGTCCGTTGGCCATGATGTTTCTCTCGGCTGTGTTTAGAGTGGAAGGGGAGGAGAGCTCGCCGTCGCCGCCCGGCATGAAGGACAACCCGGTCCACTAGAGAAGTAGGTGTCACATGATGATGATGATGATGGACTTCCTGCTGAGCGGAGCGGCGGCGTGCGGCGCGTGCCTGGTGACCAACCCGCTGGAGGTGGTCAAGACTCGCATGCAGCTGCAAGGAGAGCTCAAGAGCCGGGGCAGCTATCGGGTTTATTACCGTAATGTCTTCCACGCGTTCTACACCATCGCCAAAGTGGACGGCGTGGCCGGCTTGCAGAAAGGCCTCGTGCCCGGACTGTGGTATCAGTTTTGTATGAACGGAGTCCGGCTGGGCTCGTACGCCGTCATCGAGTCCTCGGGCTACATCCACACGGATGGAAGGGTCAGCGGACCCAAGACCGTCGCAGCTGGAGCGGCGGCGGGTGTGGCGGGAGCTGTGATGGGCAGCCCCGTCTATTTGGTCAGTAGCGTCCTCATCCTCATCCTCAGGCTCTTCAAATATTCAATTATGTACTCGAGATCGTACCTGACTTTACAGGGAACACCCGCCTTCATATTCACAGATTCACCTATTTGCGGTTTACCCTCCCTCTCTGCAACGCTCCGAGACGCCACCAGATGGCGCCAAATCCCTGGTTAATAGGAAAGTAGTAATAGGCCTCTTCAGCGTGCCGTCACGTGGGCCTCTGGGTGTCGTTTGACCAATTCATTTCATTTCAGCACTGAAATTGATTTTAAAAAACATCTTAATTCAGACAGTTAACGTGATCATTGCGGGACTGGCTAATTCAGGGAAAAGTTCCTCCCGGAAACACGTTTTCGCTGCCGGAATCCGTTTTTTCACACGGACATTCATTGCAGACGGGTGCAGTGTTGCGCCAATGATACATTTTGCCAAAAACGACAAAGGAGTGTCTGGAAGTGATTTTAAGACGCTGTTAGTGTATGTGCAATATTGATATAACATGATAAGCATGCGTGAGCTCAATGGCAGTTGGCCTTTTTTTTTTTTTCCCCCTAAAATGGCAATCGATTGTAAAAAGCTTCGGTAGTGACAACCCACCAAGGAAGTAGTACATCGAAGTAGTACATCTCGACTGAGAGACATCTTTGTATGTCGAGGCAGAGCTAAATATAGCCTGGGTTGTTAGTGGGAGTTCCTTCGCTGTATGTGCACACACATGCCCACCTTCAAATCATCGGCATTTATTTTTAAGGGTAATGTAAGATGAGTTTGAAATGATATTGAAGTATTTTGGGGGTGATAATTTGTGGTGTATTTACGTCTTAAACTATCAATCCAGGAAATTGTATCTATTTTTCCTGTGCGACAGGTAAAGACTCATTTGCAGAGTCAGTCTTCTGCCTCCATTGCGGTGGGACACCAGCACAAACACCAGGTACCACACATACTGGAGATTATATGCAATGTTTCCTAACCTTTATGGAGCCAAAAATGTCGTGGTACGCCACCAAACCAAAAAATGTAACAAAAGGTTTGCTCTAATGTCAAATATGGGCCTCAGCTCCATAAAGGTTGGGAAACCCACCGGGGAATAATGAAATTCGTCCGGAATCTCAATATGTGTCCCGACGTTTCCGTTCCTCCTCCAAAAGGGAATGTCCCAGGCGCTGGCGGCCATTTATAAGGAACACGGCATTCGAGGACTGTGGAGGGGCGCTAGCGCCGCCATACCGAGGGTCAGCGTGGGCTCAGCGTCTCAACTCTCCACCTTCTCCTCAGCCAAAGAGCTGGTGCTTGATCTTCAGGTAGGAACACGTGACGGCCACTTGCCGGCCAGTTTTGGCTTTTCAAATATCTGTTGGTGTGCAAGTGTCAAATCGTTTGCAGTCGACAGGCGTTCAGTGGAAGCGGTTATTGTAACGGGGACAAAGCTGCAGGGCAGTGCAACCTTCTGGAACAGAAATGTGAAGCCTCTCAGTGTCCTCCCCGACCCCCCCCCCCCCCAGGCTGAAAACACAGAGCTTACATAACTGCGACGGCAAGAGTTTCCAGGCCGCAAATTTAACGGCTTCTCAAAACAACATGAGTGACAATGACACGAGCGTCGTTAGACCACTTCCCCTTTCCCCCCTCCCTCATGGAACTGGTCAAACTAGTCAGAGCTGTCTGTCCTCTTCCTCACAGAAACACACCCTTTTCTTTCTATTAATTAACCACACTGCTTTTGTTATATTTCTTTTGAATATAGCAAGAACGGCTCACTCAAGCTGTTGGGTCAAAGGTCAAATAGTTTGGATGGTGCTGCGGGTTTCCACCTCCCGTCCAACTAAACCGTTGAAGACAGGGAAAACGTGTCAATGGGTGTGAGTGGGCATAGATACTAATAATAGAAGTACAGTATTCACTGCGCTAGCGAGTTGCATAGCAATGCCTACAACACAGGTGTCAAACTCAAGGCCCGCGGGCCAGATCCGGTACTCCCAACGGCCTTTTGTATGGCCCACAAACGAACACGGTGGAGCTCAACTTCTGGCTCACAGACATGATGCCTAGCCGAATTTTTCATTTTATTTTTTTTCGCTGACAAAGAAACGCAACTCCCAACAGCATTTGAAAAGTTTCTCCCATGCTCTTCAGATAGAGCCAAAGCAATTACAAATTATTATTATTAGTCTCTATAGCATAATAATTCACACTGTTCAAACTTTTAGTTTTGCACTTCTCTGCATTCTTCATTTCTTTTTAAAAAAAAAAAAGGACAAACAATTGCACTTTCCTAAAAAGAAAAGATTTAAGTTGTTTCATTTGGAACGTGTTCCGGTTTATACAAAACATAAGCAGTTTGTTTTTCATTTTATTCCCTTACTGCACCCAACGCGATCCAAACCTGACCTAAAATGTAACGTATGCACCAAACCGTATTTTGTGTTTGTACTGTTACACCCGTGGCGAATAAAACCAACACCTGGGCGGTGACCCCAAACTACGACGTTTCCTACGACGAAATAAAAACATTTCACACCCCTGGTCGACATAGTTCAGGTCTTTTTTTCCTGGACTCTGTTAGAATGTAACGTTTTTTTTCTTGTCTTTCTTTCTTTCTTTCTTTCATCCTCCTCAGGTGTTTGCAAAGGACAGCTGGTTGGTGGCGCTGAGCGCCGGCATGATCAGCAGCGTGGCGGTGGTGCTGGCCATGACGCCTTTCGACGTGGTGAGCACGCGGCTCTACAACCAGCCGGTGGATCAGCGGGGCAAGGTGAGCGCTCGCCGGCCGCGGGAATGCATGAATGAATCATTACCGAAGACGGGCATGTGTTTACTTGGTTTGAGTAAAAGCCAGGTTCCTGCTAAGGTTAGGAGGTTGTTTTTTGTTTTTTTTAATCCATAGAGACATTTGTCAATATGTACCTGCATTTAACTGACAGTTGCAAATACATTAATAACAGAAAAAAAGCATTACACTTTCATATACAATATAATGATCAAATTTGTATCCAAGTTAAAAGTTCCTTTTTCATCCTTTTAGGGGCTGCTTTACAAAGGCTTTACCGACTGCTTTTCTAAGACCCTGAAAAGGGAGGGCCTAACGGGACTCTACAAAGGTTTGGGAGCGTCTTATTTCCGGATTGGTCCTCACACCATTCTTTCCTTGTTCTTTTGGGATGAACTGCGCAAATTGTACCAGCCGTTCAGATAACACCGGGAAGTTGGAAATGGTGATTCGTGATGCTGCGAGCCACAGGTTTCAAGGAATTCTCATTAAATGAGTAAATTATATTATGAGGTTAAAGAAAAACCAGGGCGTGTTTTTCTTTCTCTTGAGAGGAAGGTTAATATTTAAAAAGAACCACAGTCGCGTGAAAAATGTTGCACACTTTTATGTACAATGCTCAGCCCCTTGACCGCATCAAATGTGGCTCACGACTGTTCAAGTTGAGTGGATGGCCATACTAGTGGCGTGCTACCTCCAACATTACATATCATTCTATGCCAACCGAGCAAAGCCTGCAAAAAAAAAAAAAAGAATCCCACTGGTTCCAACTACGTCTCCAGAGATTTCATATTTGTGAAAATCATTTTGAACTCCCGTTTCATGGACATAGTGCCATCATGAACTGCTTTATCATCGGCAAATTGTTAAAAGGTTTTTATTTTTTTTTACTGTAAAATACATGACTAATGTTCACAACAAAGGCTTGACCTATTTGCTACACCAGTATCAGTACTTTTATACATTGATAATACTGTGCATCCTTTTGTGTTCTGGAAGCCTTTTTCTTTGGGTGACTTAGTAATGTACCGTACAATTTACGTGTGGAATTAGCATTCATGTAGCTAGATTTCAAACACACCTTTCCAGACATTACTGAATAATGAAACATTAAGGAAATTCCTGTTATGCTGTTGCTTAGCCTTTTTATTAAAATTTTTTTGAAATCAAATCAGATTAGCAACTGTGAAGTTAGTGTAGTGTTGGCTTTAAGCACATTTGCCTTCTAACTGTACTACTAAATAGCTGTTACATGCAGCAACATGTCAATTGAATGTGATGCCAACTCCTCTGTCTAGATTGGGGAAACTACTATTTGTGGACAGGGGTCAAGAAACGCAAATAAATCATCTTTTGACCTGATACTCTCATGAATGTTTAGCTTTTTTCCCCACCTGCTACAAAAATACACACATTTTAAAAAATGAGCACTTTTATGCACGAAGGGTCAGGACAAAGAACTCACTACTGTATGTATTACACAAAAGACGTCTGTAAGTCACAGTTCATATATGAGCTCCGTATTTTTTATCAACCCAAACTGAAAACTTACAAGGGTTTCCCATTCATGTAGCTAGATTTCAAACACACCTTTCCAGACATTACTGAATAATGAAACATTAAGGAAATTCCTGTTATGCTGTTGCTTAGCCTTTTTATTAAAAATTTTTTGAAATCAAATCAGATTAGCAACTGTGAAGTTAGTGTAGTGTTGGCTTTAAGCACATTTGCCTTCTAACTGTACTACTAAATAGCTGTTACATGCAGCAACATGTCAATTGAATGTGATGCCAACTCCTCTGTCTAGATTAAAATACACACATTTTAAAAAATTAGCACTTTTATGCACGAAGGGTCAGGACAAAGAACTCACTACTGTATGTATTACACAAAAGACGTCTGTAAGTCACAGTTCATATATGAGCTCCGTATTGTTTATCAACCCAAACTGAAAACTTACAAGGGTTTCCCAGAAGTCAGGTTTTCTTTATCGGCTGGCGCACAAAATACATTTAAAATTTTTTGTACTTAAATGTGAACGTCCACATACATGACTATCTCCACTTCTTCTACATGGACAAAGTTTGGAAATTTGTCTCATCGTAAACCTCATACGGCAGAACAGTGACCTAGAGGTTGGCGTGTCTGCCGCACAGTTCTGAGGTTTTGGGCTCAGCTCTCAGCTGTGCTTGTGTGGGCTTTCTCCGGGTTCTTCAGGACTCAATCTGGTTTTCTCTGTCCTCCATCTTGGCTCAGTCTTCTTTTTTTGGACTAGTTTTGTTGCTCCCATAGCAGAGGACCTGAGCCAGCAAGATGCAGCTGAAGCAGGCTGACACGAGGTAGCTGGCGGTTGCAAGAGACTTGCCTGTGTCCTACAAAAACAAAAGTTCAATTCGCTTAATTAGTGGCAGCCAGAGATGATAAGTGCAAAAAGATGTTTTCATCCTGTGGACATGCCTGCAGCGAAACAAAGGTGAGGCCCAGGGAGGCTGCGCTAGACAGCAAAACAGACGTGGAGGACAGCTGACCCGTGTGGCCCTTTTTGAAGTTACTTCCTGCCTGCAGAGCCTGGAAACAGCCAATTAAGTACGCCACTTTTCATTATACATTTCGCACTACTCGAATAAGTTGACTTTCTTAATGAAACTTCTCATGCCGTTCATTACCTTGCTTGCAATTATTGCTGCCAAACTGGAAGACTGCATTGCCGAGATGACTTGCGCAGGCGCATGTGATCCCAGGAGGACTATTAAACCACCGTAAGCCAACACAAACAGAATTCCTGTCACATAAACAAAAACAACCCCCCCCCCCCCCCCAAAAAAAGGGTGAGAGGGTCTGACGTCGAGGTTAAAAATGGTCAAGTAATCTGGCTACAAGTAAGCACTGCCACAAGGTGGCGCTCGTGCTTTGTTGTCTGTTAGCTCGGCCCAGCTGATTCCCAAACTTTTCACAACCGCCACAAAATATTTACTTCCACCGTCAGGGCCAACATTAAATTATAGTTGCATAATGGGCCCAAGCTGTCATCAAAAACGAGGCACAGGTTTTATTCCGAGAAAAATGTAAGCCATTGTAACATTATGCACAGTTTGAACATTAACACAGCACTTAAATATAGGAAATTAAAAAAGAACTGTACGTAAATAGCGATTAAATGAAAGACTTGTACGAAAAAGTTACAAATGTTTCCTATATAAATGGTAGATAAAAGGGAATGTATTTTACTTAAATGTTAAACACAACTGAACTGTACTTAACAATTGTCCTGCACCATTAGAACGTTGAATTCAGCGATTCTTTGCGCGACGCTTTGAGAATCACCGCTTTTGGCGACAATTACTTGCCTTCGAAGACACTCCACTCCAGTGTCGTCATTTGTCACAAAGTCAAAGTGTTGACTGATGTGATTGGTTTACATGTCTTTTCGAATACCCAGGACATAGATTTACACACGCAGGACTCAGGAGGTGTTTCTGCTCACCTCTAACGGTGTCTCCCCGATAATGCAGGATGAGGAAGACAATCGTCGTCGTCTGGATGCTCAAGAAAAGCCTTTCACCCCAGGCGCTGTTGTAAAAGGGATGCAAAATGACAAACCGTCAGGTCGGAGCAGCGTTCTGTAAACATGAACAAACTTGTCAGTAGGTGAAACATCTTTTTTTGTTGTTCCGGATAATTACACAGTATGTACTGCTTAAGCTGCAGGCTACTACTACTAGCAAATACCGCAGCACACTTCTGCAGGAAGCTAAGAGTCACACGGCCGGAAGGTCAAACTCGAGAAGCTTGGACAAACTGCCACAATCATAAACAAGCGCTTTATCATCAATTCTGATTTTCCTGAGAAAAACAATGCTCATTCACCGTTTAATATTTATGATTGTGTTTTTTTGTTGTTGTTTTCAGTGGTGTAGAACTCTACTGCATAATACTATAAGGGCTGTTTCTAATATTTTGATAATTTTTTTTAATTACATCAGAGGGCCAACATTACGGTTAATTCCAGCAAATAAAAGTGCTAGTCTTACGTATTGACTGATAGACCAATTTTGGTGTAATTATATCATCCTATATGCATCACTTGCTGGTTAATGACTTACAAAAGTGGGAAGTTGCGGGCCACGGCCAATAGGACGGGTCCAGACGAGGCGTAAAGTTGCAGCAGGACGGAAGCTGGACACAAGCCCTCCGCATTTCGTCTCCAGAGAATCCGCAGCAGCTGCAGGAGCTGAGCTGCAGGCACAATGCAGACAGGCGTCACGCTAACCTGGCGGTGGCAGGCGGTGGTGAACTCAAATACGAGACGTCGGTGGGTTCGGGGCAAGTTGAAACATTCCGAAGCAAAATCCCAATTCACCACTGTTTGGTCAGCAAAAAAGAAAATGATGATTCTCATGACTTAACATTTATTGTGTGCGTATAACAGGATTCATTACTGGTAGAATCTCAACATAATGGACTGTAAAGTGTACAGTATACATATTTGTTTTATCTTTGGCCCCGGGCGGGGCATATACTAAAACAAACTGTGTTGTTTGCCTGCATTGCACTACTTACCTTTTACACTGCGTGGCAAAGCAAGGGAAGAAGAAATGTGCTCTCAACTGTCACTTGGTTGCTTTCCACCGATTGCTCCACTTTCTGCTCTGTGCCAAGGTCATCTAAGTTCCGATTGCTCTTGTTTGGGTTCTATTCTCGTGGGATACGCAAAAGGGCTGCTGGCCAAACCCTAATCCTAAAAGAATCCTTGACGTCCTTCTCTCTTATCCGTTTTCTTTAATACATCTAAAAATAGTATATAATTGCTTGGCATAGCTTCACGTAGACGGATGGACCCTTGACCCCGAAAGCGAAAGAAAACAGATGGATGGATACTGTATGTACTGTATAGCTGTGACCTTTGCTGGCCAGAAGCTGACCTTGACTATGGCAGTTCAGTTTCTTGTCCTTCACCTAATATGTTCTGTGTGGGAACCCAAATACGCACGCATTTTGAACAGAAGTCGAAGGTCATTTGTGGCATGCTTCCGGAGGCCGGGTAAAATAACGCACAGGGCCCGGATCTGGCTCGTGGGCCTTGAGTTTGACACCCGTGCTTTAAGGCAATAATGACATGTCGATAACCCCGCTACACTTTGTATCACTGAGCGACCTAAAAACAGCAAATTCAAACTTTAAAAAAAAAAAAAAAAAAAAATGTGTAAAGTATGTATCCTAAGGTGGGAAAGGTGCGTTTGTGCGGCGAAGTTTAGTGGGAATGATGACTTTCACGCCTTTGAAGCAGCATCACGTGACGTGTAAATCAGCTCGTCTGCTGCACAATCAATCAATCAATCAACACTGATCGCATCATTGGCTATAGCACTGGTGTCCAACTCGAGGCCCGGGGGCCAGATCCGGCCCGACACTTGATTTTATGCGGCCCGCAAAGGCAAATCATGTGTGTCAACTTCCATGATTCTTGTTCAAATCTGCAGCGAAATTTCAAATAGTCATATATCATAAATGATCATGTTAAGATACTGCAAGCATTTTTGTGTTACCAAACATGAACAATAGTTGAAAAACCCATTACCCTTGATTTCTGATTCCAAAACTAGTTCATAAATTTCGTGTGTAAATATGATGAGGCGAAAGATTTTTAGATTTTCATGGTTTCGCAGTCATAATGGCCCTCTGAGGGAAATCGTAAGTACAATATGGCCCGCGACAAAAATGGTCTATAGTCTTACCAAAAACTATGTCCAAAAGAATCCACCATCCGATGATTTTGTTGAGGAATAAAGTCAAACATGGCACTGGAAATAAAAATAAAAGATACAAAGCACTCGTAAAAGCAAAGCACAAACTGCACTTGAACGCCCCTCCTCCAAGTATGAAAGTATTTATGCACACTTGGCAACTTGTGGGCCCCATCAGGCGCTCGAATGTGTTGACAGTTGGCCTCACCGTGCAAGTTGAAGTTGACGAAAAGCTGCGCGTAACATTTCTCCGGCATGAAATGGGTGACGAAGAAGTTTTGGATGGGAGATGAGGACATGTTGACTCTGCTGCACGCAAGGCAAATCGTGAATCCTCAACTCTGTGGTCCAAAGGTTCCCTCAAGTGGAGCCTGCTGCCCCCAGGCTGAGAAGAAGAAGTTGCACCTTCTCTTCTTTTTTTTTAAGTTCATCTCATCTTCCATTAATAATCACTTAGACAAACTTTAAATGGTGATACCATCAAAAAAAACCAAGTGCGTTCCCAATTTACCTCTCTGCTGTACTTTTGTAAGAAGAAAAGTCTACCAAAAGGTGCATCTGCCGTCTGTGGCAAAGCTAATGATAATTAAATGATCCTCCTCCTCAATGATTATTTGCCGTCTTATCTATGATTGATTAATGTTAAACTGATCATCTTATTAGGAATGACGGCTATCTCCCTTCCATGGGAACAGTGACTCAAAATGTCGTTAAGAAGTTAAATATTAACTCCATATTGACACAGATTGTGTTATTCATGTACTATAAAGACAAAGAAAAATGTTTACGAAAAATGAATGTGGTTACAATAGATATGATGGCCTGACATAAAATGGAATTCTCTTTCACTTCAAATTCCGCAACATTTTGCAGCTCCGTAATCGAATAGTTCCTGCCGGAGATGCTTGCCTCACAACAGACAAAGCACGTCGTTGTTCCTTCATTCTTCCATTGCTATTGCCGTGCATATCGCATACCATTGACGTACACCATTAAACAGCAGGCTCTCACTTCTGTCATTCAATTTTGCATTTTGTCCTGTTTTTTCAGCCAGATCGCAGGGAATGGTGGCGAGTAGATGAGAATGTTTCCACAGTCGCAGTCATGATTGTTTTTGTCTTTGTTTATGAGAGGCGACTGAAGGAGGAAAATGACAAGCGTGCGGAATAGGGGCAGGGGGGTGTCATTTGTTCTGAGGTGAAGCATTCGACTTCTGAACAAGTTTGGGTGGATCCCGTGGCTTTTATAAAAGTAGGAAAAGCTGCGATAGAGCGGGGGTAAGTAAGTCGCAAGCACGACTGAAACGGCAAACTTAGTTCACGTTGAGTAATTGACCCAAATGTCTGACCCCATTTTCAAATGTATTACAGTACTGTGTTTGTGTGTGTGTTACAGTGTTAGACCACAAAACACCTACTTTTTAAAAATCAAGAAATGTACTTCCCCCAGCAGTGAGTTGCTAGGAGACCAAACTTGTTTTGCTGTGTTTTCTCTGACATTCCGACCCATACAGTATACATTTGATGCACTCCCCAAATGCACAAACACATTTGATTCCCATTTTAGCACAGCGGCTGCCAAATGTGAATCTGCGGTCACAATATCCACGAGCACAATCAACAGAATTGATGTCTGTTGTTCTCACCACAATGCTTTGGTGCCACTATGATATGATGATATGACACAATGACTAACTCGCCTGAACTTCCTCTCGACCTATTGGCATGTTGTACAATGAGTCCCATTGACTTCTGCTTGCCTATCCCAGATTTTGTTTGTCCGTGGTATCTGCTTGTCATTCCACCTCACCACACCCTAACATCACGCACAGAGTGCACGTACAAGCACGCATGCTTTTGCTGCGTTAGGGTCAGTGTCCTCAACAGAGAGGGTTGAAATAGGAAGGAGCCGCCAAAACGTCCTGAGCAGGAATTCTCTTCATTTTTTTTTTTTTTTTCTCCACCCCCCCCCCCAACAGCAGCAATTTTTCTTTGACAAGATGTGCACTGGGACATGTTCGCGTTGCATTGCTGTGACTTTGTACCCTTTAGCACTCATATCCATCATCTGTAACATAGTGTTGTTCTTTCCCAATGGGGAAATCAAGTATGCAGAAGATGGCCATATTACTGAAGAGGTGAAATATATGGGAGGACTCATCGGCGGGGGAGCAATGGTGAGTTGTCTGCAACATGTCTCGGGAAGGTGCGACTACCGGCTACTGCACATTCCTTAGTTTTTGCGTGCGCCTTTCCAAAAATGTGAAGTGAAAGCTGAAACATTGATTATCATGTTCCATTTTGATTACATTGTAAGAAGATATTAAATACAATATAATTCATTTGTAACTATTCATGTTTGTTATTAGGGTTTTGGTTTGGCGTAGTGTCAAACTGCATTGTATCCTCCTGAGAGGTGTTGCAAATGTTTTAGTTACTGCTTATCCATATTTCCACAGAGGGACCAATTACGTATCGCTCATTGTTAACGTTGTTAAATTATGACTTATTACTCATTTTTGTGTCAATCCCTCTCAGGTGTTGCTGCCAGCACTTTACATCCACTTGACTGGAAAACAAGGGTGCTGTGGAAATCGCTGTGGGGTGAGCGAGTCCCATTATTCCACTCAACATGAACTAGTCACTGCATTTTGTCCGTTGACCTGTTATCATGAATTATAGAGTTATGTCAATTCTGTCAGGTGTAAAGAAATATGGCTTCAAAATAATGTTGCTTGTATGCATTGTTGGATAGTCGACAGGGTATTTACATCCGGATCTGATACGCAAATTGTACGACAGCACCTTTTGTTTGAATTGAAACCATTTTTCATGAGCAAAATGTTTTCTTGTCCATGTGTGTCCTACTACGTTGATTATTCAAACGATAAGTAGAACTGAACATCGAGCCTCCGTTTCAGAATTGTGTTTTGCCCGTGAATCAGAATCAGAATCATCTTTATTTGCCAAGTATGTCCAAAACACACAAGGAATTTGTCTCCGGTAGTTGGAGCCGCTCTAGTACAACAGACAGTCAATTTACAGAACACTTTGGAGACATAAAGACATTGACAAAAAACAACAACAAACAACAATTGTGCAAAAAGATGCAGAGTCCTCAGTTCGAATGGCTAATAACGCAATAGTCCGGTGCAATGACCATTGTGCAAAGGGCACTGAGACTTCAAGGAGTGTATGCGGTTTAAAGTGACGAGTACTGCGATAATCTGGGACAATGGTTGTGCAAATGTTACAGATACTCCTCAATCAGTGTGCAAATGGAGCAGATGCTACTCTGGCATGAGTGGCCACTATATGCAAATAGTGCAGCACGGCGAGACAACTACAGTGAGTGCACGAGTAATACATAATACAGAAATGTGACAACGAACTCAAGTCAAAAAATTGCCAGCTTGTTGTAATGGAATTGTAAGTTAGCTGTTCAAGAAGTTGATTGCAAGAGGGAAGAAGCTGTTGGAATGTCTACTAGTTCTAGTTTGCATTGATCGGTAGCGCCTACCTGAGGGAAGGAGCTGGAAGAGCTGGTGACCAGGGTGGGGAGGGTCCGAGAGGATTTTGCACGCCCTTGTCTTAGTTCTGGCAGCGTGCAAGTCCTCAAGGGTGGGTAGGGGGGTACCGACAATCCTTTCAGCAGTTTTGATTGTCCGTTGCAGTCGGAGTTTGTCCTTTTTTGTAGCAGCACCAAACCAGACTGTGATGGAAGAACACAGGACTGATTCGATGACCGCTGTGTAGAACTGTCTCAGCAGCTCCGGTGGCAGGCCATGCTTTCTCAGAAGCCGCAGGAAGTACATCCTCTGCTGGGCCTTTTTGAGGACGGAGTTGATGTTGGTCGCCCACTTCAGGTCCTGGGAGATTGTAATTCCCAGGAACTTGAAGGTCTCGACGGTTGACACAAGGCAGCTGGACAGCGTGAGGGGCAGCTGTGGCGAAGGATGCCTCCTGAAGTCCACGATCATCTCTACAGTCTTGAGCGTGTTCAGCTCCAGGTTGTGTCGGCCGCACCACAGCTCCAGCCGCTCCGCTTCCTGTCGATATGCAGACTCGTCACCGTCCTTGATGAGGCCGATGACAGTGGTGTCATCTGCAAACTTCAGGAGTTTGACAGTCGGGTTCGCTGAGGTGCAGTCGTTCGTGTAGAGAGAGAAGAGCAGCGGAGAGAGGACACAACCTTGGGGCGCCCCAGTGCTGATGCTGCGTGTGGATGAGGTGGCCTCCCCCAGCCTGACCTGCTGTGTCCTGCCCGTCAGAAAGCTGTAGATCCACTGGCAGATGGCAGGTGAGACGCTGAGCTGGAGAAGCTTGGATGAAAGGAGATCAGGGATGATGGTGTTGAACGCTGAGCTGAAGTCCACGAACAGGATCCTCGCGTAGGTCCCTGCACTGTCGAGGTGTTCTAGGATGAAGTGCAGTCCCATGTTGACTGCATCATCCGCAGATCTGTTCGCTTGGTAGGCAAACTGCAGGGGGTCCAGCAGGGGACCTGTGACACTCTTGAGGTGGTCCAGCACAAGACGTTCAAAGGACTTCATGACCACAGATGTCAAAGCGACAGGCCTGTAGTCATTCAGACCCGAGATTGCAGGTTTCTTGGGGACTGGGATGATGGTGGAGCGTTTGAAGCAGGATGGAACTTCGCACATTTCCAGTGATCTGTTGAAGATCTGAGTGAAGACTGGCGCGAGCTGATCCGCGCAGACTTTGAGGCAGGATGGAGACACGTGGTCCGGGCCTGCCGCTTTGTTAATCTTTTGTTGTTTGAAGATGCGTCTCACATCCTGTTCATGGATGGTTAACGCAGAGGTCAGAGGTGTGATTGTGGTCGCGGGTGCGGCCGGGTTGGTGTGTGGTGTGAAACTGTCCTTTTCAAATCTGCAGTAGAAGGTATTCAAGTCGTTGGCTAGTGTGCTATTGTTCTCAGCTTGGGGGGATCGTCGCTTGTAATTAGTCAGCGACTGGAATGCATGCCAGACTGATTTAGAGTCGTTTGTGCTAAACTGTTTTTCCAACTTTGCTGTATAGATCCTCTTTGCAATGTTAATTTCTTTAGTCAGCTGGTTTCTAGCTCGATTATACAGGGCCCTGTCCCCGCTCTGATATGCGTCCTCCTTAGCTTGGCGAAGCTGCTTAAGTTTAGCAGTGAACCACGGCTTATTGTTGTTGAATGTGCGAAATGATTTTGTTGGAACACAGACCTCTTCACAGAAACTGATATAGGATGTGACAGTGTCCGTATACTCATCCAGGCTGCCAGCTGAATTTTCAAAGACACTCCAGTCTGTGCAGTCTAAGCAGCTTTGAAGTTCCATCTTGGCTTCATTTGTCCACTTTTTGACTGTTTTCACTGTAGGCTTCGCACATTTAAGTTCTTGCCTGTACGTCGGTATTAAGTGAATTAAGCAGTGATCAGACGAGCCCAAGGCTGCACGAGGTATAGCACGGTATGCGTTTTTTACCGTGGTGTAGCAGTGGTCTAAAGTATTATTTTCCCTGGTAGGACAGTCGATGTGCTGCTTGTATTTAGGGAGTTCGTGGTTGAGTTTAGCTTTGTTAAAGACTACATTTGTGCTACCATTTTGTTTTCTTCACAAAGAAAAGTTTAAATATATGTATATCATGCTTCGACCCGTTTTGCAGAATGCGGAAGTAGCTTGCGGAAGTAGCTTGCGCAAATACTGGATTTGTTCTGGTTCGAGGTGGACCCGACATGCAAACCAGAGTGCCGTTGATTGGTGAAAAACAGCAATTGTGACGCTGATGCCGAAAATCAATCAATAGATGAACCTTTACCAGAGTGAAGGAAGCGTAAGGTGGGAAAAAGAAATACTGGAATCTGCTCTATGATCCCGAAGGTGAAACCTCCTCTGCGAAACTCAGTGGAGCTAAAGTAAATCTCGTGGTTTGGGCTCACGTGGCTTCTTCTGGGACAACCTCGTTGATCTTCATTGACGTAACACTTGATTACAACCAGCAAATTCACTCTCGAGTCTACAGAAACCAAGTGAAAGAAAAAAAAAAAGCAACAAGATCCAGCAAGATAATGACCCAAAACAACAAAGGAGTGGATTGAGGCAAAGAAGTGGAAGGTTTTACAAGTCGGGTTGCAGAGACGCCGGCAAGCATTTTACCTGCTGAAGAGGAGACTGAAGGGAGCAGCTCCTGAAAGCAAACGGCAACATGACCGAAAAATGTCAAACTTTGCCCGTGTCAATGGGTCGCGGGCTCGATGCAGCGAATGAAAGCAAACGATTTTCATCTCTTAAATTCAAGTGTTCCAATGAGTTTGCTAAAAAAAAAAAATTATAAAAAGTGGTTTGTTATAAATAATGCTTCTAATCTTTTAAATTGGGTCTCAGATTCAGATGTAAATACTTGAAAAATAAGAGCTGCAATCTTCATCTCTTGTCTCAGCTTGATTTTTTTTATTTATTTGGACTGTTTCAATACTTTTGGAGGATTGTGGCAAACTGAGAGCTCGTGACTGGGTGAAACAAATGCAGGCGAGAATGGCAAGAATGTGCGAGGGCTAAACAGATTTGGGACGTCATCCATCAATAGCTGCGACAGCGACGTTTTGTCCACCTCGGACTCCGTACGACATCTTCCTGAACTCGGTTTCCGTTTTCACCTCTGCAGATGTTCTTATCAATCGCATTTGCTGCGGTGGGAGTGACCGGCGCGTTGTACAGTTTGAGCGTGGCCGCGCTCGCTTTGAAGAATGGCCCCCTTTGTAAAGCCGTCGTGATATGGGGCACGCCTTTTAAAGACAGGTAACTTTCTGGTGAACTTTAATTTTATGGGTGGAAATCACATGATTTATGACATTTTATCTTGAGCTTTCTTCTTGTGATAAAAAAAAAACAATCAAATTTTAAATTCAACAGTCATGTCGACATACTGTAGTCAAAAGATTGCTCCACAGTAATTAAATATTTATTATTTTAATATTCCTATTTATAAAAAAAATAATAATAATAATAAAAAATAAACATTTGTAAAAATGTGCATTTTTGCCTATGTGTCCAGACTTTAGGGACACCCTGTATATAATTATAACATTGCCAAAAATAGCAAATCTAATGATGTCCTAAGAGTTTGGGACTTTTTCAATCCAGCCATCCATTTATTTTCTATAGTGCTTGTCGTCATTGGAGTCACCAGTGTGGCAGAATACACCCTGGACGGGTCACTATGCGCAAATATGCTCTCTATAGACAAACAAGCATTTAGCACTATGGACAATTTAGTCTTGAGTGAACCTAACTTGCACGTTGTGGGAATGCGGGAGGAAGCGGAGCGGAGGGAGACGATGCAAACTCCACCAAGGAAGGCCAAAGCCGAGATTCGAACCCAGAACTGCGAGGCAGACGCACCACTATAAAAAAAACACAACCTCTCCTTTGTGCCCAGTGACCCGAGTTACCTGACTGACGACACGTGGTGGGGGACATGCACAGAGCCGAAGAAAATTGTTCAGTTCAACATTGGCTTGTTTGGCACCCTGTTGGCCTGTAGCTGCCTGCAAGCGGTTCTGTGTGCCATCCAGATGATCAACGGCCTCTTCGGCTGCCTGTGCGGAACCTGCGGCGGCAAAAGCGTCATCTGAATCCCGACGCGGACAGGTTGGAATGCGACACTCGCAGATGACCTTGACCTTAGTATGCCAAATGTGTTGCGTAATGTCCTTTGCTTCGCAGCTGCAGTGTGGCGACGTGTGAGCTGCCGAGCGACCCCTGCTGCCGCGTTACGTGCGCTTTAAACCGTTTCAAATTCACACATTTGTCTTACGTACATTTCACTAAATGTCTTGCTGAATTTACACGTATCGGAAAAACTTAGGGATAGCTGGTTCTCCGATAAAATTGTAAGATGAATCCAAAATTCCCTATAATCTTCTAAAAATCAAGTATAACGTTCAATGCCTCACATTCATTATAAGAACGTTGAATACATGCTATACACTCAGCATTATATTTCCCATAACTGCAATATGAATTATACTTTACAGTACAAATCTGTTGATGCTAAAATGAAACACAGGAAAAATAAGATGATTCAGTGAAAACTTTAATCTGGATTTTAGAACTACAATGTCAAGGTTGTTAAATATACCACGATGTTTAGAGTTCAATGGTTGGCGTTTTCTTAATAAAACACATTTCTATTACCATGGATATGACTGAGATTATTGGTGAACTGCAAAACAGTGGAACAACCCTGCACAGGGAGTGCAAATCACACATTAGCAGACCTAAAAATATATATATACACACACACACTCAAGTAAAGGCAAAATGGGGAGATTAAAAAGGCAAATAATTAGTTATCAGAATTGGCTGTTTGAATCAGTTTAAATGAATTTGCTTTGTCAGAACACACCCAGTTATTGAAATTCAAGACATCAGCCAGTCAGTTTGGAAATACTCAAAAAGCAGAAAAATTGAAAAACTAGGATATACCACAATTTTTAAAAACATGTGAATCATACATTTTATTTCGAAATACTAAAAAGTTAGATAAACTCAGGAGTGGCGTTATTAGACCAGTGAACACAATTGGTCTGTTTCAAGGCTCTAAAATAGTCGTGCATTCAAAAGTAGTTTTCTTTTTTCTACTTGATGTGCCCGCACAACATTAGAGGCTCGGAAAAAAAACTTCAAATCCGAGATATTTTTGTGCATTTCCCCACACTGAGGTAGGCAACAACGGAATGTGGACAATTCCACATAGAATAGCTGTCTCTCAGAAATACCGGAGGCTACTAACAATTGTTAGCTCTAAAAATGCATCACCATCACTTCAAATATGTTTAATGGAAATGGAGATGGACTTGAGCAAAAGCCAACAAAACAATCACGAGCATCCTCACATGAGCATCAATGGGAGTGTGGGTGAGCTTTTGTGGCCCGAATGCATCCAGACCGCTGCCCCTTCCTCGCTTGTGTAAAAACGGGCAATTCAGCTGTCAAACTGCTTCATCATGACCTTGCGGCTGGCCTCGTAGCCCAGGAAAAGTGCTCCGTTAGCGGGAAAGGTGCGCACCATGGTGGGAGTGAGACCGGAGTAGAGCGCTCGGATACCTGCAAGCAAGAAATCAAACAAAGATGGAAAAAACATCTATACAATTACAAAAAGACTTGATTAGATGGGTTAGGGTTAGATTCGCTACCTTCGGTGCGCGCAATGATCATAAAGGTTTTGAAAAAGCCGCCCTGTTTGGCCGTCATGGACATGACCTGGATCCGAGACTTGACGCAGTCCATGGGGTAGACCACCAGCCACAGACACGCCCCTCCGAAACCTCCGCTGAAAACAATCGGAGCCACGCCTACGCCGCATACCAAGTAAGACACAAACAGCTCAGCAACTGCAGACGATTTCCCAGAACGCATTGCGGCGCCGGCGCCGCGCTCACCTATGTCGTCTTTTTCACACTTCATGTATTCTGCGAAGGCGCTGCGGCACAGCTCGTAGGCGCCGAAGAAGCAGAAGTAGCCGGGGACCTCTCTGGCGACGGTTGTGGTCAGGCCCTGGAAGAAGCCCTGCGGACCGTCGTTCTTCATGATGGACTTGACCACAGACCACACCGAGCTTCAGGGAGAGGGACACGCCGGTAGGGATCAGAAAACCCGTTTCTAGCACGCGTAGTCGAGTTGACTCGACCACTGTTACCGTTTGGACCACGAGACCCGAATGTCGCTTGTGTTTTCTGCTCCGTGTGTTTTTAAACAACCGCATACCTTTGCGTCTGCTAGCCAAATGCTAACACATAACGCGGAAACACTACAGGCGGGCTAACGAATAGCCTTTCTGTGGCGGTGTTTTAACGCTCGAAGCGGCGAACATTTGAACAGAAACGGTGGAGCAGCACATGTAGACAGACAATACAAAAATGGCAGATAACGTGTTCTATCTTCTTGGTGTCAATAGAAGACACATTTTGGTCTGTAGTCTTCGTCACACAGAATAATTCTTTATTGTCGTCTTATCATCTAGTGTCCTGTATTGCGCTGTAGTGTAGTGCTTGCTGGATTTTTAGGCTCAATTAAAGCTAGAAAACATGTTCCAACCACTTACTTCTGACTCCTCGCAATCTTGCCCGTGGCCTCCATTTCGTACATGGCTTGCAGACGACACTTGACCAGCTCGGTGGGGCAGAGAACCAGCGAAGAGAAGACGGACGCCACTGAGCCGGCACACGCTTTCTGCATGTCACTAATGGGCAAAGGAGGCGCGCGCACGCACACAGATCTTGCATGTGTGCTCCCGGCTAAAGACGGACAAGTTCAAGGTTCACGTCCTCCTACCTCAGCACGGCATCGGAGTGCAGTCCCGCCGTGAAGCGGATGACCTGCTGGCAGAAGCCGTAGCTCATGAAGAGCACGGAGTTCTCGGCGACGTTGGCCATCAGAGCCGGCGACGTTCCCTGGTAGAGGCCCCGAATACCGACTTGTTTGTAGGTAGACGTGATGCAGTGGACGAAGCCCCTGTAGAGTGTGGGGAAGGTCTGCATCTTGACCTTGGCGGTGTCCAGAGGTTGTCCACTGAAGACACACGCAGCGCCCCCTAGGGGGAGACAATGTGACACTGCGCTCACTTGCGGGCCTTAGAAACTCTTAGCCTGAACGAACGTGCTTATTACGTCTTTCTTTTGTTCAATCACACTTACGATACAGTCCAACTCGTCGTAGTGGTAGGGGTAAAGCCCATCGCCCGAATAATTCATTACTGACATTTACTTTTGTCCCTTATTACTTTTAAGACTCAGAGAAGGGCAACAAGAGAGCCGAGTACACAGCAGCGGCAAATGAGCCGGAAAAAAAAAAAAAGAGAGCCAGACAGATGTCTACGGCCATTTGGCCGCACTTTCAAATCTTATCGATGTTTGCTCACTTTAACATGCGAGTGAGCACACGGTTTAAAACTGAAAAGTCTGCACTCAGAACACAAAACGGACGTACTGTACTGTGTGATTTGTTTTTAGAATTTGAGGGGGGAAGCGAGTCGGGTTACCGATAGCTCCAGCAGAAAGGTCGATGACAGCCTGAACCGCAGCATGAGGTGCCATTGTGTCCGAAATTGTCAGAAGAGCTTCTTTTCCTGTCAGCCACCTGAAAAGCACATTCAAGATAATACAGACGCAGCTCAAGCAATTTGAAAATGTCTTTGATTTCAGTCGTTCCGTTGACACGTTGAAACTCCTGTTATACAGTTTAGATTCGCGACACGCAAGAGTGAATGAAATATTTTTAACAATGCTGATGATTATAATTTCTAGCTAACAAACCATCTCAAGAAATGTGAATATTGCATGTGAAATCAAAATCACTTTTTTGGAATTCTTCAAATTTGAGTTGAATATTTATTAGAAGAGCATTTTTTCCATCGTTTCCCTCAACAGCCTCACTGACACTTTTTCAGTCCCAATCATTTCAGTTGTCCTTTGTTTGGTGAGCAGAACTGCTTTCGCTTTCACTATTGATCATTGAGGTCATTTGGGTTCACTGAATTGTAGTTGTTTGAGAAACCGTTTGTTTGGGGGTTTTTTTCCCCCCCTTTCTGAGCGACATTTTCCACCATCACGGCAAGGGATAGGTCTCATCAGCATGGTTCATTAAGAAAGCTTAAATAAACCCATCCATCCATCCATTTTCTGAGCCGCTTGTCCTCACTAGGGTCGCGGGCGTGCTGGAGCCTATCCCAGCTGTCATCGGGCAGGAGGCGGGGTACACCCTGAACTGGTTGCCAGCCAATCGCAGGGCACATCGAAACAAACAACCATTCGCACTCACAGTCATGCCTACGGGCAATTTAGAGTCTCCAATTAATGCATGTTTTTGGGATGTGGGAGGAAACCGGAGTGCCCGGAGAAAACCCACGCAGGCACGGGGAGAACATGCAAACTCCACACAGGCGGGGACGGGGATTGAACCCCGCACCTCAGAACTGTGAGGCTGACGCTCTAACCAGTCGGCCACCGTGCCGCCCTTAAATAAACCTTTTCATTAAATTAGCCAATGAAACATAGTGGCATTCTTATTTTTATTTGATTTTTTTTACTGATTGTCAAGCAGACGCAATTTGTTGGCAATATGTTTTTTTGTATGAGGTGTATCAGAAAAGTTCTAGGACTGGTCTCACAAGCCACACAGAGTATCTCAAAGGGCAAACTCCAAGTTTCGTCCTCGGGCGTGGGCCAGACGGCAACGAGATTCCACTTCGTTCAGTGCGCGAGAGACAGAGCGACAGCTGCGGAGCATCCCAGAAGAATCAGAGAAGGCTGGGAAAGGGCGTTAGACCCCAGTGGGGGGAAACTTGCAGTTTTGTAGCTCGGCTTTTAAAATGTATCCTTTAGGAGAGCAGCCCTGTAAGCTTTGTGACACAACTCATGTTAATGATCATACTGTAAAATGTCCTGTTCAAGATGAAGCATCTCCTATGCAAACCAAATGTATTTTTTTTTTTTCCTCCAACATGCATCGGTGTACGACGCAAGCGTTGCTATTGTAAGGTGACAAGCTACCAATGAAGGTTGCCGGCGCAGTCGACACTGCGCATTCGTTTAACGTGGCAACAGCGAAGTTTACCACCTGTACTACTTTGTACTTCGTTGGCTTGCAGAAACCAGTAAGAAAGTTTTCTTTCGTAGGCCGTTGGGAGACGCAATTAGCGAGCCAAAACGGAGGAAAGTGATTTTTTGGGGGGCTTGGTTTTGTTTTTTTTGTTTTTGTTTTCTGCGATTACACGGTAACGAAATCACTGGAGAGAAAAAAAAAGCGATGCCGTAATCAATGTTAATATATAAAAGAAGCATTTCCCTACCTTCGATGGAGCGCTTCCACTCCGCGGCTGAAGTTCACCCGGCGAGTGGCCGCCGCCGCCGCTGCCGCTGCTGCTAACTCCACTTGCTAGCGTGCAGCATGCTAGCGCACGCATGATTAGCGCAGACGGGATCTCGTTGGCGACATTTTCGAGTCAAAGGAAGAAGAAATTGGCCGATGATGATGACGACGCCGCTGCTGCTTCATCACAATAATAAGCCACGATGTTGCGTCATAGCTTCGTAGGCAATTTCAAACTGAGGTCCCACTCTGCTCCATCTTCCAGGTACTAAACTGTGAGCCGTTCAGGATTAGAATGGACTTTTATTAGATGGGCGTTCGTATTTCGTGACGTCGTATTCAATCAAACTAATATGGAGATGGATTTCTCATTAATTTTGTTTACGTTACATTTAAAAAAATAAAAATAAAAAAAAGCAGTATAAGTAAGCTTTGCGTGAAAGTCATGAACGCGACAACTTCCGGTTAAATGTCTCTTAGGTGATACACATTTTTAGAACTCCCTCTACTGTTTATTTTGTGAACTGTTTGACAGTACCACCTTGTGCTGACCTTTGAAGAAGAAGAATCGCCTTTATTGTCATGAACATGCATGCATGCACACGAAATGTGTTCTCTGCATTTTAGCCATCACAGTGAACGCGCACATTTGTTAGTGGAACACACTGGAGCAGGGGGCAGCTGAAGCGCCAGGGGAGCATTTCGGGTTATCGGTGTCTTGCTCAAAGACGCCACAGCCGTGAGTCAACCTAAGCCCCCCACGGTCGCAGGCGATGATCTTAACCATTGGGCCAGATAGCCAGTAGTGTGTTGCATTCACTTAAAAAATAACTCCCTTTTCAGAGTAATTTCCAGTATTTATACTGACTCATATTTTTTTTTCACATTTTTTCTCTTTTTAACAAATATTTTTTCTCTATTTTTCAGATGTTTCTTTGTTTTTTTGGACTAATCTTTTTCTGTAATTTTTTGAATAATTTAATGTTTTTTTTTTCCTGACTTATCGAGACACTTGGAACTCCCGTGAGAACCTCACAATACTCCCCCCCCCCCAACCCCTCCCAACAACGCAATAATAATGGCCTTCAATTATCTGCGGATTTTCACAATTTACAGTCTTGCCCCAATGCAATACGAAATTCCTTATAAATATCTTAAGTGTTTTGTGATGATAAATGTTTGCGTTATGTCCTATGATAATTGTGGGGGAGGGGGGTGGAGCCTGTCAAATGCAGTATAATTTGTGCAATCTGATAGCGTTGTCTGAGAATTCACACACGCCACGTCAGTCAGAGCAAAGAGAGGATCAAAGTTCAACTGTACACTTATTTCCCATCAAATGTGCAAACACAGCATTGGGCTGCAATGGTCAAGAGTACAACAAGTACCACATTACAAACAAACCCGAGCAGTGTTCCTGGGGTCAATTTGCAGGTGTCATGTGACTATAAATATCGATGTAGCAGATGGATTAGTTAATGGTGTGTGGACAACAGTTGTATTAATCGCCGTACGATTTCATCTACTTGAAAGTTGGAAGGACTGCCGCTTGTACTTTTAAGCACTTTTAACAAACATGCTCCACCTGAATCACAGTATGGCTGCACGGGTAACAAAAGAACCATGTTATAAATTCATGATCATTTCACAAAGTAGCCATGTTCACGGTTAAGCAATTATTTAATGTCAGCCGGACTGCGCCATTTACATTCATCTGCCCTGATATTCTGCAATACTGGTGCAATGCATTTTGACACTTAGCAGGAAACAACTTTTTTTTTTTAACCCAACGGCCAATAAGAGATCAATTTGAAACTTCAGGGAACAATTTATTTATTACTTTATGAGAGGCTGCTGCTGACTCTGGGAACTCCCAGCACTTTTTGTTTGAACTTAAAACAAGCATAAGTGAAAGATTTGAGTTGTATTGAAATGTTGGAAAACTGAATTTACTGTCGAAAACTTTCGGGAGCTATTTGCAGTTTTTGTTGAAGTTTTCATTGAACTTTATAAAAACATGCTGCTGAGCCTGTGAGCTCGCTGCTTAAGGGCATTTAAAAAAGTGTTGGAGTTTGTGTTATTTAAAATGTTTACTGCAAATGAATATATCGGCTCCAAATATCGGTTATCAGCCTCCTTGACTTACTAATAATCGCTCTCGGCCCAGAAAAGAAACGTAAAGGTCTATCTCTCCGAACATGCAACACAGAGTAAAAAAAGGCAACTTGTCACGCTCTGATCTTGCCAAAATACCATCTGTTAGACCAGAGGGGTCTGGGATTAAAAATATCAAGTCTTGCTAATACCTTCAGAAGTCCGAGCAGCAGTCTAAATGTGAATGTTGCAACATTGACTTGAAACACGTAGTCAACAAAAGACTCACAAATGCCCTTGTTTTCCCCACTTTGCCTTTTTATCCATATATTTATATTAAAAAAAAACAAAAAAAACATTGAGGTTGTCTACATCACAGACAAGTATCGTCAATATTCTGTTTGGAACCAATTTGTCATGAATTGACTGAACCCCCCCCCCATCTGTGAACTCCTCTATACACTTGATATTTGACATAGTTCATGTTCACTCTTTGTACACCAATATCAAAGTAGTATCAATAACTCGAAAATACATAGAACGCTCTTTCAATTGTAATTACAGAATGATATCTTGATTGTACATACAGTATCATTTCCCACACTGAGAGTCACTCAGAAGCGGTTTTACGGTTTTCAAGAGCTTTCATCGATATTTTCCTCCTATCTGATGATGTCCCGTAGTGCTCTTAGACCGTGAGGGGTTTAACCGCCAACTGTTTTGTCTGCATGGTTTTGAGATTATGAGATGCGGTCAAAGAGGCTCCGTAATCCCTAATTAGAGGAGTGCCACTCAAGGAACAACAAAAAGATTATCAAGGACCACGTCAACCGAGTCAACCGGTGGCTTGAATTCCAAGTGTCTGGCAGTAAAGTTGTCATTCCGAAGCGCAAACTCTTGGCAGTGGTGGGCTGTTCTTATTTAGACACCAATAATTTATCAATTCCTTCCCCAAATCAATCATTTATTGGGATTGTTGAAAGGCCAACCACCGAGACATAATTTCAAAATGTGTGGTGATACTGTTTGAATAAAGTACGTAAAAATGTAGTCCTGCCTTGAGTGAGTTGAAGTGACTATTTACAGTGGATCGAAAAGTTTTTGTGATCGTTTACCACCATTCATGTGATCTATAACCTGTCCAACTTAATTGAAAAAAAATAAAATAACAAGTGAAATAGCTTGGTTGCAGAAGTGCGCATACCCTCTTATAACTGGGATGTGGCTGGTTTCAGAATTAACCAACTGTCTGCTAGAAAGCAGGGGGGAAAGATGTCAGGAAAAGCCTACTAGAACATCTGAAGTTGATGTGGGGTTGCTCGGATCCACTTTAGTTGGTGGCTGGTGTGCGCTGACTCTCATTCAACACGAGTTTGAATGTGACTGGTTAATTCTCAACGCAGCCACATCCCAGTTGTTAAGAGGGTGTGCACACTTGTGCAACCACATTATCTTAGTTGTTTATTTTTACTTGCCCTCTGGAAAAACTTTTTTTTTTTTTTTCAATAGAGTTAGTTGTTGAGGTTGTAGGTCAAATGATTTGGCTTGGTCTCATTTTTTTATATCACAAAAAATATTGTGGCATTTGAACAGGGGTGTGTAGACATTTTATATCCACCGTTTTGGCAAGTGAGTACCTATTAGCTGGAAATGACACACAAAGAAAGTGCCAAATGACCGTAGGACGTCGTGCAAAGAGACAACAATGAGGAAAATTTGAAAAAAGAAATCTCCGTAACACAACTGCTTCACATCGTTTGCCACTTTTTTTTGTTTGTTTGTTTGAAATGTCATTTCCGCTTAGAGGACACTCACGCCACAAATCCAATTCATAAACCTTGAATCATTTTGAGCTTAAGTGTGCTTGTATTTTTCAGGAGCCTTGTCGCAGACATGATTCTAAATGTGGGAAACGCGACCGGTGTGAAAAAATACAGTCAATGCAGAAAGCCTTGTTCCTTTGTACCCTGTTTACACACGAGCAGAAACACGCGGCGTTTTGCGCACCGTTGTTACTCAAGCCTCCCGGCATCATTGTGTACTGACGTTTGGTTGAAATCAGCCCATCTGATTGATCGTACGTTGTGTTGAATGTTTCATTTAAGCTGCGACTGGACCAAACCAGACTTCAACGGCTCTGGGCGTATGATGCAACCAGTCATAAACTCGCATGAACTTTCTAAAAACACTCGCGAAAATGTTTCCTTGGAAAATTGTCAAATATTGTTTTTTTGGCAATTTGACGATCTTACAGCAGCATAACCGATAAAAGAGAATACAAACAATGGCTTGTGAGAGAACCAGACAG
The DNA here is from genome assembly GCF_024500385.1 of Phyllopteryx taeniolatus. NCBI lineage: Eukaryota > Metazoa > Chordata > Actinopteri > Syngnathiformes > Syngnathidae > Phyllopteryx > Phyllopteryx taeniolatus. The sequence continues at coordinate 1,936,193 of NC_084518.1, read as the reverse complement.
AAAGGAGCACGATTCACACCATTTGGGGACTGACTCCACATCCAAATCTAGAAAAACAACACAGACAAGCGTGTTGATCGTGTTGGAGCCCAGGTAAAGCGCTTAGCTGCTCTGAAGAGTTCAAATGACCTCCGCTCATGTATGCTTCGAGGTTCAAAATACACCACAAGCCTAAATCGATACATACATTTCATTCGCAGACTAGTATGAGCCTGCTTTGTTAGTATTTTATATACAAGAGAGCAATAGCTGTCAGGTAAAAACAATGCAGAAAGTCATTAAAATAGGATTTAAGATTCAAATGTATACAATTAGAATTCCCACGTAGTAACAGTAACATGTTTTTGTTTTGTTTTTGGGGATGAAATAGCAGTCCATGTTTGTTTTTTTGTTGAGTTTTTTTTTTTTTGCTTCGCTTTGTTGGGCCAAACCTCAACTTGACAAAGTCAAACACAAGCGAGGGAATGCTTACATTGTGGCTTAACTGTTAGGCACCCCACAAAAAAATTGTATGATCTTTTCACGTTTCAGAGAAACTGTAAGGCAATTTAAGAAAAACAATTTACTGATATCAATGTGTTTGTTTATTCTGTTTTTTTTTTTTTTTTTTTTTTTTTGTATTTTCACAACCCATTTTAAGATTACCTGTGTAAAACAGCTACAATCAAAAAAGAGGCACTTTATAAAAGAGTATAGAGATATCTAGGCTAAATAGTATTAATCAAAATACTGTATGTATAGTGTATATCTTAAATAACATTGTATGTGTCACATTATATTTGTTTCAATTGTTATGTGAATGAGAAAAACAAACTGCAGTGTTGTAAATGCTGTTCGCTTGTATACTGTAGTATGAACCATAGTACAATATACAGTTACTGTATTTGAAATGAACAAAGCAGTTGCCAAAAGTGATGTGCACACTCATTCCCTGTGGGACTTGTGCTACATGTTGGTTCAAATCTTAAAAATGCCAAAACAGGAACTTGTCCAATTCTGTCCATAGGATATATTTCAATGTACAATGTTATTATTTTTCATATTTCGTGGACTGAAGGCAACTTTTTGCACCACTGTAGAATTCCGTTAGTCTGAGGTTCTTTCCGTATACTGCGGCCACTTTGACCAAATGACGCTGCGCAAGGATGTGAGGCAAATTCGCCGCTTGTTAGGCGCCGCGAGCACCGCGATGCACGCAGCATAAAAAGCCTCGGCAACTGGCAAAATTGCGGGGACCTGACGAGACGCGGTTCATTTCATCGCATCGGGGGGGTGGGGGGGGGGCTGGAAAAGCATCAGGTGGGGGAGATCATAATGAGTCCTTTGAATTGCACATGGCAAGCCATTAAAAGGAACACTAAAACAGACGAGCCTCCCAAGTCGAACACCAAAACAATCGCAGTCGCGGTGTAGCCCAATGGCTCTGGAAAAATATGCCTGAAAAGTCTAACGGAACTTTAGATTATCATCATGCGTGACCACAGTGAGCGTCTGGGGAACCTTTTTCCTATCATTTGACTTTTTATAAAGTCCTCCGACTGCCATCAAGGTTTGATGTAATGATCGAATGATGTTGTATTTGTGGCTTGCGTGTTTTGGGAATTGTCGTAACAGTTCATTTGCAGCGTTGCGTTTTTGTTTAAGAATTGCATGCCGGGACAGATAAAAGCACTCAGGGCTTCTAAATGGCCCACAAGCATTTTTCACTGTGGTCAACGACGATATTCACTACCAATTTCTTAAATGCTGCACGGCCATAAAACAACCACAAAGCTCACAAAGTGTTCGAATGATGTTTGCTGACAAGAATACATGTAAAAAATAAAAAGATGTTTGTGCATTTATTCTAGTATGCTGAGTAGTCCGTGGACTAGTAAACTCCTTGTCCTAACTGGTAGGACAATTCAGCACACTAGTAAAATGACTAGGGTGCGCTAGTAGAACAACTACTGTGCACTACTAGTGATGTGGTAGATATTAACTAGTAGTATTTTTATGGCACTAGTTGTACTATTATCATGCTGTTGTCTACTAGTGCACAGTTTTGCCTCACGAGGACCTGTGCAGTCATTCTACTCGTGTGCAGAAATGTCATACGGTAGTGGACAAAAACATCACTAGTAAGCCATTTGTTCTACTAGTGCGCTGAATTGCCTTCCTCGTGAGGACAGAGTGTACTAGTACATGGACACTTCAGCGCACTATAGTAGGATATTGAATGAAGACTCTCAACTTCTTAATCTAAAAGTGATAGTATCACTGCAAAAAACGTCGTGTTGCCTCTCCTTGCGGGTCTTCAAATTTGTACTTTGAATTTTTTTCTTTTTGTTTATTGTACAGTGGTTAACTTGTATAAATGTCTTTTTTCCCGCCCCTTAATTCACCCACGTCATATTATGTTATGTTACGTGAACCAGCATAACGGTTGTGTTCGACTTTGGAGACGCTTCAGTAGTCTTTTTTGTTTGTTTGTTTGTTTGTTTGTTTAACATCATGTCACAGCCAAAGTGGTACATGGAAAAAAAAAAGTTGTTTTTTTTTGTTTTGTTTTGTTTTTTAACAGCTTGAGGAAAGTCCTGAAGAAGCTTTAATGGCTTTAATGGCACCTGTATGTATTTAGTTGACAACAATGACAAAGTGTGTAATTGTGTTCAAGCCATATTCCCTTCTTTTGTATGACGCTTTTTTTTAATTTTTATTTTTAATTTTTATTTTTTTAGAAAACTGACCAAGGATGATGCTGCACACAGGACGAAAACAAAGCCTTTTGGGACTTTTAGCTGCAATACGACTCCATAAAGTCATTGGAGAGCCTCGGACGATCACATTTCATTCCGTTTGTTGAGCTACCAATCACGATGATGGCGATCTTGGAGGCAATCGAAGCGAACGTGCGACATTTTTACCGACTTTATGGCTTTGGCCGATTGTCATAGTGCTTTAATCGTGTCAAATGGACATAAAGCCGACCTGTGAACTCACATAATCACACATCATCCTTTATCAAGTTCACATTAGCTGATCAGAGCAAGGCATAAAAACAGATATATTCCTTACCCTGTGTGTGTGTGTGCGCATGCGTGCGTGCGTGCGTGCGTGCGTGTGTTTGGCACATGTTTGGTTGCCAGAGCATGGCGGACGGGATGAGGAATGGTTTTTCCCAGAGTTCCAGTGTTTTGGACTCGGCGTACGGTTGTGTTGCGGCAACGGTGGGGCTGCCGAGTGCGGAGGCGTCGCGCTGCTTCCATGCTAGACTTGTGAACAAGTCAACAATCTGGAGGAAAACAATCAAGCACAGGCAGGAATTTAAGATGGACCTTTTTGGAAATAACACATTGTATTCTTTGCACATCATCACTTCTTATTGGTGCTGTATTTATTATTGTAGTAGTTTAAGTCCATCAGGTTATGTACTGTACAAAAGGTCGTGCAGTTCTTGAAAACATTGAATCTGCGGTCGCTTGTGCAAACATCACGTGGTGCGCGATATCTTTCGAAAAAGGATTTCAATGATAAGGCGCGTGTTAATATTATGCAATTGCAGCAGCTCCACGCGATCAAGAAAACATCAGAGCGTTGTAAAAATCAGCTGGCAGTGGCCCATCGAGATCCGGTGAGACGAAATGAGCCTCTCGTTATTAAAGAAGCCAGTTTGTACCTCAGGGGACACTTCTGGATAAGTGCTCGTACATCAACTTGACTCAGGCTGACCACTTGCTCTTTTGCCTCCTAAGAGGAAAATGATTGTGAGGAAGTAAAAAAAATAAATACAAAAAAAAAAGAAGATCTTGTTTCCATTTTTCATTTTCATTTTTCTCAAAAATGCATTCCAAATTTCCTGAAATTAAATTCCTATCCTGCGACGAACTGGTAGGAAATATCCCGGCCACCGGGGGCTTTAAAGGATTTATGTTCACGGCCCAAACGTTCAAAAGTTGCGACTTTTCGCGAGGCGTGGTTTCAGCAGACACACCCACAGCATTTGAGAGCGGAGACAATGACTTGATTTTTTCACGATTTTGAAGCCTCATTTGAGATACTTGGCAATTTTATTTTTATTTTTTTTAATTGTTCACAATTTTCTCTGTGGTGTGTCAATTTTAGAAGACATTTTCACTTCGCATGGACTAAGGTTGAGAACGCCTTTAATTCTTTTGAACCTTATTTTGACACATTTTACATGTCAGTGAAGAATGTTAAAACTCACTGTAGAGTTATTAAACGTTTTGCAGTTTGGACAGCTCGATCCCAGTCGGGATTAACTAAATTTCAATTATTTATTTGGGGAAAATTCTAAATTCAGCGTGCAGACAAATCAGATGTCACGAGCATTACCGCGGGAAGGCTTTTGTTCGCAAACGTCAGCTGTGATTCAGCGATGCCGGCGCCCGTCATTACGCTCTTGTGCTATATTTAAGCGCGGAAAAACAAGTCTGCCGAAGGTTAATATTCATTCAGGGCCATGGTGTTCTTCAGCCCTAGCAAAGGTGGCAGATGTTGCGTTGCATGCTTATTGATGAAAGTAAATCAAGTGAGAAAGGGTCATTCAGGTCAACACTGAACCAACATGCACGTCTCATCTAGAATAAAAAAATAATAATAATGAAATTTAAAAAAAATATATATATATATATATCTGACTGACAAACAAACACCTGAATTCAATGATGATATGTTCATTCAACATTTCACTTGGGAGTCATGCCAATAAAATAGTGGAGCGGAATTAGTAGAATTATGTGAGTGATGAAGCGCGTCCCATCCATACAGGCTTGATACGCGCATGTGCAACATGTAGCATATAGTAGGAGCAGCACATCTCGGTGGGGAAATGTAAAGGAGCTAGCGACGGAAAATTACAAGAGCTTTCCTCGCTATTCACGTTAAATGCATAAACTCGCTGTCCCCCGTTGCAATAAGTAGGTAATTACAGTATTATGATCACACATATGCGTTAGATGAATCAATTATGCAAATGTGAATGGTCTGAATAAATAAGACCCACAAATTGTGTGTTCCTCATGAATAGTTTATGTTTGTGGGTTTTCTGTAGAGTAACGTACCATTTTCATTTTGACGGATCGAGAGAGGCTTCATCTAAAATGTTCATCGCTAACGTCGTGCGGTGGTGGTGGAACTGCAATGCATTTTGGGTACCTTAGCTACACACACAGTAGCTGATGAAGTGTCAGGTTAGTGTCAATTTGCCTCTCCGAGATATTATTCCTTGACACGAGAGAGCCACTCAACTCTAATGTGCTTCAGTACAGGAGACGACTATCCATCAAAACCGCACTTACGCATCACATGACTTGGAGCCATGCGCAGCGTGATGGGAGACCTCGAGGTCGCCGTGTGAACCGGTGAGGTCGACAGCTCGCCCACACGCCGGCACAAATACCTGGCCCGTGTTCCCCTCTTGTCTATCACCGTTTATGCGGAAGGCTCATTACCGGCAGCAGACACATCAATTGGCCGCGCTTTCGCTCTACACCCACTTGTCATAATAAGAGACCTTGCACATTAGAGACGCGGCGCTCTCAAGTAGCCCTCTTACTGAGTTTTGTCTGCAGTTTATCCTCGTTTCATCAAGCCGCATGACAAAGAGTCCAAATCCAAATGTTTTATAACCTAAAAGTTGGCAACTGTCGACATTGGCAATTCGTCGGAGCAAATGTAGCACACCTGGTCCAAAGTCATTACCAATGCATTCAAATCAAACAAAATGGTTCCAACTTTATGGGCAACAAGGAATGTGTTGTTTCTTGGGAAAAGTCGATGCTGCCTTGAGTGCCGTCCTAATTTGAAAACATGCTCTTTCCTGCATTATAAAAAAAAACACATCCTCATCAAATTCCCCAGGGGAAGACTCATCCCAGAACTTAAAACTAACTTACACTGACTTTCAATGGTCAACGTGAACATTATATATCATCTGTCTCCTGGGAAATGCTAAGGAATGTGTGTCCGCTTGTGTTGCCTAAAAGCAAATTCACAAATTCACCTATTCACTGATTTTTTTTTTTTATTTTTTTTTTTTGGGTGGGGGCAGCTATCCTCCATTATTTGTAGAAAATTCACCGATTCGCTGCTTTTTTTTTTTTTTTTTGGGTGGGGGTCGGCTATCCGCCATTATTTGCAGAACATTCACCTATTCGCTGCTTTTATGCTCAGGCCAAAGTAATAAAAGTATTACTTTGGCACCACCTAGGTGGCAAGGAACTATGTCAAAGTGAGTTGAGTAGTTTCACTTGGACAAAAATAGTACCTTGCCGGAATCTATAGGCAATTCTAAACCTTTTTGTGGGAGGCGTCACTCAATCACATATTTTCGCTACATGCGGCAGGGCTCGGTCCCTATCCCCCGAGAATCAAGGTTGCTCCTCACCCAACTAAATCAATAACAGAACCTTCCAAATGGACCAGCGGCCCTTTCAGCCCTTACCTGGATCTTCCTTTCTGCCAATTTGGTGTGCTCTCAGTTCCTCTGACTTATAGAAGTCAATACTGGCGTACGTGTTGAGACTAGAGCTGGCACCGCTGCCCGTAGCGCCTGCGCCGATGTTGTAGGTGGCAGACGAATGCTCAGCTCCCCCTTGAGGGCTCTCTTTAATGGCCAAGTCAAGGTCTATATAGTTAAGGCCCTGTTCAGAAGACGCTTGCGGAGGCGGCGCGTCGGACGAACTCGCTGCCGGACCGCTTTCCCACAGCGAGCGGTCCAAAGTGTGCCGGTGGCCCGCCGGCTGCGCGCCTTCCGGAAAGACGCGGGTAGCGGAGGGTGGGTGTCGAGGTACAGAGGGAGGGGAGTTAAAGGTCTCGGAGCGGCGGCCCCGCCGACCCTGAGCGTCGGCTCGCGCGTGCCTGCCGCTGTGTTCGGGAGACTGGAGGCTCTTAGCAGGAGAAAAGCCCAGCCCAGTCTCCTCCTCCATGGATACGGGTGGACCAGAGCGGCTGGCAGGTCTCGCTGAAAGGCTGGGATCCGAAATGTTCTTGTCAATGAACGAATTAAGGGCGTCTGCTGCCATCTTTCCTTTGGGTCGATTTACAGAGTTCCCATCTGGTGCCAGAGGAGAAAATGCGCCACGTTCAAGTCGAGCCTTGGGGACGGCATCTTGCGGCGGGCTTAGGGGCGTCGATGACTTCCCTACGTCCATGCCGACATACTCAGCAGAGGCGGCCAACGGCGCAGAGAAGCTGCGAGGAAGGTTAGCAGCATTATCGGGAACGAGGAGCGGCTGGTTCGAGGGCCGCAGGGTTCCGTGAATCACGGCTTGTGCTCGATCTGGGCCTGCACGTCTTCCGCCGTTATACTTATTGTCTTCCTTAAACACAATGCTGACGTACTCGCCGACATTGTGAGCCGCCATCGGGGGCACGTTCTCCTTAACCCGAGGCAAGGTGTTGGCTTTAGCAATGTCTGCAGACATACTGAGGGGGCGGCCCCTCCTCTGTTGCTTTGGACTCTTGCAGCTCGATCCGCGTTTTTGTAGGTGACGGCCATCTTTCGCGCACGCTCCTGCACTCTTGTACAAACTTAACCCTTTCCCCGCCGATACGGACTTGTCCTCCAGGCTTTCACTGCTGGCCGAGCTCGAGGAGAAAGACGACGAAGACATGGAGAGTTGGAAGCCGCCGGTAGGAGCCGCTCCCATTTTGTTTCTCTTGTTGCACCCCGCTCCGCCGCTCATTCCAGCGCTATCGCTAGTGTCTTTTTTGCACTCCCCTTTGTTTAAGTCCTCCTCAAAGCGACTGTAGAGGGTATGCTGATAAGCTCGGGGCAGAGAAAAGTAGGAATTGAACATTTTCGGTTGCAGTTGGTGCTGTTCGGGGTGGGAAGGTGGTGTGCTACAAGCAGAACGGCTACTGACGGGTGAGACGTTCATGTAGTCGCTGGCCACCCGGCTCTCGACGCTGGCCCGGCTATCCCACATACCCAGTCCGTGCAACTCTGCGGCGACGCTACTATTGGGCGACATGACCATGTAGCCCTCTGAGCTGGGCTGCCGCATGTGCTGAGGCGGGGACACGCTGTTGTTGGGCGTCATGGCCATGTACTCGTCGTGTGCGGCCGGAGACGTGACTCCAGGCAGCATTGACATGTAGCCGCTATCCGAAGGAGCTCTTGCATCTGCTTCTCTCCCTTTGTCAAAACTCTTCCTGTTTTCCCCTGCCGCGTCACGCCGCCCGCGCCCTAGCGCCACGCTGCCGGAGCCGGAGCCTTCCCTGTTGCCACTCTGTGACATTATGGCATATTCATCGTCCTCGTCGTCATCTTTCCGATGCGGAGCCAGTCGTTCGTGGGTGGCCAAAGGCAGAGAAGCCCTCTTGCTTAGTAGTCGTCGTTCTGCCTCAGAATCCCGACTGGATGAGCGCCGGAGAATTCGTCGGCCTTTGGAGCGATGATGGGAACCGAAGAAGCCCTCTCGCTGACCCATGACGATGTAGCTCGAGGGCCCTTCTCCGTGCCCGTGATGGGCAGCCATACCGGGCACGAGCAGCGAGTGTTCACCGGGACTGGAGCCGTATTCGTCCGAGGAGCCGTAGTCGCTCGGGGAACCTGAAACAGAAACTCTCTGAGACACACGGGGGTAGGAGCACACCGTCATACCTCCGGCCGCCGCGCCCGCCAGGCCGCACTCGGAGCCGTGACCGGAGCTGGAGGACAGGCTCGAAGCAGGAGAGGGAGCGGGGTTAGGCGTGTAGCGTGCGAGGCTGAGGGTAATCTTCGCAGGGGTGGGGGCCCTGGTGGGCTTGGGCCTGAGCGTGGGAGTCGTCGAGCAGGATCCGTTAAGACTCGGGCTGGAGCTGGCCCACGTCGACCTGGTACTCGCTCCGCTCTCCTCTGACCTGGCCCCGATGCTTGCCGTTCGAGCCCGCGGGAATCCGTGGCGTGACGTCGGCGAGGTGCCGGTACTGCTGCCGCCGGGGGTCTCCGTGCGGGCTCGCCTGGCGAAGCCTACCTGACTGGGCGGCAGATTCGGGTGATGCCGGCGACTCGGAACGCTGATGGGGTTGGAAGCGGTTCCGCCGCCGCATGACGTCCCCACGGACTGAGATTTGCTGCGCTGGCGGAACTCCTCGCTTAGAGCTTTCATGGCCTCCAGCAAGGTCTCGTGCATGTTCTGAGCCACCACAGAATCGTCCACTTGCATCCAAAACTCTCCGGGCCCGGTTATGGCTGAACGACCCACCTCGATGAAGAAAAAGTTCTCCGAATGGCCGCATCTGCGAACATTCATCAGCTGCAGCACCACAGCGGCCACGTCAGAGTTGAGCTTGACAAAGTTGACGGTCTTGTCAGTTAGGCACAGGCGGTAGATGCCTACTAAGTTCCTGGCGTGTCCAAGACCTTTTGGCCAAACTTTAACCTGCCACACCTCCTTGAAAGTTGGAATCGGAGACGGAGAACTACACTCGCCGCTACTTCCGTAGTCGTCAGGAGATCTACCTGTAAGCGAAAAGAAAGGACATGAATGAACGTGCCAGACGACGAATGGAAACGAGAACGCGACAAAAAAAATGGTCTCCTGACCCCAAGTTTGCGCTTGAATAATAAATATGCTTTAGTGGTACCTTGATTTACAAGCGCACCAGTGTAGCAATGTGTTTTGGGAGTTTTGAGGGCGACTGCGATGCCCCCGGATGTGGGCGAGGAGAGCCACGCCGCCGAGACGGAAACAGTCAAACGTGCAAATGCAAAATGAAAGCACGCGCAAGGAGCTGCCGCTGGGCCGACCCAACTCTAGCTCCTGACGTCACTCACTAGGCCACGCCCCTTAAAGGCATACATCCAACACACGCATACGACACTACTTACACTCATTATACTTAAACAAAAAAAAACGTACATTCTGGTTCATTATGTTTTATTCTGCCGTCAGACAATCCATCGCTATTTTTCTCTAGAACGTAACTCGCTGGAACGGATCAATCGCATTTGATTTCTAAGGCAAAATTGATATTAATTTCGAGCGATTACGGTTCCGAGCTCGGTCACGGAACAAATTCAACTTCGTAATCGATCGGTGCCACTGTGTAAAAATAAAAACCGCGCAATCGTGGGGAGAACATGCGACTTCCGCAATTTGAACCCAGGACCTCTCGAAAGTGAGGCAGACACGATAACGACTCCCCCGTGCAGGTCTACGCCCCTCCAAACTGCAATCATCAGGACCAGGACTCTCTTGAAGGAGGTTTTTCATCTCGATGAGGTTTTCCTGGCTAAATAATGGTTACGTTTAAAAAAAAAATAATAATAATAATCCTAATAAACATATTGTTAAGCGAATACTGAAATTATTTCAATGACTGTCGTGTGCATGTAGCTGCGTTGTTTTTGTGCCACAATTATTTTTCAACTCCGAAACGTCACGTGGAGGAAAATGGGACTCGGAGCATCCGTCGGTCATCACGCAGCATCCGTGTGGTGTCGTCCAGCGCACGCAGAGCTGGGAAAGCCCGTCAGTGGGTGTACACGAGCAGTGGGGTGGGGGGGGGGGGGTATGTGCGGCGGTCCCGGAACATCAACGTAAACAACTCGAAGAGAACCCGCTTTCGGACATGCAGCCGCGCAGAGAGCGCCGATGCCGCCCGCCTGCACGAATGTAGGTTATTCGAGGCGGAGCTGTGCAGAAAAACAACAACACGGGCCGGAGCGGAGAGCGCCGCGATAGGCTGGCGCTATATGATGATGCATCCCGCGGATGGTTGCTATATGCCCTCTGCGCCGTGCAAAAACAAAAAAAAAAAAAAAAAGAAGAAGAAGGCTGCGCCTTATTTGCGAGATTGCCACACTTCTGTTTTGCTGATACGTAATAAGATTCTGCGTTCCAAATTGCCACGCCACCCTTCAAACGGGTCCACTTGATGAGGTTGGTTCGAAAGCCCGCTATTTGGATGCATTCCGTTCATCTCGAGATGTGGGACTATGAATATGAATATGAATATGAATATGAATATGAATCACACGCAATGTAGTAATCAAACGCAATGGAGTGCGTCCAGCAAAAACGATGGGCCCCGCGCAGATGGAGACACGTCACGTCTTACAATTGCACTGGAGGTCCAGCATGGCTTGGTACCACTGGTTTTGGACCTCCTCGCTGTCGGCGGCGATGGCGAAGCTCTCGCTGCGGGTGTAGAGCACGATCAGGTGCTTGTTCTTGGAATCCGCCCGCTTGTTGATGTTGAAGCACGTCTCCAGGTTCAGCACTTTCTTGGGCACGGGAGATTTGCTGCGGAATTTCTTCTCGTTCTCGTAATACTCCAAGCGAGCGGGACCACGCTCCGAGGCCGTCCTCAGCACGAAGAAGCGCCGGTGCATTGATTTGTGCTTGCGGAGGTAGCCGCTTCTCTGCACGTCTTCGTCATTCTGCAGCTCGGCGCCTTGGTTCTCCATGGCCGCCGCTTTGACGAGAAAGCGCTCCTCGCGATGTCACAAAAACCAACAAGTCCACGTGAAGTCCTGCTTTTAATCCATTGCAGCTACATGCCGCCTCCTCCTCCTCCTCCTCCTCCTCCTCCTCCTCGCGTCCTCGCCGAAGTGTTCAAGCATGTGCGCGGCGATTAGGATGGAGAACCGAGCCGGAGCGCGCCTCCGCGCGGCATCCGGCAGCCGCAGGAGGATCCCAACGGCGTCCTCCGCAGTCCGGCCCGGTCCGAGTCCGAGATACGGCGGGTGCACCTCAGCCGCGGAGCGACGTCTAGACCCTCTCCTCCACCTGTCTGACTGAAGCTGGCCAGACTGCAAGTTTGGCGAATTCAAGCGCAGCATCCGGTCACGCCGTTCCAAAATAAAAGCACGTTTGACTTGAAAATGGCTGTTAATAGTATTTTTTCTGCTACTTTTACATTTTCCACAGAGTCGCAGTACTCCCAAAAAAAAAAAAAAAGCTTCGGGATATTCGGCTTTCGGGTGACATTTTACGTTGAACCTAAGACGCACTTTTACAGGTCAACTCAATTTGACCTCCTCTAAACACGTCCAACTGTTCAATATTGCAATACCTTTTGTACAACTTGTTGTCCTTTAACAAGGAAGTGAACGTCAAAATTCAAAACAGGTGATTGATGCATGAATGGACAAATACATTTCAACAGTCCTCTTAACAAAAAAAAAAACAAGTCCTTCGAATTGACTCAATTTGAACGTGTCCATCGGTCCCACACGATTAAAATGCGTTCAACTAACATATATTCTTGGATTATTCTCAAGACAAACGGGGAAATTATGTCAGTTTAGCACATTTTAATCTTGGGCAACAGAAAGTGAAGTACATTGAACTTTGTTTTGACAAACGCATGTTACAGACACCGGGGAAACGTTTTAAATTGTGGGTGGGGGGCAATATGCACGTTGTGTCTCCTTTAAGTGGAAATTTGGGCTAAACTTTGACTGCGGGGGTCACAGTTCAAGTCCCGCTGTGGACAAAAACAAACAACAAAAAAGAATGTCAAAATGGCAACTCGTTGTTCATTGTGACAACTCTCCTTGCATGCCCGCACGCGTGTGATGACGCAGCAGAGTGTAAATTAAATCCTTGAATATAATATTTACAAATGGAACTCATTTCACAAGTTCGGAAATTGCTAGACCGTTGCAAGTAATAATTGTCGTTATGTAGGGCAGTCATGTTCAGTATTACACGGGCGCCTGTCCTGCAGGCGTTTCGCCAGTTCGTCGTTGTGTCGTCTTATTGTGAAAGGAGGCTCCGTCGGCTTCCGGGTGTTTTCGGCTCTCCTCGAGTTGACTTGACGATTTCCTGCCAGACTGGCACGTTTAAGCCGGTGCCAGTCAACATCGAGGGCGGCTTCAGGACACCAGAGGGGCGCCGTGGAACTCGATGTGCGTTTTTTTTGTTTTTTTACTTCCGTTCTCGACATTTATGAGACAAAATTCACCGAAATATGAGCGAACGTGTTGTTCAGACCGATTGTGCTATCGTGAATAATATTCTCAACTGAACCTTTGGATGGATGTTTCAAATAACATCGTTTGCATTTGTGCATAGGTGTAACAAATCACCATACATGGAATCATTCCTAACAAAAAAATGAAATTGCTATTGTATTATTTTTTGCATCAATTTACATCATGGACAAAAAAAGAAAGTCACTATTTTCCCAGTAGCCAGCATTTATTTACATAAACACAATAAGATTTCCATTCAAAATAATCTGCACAGTTCACTTTATTTGGGTTGGGTCAGGTGTATCTTTTGGCAAAAAGGAGTCCAAGTGGATGATAAGAAGGTGTTCGGATTTCTATCGAAGAAGAAGATCCATATTCCACACTGTCAATCCGTCTGGATCTGGAATGCTGCTTGTGCTCCTTTTTGTTTGTGGACCAACCGAGGTGCACCCGCGTGCACCAAGTATCATCAGAAATTTTAAATCCTTATTTTACATTTGTCTTTTTTGCAAGGGTACATCATAAGAATATAAGGTTGAAAATCAAAGATACACATCATTAAAAGAGATACATTGCAATGACTAGAACATTTATTGTCATTAAATGTGATTTGTGTGTGTGTGTGTGTGTGTGTGTGTCTTCTGATTCGCGTTTTGGCCCCGGTGTGATCATTACACTTCACACAAGTCGTCATTTTTTGCGTCTAAAGTGGCGCGATGTGACTTTTAAAAATGAAATAAGGGTCTGCTGAGGAGATGGTCAGAATCGCCCCTTACTCAACGTGTCGTGATGACATCGTCACTTTTGGAGCATTTCATGTAAATATGTCATTCAGTCCTTTTACGCCCAAAAAAACAATACAAATCAAAATAAAAGCTCCCTGTGGCAATGATGAAAAGATCTAAAGTTTCACCGCATCGAGCGTGAGGAAAACTGACTATAACCGGAAAACGTTTATGCAACGAGTTTGTGCAGCATTTCTATAAATGAAGGTGCAGCACACATTTGAGACCTTAACAGGACATATTGTCATATTTTGTCAGGTCCATTCGATAATGCCGCACTTCTTTTCACAATCTACTCTGGTGTGGATTGTTCGAAAACAAACAAAGCGTCCAGCGGCGCTCTAGCCCATCTTCTTCTGTCGATCCAGAAACTTTTGTCTTCGGTCAGGAGGAATCTCGTCCAAGGCGATGCCGTGATTGCTTCCGCTGGAAGAGGAAACGCACAAAGGAGAGTAAAACAACCAAGTAGGGCTTTACAACTGGGTGAGGGTGTCAAAGTAGGGTTTCAAAATGGGGTTAGGGTTTCAAAACGGTGTTAGCGTCTCAAAGAAGGGTTTTAAAACTGCGTTAGGGTTTCAAAGTAGGGTTTCAAAATGGCGTTAGAGTTTCAAAGTAAGGTTTCGAAACAGGGTTAGGGGTTCAAAATGGAGTTAGGGTTTCAAAGTAGGGTTTTAAAACTGGGTTTGGGTTTCGAAGTAAGGTTTCAAAAAGGCTTTCGGGTTTCAAAGTAGGGTTTTTATAACCGGGTGAAGGTTTCAAAGTAGGGTTTCAAAACAGGGTTAGGGTTTTAAAACTGGGTTTGGGTTTCGAAGTAAGGTTTCAAAAAGGGTTTCAAAGTAGGGTTTTTATAACTGGGTTAGGGTTTCAAAGGAGGGTTTTAAAACTGGGTTTGGCTTTCGAAGTAGGGTTTCAAAATGGGGTTAGATTTCAAAGTAGGGTGTTAAAACAGGGTTAGGGTTTGAAAACAGGGTTAGGGTTTCAAAGTCGGGTTTTAAAACAGGGTTTCGAAACAGAATGAACTTGAATTTTACAACAACAACAAAATCCGGATGTCAAATAATCGTTATTTCGTTCCAGTGGTTGAACGTTTTGCGTGAGAAATTGTTGATTTTTCCAGAGAGGTCCAGTTTGCTGCTCAGATTTGGTTGTCAAAGGTGAATTGATTTTATTAAATTGAAAGTGGTCAAGCATTGAAAGGGGAGGATTTGAAAGTGTGCATCGAAAGCACTTGATGATGCTGGATGATCTCTGACGCAAACAGGAGGAGGTGCTTTCATTCGAAATGTCCCTCACCCTTGAAGGTCTGCTGGAATGGGCAGAGGTTTCTTGAAATCTTCCCTTCCCACCAACCAGTACGTGTTCTCAACACCTTTGCCCTATTGAACAAAAGATCCTCGAGTCATTCCTCTGCAAGCATTCGGTGCATTTGATCCAATTTACCTTTAATTCCGTCAGACCTCGAACTTGAATTTTGTAGCCTAGCTTCAAGTCGTTCAGGATGTCTACTGTGCTCTGGTTGACATGTATTCTGTAAGCTACACCACACAAACAAACACACACACACAGTCAATACTCATTTTGCCACAAAACTGTAACAATTGGATTACATTTTGATATGCGAGATCTGTATCGGAAAAAAATAATAAATACAAAATCCACATCCCAAAAACATGCGCGCTAGGTTGATTGGAGACTCTAAATTGCCCGTAGGCGTGAATGTGAGTGCGAATGGTTGTTTGTGTCTATGTGCCCTGTGATTGGCTGGCGACCAGTTCAGGGTGTAACCCGCCTCTCGCCCGAAGATAGCCGGGATAGGCACCAGCACGCCCGCGACCCGCATGAATGAATGAATGTCATTCTTCGCAACTATTTCCACAATGCTGCTTAGCATGTTAGGAAATCCGGTGTCAACTTCCTTCGATGCTGCAGTGTTTTGAGCGTGCAAAAAAAAAAAAAATAATAAAAAAAATAGTTCACTATAACTGAATTGACAATTGACATTAACATGTACAGTATTTTAAATAGATTTTTTTTCAACTCTGAACAAATCGGAGTTTGACCAGATTATATTCAACCACTGAAGTTTCCACTGAAAGGCGATTCCAACCCAGCTCGATGTTAACTATCACGCCATCATTTTGGTTCATCACCTTGAAAACTGCATTTTGTACTTAATTCCTGGAGCATGCACCAGGCCGCCAGGGCAAACCGAGTTATTTACAGTAAAACTTTGAATTGACCTCTAATTGTGTTTATAGTCTTAAGAGCTTAAAAAGGACTCGTCACTTAAAGCCCCGTTTAGCCTCAGGCAACATGCACACACCTGTCCTCGGCCACGTTCGTCTTACAGGGGGGGGGGGGGGGGGGGGTAAAAAACACACACACTCTTGCTTTTCTTCCAGAAAGATTACGTGCGTGAATTCTGCAGCCGATGCGATGTACAGCGGGAGTCACTCACACAACCCGGTGGACTCCATTCGAGATGCTGTGTTGACCGTGTCGCCAAAGAGGCAGTACCGAGGCATCGTGAGGCCCACGACTCCTGCGACGACCGGGCCTGAAAGCACACGTGCACGCAATCGTTATGGCAAAAAAGGCCTTTTGGTGTCTTTACAGTTACTTTTCCAATTCATATAAGATCATCAAAATGAAAAAAAAAAAAAAAAAAAATGCATTGATTGGAAAAGACTATCATTGGATGAACAGCACTGACTTGTGGTGGATAGTGGCTGTTAATTGGATGAGAGCACCCTAAGTGGATAGTGCTTCACTATTCCAGGAATAAGTTCCAGACGAGGATCAAGGAGGTAAAAATATCTCCTTTCCTTAGCAGCTTGTGTTGCCTCATGTGTACTATCTGCAACAAACTTTACATTTTTTCTTTTTTTTTTTCGTTTTCTGTCCATGTGTCACATTGCAGGTGAATTTTCCATATGTAGCTACAATTTATGTTTTGAAGCATTGTTGTAATAAGTTGGAAGGAAGTAAGGCGTCTGATTTTCTGAAAACTTTCTATGGGAAAGCCAGGCAAATCTTCACATTTGGACATTTTACATAGGAATAAATGAGAAAAAATAAGTGGGATTCGTCTTTTTATATATATATACTTTGTCTTATGTGCGAATAGTGCTTCAAAAAGTGCCTGTAAAATGATCAAAAAATGTCTTGTAAATATGACACAGCACAGAGAAGAGTGTTTTTAAAGAGCCTGCCAAATTCGAAGGACTTCAAAATAAATCACCATGTATGTAAAATAACTTAAATAAGGCTCGAAAATCATGAACAACAAGGGACTGCGTGGGCGTGTCCGCTGGAAGCGCCGCAGGTGAGCCCTTCACCTGTCAATCAAATATGTCCGCTCGTACAATACGTGCTCGAGTGTCAGCGACTGGCCGAATAACGCGTGTTAACTTTGCCGTGTCCCCTCAGCTCGTTGCAATTTAGCTCCATTCTTCTGCTTTCCCGCTCAGTTTCTAACCTTGCAAAGCGATTGCTCACCGGAGTGCAAGCCGATCCGGATCCTAACTTTTAATTCAGGCATGTGTCTCATCTTGAAGGTGCCGATGCAGTGGAGGATGTCAAGAGACATGTTGGCCATCTCGGCTGCATGACGGTTGCCGTTCCTGTTGGGGACTCCGGAGGCCACCATGTACGCGTCTCCGATAGTCTCCACCTGAAGACCCCCAAAATGGAAGGCAATAAAGACCACGCACGTGTCTCCGGGGAGGACGAGGCAGCGCTCACCTTGTACACGTCATGTACCCCGATGATGGCGTCGAACAGCGTGTAGAGGTCGTTCAGCAGGTCGACCACCTCGATGGGCTCGCTGAGAGCCGAGATGGTGGTGAAGCCCACGATGTCGCTAAAGTAGAGCGTGACCTCTTTGAAGTGCTCGGGTTTGACCGGCTTGCCTGTCTTCAGCGCCTGGGCCACAGACCTGGGGGAGGCACGCACGAGCAACTCGGTCACTTCAATCAACGCAAAGGGACTCCATGGATTTCATTTCCGCAAGACCCCGAGCCACCTTCCTCAATTTTCCAAGACGAGCAATAAAAGGTGATTCAAAGTAGTTATTGTGTAACCTACTTGGGCAACATCTGAGCCAACAGTTGGTCAGTCTTTTGTCTCTCCACCTCCAACTCCTCTGTCCTCTCCCGGATCAGATCCTCCAAGTTGGAGGAGTACTGCTCCAACATGCGCAACATCGAGTCGATAATGTTGGTCTTCTTTCCTTTGGTGATGTTTTTAAACTGTTGAGATAAAAGGGAGATGGGTTGAGGTGCCGGGTGTCCACCAGATGACTGTTGAGCGTGTTTTCACCTGTTTGAAAATATCATGAAATGTGGGCCTCTTGTCGGGTTCTTCGCTCCAGGCCTGCTTCATGACCTGGATGACGTCCAGGGGAGCCTCGTCCACGGACACGGAGGGCCGACACAAAGGAGGCGGCTCTTTGACCTTGCTGATAATCTCTGCCAAAACACACAGACAACACCGACATAAACAATAACATGGAGAGACGCACATGCAGATTGAATGTCTTGCTTTTATCAATGTACTCGGACTATTGCCGTGTTCTTGTGATACACAATGTATTGCTTCGGATTTCCAGACACATTTCCTCCTCTAACTGTTGCGCAGATTAAAATATGCCGTGACCCTCGTACAATTGAATGGATGCAGGAAAATTGATCAGAATTGTTGGGATTCTTTTTGTTTTTTCTGCGCATGTCACATGATTGTCTGGTCACTTGTTATTTTTGGCAGAATTTGTGGCGCAGACTTATTTGCTCTCTCAAGCCCAAAGGAAAAGTTGACATATGCCAACAGGACGTCAGACACAGGCATACTGAGGACTCCAAATGCAGAACTTCAGGGCTCATGAAATGATTTTATGTATCTCAATTGAATCACTACTCTGTATAAAATATAAAATACATAATACAAATGTATCCCGAAAGGAGCAGTACAAGTATATAGTCAAGCCATAATTCAAATGACATTTACATGTTGCAAATATAGAAAAAGAGCACATTCTCTCTCGAGTGACATCACTGCCATATCTCTCACCCTTGGGTGGCATGTCCAGCATACAAAACGGCGCCGAGCGGGAAATAACTTCCTGCGCAATGATGGAAAAGCTGTAGACGTCCCCTGGAAAAGTCCCCTTTCTCCTCAGAGAAGCGCTGCGCAGCAGCTCAGGAGCGGTCCAGAGCAGAGCTTTTCATTGAATTCGAACAAACAAATAGGGTTACGATGAAATGGAGAAAAACAAACACAGGACTTGACATTAGCTCACCCTCGGGCTTTTCTTCCTCCATGCTGATGCTCTGGGCGCTGAGAAGTTCATTGAAGCCATAATCAGTCACCTTCAGCACGAAGCGACCGTCCACCACACAGTTTCGGGATTTGAGGCGCCCGTGAACGATTCCTCGATTGTGCAAGTACTTCATCCCCTGTCGAGGCACGAGTTACGCGACACCATTGAAAAAGAGCACATCCAGCACGAGTGGGCAGCTCTCGTTCCACAGTACCCTGATAAGATCCATCAGCAGGGACGACTTGAACATCCAGTCCAGACGTACGTCCTCGTTGGTGAGCAGGTCCTCCAAGCTGCCTCTGGAGCAGTGTTCCGTCACCACTCCGAAAATGCCAGAGTCGTAGAACAGTCCCAGGAACAGATTGAGATTCTCGTGCCTCATATCTCTGACCTGTGAGAGTTAGCGAGACAATTGAAAGAGAGCGCAAAACCTTCCCGGACAGAACGTCCTTCTCATTCCCTAAAAAAACGGACCTTGGTGAAGACTGACTCTGTGCTGCTATTGATGCTTGATACAGCTCCTGGTGGGCCTTTCTTCAACCAAACCCAATCACCCTGAGATGTATAGCAAGCAAAACAGTCTTTTGTCAACAAAACAACAACAACAACAACATCTCCACTGACAGAAGTTTCACATCCACCTCACCTCAAATACAGCAACACTGGAGCTGTCTGGTGTCGAAGCTAAATAGCTGCGACCGGACACGGAGTGGTGAGGTGTCTTCATATCCAGCTGACTTTTCATGATGCTTTCATCGTTCAGCTTCTGCTCTCAACAACATGCCAAAAAGAACGTTTTCTCAACAAATTGTATACACCGAGGAGAAAATGCTGGAAAGATTTTGGAGTGAAAGTAAAGTGAAATAGAGGGTGTCCCAAAAGTCACTACACACTCCCTTTTTTCTATTTCATTTCACGTATCCTTCAGACAGACGTGAGGTCTTCACAATTTGACAGTTTAGGCTTTGCCGTTTTTGTAAGCGTGTCAGTTCCTTGCCAGTTGACATTGCCGCAGCGTCGCAAAATTGCCGCCTGGCAAGACGTTTTTCAGTTCAACGCCACTTCGAGAAGCTTTATGGCCGTCACACTGGCCAATAGTACATTTTACGCTATCCGTGGCAAGTTTCAGGTTGCTCATTGCTTTAGGCATAAGATTATAATGCTCAACAACCTGAAGTCGATACAGGTAAAGCGTTATCACTCTCTGGACAGTCCACTGAATGAAGCTTTTATTTATACTGAGCTCCAGCTCAGGCCTCCGGATTGACTTTCCCTGGCTTTGTGTGAACGCCTGCTCTAGGAGTTTGGTGTTTTTATCAGTAGTGGTAAAAAGCAGAAACTGTGCAACTTCTTGTCAGGCGGCAATTTTGTAATGTTACGTTTTTGGGGCACAAAATGGGCATGTGTTTAATTGCAAATGCTCTCGGGGTAAGAGCCAAAGCCAAAAGACATCCAAACAATGTGAGAACTGACCCTTTTGCTGATTTGTGTGTTAATGAAAACCAAGTCATCCAGAGTCAGGAGTACTTTGGCGGGACTGGCGCCACCGTCTCCAAAGGTAAAGCCCACTCTGCCGCTCCTCCTGCATGAAAAACATGGACAAGTCAGAAAATATAGACATACGGTCATGGAAAAAAATATTAGACCACACTTCTTTCTTCAGTTTCTTTCTTCATTTGAATGCCTGGTCAAAATTATAGGTACATTTGTTTGGGCAAATATAATTAGAACGACAAAAAATAGCTCATAAGACTTGAATTTAAGAGCTGATATCTTGCCATTTTCCATGGTTTTCTTAATAATAACCAAAACCCCATAGGTTCTTACATCAATAGCTATGGCACTGCACTGCTAAAAACACCATTTTCATTGTATTCTTCGGTTAATATACCTTTAATGGTACCAGGCAAGAAATTGAAGAAAACAAGGGTCGTCTAAGAATATTTTCCATGACTGTATATATCACCACACGAGCTTTGGCTTGAATGAGAATTTCCCACTGCACGTACTTGAAATGAATGAAGACGTTTACGGTACCGGCAACCACCAAAGCGAAGAGAAGGAAAAAGAAGATTGTAGTAGAATCCATTCCTATGGGAAGACGAGAAGTTCACTACGTTGGAATGCAAGCTTCTTGTGATGACCCGTCTCCATCGCTCACCTCCACTGCAGGCAAAATAAGGACTAAACCAACAGCTGGAATCCGTGTAAGGGGTACTGCCTGCAAAATGGATTGAGCGACCGAGATATTTCAACCCTCCGATCCTGCCGTCTGTGTGTGCGGCATCCAGAGCGTGAGTGGAGTAGAGAGAGTTGCCCATGCCGCTGTAGTCCAGCACGACGAAGCGAGCCTGCATGCCTTCACCGTTCCTACCCGCCCTCAAGCGCTGGTTGAAGCCCTCGAATTCGAAGCCGCCCTCACTGGATGCGAGGAGCTCACCGGTCACCCAACGGCCGCTACTCGCACGGGCCTGCTCGGCGGCCATCGCTACGTAATACATCATGTTGTAGATGGAGCCGAAGAACGGAGAAACCTAGAAAGGGAGACAGATGGCGATTGCGTGCTGATGTGAGCAGAAAATTTGCCTCCTGAAAGTCATGCATGATATGAGCAGATGTTCTCACGTTCTCTGCTGCGGTGCTGCTGCGGATTTCGTAGCTGCCCTGAGCCTCTTTATAGGCCTGATAAAAATTGCGGTCTCCAGAGTCCATGGTGATGGTGAGCACCCCATCGTAGGCTTTCCTCAGCCTGGTGTCATTGCCGAGGGTGTAGTAGAACGCGTCGTTGTACGGAAGAGAGTAAAGCAGTGTGTCGTAGGGGATGAAGACGTAGCCGCGGTCAATCATTCGCATGGCTAAAGCAGACAGCAAAAGCTCGTACTGAGCTTGGCCACCAACCAGGACAGAAGGCATGCACATAATGATCACTGCGAAGAGAAAGCGGGCTCATTAGCAGGTTATCAGGGTCGAGGAGTTTTGTGTGAAGCGACGCAGCTCACCTCGAACCCGATCAGATTCCCGTACTCTTGTCAAGGCCTTCCTCGGCCCGCCCTCGCCCGCCTCCATGGTCACTACGGGGTTGACGGGCAGGCCCAAAGCCCTCAGAGAAGAAGCCAGCTCATTTCCAGTGGCCTCCCAGATGTCCCTCTCCTCCGAGATGATCGCCACGTGGGCCCACCGAAAGTAGCGTAGCACTGTGAAAAGGACACGTGAGGACAACGGCTGTGGGCGTAGGAAAGTGGGATACATCCCTCCTTCTTCCATGTTCGGTTTCAGGCAACTCCAGGAGAGAATTCCAGCGTCCCACTCTTTAGCGTACAAAGCAGCCAAAGAGCAGTATCCCGGGTTGGCCGGCCCCAGGAAGGCGGCGCCGTATCCTTCGAGCTCAGCGAAGCGAGCCATGGCACGGGATGACTTGCAGTCCTCGTTGATCAGCGTGTAGTCGTACCAGTAGCCTTTGTTAAGGTGGGGGTCCTTGTTGATGCGCGCGGTGGCGAGGCGGGCCGCCGTGTCCGGCAGGGCTTTGGAGTAAAAGTGGTCACAAGTCCAGGGTCCAACCAGGGCCACCTTGAAAGTGGTTGCCCAGGCCTGACAAGGTAGGGATGAGATCAGGAGTAAGGGCATTAAAAGCCAGCTTGCCCAACAGCGCTTATAACGCTGTACCGGAGACAATGGCAACTTTGGTTTTAACAATGATGATGATGATGATGATGATGATGATGATGATGATGATGATGATGTGGACCAGGATTTAAAGAGACCGTTAGCTACGTCACCGTTTGCCCAGATGTGTCTTTTTCTCCTGGGTTTTAATGTGTTGCGCCGCCATCGAGGGTGGTAGGACAGGTTATGCAGGAAACGAGGGTCTCTGTGACTTGCCATTCCCCCGCGCTGCTTTTATTCCGTCCTCGCAGGGAGATGGTGAGCGTGGCTTGGCGCTGTGACGGGGGCTGGAGGGGAGGCGCTCCCTTGGCACTCAGCGGTCCTTAAGTCCTAAGGTGGACAGATGTCGACAAAACTCCCAGCCATCACTGCCTCCGGGTAACAGGAAAATATGTGGAAACAATTCAAAATGTGCATGTAGTATGAAAAACATAAAACAGTTCAATGTTCTGTCACAACAGGTTTGGTATTTTCTACTTTTGAGTGCAATTTCAAGTTGCCTGTGAATATTCTCGTTCAGTCAGGCCATTCAATGGATCGCAACTGGACTCTTCTGGTTGTCTTAAAAGACGTTTTGCCTCCCAAAATTCATTTGCGGGTTTGGAGCGTGCCTCTAACTTGGAGGACAAAAACTGTCATTTGGTTTTTGCGGCAACACCCAGGCTAGTAGTGCTGTCATACCCAGCCTTGCGCATGACCTGGTGAAGCCTGCTCAGATGAGAGAGGAAACGTCTTCTAAGACAGCCAGAACAGTTGAGTTGCGGTCGATTCCATGAGGGAGAAATTCCGGGATGAACCTGAATTCATGTATCCAACAAATGTTTAGTGAAACGCAAGTACTGAAACATTGAACAGTTGTGTGCATTCAAAAGTTTAGAGGTCAAATGAAGTTCCCCTATAAAGGTTATAGTTGTAGTTTAGCTTCCTCCTGAAATTTCACTCGACAGCTGAATGCCCTCAAGTTGTCGTGAGTAAATACAATAATCTATCTGTACAGCTGCCTAATGGCATTATCAGAAATCACACAGAAAAGCGAAAATGATTTGTGATTCACAAATTGGTCCAAATTTGTTGCCGACGTGGCTCATTCGTAACTGCCTCATAGGCCAATGAAAAAATGGCATTTTCCAGCCCCGCCAACGAGGCTCTTTGAGTGGCGAACCGGCGGCCGACTGGCGTGGCAGAAACAGGCAGCCACGTATGTAATTACAGCCAGTGGCGGTGTTTGGCACCCCCAACACACACACACGCGCACAAAATGATTTACTTGGTGTAAAACCAGTTTTACATGACATGAGCGGTAAATCAACGCTTTTCAAGTTGTGTGTGTTTTACTTACTGGTTACGTGTTGTGCTGTGTTTTTTTTCTTTTCTTTTTTTCTGTACCGCGAGTTAGGTTAGGAACGTGTTCGGTCACCATCGTATTCTTTCCAGCGCGTCAGCGATGGCAAAAACAGTTCTTTTGACTGCAGTCAATCTGCAGAATCAGATTCAGCCTTGAGGGTCACTTCAGAGGGCGACTCAACAAGGCCTTGCGTATTCCCCGTACTGTGTCCCACCCCGATATGGAGGGCTTGGCGTGCATCGGTGGCACTCATACGTGCACGCACTTTGAACAGAATACAATTTCAAGGGAAAGTCCAGCCGTCTTCCGGAGAGCACCGTCCCTACCGTGATGTCCCTGATGCAGAATTACTCCCATGTGCTTAGCAAGCCTATTAGCGCCGCAAGGTTGGAGCAGGTAAATCTGGCCTTAATGTCCATCGGGTCTTGCATCGCTTTTGCCGTCCAAATGCTATTCATTTGCATTGGCTGTCCGGAAATGTTTATTCAATGATGGCTGATCTCATCCCACGGTGTGATTACATGTATGGTTGCAGTGAAATGCTGTGCTTTAAAGCTCAGTCGCCTCCAACCAAGGTCAACTGCAAACATGTCTAAAAAAATGTGCTTGTATGCTTGCATCGTGAACAGTACAGCAGCATTTATACATAACGTTTTGGTCCAATTCCCTTCAACTTCATGAATAAGCACAATTTTTGATATGGCAAAGATGTGTGCGATGATTATAACAGGTTCACCGAAGCACTGATAACATTTTTTGGAGCAGGTTCTTGAGGTGATAAGTCTTTAAAAAATACATCCAAGTCTCTGCGAGCACGACATTGTTTACTAGAAAACATCTTACCTGGATTGCTTCTTCATGTCGAGGATCCGCGGCAATGTCGCATGCCAACCAAATGCCAGCTCCTTTCCAGCTATTGTGACGAATGTCATAAGTGATTCAAGGGGAAAAAAACAAGCAGACTATAAGTTCCTGTTGAAAAAATACAATCACATCTCCATAGCTCCATTTGTTAAACCTCCTGTTACTTGTTGCTCTCCCAGCCTGGGAGTGGGACCCTCCCCGAACCTCAGATGATGCATGAGAACAAGAGCAAGTTTTCAAAAAATATGCAGGAAAGAGAAAACAGGTAGGAGGAAAACGGGTCGGACCGGGGAGGACATTCAAGCTGTGACTTCTCAGCCTTCTTTAGCTTTTAATCCAACCGAGTGTGGGAAGAGCGAGCGTGGGGGAGGTCTCGAGGAGATCAAGTGAAAGTTGGGATGGACGCGGGCGGGATTCCCACACACAGTGCGATGGTCGTCGTCATCATCATCATCATCATCACTGTGCTGTTCATTTAGATATCCCCCAATTTTTTTATGTTATTATTATTTTTTTAATCAAACTTGTGGCTAGCATCATATAAGAACATCTCAAGAACATCAAGAAAAAAAAAAAATAATAATGAATGCACATCTTTACGAGATGACCGGAAATCCATCCATCCATAAATGATGGACTTCGGAAAGACAGCGGCAAAGCTGAAGCTCTGCATCTCCCGCATGGCGGTGCCACCTGCAGCTCAAGTGCCACATGAGCTGGAGGTGATGGCTGAAAATAACCTGAGGTCGGCCACTCTTAGTCTGCTGAGGCTCTTTTTTTCTCCACAAGTGTAACAATGGAGGAAACTCCTCGTTTTAAAACAGAGGCAAAGTCAGCGCATGAGCACATTCAACATGGCGCCATTGCGCTGCGGCGGAGGCTTGATTCGACGCTTGTTTGTTCTGACTCGCACACCGATCGCTGCCTCGCTGCAGTAATCAGATTAGTCAGGGGAGGCCGTGCTAAACTCATCTCGCTGCCCGCAAGCCTCTTAGCGACACGGCGAACGGCGCCGACGGAGGGCCTCGCCAAGTCGAGTCGGCAAAGAAGCGGCTCGCGCTTGCGCCGAA
The DNA here is from genome assembly GCF_024500385.1 of Phyllopteryx taeniolatus. Classification (NCBI taxonomy): domain Eukaryota; kingdom Metazoa; phylum Chordata; class Actinopteri; order Syngnathiformes; family Syngnathidae; genus Phyllopteryx; species Phyllopteryx taeniolatus. Next base: position 1,910,239 of record NC_084518.1, on the reverse strand, counting down.
GACGGGGAGGCGGCAGTGGCGGCCTTGGGCGCTTGTGAATTTAACGTAACCTCTGATCGACTGCTGCCCTGCGATAAATCTTATTCCCGGTGTTTCTTGCTTGCATGTTGCACGAATTACCCTGCTGTCGGTTTGATCGGAACGTCCCTGCAGGAATTCCTTATTTTCCCCGAGGAGAGCGTCTTGCCACCGCGAACGAATCAAACGTTGTAGCCAAAGAGCGGCTTAGACATTTGCCTCCTCGGCGACCTCACTTAATTGCGCAAGCGAATTAACATTGTGGCGCTTGTTGTATGTTCCTTTCTTGTATTTGTCTTTATTGTTTTTCTCTCTGTGGCTACTTATGTGATGCTTTGTTTCTTTAAATATTTAGATTCAATGTTTTTTAAGGTATGGCTTTACTTTTATGTAGTTTTATCGTTGACGTTATGAATTCTTGCTTAAAGGGAGCATTCATTTTTTAATCCACTCAAACTCAAGAGTCTGAAAGCAAGGAACGAGCGAATTAAACATGAGTTGATGAAGTCACCCAAAAGATATCCAGGCAGCAATGATCTGTGCAGAGTATACTAACACGCAGTTATGCCGATATCATTATTGCATTTTTATGAGACGCAGGTCAGTATTGTCATATAATATTTGTCAAGTAAAACTGTGTGTTGTGCTGTGTGTCAACATTCCCGATTTGGACTGGGACAAGTCCAACCGTAACAGCTTTAAATGTTGTAGCCTCCGTCACATCTTCCCCATCATTGTCTGTCCTGTCCAAAATTCAGGGCTAGCTGTGGCTCCCTCTAGTGGCTGATAGAAGTCGACTTCAGGCCTTTTGGTTTTGCAGCCTCCCGGCAAATCAAAACAATGTGGCCAGAGATCAGACAATTCCTCCTTCCATCCATTTTCTCAGATCCCAGATTTTTTTGGCAGAACTTTGCGATACGAGCGCATATAATTTATTTATTTTTTAATATTTTTTTTTTTATAAAGACAACCACTTAGCTTTGATCTACGACAGCCCGTTTAGCTTCATGCTAACAAGCAATGCGAAACACAAACGAACAGGCTGATGAATAGCATCTGCGTCACGGCGCTAACCCTTTAAGCAACTGATATTTGGACACAAACAGTGGAGCAACACATGTAGACAGGCAATACAACAATTATATTATATTATATTATATTATTATATTATACTGCCCCCAGGTGGTCAAGGCGCGCACACGAGCAGGAACAGCGCAACGCACATTGAATGTGTCAGAAATGTCAAGCGAATCGGTGAAGCCGTCAATCCAAAAGGCGTCTTTGGTTCTTCATTTTTAGCTGTGGATTTAGAACTGAAGAAGCTTTTTGGACGAAAGGTGAAACATCTTCAAGTTCAGTTTCCTGAGTTCAACCTTTGTGGATGACCTTGACCTGGATGGCTGACAATCAACACAGACAAAAAAAAAAAAAAAAAAAATCATCCACACGTGTGAAAAATGACCAAATCTCTGATCTCGCTTAAAGATTTATCTTCAGGTGATTTCTGAGGAAAGTCAGCCGGCGGCTTTTTCAAGCACTTCGACAAACACTTCGACTTTCATTTGGTTATTTTAGGGCTTTTCTGGAAGATGGATACATAAATATTATAAATAAATCAAAGAATGATATTGTGGCAATGTGCTTTTCAAAGTAATACTATATAATAACTTTTGAAGGTGTTGAGGTTCATGCTTCTCCTTTTGGACTCGTTCACGTTTTTATTCCAGGTTTAAAAAAAAATAATAATAATATATCTAAAAAAAAATCTTCCTTTGCTGGTGACTAATGAAAAACGAGTGTAGGCTTTTTTTTTCCTCTCATCTCCTGGAAGACTTTTCGGGGGGCCTATCACAAACATTATCGTCGTAACGTTTTATCAGCGCACGTCGGTTGCTAGGCAGAATGGGGGAGGACGCGCTCTGCTCATGTCAACTCGGCAGATTGGAAGTGCGGCGCATTTGCATCAAACACATTCCCAACATGGCGCTGGGGGGGGGGGGGGGGGGGGGGGCAAAGAAATTTGCTTTTGGAACACAGGGACGCACACAAGTTGTCTTTGTGCACTGCGACCTCATTCCTCGGGAACATTGCCACAAATCAGCTGGAGCAGGAGAACATGGAATCGAAAATGGACGAATTGTTTTCAGGGAGTCGACAGAACGTCTTCTCCAATCTGCCGCGATTAGATTGCCAACGAACGTCGGCGGCTCTCAGTTGGATGTTGTCAGCGCGTTTATCTCTTTCCCACAACAAATTGCGATGGCAAAGTGCGGCGTGACGTCACGGGAAACGGGGGGTGGGGGGGGGGGGGCTCTTGATGCTCCACATTGTTTGCGAGATCAAGGTGTGAAAATGCAGCATTTTGCACTTTTATGGCAATCAATGCGCCCATTTTCCTCGTTGTTGTTTGCGTCCCCCCCCCCTCACCCCCCTCCCCCCTCGTGCGTTATCTTCGGCGGTGCCTTCAAAAAGAAGCCCACGCAAGGCGATGGATGACACGCAAGAGGTGCGGCAACAAGGGAGGAGCACGTGCAGGTATCGCGGCGCATAAATACTTTGCGGGAGCGCGTTTTTGCTGTTGACTGCGCAAAAAAAAAAAAAAAAAAGAAATGTCTTGGACCGACGCGCTGGTCATAATCGGTGGCTTGACGTTAATTTTCTACTCGATGAAAGCGGCGTGGAAATGTTGCCGCGGATTCAGAGAGTTCATTTTATCGGAGTTTTGGCGAGTGGATTTAAGGACTTACGGCCAATGGGCAGGTCAAGTTGCAAACTTTCTTTGTCTGCCGGTGCGGCTGTCTTCCTCCCTCCTTCCTCCTTTTATTCTATTATTGCAAATAAGTCATTATTTCAGATTGAATCCCATCAAGCAAAACTATATTCGCATTAACATCGTTCTGATGATGACAGAAATGAAAGTGAAATGTGATAACTTCCCATTTCTATTGGCCTTTTCTTTTTTGGTGTGATAGAATTTGTGTTTGTCGAATTGATTGCAACTTTTTTCGGTAGATGAGCGTCTATTGTGGCCTGGCCTGCCCCCTCCTAAATTTCAGCTGCAGCTTTGAGATTTCCCAACGCCGCCAAAATCAGCACGGGAAATATTTTGCTGGCTTTGAAAAAGTGCTAAAACATCTCTCTGATTGCCCCTGCAGTTGTCACAGGAGCCACGTCTGGCATCGGGAAAGCGTATGCCACGGAGGTGAGGCTTTGAAAACCCTGCAAAAAAAACAAAAAACGAAAAAAACTAACAACGATTCGCATTTGTTTGAATTGCGTGTATGTGCATGTGCGTGTTTTCCTGCCTGCAGCTGGCAAAAAGAGGCATGGACATTGTTTTGCTGAGCAGATGCGACGAGAAGCTTCGACATCTGGCCAAAGAGATCGGTCAGCAAAATGCAAGGCGGGGGAGGGGGGGGGGGGGGGGTGACAACAACATCTTTTCTATTCAGAGAACAAATGTAAAACCATATGGTTTTGTGTCCGTCAGAGGGGCAGCACGGTCGGAAGACACGCACCGTCCGGGTGGACTTCACACGCGGCCACGACCTTTACCCTTTCATAGCCGAGCAACTCCACGGCCTGGAGATTGGAATTCTGGGTAAGGGGACCAGCGATATTGGCAATTGTCACTTCACAACCTCTAACATCACAATCTGAGCTTGCATAAAGCAGCGGCCAATTAGCTTCACTTAGCATAAGCGGGAAATTCACAGTCAGTAAAGCGAATTGTGTGCGCTTGACAAGTGCAAAAGAGGGTTTTGTGAGGCGAATGCTTGTTGCTTAGCAACACAAGACTCCTCGTTCTGTCTTTCGTCTGCGTTGAGTACAAGCGATGCTAAAATGAGAAAATATACAGCAAGTCAGTCGGGACTTTTCCCATCTACATTTTTGGAAGTAGAATATCAACTCAATATGCTACTCGAGGATCTTAATAATGTTGTCACTTACAGTGCTACGCTATAACAAACCAATGAGAGTGAGAAATTGTCAATCTTATGCTTGTTCATGTCTGCTCCAACAGTGAACAATGTGGCAATGTCCTACTCGGACGATTTTGCCTCGTTCCTCGAAATTCCAAATGCGGAACAGGTATGTTTTAGTATTTTGTATTACACAAGGATACACATCCTTCACCACTTTCTCTTGTGTGTGTGTGTGTGTGTTGTTATCAGAAAATCACCGAAGTTCTCAACTGTAACACGCTGTCTGTTGCTCAGGTGAGATCATGTGATGATAAAACGAGTCATGTTGGGCTTATCTGCAATTTACAGCAAGTTTCTTGTTTGTTTGTTTTTTTCTCTCTCTCTCTCTCTCTCTCTCTCTCTCTCTCCTCCCAGACGACAAGATTAGTTCTGCCCGGCATGCTTGAAAGGTATGCTAATAATGGTGTCGCACGTTGAACAGAATATGACTAATATTACAGATGACTAATCATTTAATGGTTGCCTCTCACGGCCAGCGCAGAAGGACCGGGTTGATCATCAATATTTCCTCGCAAGCGGGAATCCATCCGCAGCCTCTGTTGGCCCTTTACTCTGCCACCAAGGTGATGCCCATTGCACTCCAAGCGTCGTCAACTTACATCTTTGCGTGTTCGTTTGGCCGTTTCAAGCTCATCTGTCATTTGTGTTTCGTTTTGCAGGCGTTTGTGATGTATTTCTCCCAGTGTCTGCATGCTGAGTACAAGTCAAACGGCATTACTGTCCAGGTAAACCAAGTGACGCTCAGTTCTATTTTTAAAAAAGAAAAGAAATTTGCAAAGACGTACTTTGTCCTAAATGAAGCTCCTCAACTTACTTCAACAGTCACTTGACACCAAGATGCCATAAGTGTCCCTAAATAACTACTTTTGTCCAAATGAAGCTCTTCGACTCACTTCAACATAGTTCCTTGACACCAAGATGCCAAAAGATAGAGGCAAAGCACTAGGGTTGTCTGAATGATGCTCCTCAGCACACTTCAACTTAGTTCTTTGGCACCGATATTCCACAAGATGGGAGCAAATAATTCTTTTTGTTGAAATGAAGCTCCTCAACTTACTTCAACAGACTCACTTGACACCAAGATGCCATACATGGCCTTAAAGAACTACTTTTTGTCCAAATGAAGCTCTTCGACTCACTTCAACATAGTTCCTTGACACCAAGATGCCAAAAGATGGAGGCAAAGCACTAGGGTTGTCTGAATGATGCTCCTCAGCACACTTCAACTTAGTTCTTTGGCACCGATATTCCACAAGATGGCAGCAAATAACTATTTTTGTTGAAATGAAGCTCCTCAACTCACTTCAACATAGGTCTTTGGCACCAATATGCCACAAGATGGCAGCAAAGAACTATTTTTGTCTAAATGAACCTCCTCAACTCACTTCCACATAGTTCTTTGGCACCAATATGCCACAAGACACTTGCCAACGGGTGAATCTGTGAGTTGCGAATATGCAGGGGAACACTGTAGCATATTTCGCTACACGTAGCTTCGATGACATCGAACAACATAAAGGATCATCGTTACGTGTGTGTGTTTCCACAGTGCGTCGCGCCCTTCCTGGTGTCCACCAACATGAACAAAATGAAAAGCAGCGTCTGCGTGAAGAGCGCTGCAGCCTTCGCCCGAGAGGCCTTGAACACCGTGGGCTACTCCAGCGACACCAACGGCTGTCTGCTGCACGCGCTGCAGGTCAGCATCGGCGTTAGCGCGAACACACGAACAACACTCGGCAAACGTCCTAATCCGTTTGCTGTCCCGGTGCAGAGCTTCGCTGTCGGGGTGCTCGTGCCCGACTGCCTGCGTATGTCCTCATTCCTGGTGGCAAAGATGCGCCACACGGCTCACCAGAGAAAAGTCCGAAGAGGAGCGGGGAAAGGGGTTCATACAGATTTGTAGAGGAATAACCACTGGACTCGTGTCTCCACCTTTGAATCAATAAAACCATATACAGTACAAGTGTTTTTCAACAGTCACTGACTAGTGAGCGTATAATGTAAGCTATTTTATAGAGCATCACAAAAGGCACATTTTGTTAGCAAAGGCTTTTTTAGTTTTTTTTCCCCCACAATAAATATAGAGCATTTAAATGGGCTGCAATAATAAAAAGCATTTTCTTACATTCAAGGTGATCAAAGTTATTTTACAGTTGCACTTTGTTCGCACTACGATGTTGCCCAAGTAAATGAAATATCTCAGCAGAAGTGTGATGACCCCCCAAAAAAGAAAAAAAATCTGTACGTTTTTTTTTTTTTTTAAATGACCAGCGGCAATATGTAAGAATTTGTACAGCAGTCAAACTTTACCTCCATCATAATAATGACAAAGACAGATACTGTATAGTGACACAATATTTTATTACATTTAAGCACTCACAAAGTTACAAAGATGACTGTACACATGTACACTCACGGGCCACAGCATTCCGTAGACCGGCACGAACTAATGAGATCCACCACATGAGCCGCATCCGAAAATCTGCCTTACCGAGGACGACTAAGCTCGGTCTTGATTGACAAGATTGTATTATTTATTATTGTAAGTTGCGCTGCAGCATAACATACTGAGAGCCGTTTTGATATTTTGAGCGCGTTAGCAGGCAGCACGTTTGCCTCAGCGTCGAGAGGTGTCGCGTCCGAAGCTTGGTTTTCTATCACATTCCAAAAACATGCCCGTTAAGTGAATGAATTGAAGTTTCGCCATAGCTCGGAGGTTTGCGCGTGAGCGTGAATGGCAGCTCACGAGGACAAGCGTGACAGAAAATGGACGACGTTACCTCGCAAAGGCCGACATTTTGATGCAGCTCTTGTAGTTGATCTCTTTAGACTGTGCAGGTTTTGCTGGGATTATACAATTGGTATTTAGATGCCTGTGACAAACAGCACTTAGCTATGTTAAACTACAGTAAAGACATGAATGTAGAGACATGACTTTTCCAGTGTTACCAAAAAACAAAAAAAAACAAAAAAAAAAAAAACAGGGCATGATGAGAGAGAAGCAACGCTGAGTCATGTTAGGTGCTTCTGTTTTTTCTTTTTGAGGCAATTTCCTGTTTTTAGTGAGGTCACATGCACTGTTAAACACAACAGAAAGCACATCAAGAAAATGTATTTGACACTTGGTGAACAATAACCGAGTAACATTACACTCTTTTACAATCTTGACCTTATTTGATCCATCGTTAGTCCTGCTCCCCTTTAACACTGGATTAGAATGATCTTTTGTACGAGCAAAACAATGCAAGCGAAATATCGACTGGAGGTCAGCACAGCCAGAGTTGTTTCGAATTCTTGAGTAAATATTGGAAACTCATGAAGTAAGCTGCAAAAAAATGACTTTGCATGTTTTGGTCCTGGAAAAAAAACCAAAAAAACAAAACAAAACAAAAAACATTAAAAACACCTGTAGTCTTAAATAACACAAAATTGTGAATGACCACCCTAAAAATATGACACTATATTTGGACGTTTCTATATTTAAAGAACCCGTATTGGTCAAAATTGTAGTTTTGTTTTAAGGCTCTTTAACACATGAGTCAACCTGAAGGGTAGGAGATACACTGCAAGTTAATCACCAAAGCAGTTTAAGTGCATGAAAATAGGAACATATCCTACTCGAATGTGAACTAGTCAAGCGCGTATTTACACTCGGCTGACAGCAGACACGCCGCCAGCTGGACATGCATGCAGCATTTCATACAAGAGCTGCGTGAAAAACGCAAAGATAATGATCACTCTTGATGGACAAAGTCAGAATTAAGCCATTGCTGCAACCACAATAGTAAACATATTGTTAATGTCAAATAATCAACCTCCCTGACAAGGTCAATCAAAACTAAGCATGATTTTTTTTTTTTTAATACATTGTTTGTACTGGACCTCATTAAATGTATCAAATGAAGTGTCTGTTGAGCGTTGCTTCTTTTTTTTTTTTTTGTAACCAGTGCTTATATATAAACTTACACAAGCAGTCAGGAAAGCCTCCCAAGCTTAAAGATCCGTGTACGTCACCGGGGTGACGCCATGGATGAGGAGCGTCGGACCCAACCCGCTGGTCACCGCTTCCAGCTGGGCCAAGTACGTCTGGGAACGGCTGTGACGAGCGGGGGGCCGCGGTAAATACAGGAAACGAACGGCGGCCTGAGAACTGTGTTCCATCAACATGGAGTTCACCGCAGACAGGAAGTGGTCAGAAAGGGCGTGGCTCTGCTCCTCAGCGCCAGCCTGAGTGTGATGTTGCACCACCGAGTCCCACGGCACGATCTTGATAGACGCTCGGATTCGCAGCTTCTTCAGCAACTCTCGAAATGTCTCTTCGTCTACCACCCACCCCTGGTCGCTGGACTCGGTCTCCACGTTGAGGAAGATCCTCATTCTTGCGTGGCGCCACTTGCTGGACATGTTGAGCACGCATGCCATCTGCAGCAAGAAGAGGCTGCACACGTCCTGATAATCTCGACAGCCCGGCTGCAGCAGGTTGAGGGGCCACACGTCGATGGTCCGCTCCGAGCCGTCCACTTTGCTCTGCTTCCCCTCTCCCTCCAAGTGGAAGAAATATCGTCCGAGGCACACGTTCTTGTTCATTTTGACGGCGTCGGAAATGATCCCCACGTACTCTTCGGGCGAAAGCCAGCGCTGGCTCTCCACGTGTCGGACGGGAGGGAAATGGGCCTGCAACGAAGGCAGGTCGACACCAAAATTGTCTCCTTCTGTGCCTTGTCCCGCTGACGTGCCACAAAAGGCGGTATCTTGGAGGAAAAAGTCCTCGGGGGTGCAGCTGTCATAGAAACCCAAGATCAGCGTGTTGGGCTTCATCCCGCCTTGAAGACAAACATAACAACGCCATAGAGTGAATACTCAAATCTCGGATGCTTCTGCATCGCCTCCGAAGTATGCCTGCATTTTAGCACTACGATGTGTATTAATCCCTGAGAAATAGAGCGGTACACGAAATGCGGACATTGCAGCTTACCGAGGCCTGTAATACGCAGGAGATGCTGCGTTCCTTGTCTGACAGACGGAGAGAGCGTCAGATCTACAAAGGCCTTCACCCCGAGCTTGTCAACTAAGCTCAGCCAGAAGTTGTACTGATGCTGCACAGGATCTGATGGCAAAGAATCTAAAACACACACACACACACACACACACGAGATGTGTATTAATCACCACAGATGCCAATGAAAAACATCAAGTCCAATAATTCATGCTACATATCCAGATCTAAACGTTTGTGCAGTAATGCATGAAGCGATTGAGGAAAACTCATCGCAACTACAGCTGGCTGCCACCAGGGGGCATGAGCACGGGAAGTGAAAGCTCTCCTACAGTCAATGAAAACGGCTGGAAAACCCGATGAAAACAACCACATATAAAATGACTATTGTTTGTAAACACATTTTGCGCCGCGCCCTGCGATTGTCTGGCGACCAGTTCAGGGTGTCCCCCGCCTCTCGCCCCCGCGTGAGCATAAGCGGTACGGAAAACGGATGGATGGACGGACATTTTGCGAATCCCATTATTTAAATGGAATAAAACTAAAATCGGTTTAACTCGTAATCGCAAAAGTTGCGTTACGTGACAAATGAGCAACGGCAAACAAAAGCTTCTGTGGACTTTCCTTTCAGTGGGCCAATGAGATCTAGTGCTATATATAGGAAGACCATGTCAGCCTTCATATGTATTACTTCCTGTTTAGTGAGATCATCTGCTTTCAATTCTATATCAGAAGATATCATTTGCTTCTTTCCAACAGGGTATGCACAAAAAGAGTAGTTGAGATAGTCGAGGAATTTTGCTGCGCCAGTACAGCTTCGGCATGTCGCAAAACACAATGCATACAGGCCGAGGTAACCGTCAACAAAACAGGAAGTGAATGAATTGTAGGCTGCTGTTACAGTAGATGAAAAGAAATTTGAGTTGATGTTTTCAGCAGCGATGGAAACACAGAAGTTGCCTGTGTGTGTGCGTCACTCGTTTGTGTGTGTGGTTGCGCTCGCAAGGAAAAGCTGTTCAAGGAAAAGATAAGAATCAGCAGACCCTTCCTAGAAAATTACCCAGATCTCCGAGCTGCACGTGGCCCAACACGTACAGTCCTCCCTTTTTCAGCTGGTTGACGAACAGGATGAGCTGACAGGAAGAGCGCGGGTTGGCCACCATTAACAACACCTGCGGCCTCCAGAACTTCACGTGGTCCTTCCTCACGTCCAGCATCAGTAGATACTTGCGCACCTAAAAGCACCACGGAGAGCGAGGATCTCGAGCGCGATGTGTGATGCGCGTACGTTGGTCGGTCCCCGATGGCTCTTTGGCTGGGTACCTGATGGAAGATGAGGGCCTGGCTGATGTAGCCCCAGCTGCTGGTGGGGGAGCGGTAGTGGAGGAAAAGCAGCAGCAGCAGCAGGAGGACGACGCTGCCCGATGAGTACACGGGGTTGATGACGAACATCATGACTAAACAGCTCAGGATGCCCAGCAGACACGTGTGCCAGGAGAAAAACTGGAAGGTCGGCCTGTACAACAGTTTTAATAAACAGAGAGCGCCTGCGTGAAAATCTAGGAACATTTAATGCCCCGTGAAATATACAACTGTCACACAGCATAAGCAAGACTGGCCGTGTTGTTTTAAACTGAAGTGCCGCTAAAACAATATATATACACACTGTAGAGAACATTTTATTTGGCCATTTAGGGTGCTGCCACTACAGGAATTCTTGCAAACGCTCACCTACACCCCTATGATGCCATTAAATCCCACTTTTTCGGGGGTTCAATTCTTGCACTTATTTTCAGCTCTGAGGCTGCTGCAAAGTCGTGTTTCTGGCCATGGCCTCTTTTACGGAGGGCCTGGAAACCTTCCGAAGTCATACCACTTACTGGCTGACCTAAATATGGCCCAAAAGTCCCACTTGTGTCCATTCTATTCATGGTCATATGCCCCCCTGGTCGGTTACCAGGGGGCATCGCCAAAGGCCCTTTTGCAATCAGGAACCGGATGCCAGGAAACCTCCTTAACCCACGTCAGAGCCCAAAACGGCATCGAAAACCAGGGGGCACATGTTCAGCCCTTTTCTAAACAGCGGCTGCCGCAAAAGTACATTTTCATAAGGATATGGCCATCATCTAAGAGGGCCAAGAAACCTGCTGTGGATTTCCACACCGTGGACCATTCCATTAAATTTGACTTTTCATGTGGGTCTATTTGAAGCGATTTTATTCCAGGCCAGCAGCTGTCGCAAATTGGTGATTCTGGGGCTCAGGTCCACATTTTTGGGAGTGTCTTTCCTAATCAGGTCAGCCAAGAGGCCTCCCAAACCCACACCTGGGACTTTTGACTTTCCCTGGAGTCAATTTTCAGCCTTTGGCGGGTCCACAACTGTTGCAGAATTGACTTTCCGCAGAGCCTCACTCTGTCCTTGTGGACTTGGCCTTTGGAACCGGAAGGAAAATTGTTCAAGTCCCGCTGCGGACAAATACAAAATGGGAAGCAGTTGTTGGAGAGATGCCGGAATGGCAGCAGCTTGATCCCTTCCGTGAGAATTTACGGCACCGGCGACAAGCGCAAAACAGATCCGTCCGGGATTCTACCTGTGGCCAAACTACGGCGAGAGATCCTCGCTAAAGTAAGCCATTTTAAACTAAAAAATAAAACCTTTTCTGTGCTCACATCCGAGCCATTGAGTTTTTAAGAGGGTAGTCCGAACACTGGTGTACAGTATATAATATTTGTTACTATACACAACAGAGTGTGAGTTGAATTTCCCCTTGAGGGATTAGCATGAGTGTAATACATTAAAATTAGTAGAAAGCCACCGCAGACCATGTTTTGATGTCTTGTCATTTAGAGCTTGGGAATATATAAAATACTGTACGAACACAACACAACCTTCCCTGAAGTCCGCGCTGAGGTCTGCGTACCTGAAATTTGGTGCAGACGCCCACTCAAGAGCCAAACAAGCCAGGTCAAGAGCTGCGTAGGCAAGCAAGTAGAAAACCGTCACCAAGCTGGCAACAGCATTGAGCTGGCCTGCAAACACCACACACTGGAACACAAACGCAACAAAATAAAATTTGATTTAAAAAAAAAATGAAGATATGACACATATATGGGAAGCTCCAAAAAACAAGTCAACGGTTTAGACGGCCTGCTGACCTGTGCTAGCCCCCACGTATAAAGTACGGCCATCCACGGGTTCCCGGAGCTTGTGGTGATAGTAGCAGGTGCTAATGGCAAACCTGTGAGAGGAAAAAAATAATAATAATAATCAAAATCTACTTAGAGAAAAAGGACTGAGGGAAAAACATGATGCTTTCTTCTTGTGGAGCTTAATTAGTACCAAAGAGATGATCCACGGCAAGAGCGTGCAGTATGCGGGATGCTCCGATCATGGAGCACATTGCAGCAAACAGGGCACCGCAGTATATCCCGATGGTCACAAACGGCGGCCAGATGTTAATTCGTTGAAGGAAACCATAATCCTGAATCAACAGAGTCCTGGAGAGGAAAAAGAAGAATTAACACCAGCGGTGCTTTATTGTAGTGGGGAATGGCAAAATTGAGCTTGACTTTAGTTTCCCACCTGTTACACGTGGCACTGACCAAGACGAAGAAGAGGACGTAGACAATGAAGGTGTACATGACGGCCACGATGGTACCTTTGGGGATGGACACGCTTGGAGTTTCCAGGTCCCCTTCGGCGACAAGAAAAACCATTGGAATGGATATTTTTTCATATGATTAACCAACAACCCTTTCATAGGACGTACTGTATGTAAAGCCTCTCAACCGCGCGATAGGATGCAGCGAAACCGTACGTCTGCACTTGTACTCGTTTCGTCAAAACGCTCCGATGCTACTTGACCGGTCTGTCGCGTACCGGTACTACTTTGTCCGCCCTGAGCATGTAGTGTGCGGTTTGACAGATAGCGAGCAATTCTTCAAAAAGAGTCAACGTGTGCTTGCTTCCAGCTGTTTATTGGCCCTCCCAGTTAAACTTTTAAGATAAACAAACACACACAAAAAAATACAAGATACAGATAGAATAGATTACACATTGCATATTTCAACACACAGCTTTGTCTTGCAAACGTCTGCTAGCTCAATCCTAACATAAAATGGCCTTAACGCATCCCTACTAGTAGTAGTAAACAAGTTATAACCTGACATGTTGGCTCCAGCCATGATTCCCGTGCAGCTGGTGAACATAACGGCGAACACGGTGGCGAACGACATGACCGAGTTGGTGCTGTAGTCCAATGAGTAACCAGCTGCGGGGCGAAAGGATGACACATACAGTGCATTGTCAAGATTTATAAATAGTACAGCACATCCAAACACTTACAGCCCAGGTTGTTCTTCAGCGTGGTCACATTGAAGCCGGTGTAGCTGGCGTTGTAACGCACGGTCTGATTGCCGGGCCCCGTGTGAGTGATGACAAAATCCAGAGGTTTAACGGCCAAAGAGCTGATGAAGACGGACAGCAGCGATACAGTGACAAGCAGCAGGATGCCGAAGGCCATGCGGGAGTAGATGTGGGCGCCCACCAGACACACCACCAGACACACCAGGAGAATCACCGAAGAGTAGAGCACGGTGCACCAGTAACCTTGAGGCAGGACGCGCACGCCCTCGGACACGGACGTTTCTGAAATCCAAAACACAATCTTGATGTAGCTGAGCATTTTGCGAGGGGCGGGGGAAAAAAAAAAAAAAAAAAAAAAAAGTGGAATTTCATCACATCATATCAACAAGATTATTTTGTGGACTTGCCAGGTCCCGGCACTTTGGAAGCGTAATAAAATTGGCTCGAGCTGGCAGACACCAACAAAGGCTGCAATTAATTCAGGCCAAACAAGTTTTATGCCCTAGAAAGTAGAGCAGAGTAAACACCAAGAGTTTCAAGCTTGCTGCAGGACCATTTGGAACAACTTCCAAATGACCCTGTCGCGAGCCAGCTTTTATGACGACTCAACAATCAGTGAGCAAGACAATGAATGGCGAACGGAATGTAAAAAAAGCCACGCGCTAAGTCACCGTTACTCATGGCACCTTTTTTTTGTTTGTTGCATATGTGTACATTCATTATTATTTTGCCAACAATAGCCCTTTCTCAGTCTGAGGTGTTCACAAAAATTGCATCGAAGTCACTGCTCTGCTTGATGTTTCTTTTCACAAACGCTTTCTTTTCATCATTGCTGAATACTAAAGAACAGAAAAATCTAGAAGCTAACTTTCTGTGCTTAGCCTACATTATCACAGAACACCATATTCTGTGGAGTTTGAGCGATAGGACTAAAGAAATGGCTGGCAGTGAATGAGTTAATGTTTCAGATATTGAACAATAATATTTTTGAATTTCTATCCATAATCCCCCCCCACCTCAAAAAAAAAAAAAAAAAAAAAAAAAAAAAAAAACTTACCAGCATCCACGCCAAAGACATCGAGAATAGCCTCCACCAGACCAAGAACATATTCTCCACATGCAAACACTTTTGCCAAGAAGAACATCAAACCGATACTTCCCCCGAACTCGGGGCCCAGCGATCGACTGATCATGTCTGAAGAACGGAGTCAGGGTTTTTGCAACAAAGGAAGAATTAGCCCAGAAATAGAATTGATTGAGGGCTAAGTAAGGATACAGTAAGCGCCGCCTCCCTGTATGGCCCCGTTGGTGGAGATTGCACAGATAGACAGGATGGTTAGCGTTATGATGAAGTAGGCTACAACCACCATCAGAAGACCCTGCAGGAGCCCCGCGTGGCCAACAACAAAACCTGCAACGTAAGGTCATGTTAACCCAAGTTCTTACAAATAGCAGCTGAGGCGTTTTCTTCAAACATCGCTCACCCGTTCTCAGAAAGAGAACGATGCTGAACATCGAGAGGATGGTCGGCACCATCACCCCGAAAAAGGTGTTGAGCTTTCGGGGCTCTTTACTCGGTGACCCAGAGGCGGAGTCAGGGGCCGTGTCCACCACGGTGCCGCACGGCGCCACCGCCATGGTCAGACCGCACACCCCGGAAGTGATGAGTGGGCTGCGTTCGTTTGACATGGCCGCTTCCTCGGTTTGCCCTGTGGAACGCAAATCAGTGAACGTAATTAATCACCGCAATCGTCATCATCTTGAAGCAACTGACCAGAGTGCACTACTGGGCTGCAACCAGCAGAGGCGCCGTAGAGTCAGTCTTAACTCGTCTGAGGTCTAAAGAGAATAACATTGGGAAGGTGATCTCCATGCACTCGATATACCAATTTGACTTTAGTTTAGCAGTATCCTGTCCAATACAATACTGGTTATGAAACAGGATGCAGTCCTTCCTTAGTGTTTAGTATACAAATATGGAGGGAAAGGGCATCTAAAGGGCTTGTGGAGGGAGCGAAAAGCAAGGTGTTAAATCTAGTTTATGGAGAACGTGACACGCCACTACCACCAATACTACGTGCCATCTGCTTGTAATTTTCCAACAATTTCCAGAACAATGCGTGATACATTTCTAAAAAGGTTTTAGTAAAAAGTGCTCTAGTTTCCGCACGGTTAACTACCCACGGCTTGTCATCGACTGCGGTCACATGTTCAGAGCATCCCAAAAATGAGAATCAACGCCATCAAAGTGGCATTCCATTCGAAACGCTCCATCAATTACAGTATTACTTATTATTAGAGTCATCTGAGCATGTTAAAATGCAGCAAATGTCCCTTTAATAGGATTTTTATCAAACGAAATGCTCACGTCTTCAGACAGTCACAAGTCATACGCAGCAATTTGTTGACAAAAGTTCATAAACAGCCTGTCACAACGGTCGCCTGATGCTAAACTGTGACAAACATTTGACGGGTCATTTGCCACACATTGTTTTCTTTATTTTCAGCCTCTGTGGACAGCAGAGACGATTTGTTTCCATCGAGCGCACACAGCGCAGAGAAGTTCAAACTATTACACGCTGGCAGGAATCCTTAGCGTGTAATGTTTGTGACGTTTGTGTTAATGAAAGCTGCTCACACCTCAGTTCGGTATTTGGAGCCAGCTGACTCGCAGCTGCGTGTCTCATCTGACAGTAAACGCAAACGCCATTTCTTGCTTTCTTCTTTTTTTGACCTACTGGAAATTTCTTGTCCTCTGATTGCTCAAGCTGCAACTGGGATAACATGATAAGATATGCCATATAAAAGCTGTTAATTTGCCCAAAAGCGAAGAAGAAATGGGTTTAGTATGTTTGTTTTTATTGGCACATCTTATATGTAGGGATGCACTTTTTCTTTTTTAATAATATGACAATTTATTGCAAATGATTTTGTGGAGCCCGAATTGAGAGCCACTGGTGTGGACGTGTACTTAAGGTTGTGGTCAGTTCGTGTTCATTGCAGCCAGAGAGGTTTGCCATCATAAACATGCGATAGTTGGCTGTCACGTGTAGTTATTAATATTGCTCTGCAACACTTTAAATGGTTCGTATTGTTGATGATGCTAAAAAAAATCAAATAAAGGATGTTGGCACCAACCGGCTGGAAGCATCTAAAGAGGCCTGCGTCTCAGTTTGGACGCTGTCCAAACAAACAGTCACATTTTGTCACAATTACGCAGAATGGCGGTGGATCTGAAGGCACAAAAGTTTGTATTTATTTGTATTTGTTTTAATTAAGAGGCAAGCGTTGTGGGAACATCGAGAAAACAGGTCCACTGCCAAGTGCTATGCTTTGGAGTCAGGAAGTGACAGCAACGACGGCAGCTCGGTGGCGCACTCGCCGTGTTTTGGTTTCTGTTTTTTTTTGTTTTTTTAAGAAAAAGGAAAACAAGTGACGTTGAAACATCCACAACGGACAAACGTACATTTGTGTCGGGCTTGACTCTCCGTAAACGAGGACTCCAAACTTACCGCGGCCGCTCGTCGACGAACCGTGGTGTGCCACTTCCTGCTTGTCAACGCCCTCGTCTGGCCTTTTATGGCCGCCTCACGTCCGCCCGCTGCCGGCTGCTGCTGCCCCGACGGTCGGCGCCGAGCTGGGAGCTGCGGACGAACAAACCCAATGGCAACGCGGCGGCATGACACGCCACGTCCTTCGATTATTTGCGCCCAACTGTCACCCGAGAGCACAGAAGAGGCCATGTGACTGCCGAAGAGGGAGGGCGGGGCAATTTGGTCAACGCCTTCAACGTTTGGGAGGCTGCAAACAAGTCGGCGGCCATGCTACTTCCCCACATTGGCCACGCCCCTTCACGTCACGACCCACAATTCAGAATCAGAATCAGAATCAGAATCATCTTTATTTTGCCAAGTATGTCCAAAAAACACACAAGGAATTTGTCTCCGGTAGTTGGAGCCGCTCTAGTACGTCACTTTTGAGGCATAAAGACATTGAGAAAAACAGTCGCTGAGCAATAAAAGGTTGGCAGTAATCCGGTAATGCTGGTAATTGTTTTTTGTTTTTTTTGACAATTGTGCAAAAAGATGCATAGTCCTCTGGAAATTAGAGCAGTTTGAATGACTAATATAGCAATAGTCCGGTGCAATGACCATTGTGCAAAGGGCGTCGATATTGATTTACACATTCAAAAAGTCAATACTGTGTCTTGTGCAAAGTTGGACATGTTCTGCGCACACCAGGGGGCGCTGTTTTAAATCTTAAATAGGAGATTGGTGGGAGGGCTCCACCGGCCACATCATTAGGTACACTTGCATGCCCGCGAAAAGCAGTGGCCCGCGGGCCACATAGGGCCCGCTCTGTTCTTTCATCCGGCCCACTGCGCAATTACATTGTCGGCACCTACCGTAATATTTCAAGTATAATACGTTTTTTTTTTTTTACAGAAAAAATTCATTACAAATCAAAGATGCGTATTAAACACAGGTACGAGGAAAATTATATTTTTCGTCACACTGTATATAGACATATACTGCTCCCTTTAATGTCTAATGTTACAAATTTATATATATAATATTTTTTTTCCTGCTCACCAAGAATCTCAGCGGTCTTGCGGGTGCTGCCATATTGATATCTGTTATCATATCATATATTTTGCTATTTATCTGATATATTAATTCCAATTTATCTGATATATTTTTGCCTACTTTCCATTGCAACATGGTCTCCAGTTGGGTAGCCTTAAATGTTTTGCTCAGGAAACTGAACCCTTCTTGTATCACTACTCCGTGTCGCTACGGAAGCTAGCTCCTGCAGCTATCTCTCGGAGCTGTCAGCCTCTCCAGATTTTCAGCACAACAGCGGCCGGCAAAATAACAACACCCAGTGGAGTGGACGCCAACGACTCAACTCATCCAAGCTGCGGGCTGCAAGGGGAGCCCCTGCACGTACGTACCCGAGTGGACTGCTACCGCCGTCACGATCGCCACTAGCGCTCAGTTCCCTCAGCGACTAAACCCAGCTCCTGGGGCTCCAAAGGGAAAAACAAAGGCCACGCTCACCTCTTCGGTGAGTCTCACTTGTTGTGCTTTTCTCAAAGCCTAATAAAATACAAATTAATGTGGATAATACTTCATTTTTTGAGTATGGTTACCAGCAATTCGGGGGAGGTGTATTGTACATAGGTACAAGGAATTTTGGGAATGTGTATACTCGAGTGTGTATTATATACAGGAAGAAAAAAAAATAACAATCACGCAAGCACATGACATGTTGGAGGATTATTTCCACAGGTTTTGTTATCTTATTATAGAGGTTTTTTAATTATTATTATTATTATTATTATTATTATTATTACAGGTTTGCCTCGATTGTACCTTTCAGTCGAGTGATGATGAGGGAGGGAGGAGGAAGAGGAGGAGGAGGAGGAGGGCGAAGAGGAGGAGGAGGAAACCACCGAGAGAGGAAGGAAATGAAGATCACGTCACGAAGAGCAAAATCCGAGTAAAAAAAAAAAAAAAAAAGGAAGAAAAAACGGAGCGAGTGCTATTTCACGCTCCTTGGCTCGACGCGAGCGTGGACCGAGCTGCAGCTTATCTTCACCCGGCATGTTATCGTGGACTTGTTCGGCGTGAAAAAGGGGAAAAAGCCGCGACGCAGCAGCTGAGGATTTTTTGTTGTTTTTTATTTATTTTTTTTTTTGCTCTCTTCGTTGTTTTTTTTTTCTTCCTGTGTGTGCGTGCGTGCGTGTGTGTGTGTGTGTGTGTGTGTGTGGAAATGTGTGAAGACCTCCTCCTCCTCCTCTTCCTCCTCCGTGTGCCTGCCCACTGACGCCTCTTCGTGTGCATCTCCGCTACATATTTCTTTTGAAATTAAATATACATTTTTTTTAAAAAAGAGAGAGAAAACACATTGTTAAAAGCACGGGATTGTATTTATTTATTTATTTATTTATTCAAGGGAGTTGGCTTTTTTTTTTTTTTTTTTTTTTTTTTTTTTTTGCACGACAATCAAAGAGGAGCATCGGTGGAATTAACAGGTAGCCACACATCCATCATTCAAGTCAATAGGCCAGTTTTCAATGTGTAAGATGGCTGAGTGGTGGTGGTGGTGATGATGATGATGATGATGATGATGGTGGTGATGGTGTGGGTGCTCTACCTCATCTGCATTGAAAAACATCTTGTTGCTATGACTGCCTGCCTCCGTGGGCCCGCTGTCCATTTTGAATGAAGTGAGGAGCTTCCTCCTTCTGCTCTCTAAATGTAGTCGCACATTTCGGCCGAGGCCCGCCCGGCTGCGTGTCGGACTGTGGCGGCGAGGAGCTGGGCCTCGCTATGCCTGACGTGACACTGTGGGCTCTCCTCCAGCTGCAGACGTAACCGCGGTGAGCAAGTCAAAGGGGTGGGGCGGCGTGGAAAAAAGAAACAACAACAAAAAGCTCATCAATGTTTTCATGCCAATAGAAAAGATGGCTAAAGATGTGTTGAAATCTGTCATTTTGCATGTTTGTAGAAACCTCGAGCCTCCTCAGATCCTCATTGGTTACACAAGCAAAGGTGTCAGGTGCTGACACCCTTTTTTTTAAATTTTTTTAAAAAAATTATTACTGTTAAGTCAATTCCAACTGCCGCATGCAATTCGAACGCACACTTCGTACTGTATTGCAGCTCGCCCCACTTCGGACATTTAGTCCACTGGCAGGCCGAGATTGATGAAGCTTGTAAGTTAATAATAGTGCATCCCGGCTTGCCTGGCGCACAAGTGTCCTCAGCATCTTGTGCCCGTGATGATGCACGCCGACTCCGTGGCAGCTTAGTCCGCGCAGATTATTATGCCGTCGTTGAGGCACGGTGGCACCGTCGTAAACAGATTACAGGGTTTATTCCCACTAGAAGTTACAGATTAAAAAAACAAAAAAAGCATGGATTTATATTTATCATCTATGATTTAATGATTTAACTTCATAAAGTGGATTATTTATAATACTTATTTCGACTCTTATTTCGTTGCACCCAATGAGATCCAATATAAGATCTCCCAAGATAAGTTCTACCGCGGGCGTGCCGGAGCCTATCCCGGCCGACTTCGGGCGAGAGGCGGGGTACGCCCTGAACTGGTCGCCAGCCAATCGCAGGGCGCATAGAAACACCCATTCATTTGAACCCACAACCTCAGAACTGCGAGGCGGATGTGCTAACCAGTCTCTGATGACCGCGGCGCCAAGACAAACGTTCTTGCAGCGAGTAATGAAAGTATTCCAATGAAGACAATTGCAATACTTGAGGCTGCCGCTGTGTTGCTCCTCCACTGCGCTGGAGAATTCTAGTTTTGAATCTGCCAAGATTGTGCAGGTGTCCCTCGTGCTGCGTCCGCCGATTGTACATGAGCAGACCCCCTTCGTATGTTTCCGCTTGTCAGACGAACGAGCGGCAGCTGCAACAAATCCCAAAATGAGTGAGCTGGAGCAGCTTCGCCAGGAGGCCGAGCAGCTGAGGAACCAGATTCGAGTAGGTTGAATATTTCTTTCGATCGCTAATAATTTTCCCTTCGTAGTGCGCTGCAATGTGTCCCGTCTTCTTTGTCCCGTTCGCAGGACGCCAGGAAAGCATGCGGGGATTCGACCTTGACGCAGGTGAGCGCAACGGAACGGCTGACGATGATAATATCGATAACAGCAAGATCCTGTTGCGGTGCTTTTCCAAATCTACTCCAGATAACTGCCGGTCTGGATCCAGTGGGGCGGATACAGATGCGAACAAGACGCACGCTTCGAGGCCACCTCGCGAAGATCTATGCCATGCACTGGGGGTCAGACTCAAGGTGGGGTTTGGGTTCCTTTGGGTTCTCCGCATAACATTCTAAGGTGCTCTTCTATTTGTCGCCTGTCACGGTGTTCCTCAGGGATCGGTGCAGGCCAAATACTTGCCAACTATCAACATCTGCAAGTTGGCCTCATCTTCTCTTGATAAAAGCAAACATTAGCGATGTTTGTGCATGTGTGTGATGTATTTTGCCATATTTCCGGGAGTCATTTCACTGCAGAGAGTACCAGGCATAGTTATTCCCAACCAGGAAGTGGTGGCGCACTTGTGTGCGAAGAGAGATCATTTGAAATATGATGAATTAATAACAAATCTAGCTATGCCAGCTACATATAGTGACAGGCAGAAGACACAAATGCTCTTCTATTGGATGACAGAAGGTACAACAAATGTAATTGGTCACATGATGTAACGCGCGTCTCCGCAGGCTTCTCGTTAGCGCCTCTCAAGACGGCAAACTGATCGTGTGGGACAGCTACACCACCAACAAGGTACGCTCGGCACACTCACACGGTCGTAACACTTATCCTGACATCTTCGGCGAATTCCCTACATTAGCGGCGGTCTGCGTTCTCGCCGAGATGTTCCGTAACTTGTCACCTGATACGCGTGAGCTCCATTCTCAGATCCACGCCATCCCCCTGCGCTCCTCCTGGGTGATGACCTGTGCGTACGCCCCATCTGGGAACTACGTGGCATGTGGAGGCCTCGATAACATCTGCTCCATCTACTGCCTGAAAACACGCGAGGGGAACGTCAGGATCAGCAGGGAACTGCCCGGGCATACAGGTGAGAGCGCTTCGCCTCACACTCGCCATGATGATGATGATGATGATGATGATGATGATGCTGATGCTGATGATGA
This sequence comes from Phyllopteryx taeniolatus, assembly GCF_024500385.1. NCBI lineage: Eukaryota > Metazoa > Chordata > Actinopteri > Syngnathiformes > Syngnathidae > Phyllopteryx > Phyllopteryx taeniolatus. The sequence continues at coordinate 1,888,185 of NC_084518.1, read as the reverse complement.
TGATGCAAGTTTACGTTGCAGTGTTTTGCAGTGTTTCTCTTGGTTGCATTGCTTCCATTGCTTGTGTAAGCTCCATTTTTGGTCCAGTCATATTTCAGCCCCTTTGTAATCTGCCCAGGGCCTTCACAATCAGCAGGGCTGGCCGATGTAACTACCGCATTAGCAATGTTACTGGTTTCGATTTTTTTCCATTAATTCACCTCGGAGGTCGACTAGCCGCAACACAGTGGACGGACGGTTAGCACATCCGCCTCACGCTCCTGAGGATGGGGGTTTGGAATTTGGGCTGCGGGTTTCCCGTGTGGCGTTTCCGTGTTATTTTTGGCCCATATGGCACCTGATAGCTGCGCGTTTTCCGCACGTGTCGTCTCAGGTTACCTGTCATGTTGCCGTTTCATCGACGACAATCAAATCATCACGAGTTCAGGAGACACCACCTGGTGAGCCGACCGCGCCGTCAACAGTCCCGCGAGTGGTTTTCCAAAGTTGATCGCGGTCTAACCGCCACGCTCATTTGCCCCAAGCGCGTTGTGGGACATCGAGACGAGCCAGCAGACCACGGTGTTCTCGGGCCACACGGGCGACGTCATGAGTCTGTCCCTGGCGCCCGACCTGCGGACCTTTGTGTCGGGGGCCTGCGACGCCTCGGTCAAGCTGTGGGACATCAGAGACAGCATGTGTCGACAGACCTTCACCGGACACGAGTCGGATATCAACGCCATCTGCGTGAGTGTCCGGACGACGGTCACTTTGCGAAAGGAAAAAAACGGGAAGTGGCACAGGTGGCAAACGCAAGGTCCGGGAAAACTCACATTTTCCTTGACTTCTGAATTACACAGTGAAGCTCAGCTATCCGCGACACAAATTGCAAAACTTCACGAATACGAGAGGGCCTCCTTAACTAGTCTGTAGACAAATACAGTGCAGCTCAGCTTCTGACTAAAGGACAAAGGTGGCTAGAAAAAAAACAACATCTAATGGTGCTTCCAGCGGTATTTAAATGAACAGATAAAGTTACAACGATAAAACATCTGATTATTAGTTTTTCTACACTATAGGCTAATTATTCAGTTTCTAGCCCATTTTGAAGCACCCCTAAAATTGGAGAGATCCTCCCGAAGTTTTGAGAGGATCTGTGGCACATTTCTTAACTTCAACCACTCACCAGCAACACACTAGCATCATTAACGGTCTTCATTTTTGCGGCATTTCATCGTTGATGTTTATAGACCTCTGATCCTGGAACCGGCCCCTGTCCCAATACTTTTGTCCACATGGTTTACGTATCTTGGAGTTGCGATGATTCCGGCACGTTTACTGTTGTCGAACATGTTTAACGGTCCTCCGCTTACCTCTCACCGGGCGCGGTCTCCCTCAGTTCTTCCCCAACGGCAGCGCCTTCGCCACGGGCTCCGACGACGCCACCTGCAGGCTGTTCGACCTGCGCGCCGACCAGGAACTCAGCCTCTATTGCCACGACAACATCATCTGCGGCATCACCTCGGTGGCTTTCTCCCGCTCGGGCCGCCTGCTGCTGGCGGGCTACGACGACTTCAACTGCAACATCTGGGACGCCATGAAGGGAGACAGAGCAGGTGGGTGCAGAACACGTTTCCGAGATCTGCCGTACGTTGTTGCCTTTCCGTTGTTCACTTTCATAAGGTTCTTTCTGATCATTTCTTGAATTTGAATAAACATAGTAGAAAAACGGCTTTACTGGATGATGTACCTCTGCTCATACGGCGGTGATGTAACTTTGATGAACGTTCCATACTCTTATCAGTAACCTATACGGCGAACGCATTAGCCAAGTCTAAACTGCAGTAAATACTTGTAGGCCATAAATATAAAAGTATGGCGTTAACTGAGTACGCCTTCTCGAGGGAGGATGACATATTTTAAGCCCCCGCGCCAGCTAGCTTAATGCGTGCAGTTCAGAATCTCAAATTGTCGTAATTACAGCCAATATTTGGTTGAAAAAGGCTTCTGGGCCATAAATATAAAATAATCAAATGAAAAACGAAGTATGGCGATAACTGCGTGTGCGTTCTTGTGCCACGGGACGAAATATTTAAATTGCCGCGCAAGCTAGCTCAATGAGTGTAGTTTGGAACCTCGAATTGTCATGAGTAAATTCAATATATGCATGAAAAAACAACTTCCAGGCCATAAATATAAAACATTCATATGAAAAACACTAAGTACGGCGGTCATTAAACATGCTTTCTTTTGCTGGGGGATGACATATATTTACACCGCTGCGCAAGCTAGTTCCTGGCGCGCCATTAGCAAACTTGAAATCTCGTCTTGTAAACGGAAGGACCCCCCTATACTCCTTGTTTAAGAAAAAAAGAAAAAGAAAAACAAATCCATGCATCTCCACATTTTCTTTGCGTTTATAAGAATAACAAAAATAGTAAGGGAAAGAAAGAACACGGGTCAAATACAGAGAACAGTGTAAGATTGACAACATGCAAATAATTACTAGAAGAACTAAAAATTGCGATTCTTAAACGCTTTGTCTTCGTATATTCTCACCTGTCGCGATTTGCGCAGTCTAACGAGATCTGATCGAGAGCTGCGTGAAAAATGATGATGACGTCAAGAGAGATCGGAAACGAATGTGCGTCATTGTGGCGGTTGTTTGCAACGGTGGAGAGCTGCAAAAGCAAAAGTTGGGACTTTTATCAGCCGAAAATCCGTTTAGTCAGTCGGTAAAGGCAGAACGTTCGATGCAGCTCTCGGGGCGGCAGTTGCTCACCTGGGAGGACGGGCGGTCACGGTTCAGGTCCCTCCGTCAATGAATGTAACAAGATCAATGAGTTGTCGGAGAGTTGCTAGTCTACTTCCTGACTACTATCGCCATGCCCTTGAGCAAGGCAACGTGCCCACTCCCCCAGCTCAAACGGTGTACCATCGTTGGTGTGCCTCTTTCACTTTCATTGATTAGAAATCGTATGAAACCCGGTCCGCAGGACTGTGAGGCAGATGCTCTAACCGGTCGCCCACCGTGCCGCGTAAAATCATCGCGTTTAAGTAAATGATTTTGGGAAAAATTGCAGTTCCACTTCAAACAGGGAAGTCTTTCATATTGACACATTCGCAGCGTTATTTTGGTGTCAGATTACGAAGCACCGTGAAACACAAGGCCCCGCTGTGTTCTGCTTGGGGTTAAGACGTCTCAGCTCAAGTCTGGAGAGCAAAACATTTGAACGCTAACAAGCCGTCTTTTGTCTGTGCCGACCCTCCTCCAGGAGTCCTCGCCGGCCATGACAATCGTGTGAGCTGTCTGGGTGTGACCGATGATGGCATGGCTGTGTCCACCGGGTCCTGGGACAGCTTCCTCAAGATCTGGAACTAAACACACACACACACACACACTTCTTGGAACCCAAGTTTTCGCACTGTATGTAAGGTCCAACAAAGTGCAACAAGTGTACATAAGACATAGTATGATGACTTAGTTTACACCAGTCACACATGCTACCTTCAGCTGACTCACGTGCACACCTGCAGCTGCAAGGCTACTCCCCCCCCCCCAAAAAAAACAAAAACAACAACAACAACAACACACACACACACATTTGCCCCCCTCGAGAGAGACAGGTCAGAAGACGTCATTGGACAATTCTGTCTTTGTTTACAATGAAGTCCAAAATGCATTTAAGACAAATACTACTGTACTTTGTGTCGCAGTGCCACTTGTGTTGCAGAGAAGCTTTTTAGGGGCAGAACACGGAAGAGAATTATAGAAAGTCCACTTAGACTGAGGCGAAAAAAAAGTCAGATGAAGAGAGGGGGAAGAAACAAACAAACGTATCCTCGAAATAAATCATGTTTTAGGTTTTTATAGCTATATGCCCCATACTCAGTGCATCCGTTTTGTTTTGTGTTTTTACACTTGATTTCTCCATGTTCTCCCTGTGTGCCTCAGATACACTTTAAGGATTATTACTAGAGAACATTGATAAGAGGTGAAGTAACTTGAAAAATTGAAGACATAAAAGCATTGTTAAGGGGAGTCTGAATGAAGCAGGAGCCAATATTCACACTTTAATCTGGGTAGCTTGATGGTAAAATTGTACATATTAATAAATAATACCCTCTCCTGCCAGTGAATGGGGTCTTTTTTTAAGCACGTGATGTGAATTATTTGTGTCTTGTTTAAATGGAGCACTTAACTTGCACAATGGTTTAATTATGTCTTAAAGGTCATTCATTCAATGTGAGCGTGTGCAAAACCCGAGATATTGTGGGTACTTTTAAAAGTCAGATGGTTGTTTATTGGCAAAAATATGAGAGCGATGGAATAATACACAATTCTGATTACAGTAGCATAATTGATTAAGTGGGCAAAATCATTTGAATGCCAGTACAGTATTGACATAGTTTACATAGATTGCAATTAATTCGTGTCAACGTGACTCATGCAGCCTATTTGATTCACAAACTAAATGAACGGAATTTGCCTAAATGCATCGTGAATCCATTGAATCTGCAACCTCTTCGCTACAATAAATTCGAGAAATGCAACGTCTAACACTTTGAAGCAGCATTAACAGAGCACATTGTAGCGCCATCATGTGGCAAAACACCAAAATGCAGTCGGCTCTGCCGCAAATGATCGAGCAGTAATTCTCGAGTTTTTAACACTGTCCAACAAAAAAACAAAAGAAAACTTTTGCAGTAGTGTAGCAGGCCAAAAACTGCTCATGAAAAACTGTTTTGTTAAAACATATATTTAATATTGTAAGCCACTAATATTATGCAGTTTGAACTACCATTACGCTTTAATGTAGGAAAATTAAAAATGTACTTAGTGATTTAATTCGAATGTATTGCATGCAAAAGTTCAATGACAAAAATGTGGATAACTTTAAAAACAGTTCAAAGTGCAAATGTATTGCACTTGAATGTTAAAAACAACTTCACTGTACAACAGTAATTCTTTTGCGAACCACTAGAGGGAGCCCGCGGTACCATACTTTCGGAGTCACTGCTGTAGATGATCATTTTTGGCACTTTCCCCAACCTTCATTGAGCCAAAGCACTTTAATTCCATTTTTAAAAAATCCGTTAAGGACAACAAGTGCTAAGTCTGGTTAAATTGTACCTTTTGCCATATAGTGGAAGAACATGTCGCAATAACCGCTGGCATAGATGGATGAACTAAGATCAATATTTGTAGTAAGTAAACCATTTTTTTTTATAATTTAGGGAAATTAGATCATGTCCCATGACGATCTCTCATCCAGACACAAACGCGCCACGGCACAGCGCTTGGGAATCGCAAGGAAAACGAGCCACGTACTGTGACGGAGAAAATACAGCATAATAAAACACGACAAATTGTGAGATGAAGAGAATTTTATTTTGTATTAGACATGAACACAATCTTTTGAAAGTCTTAAAGAGCTTATGAAATACACTCTGGAGTTTACCTCTCACAAATAAGAAACACAAAATACTGCAATGTTTACTGCCATAAAAAAAAAAAAAAATTATATTCAAAAGTCTTTAAATCTCGGGCTCAACTATTATTGATTGGCTTCACGGTCTTATGTAGATGATTAGTTATCATCCACTTTTATGAATATGTCTAACTCATAAAGGCAATTTTGGGATTCTGTCAAAGCAAAACAAGACTGAGCATCACAGCTACTTACTGATTGTGAAAAACTAACACAGAAAAGCCACAATCCCTTAAATTGGAACAAAAGAAAAAACAAAAATGACACTGTATAGCAAAACCAAGTCATATCCCGAAAGAGTGATTCACCAACAAGGTCGCTAAAACCTCACTTCCTGAAGCCGCGCTGGGATGAATTGATCAAATGCTTGTATTGCTTTCCCGTCTCACTTTTGTGCATCCTGACTGCCGATAAACATCCAATCTCACGGTCCCTCACTCTCATGTCAAACTCATTTTGAAGGCTCTTGGGATGAAACTGAATGGACATAACGAACCAGGGACATTTTAACAATAAACTAAAGCAATTAAGAGCTGTGGGGCCTAAAAACAAATTTAAGCTTGATTTCTTTTTTGAGATAGGAATGGTTAACGAGTGAAAATGAAATTGAAACTAGGAATGCGTGGCCATAGAAGAGCACATTGTATCACGCTTGTGCACTCCAATAGTTTCTAAAGTGTGTAACTGCAAACCAACTCCGAAATGACATCGGAACAAAATCTGAAGTGATGCCATTTTGGCCGTTTTGAGACGCACAAAATGTGCCTATAAGTTACTATTTCAAATCAAAGTGTGATCTGATTTCTGCACTCAGTGGATACCTGAATCCAATTTATCCTCTAGGCTCTCGGTGAAATAGCGAGTAATAAAAATATTGCAGCCAAAAAAAAAAGGCTGACACTGTGCTTTTACACACATCAGATGATATCGACCCGATGGGTTTGGTGTGGAAGAACCTCAGAGCCCGGACCTCAACCCCATTGCTATCCGTTTGTGATGAACTTTCTTGTGCGTCTGTAGTGCATCTCGTGTGCTTGATGTGAAACTGTCACGTGCGTTTGTTCGTTCATCACACCAGCTGGAATACAATTAAAAGTATTACGCAAGTGTACATTCATCAGCGGACCATTTTTCTTTTTTTTTTTTTTTTTAAACGTCCCATCTCAACTTCCAAACCAAGAGCCTCCAAGCGACCTGGCAAAAGGCGTCACATCCGTGCACCTCCTGTGTGATCACCAAGGCTGTCATCGCCTGAGCTTATTCGCAGATGGTGGACCCCCACCCAACATTGACCCCCCCCAAGTGACCTCGAGAGTCTCATCACAAACCAAAGCTAAGACGCCGGCAGCCTTCACGTTGGTCCGCACCCACACAGGCGACGACTTGCTTCTCTCATCCCTGACGACCAACTGAGAAAATATACCGTTACACATTGTGCTTGGACTAATAGAGCGGCACACGTTTTTTATATAAATACAAATCTCTCTTAGATAGAAGTACATTCACTGTTATTTCTCAGACTAATTTACACATTTTTTTTTTGTTATAAAATAGACTTCTCTAAATATAGTCAGGCTACTTTCCCCATTACGACGTTTACATTAGCAACACTGAAGAGTAAGCGCCGACCTTATCTTTGTTGCGGCAATCTACGAGCGGACGTCACTAAACACATTTCACAAGTATGGCTTTGCTCTATCCCGGCTCCCACTCCAGTCTGGAACTTTTTTTGTTTTTGTTTTTCTTTTTTTTTTTTTTTAATATTTCATGGATTAACTGGTCAATTCTTTGTTATTGCCAATTTCAGAATGACGACTCATTGAATTGTCCTGTTTTCACGTGTATGTCAATACGCATTTAAATGATTTAAGTGCACTTTAAGGGGCAGATGCTAACAATCATAACAAGGATACAAATTAGGCCTCTCGTTCCGGTTAGTAAGCGATTAGGGGCGAGGCTTAAACCCATTCTATAATATCTTTTAACATTGTCGTCCCAACTCCAAGGCACTGCTTAAACTGTAAACATGACATGTCGATAAAAGAACCCCAGAAAAAGCAAAAAAAAAACAAAAACATGCCAATAGTCCTGTGTGAAATGTCGGCCATGGCGCACAACAACAATTAGGAAACGCAATCTCAAAAAAAGGGGGAAAACAACTCCGACACACTTTTATAGTTCAATGGCTTACATGCACACTCGAGTGTCTGCTCAAGCTATTGTACATTTCTATATTTTTATATCCATCACTTTTGGCTTGACAATATATAAACATCTCTTCACCGTCATCACACAATGTGCCACAGCGCAACGACGCCATCCTTTCAACACAAAACAAATCCCTGCTAACTTAAGTGCTGAGTGAAATCCAGAGAGCCAGAGTATTTCTGCAACTCTTCGCACGTCTCCTCCCTACTGCTGTCAAAACCGTCTGCGGTGTTCCAAGCGCAAACCAGTGTCGCCATACAGAAGATGGAGAAGACATCTGGGTGGAAGAGTCTTCTCAACGTCTCAACTCGCTCTTCCTTTGCCCTGCATTCATCCCCCATGCAGCAGTGTATACAGTACCATGACCTTCAGCAATGTGCATATAAAGAAATCCACCATCACGAGACGCAGGCCTCCGTTATCACGCAAAAATGTGGTCTTTCTATCAGCTCGGAACAAATATTAGCCGTGGTGCGCTAGCGCTCATAACAGATCCACACGACAACTGGAGTATTTTCGAGGCGGCGAGCGACCGTCGCGCTCCTCCTCCGTTACGTCAGCACACTGGGCCACAGACACTAACACGCTCTCCTCATCAAACAAAGACTGCACGATTACAGCATATATCGAGATATAATTACAGTAGAGCAAAATCAAGAATACCAGTAATTCAGAATCACTACATATAAATATCAAATTTGTTGTAAATCTATGAAAAATGCTAGATACAAGTTGGGCGAGGCTCATTGGTTTGCCTCAGCTGAAGAAGAAGAAAGAAGAAGAAGAAGAAAAAAAGCCCAAGATGTTTTACAGTACTGTCACTGAGTACTGCGCAGTTATGACTACTTATGTTTTCTGCAGTGACTGAGACACGAGCAAAAGCAAGACTCCCAGATCCGCTCTCATTTGGGATGAGCTGGCCCAAAATGTCCCTTTTGCACGAAGGCCTCGAAGCCTCCATGAAATTCTCGCAAGCCCCGAAACATCTGGGAGGCGAAAGCTACAGCAGATGGGCGTGCCGGCAACTCCTGTGCCCGGATCGTGCGGCGTCACGACGACGACGACGCCGCCGGAAGAGACCTGCAAACCATTCGGCGGTCGGCACTATTTACAGCTCAATTTTGACAACACGGGTCTTGCTAAATAACTCATGTACCCGGAGAACCATCTAGGAATGTACAGTACTTCACAATTATAAACCTAACGCTTCTGAATGAGCAATGGTCCACCAAGTAACGGGAATCAGGACAAGAATAGAAACAAAGAAATGCTATGAACAATTGGAGCTCATCAAATGACTTTTTGTGATGGGTACAGTGAGAAATTATTAGAGTTATTAGAAGGGATGCAGAAATCAATTTAAAGACTGCATTTTTTATTTTCTTTTTTCCCGACCATGTGTGCATTTCTTTTTAATTCTTCTAAATCTATGTTCATCAGTGTGTGTGTAAATACTGTATATTGCAAGCTTTCGCGCGCGTGTGTGAGAGAGAGAGAGAGAGAATGTTGGACGCCCTCCCTTCTCCAAATCCTGTTCCTTCACCAGTTCATGATGCAGTTCCTGTTCAAGGTCATGAAGTACACCTGGCTGCTGCCTCCCGAGCGCACCGAGGCGAAGAACACCTGAGAAGACGCCGAGAGAAGGGAGATGTCGCTAGGGTTATTATTCCAGGAAGAGGTGACAAAAAAATAAAAAATAAACGAGTTTCCTGTTGTATTCTCTCTCTTTTTTTAGTCTCTCCAAACTCACGCTTATTAACTCACCGCTCCATTTCGATAGACCCAGTTGCATATTCACTGGACACGCAATCAAAACACGTTCCATCGGCAATGCACATGTTGTTAACCAACTCACAAAAATGAAAATGGCTAAATCAGCTAATAACAACTGAAAAAAAAATACACCTTATTTCAGTTAATTGCGTTTTTTTTTTTTCAGATTAGATGGAGCATGATTTAAAATGCCGGAAGCTGCTGGTTGTCAGGCTGGCGCAACGCAACGCCGCGTTCGCCGCGAGCCCACAACATCGGACAATTCTCTTTTGTTTCTCTGAATCTGCCGTCTCATCGTCATTAATGCTCCCAAGGTTCGCAATCTTGCTGTCCATTTCTTTCTTTTTTTCTTTTCTTTTTTTACGTCTCCAATCTCAATCAGTCGATCAAGAGCTCAACAGCGGTTGATTTTGCCTCTCTCCCTTTCCGTCGTTTTTACGTCGCGTCGTCGTCGGCTGATGTTTTAAAAAAAATGCAGCTACTTGGACAAAGTAGGGCGTCTAAAGGATGGATAACTGTTATCAAATGGGAGGGGGGGGGACAAAAGGTCTCAAGCTATCTCAAGTACAGATAGCTGAAAGATCTACTCTAGTACAGTAAGAAAGTATGAGATTACGTCGTTACTTCCGAACCACAGCTTTTCTATTTCCATTTCTTGCCTTGTCGTTCCTCTCGCAAAGGAACTTGAGCCTCTGAGCTCTCTTGTGCATGAAGACGCCGTCCAGGTGTCCAGTCTCCACGGCACGGATCTCGATGGCTTTTTCTCCCCAGCCCATGATCTGATTGGAGCAGATATGAGCTGCAGACCAAGATGACACGTTAGTTCACAACAAGTCGATTCAAGCCGCTGAGTCCACGTTTGCCTTTTGACGCGTACCAACAGATGTCGGCATTTCTCCCCACTGCAGGACCACATCCTTGATGATGCGTCCATACGTGTTGACGTAGACGCCCTCATCCTCGTAGCACAGAAGCATCTCCATCCCGTCGGAACTGGGCAGGAACACGATAGCGTGCGGCGTCACGTGGCTCTGGATCTGTTTGGGACCCGAGTGGATTTGATCGGGATTCTTCAAATCTCCCAGAGTGGCGCTACTCCAAAGCCGCGCAACTTACATGAACCGGGATGTAAATGTCGTAGTTGTTTCCAGAGTCCACGTCGATGGCGTGGAAGCCAGCACAGGAACCGTAGATGACCTTCAACCTCTGACCCTCCTCCACAGTCAGGTCCACAAGGACAGGCCTGTGTGGCAGGTCTGCAAATGACTGGTCGAGGGAAGTTGTGTTTGCAGGGAGTGAATGAACGTGAACAGATAACCATTTTGGCTGCATGAGTGATGTCTTGGGACTCCTCATACTACCTTGAAGGCCATGAATTTGTGATAAGGCTTGGGCGCCCAAGCATACACTTCCACCGCATTCTTCAAAGCGATCACCAGAAACTTTATCCGCTCATATTTCACTAGAGAGAACAACCACAAGGACACGCGATATCGCATACCCTCAATCAATAATTCACCTTGCCAAATGCATTCATGAAGTATGCCACTCACCAACTTTGTAGTGCACGCAGCCCTCCATCTCGCCCACAGTGGTCCAGCCTTGCTTCTTCTCCACTTCGGGGTCATTGTGCAGGATCTTATTCCTCAGCCAGGCCAGGTAGTAAACGCGCACCTTGTTCTTCTTGCCTTCAATGGAACAGCGCGAGATTGATTTTTAGGACAAGACTCCGTTCTGGTTTTCATGATTGAGCCTGTTCGCACATTTGGGGAAAAATATTCAAAGGGGAGCTTGCGATTTTAAAAATAAGTAAAAAGTGATGTCACGTTGGATAAAACTGTCAGTAAGCCCTGAAAGTAGCACATTAGTAAAATGATCTGTGAAAAAACAGCCCTCTCTGGCCTTCTTGCACCTCAAATTGCTACCTTAGGCTTGAGGAGCTCTGCTGAAATTACGACGGAACATCCACTTACAGAAAAAAAGAAATAAAAAGAAATTCCATCCCTTGTTTGCCAACAACCGGCAATAAGACGAGAAAACAGAAGCCGAGCGAAGAAGCAACTCAAGGAGCGTCAAAACAAGCGTAAACATAGGCGTTGCGTTACCTCAGGATGCGGAGAGGATTCAGAAGCGGTGCAGAATTAGCAACATTTCTGCTCAACAAATACATTTATCACATCTTTTGGAGTTTTAAGTGATTGTACATTCCCCCAAAACCTTAAAAATCGATATTGATTGCAATAGTAACACTCCGTGGCCAACGTCTGTGACTACAGGGCCCAGTGTCTGTTAGAGGTTTGTCACTATTTATATAAGATTTTGTCATGTCAGCAAAGAGCCTACAACCAAAACCAAATGTAGTGAGTAGCCGTATTGACCTGAAATCGTGATGAGCAGGTTGAGGCCCTCCAAAACGTCCATCTGCTGGAACCGGCGAGAGTTGATGAGTGGATAAACTTTGCCCTGTCCACTGCGGTCCAGCAGCTTCAAACCGTTCTCCGTCCCCACCAACAGGTTCACACCTCGGGACGCATTTAAAAACAAGTTACCACATGCAATCTGGATGGACAGTTACTACTCTAACCTGATACATAAAAGGGCACTAATTGCTTCGATGGGAATTTTACAGTTTACTATATATCACATCACGAAAGCATCTGTGAAATAACGGGAGTTCCAATCCAATTTCAATTTGTCACGATCTGCAGATATCGTGTCTATCAGAGCATGAGAAGTCGTAATCAGGCGTCGCCGAGAGAGATGCTACTTATGCTAAACAGTTTCAGAGAAAAGGTCAGAGGAGTTTGGAGGGATTTGAAGAAAAGTGCTTTGATAACACAAGCAGATGCTCTTTGTTCTTTCGTGGAGACTTAGTCGACTGTGTCACAGAACCAGCATTTCATATTATATACTGCTGCATCATCACAACGATCACTTTTCAGGAAACCCCCCCAAAAAACTGCATATTTATTGAGCTGGTAACAATGCACTGTCAAAGAGAGCAAGCTACTGTTATGTTCCGCACCTTATTGGTCAATAATTTGTGGGGAAAAAAAATAAAAATAAAAACACACAGGCCCACCCACAGAGGGACTGACTAATGGTAAAGATTTGGGAAAATATGAAGTTGACCAAATTTGGACATAACGAGGTTTCGGCCCGACAGTGACAATATGGTAGTTTTGGTCATGTTAGTTCGTGAGCGCTAGAACTAGTCAACCGATTTCCAGAAAACTTGCTGGATGGGTGGCATGGAGGACTAAGTAAGAAAGCACCCATTTTGTGGCTGCCCCCAACTACACCTTTGTTAAAATTGCGACTTTTTTTTTCTTTAATTTTCTTTTCACCGTGACTAATTCATAACTCAGAAAAGTCAACATTACGGCATTATCTATGTTTTTGGTATCCCTCTTACCCCAAAGCGCTGCACACAGGATCTCGGAGTTGAACCTCTTCTTGTACTTTCGGATCTCCGGTGTGTCAGTCGGGGGCCGCGTGTTGGTGGGATTCACATTCACCATGGAACCTTTCCTCACCTCCATCTTCAGCTGTTCAAACCTTGAGCCTAAACATGATGGGGGGGGGGGCAATGAGGAGGTGCTGATTAGATAAGGGAACACTATTTGGCAAACATGGTTTGATGAATAAATCGTTTCTATTGCGCTATAACTGAAGGCGTCTTAGGTATTGCTCAAGAAACTAACAAGTCTGAAAGGCCGTCTGACTCACTGGTAACAGAGATGTTATCCCCGGCACCTCCCGGTGTCTGGTACATTCCAAGATCCACAAAAGTGGTGAAGGAGGACTTGCCAGGTGCCTTGACCAAACATCTGGACTGATACTGGGAGGTAAAGTCAGTGTGTATGAGTGTTTAAAAGCTGTTAAATGAGAGTTACAAATAATAAATCAAACGCTCATTTGTGTGTGTTCATTATACGCAATCCACTTCGCGGTGCAAAAGCACAAACACAATTGGCATGTTTTTATTGATAAAGCCCAAATTACTAGCTGTACGCGTCAAACTTGCCGTCCGTAAATTGCATGTCCTATGCATAAAAATAAACCAAGTATTTAGGGCTGATATACTTAGCATCACTCTTACATCATACACGGAGTCCTTCCCAGGGGAAGAGTGTGCGACGGAATCAGTGGGGGAGTGGGAGGGCTGCACCACATCCGGCAAGTTGGTGTATCCATTGTGGCTCCGCTTCTCTGGGGTCTTTCAAGTACGACAAAAACACACATCAACTTGTTATAAATTGGAAACAACTTGGAATCGCATTATATGCTGAACACAAATATTAAGGCAACACTTTTGTTTTTTGAACACAAAGACGTTTTCGATGTACATAAAAGGCCAATTTCTCTCAAATGTTCATCGATCTAAATGTGCTAGCGCTATATTTCCCCGTTTGTGCCGCACTTTTTCCCGTGCGGCTGTTTGCCGTCCGCTTAAGTCCATCACTTGCGCGTCTTCTGGCCACGTGCTCACTTTTGGTGGGGTAACCGTAAAATGCGGGCGTTCAGCAACATTGTGGTGACGGAATCGTTTTGCTCTCATATGCCAAACAAACCATAGCTGGATTTATGTAGTGTAAAATATATTTTGACTTATTGTATGTCTTTCTTCACCCTTACTTTGTCATATTTTTGGGGGCTTATTTGTAGTGAAGCAGAAACATGCTTGGGTTTGAGGCATCTTACTTCTGTGGTCTAATGAACTGGAAAATGGGTGTTACACACCGCCATGGCTTCTTCTCGCCCTGTTGTGTAGTACGTGCTGTATATTTAGAGGACATGCAACAACTGGACCAGGTGACTTGTCAAAGTGTATGATGTGAATTCCAATGACCATTTCATTTCGGTCACAGTGGACACGGCTCACCCTTTGCACCAACATGGTCTGATCTCCATAACCTCCAGCTTGCTCTCCTTCTGCCTCCTCGCCCTCGTCTTCATGAACCACCATCGTGTTGACTGAATCGGTGTCGGCATCCCTGTGACTAAAATCAAACGAGGTGAACAATTGTTGTATTTTTTTTTTTTAACTATGTTTCCACAATGCCTGTGTAATGACCATCTTACCGATCAGTGGGGCTCTCCTCCTCGTCTACCCCTTCTCCATTTTCGCTCTCTTCACTACTCTCGCTGCTCTCCGAGGACGAGGAGTAATCGTTGGCCTTGACTGGGGGCCTCGGCTGTTCCTCAGCACGCTCTTTGGCAAAGAGGCCGTGGTCCTGCAATGCATACCACCGTTCATTAGTATGCAAAAATAATGACGACGACACATGATTAATGCAGAAAACATCAAATGAAGACGGACAGTGAAAGGAGAGCACCTGATGATATTTTATGAAGTCCTTATTTTTAAATGTTCACACAGTTAAGAATAGCAAAACACATGCAGGCTGCCTTTACGTGAGACAAAGCATGCGACACATGCAAATTAATCTTTGTAAATTTGCTACAAGTCAATACAGACGCATGAACACAGAAGACATCCACACACAGTACTAACCTCTCCTATAGCTCGCTTGTAACTCTACAATTGAGGTAATGTCAACACGGATTTAGGAAGAGGGACAGCGTGACGGGGGACAAGTCGAAAAGGAACGGTTAGGTTAGGAGAAAATATCCAACTCAAGGTTAATTTGCAGGGCAAATGTGATCAAACTGAAGACCGCGCATGTTTTTATTTGTTATTTTTGGTGGCTCAGCAATGTTGGCGTCGGTGTTCAAAGTAATGCAAACGCTCACAGCGGGACGCCCTGGGCGAGAAGAGGTGCGAGACTCCCCTGGCTTCTGACGGCTATCATGGGATAGAATCGGTGAATCCATTTTGGAGGAACCTGAAAATAATAATCGCGGTTCATGTAGTTATGACTTTTCAATCAAACTTCAAGTACAGACAGACTTTCGGGACATAGGGACTCACTGAGGATGCGGTGCCTCTCCAACGAGCCCGTCTGCGGCAGATTAGATATGATGCCAATACTGTCGCCTCTCTCCCAGCGATCGTTTCGGCTGAGATCCGGATTACTGCGCAGGGGACACCATTAGTCGCAAATCGCCATAAAAACCCAGAGAAGTCATTACAAATATTTATTCTTTGTGTGCAAATGCTGAAAGCAGGTCCAAAACTCTAAAGGCATGGACACAGATGAGCACATTGAGTGTCAAAAACAAAAGCAATTGGCTTTATACTGACTGCAACATTTAATATGTGGAAAGTATTAAAAAGCTGTGCAAAATATTCTGCCTTAATCAAAGGTAATAAGGTTTTGTTTTGATTACACATCAATTTTTATATTCTTTGGGAAATGCTGCAGTCACTCTGCCACACGTCATTCTGATGTCCATAATTGTATTTCCCCCCCCCCCCCCCCAAATCTTTTGTTTCTGTATCTTTTTTTGTTTGTTTTAAGCCATATTCAGTCCCGTTGCTGGCTGAATTTTTTTTTCAAATTATTCCAATATCTCTGCTACAAAAATGCCAACAACAGCCACCTAGTGTTCAAATTAAGGTCTAATCAAGTAAATGATTTCTAAGCCAAAAGATGTCACAACTTCAACACAGCTGAATACAAATTTTTTTTTTTTTAAATAACAATTTGAGTCCATGATGAGATCTTAACTCCTAGTCCAAACCAAGAACATTTCAATAGGACCTTAACAAAAACAATCGTTTGAATGCTTGAGACTGTCAGCGTTAAACAATTAGAATGAGAGAATGAAGATTCTTTCGGGCGCGAGTGGTACCTGGCTCTCACTGGATGCCGAATGCCAGAAGTCAGGTTGCTGTTGAGAGCCGTGGCAATTGATGCGGTCCTCTGGGGAATCTAAGGGTTCAGATTTA
This sequence comes from Phyllopteryx taeniolatus, assembly GCF_024500385.1. Lineage (NCBI taxonomy): Eukaryota > Metazoa > Chordata > Actinopteri > Syngnathiformes > Syngnathidae > Phyllopteryx > Phyllopteryx taeniolatus. Next base: position 1,871,877 of record NC_084518.1, on the reverse strand, counting down.
GTAGGACTTTGCAAACAGATTTGACCGACCGTCCAAAATATCAAGCTGAACTACAATCGTCATTGTGATGTTTTCCCTTTGTTCATTTGCTAAATGTCGTCAGTCCATATCATACGGAGTGTAGATCAATCCAGCTCACCTTGGGCGGGAGTTCCACATCTGGCAAGCGGATCCAGGGCCCACGATCCTCCCTGATTAGGTGTGCCTGTGGTGCGGGGGTCTCAGACGTGGGGTCTGAGTTCTGACGCACTAGCTCTCTGGAGTGGATGGGTCGGGGCGTGGGGGCGAGGGACGGGTCCTGGGTAGGGAACGCGGACATGGTCTTAGTAGGCTGGTCGCACAGAGACTGGGAGCGTGGGACAGGGGCCGCGTAAGGCTTTAGTGGCACCAAGTGGGCCATCTGGAACTTTAGGATGGCAGGCAGCAGGAGCACAAGATGATGAAGCAGGCCCAGAAAGGAGTGCAACCCAAGACAAAAAGCAAAGTAGTCGAGGAAAGAAAGAAGGAAAAGATTTGTGTTAAAAGGAAGCAGAGAAAGATGTTTCATGACCGATTTGTGAACAACTGCTATCGCCCACCTTGCCCTGCACCCCTTGAGGTTCAACAGGTCTCTGCATTGGGGGCGTCTGAGCAGACTGGCCCACTCCAGACTGGCTGATTGAGTCTGAGCGTGACTGGATGGCCGTGTCGGACACAGTGGTACAGATTTTTGGAGAGCCCTGTCTGTTGAGCTTACTTCGCTCTTCCACCTGGAGTAAGAATGACAGTGAAAGATTGAGGTAGCGGTATACCGCAGGATTAGGGCATGTGTTAGTTTCTAATAGTTCTACCTCGCGGGCCCAGGTGGGTTTGTTGTTGGGCTCCAAGTTCTTGTTATAGTGGTAGAGTTGGGGCTTCTTTTCCTGTTGCTGTTGCTGCAGCGACACCAGGTAAGCATGCTCCTGTTGTAGCTGCCTCTGCAGCCGCTCCGACTGACGCTGCTCCTCCAGCTGCTTACGCTTATACTCCTGAGCAAAGAAACACACCGTGGTCGGCATGCGCCAAAGAACCAACAACTGCAACGTCTTTCTCAGACTGGCAGACGATTTACATTTTTAGCTACCCAGTCCTGACTTTTGACTTTGTCATCCTGTGTGTATGTATGCTCCTATCTTACGTAGGGTAGTCAATAACCAACGGACAAAAAAAAAAAAAAAAAAAAGAATTTGATCAGTTTATATGGCTTCACATTTCATGTCACTGAGATGTTTGATGAAATCATTTCTACGAGAATGAAAAATTCAACCAGGACTCACTTGCCAAGCATACTCACATTTATATTCATTCCAAACCATGAATGACATCAATTTTGAAGAATTCTAGTTTTTTTTTTTTTTTTTTAACAATCTCAGACACTACTTGGCATTTCATTGCTCGGGACGCAACATATGATTAAAGGCAAGTGTCTCCGATGGTCTCTAAGTACATAGTAAGAAAAGAAAAATAGTCATTTGAGAGCAATGGACTTAAGGCAACGCTGCAAACCTATTTTTATTTTTGTGTATTTTTACAAATGCCTGAGTCTCACCAATGTTTGTATTTAGATCAACAAGTTCATTAACATTACATACACTTTAGGTTCACATGCAGCAAACATCTGCATTTCCCATAATGCTCAGTTGCTCCGTTTTTTTGTTTGTTTTATTCATTTAATGATGTTTATCATTGTTGTTTTTAATTTGCAATGGTGTATAACTTTGCATCTTATTGAGAACTACCCTGATGTGTCACTTAAAAGGGTAGCCAAATTATTAAAAAAAAAAAAAGTTGGTATGGAGTGCAGTTCTACTTCACTGCAAACTATGCCCCCAAAATTGTAAAATGAGCATTTATATATTGTAATATGAAAACGATGATACAGCTTTTGTGTCGAAGCAAATTTGGAGCCATGTGAACCCACCCAATCAAGCGTCCCGTGAGTGTAGTGCGTCTTCTGCTTGTGATGTTGAAGAGAGGATGAATAAGTAAGACCCAACCATGATAAGCCAATTGTGAGGGGCTATTTACCATAAGCAGTGCCTGCTCCTGAAGCAGCTGCTGCTGAAGGATTTCTAGCTGCCGCTGCTCTTCCTCTAACTTATGTCTTATAAACTCCTGAGGAGAGGCGAGGAGGCAAGGGAGGACAGGAATAAAGGTGTGAAAGCAGAAAGCAGATATATGAGAGGAGGGGGAGAAGACGGCATCATAGAACAGTTATGTAACGCTGGCACGGTAAACAACAGGAACCACATGATACACTGGCAAAAGTCAACAATTTTAACCTAAGCACAAAACAAGCACCATTGCTGATTGGGAATGCAATCAAGAAAAATCAAAGCAAGCATTCAATAAGCGATCAGTGTTGAGAGAACTTTATAGGAGCAAATGATTGATTGTCGTGAGTCACGCTAACATAAAATCAGCATGACGCGCTAATAAGTGATTGTGTTATGACACCAGACAGTTTTCGAGGGGAAACAGGAAACGAAACAAGAGCCTCACAGAGAGCTCACCGACAGAAAACTCGTCTCTGAATAAATGCAATAATTTGAACCCTTGCTGCTATGGCAACCGACTCATGGAATTTCACCACTTGCACAGTGCTGCGGTCGGACACGCCCACTCTTCACCCCGATTGGCCGCCTGTAGAGGCTCTCCCCTGTGGTTGGTTACCTGCTCTCTTTCAGCCAATCTTCTATCTTCCTCCCGTCTCATATCGTCGAGTCGCCGATGGGGCCCTTTTTCTTGCTGCCTCACCATTTCTCTCTCCTTTCGCTGTTGCTGGGAGGGAGAGGGGTGACAGGAAAAAGAGAAATGAGCACAGGGGCAACGTTTGCACAGGAGAATTTATAATGGATAGCCTGCTGCCCACATTTTTGCACAGCGTTGGGGGAACGGAAAACCAAATAGAGACACTCATTCTCTCAACGACACACGCAGGTGCACACACGATGACAAGTACTGCATTCAGAATGAGAAACCTCGTCAACTTCATTTTGAACTTGAAGGAAAATAGAGGTTTGTTGCTGCTGAAAATGGAACACTTTAGACAGACAACATGGCGGGCGGGAGTGAATCCCTCACCACAACTGCATCGCTTTTACCACAATACATAATGTGTACATTTATAATGTTGCCAATTCCGTTTTATGGCATTTAGCAAAATCTTGATTTCGGGCATCCCTTTCAGGGATTCTCAAAGTGTGGAACGAGTACCACCAGTGGAACGCAGGCTCAATCTAGTGGTACACCAAGAAACTCGCCGTCTAACTTTTAGGTTCAATACATTTGAATGTACTCCAAGAACTGTTTGTTTGTTTTTTTTAAACATTTTCTTATTTTTATGTACAATACATTTGAATTGAATCATTACTTAAATATTGTTGATTAAGCTAGCAGACCATCAGACAAAATTATACGGTTCAGTGGAACGTATCCCCGCGATAAATGGGATGACAGGGATCTTTAAAAATTCTTGATCTTGTGAAGAACATGTTTATAGGCCCTGCTCCATGTGTAAAATACCTTCCGATAACTACTGGTGGGAACTGGCGCAACATAAAAGGTATTGAACCTTTATGTATCCAGGAAAGGCCATTGAGAAAAGATTCTCACTTGCAATGCAGACCTGGCTGCAGACAGCAGAGAAAACAAAACAAGGGAGAATAAAAGCAAACACAAATAAAGACGTAACATATACAAAACAAATGAATTACTAGTCACAACACACTCATAAATAACCAGGCAAACTCTTCTTCGACAGTCGTATTGCCTTGGCGTTACCTCTTCCAGTCGCCGACGCTGCTCTTTCTGCTCCTCAATGCGTTTCTGTCTGTCATGCAGCAATTGCCTCTTGTGTTCCTCAGGGTCCCTGCGCTGAGCAGCCAATTGGGCCTGCTGCCTCTTGTGGGCCTCTGACCGCTCCTTGTTCTCCTGTTGGAGACGCTGGAAGTCCCGACGCAGGGTGGACTCTCCAGGCACATTGAGGATCGAGCTGCTCATCAATTATGAAAACAAATTACGAGAGGTTCATTCATAATCAGTGAATGAATACGTGGTTGCTGCTCCGTGTGTGTTAAAGTACTGTAGCAGTTGTTTGAAGGATTTCAACGTCGATCTTAACATTCGTTGGTCTGTTTATGGTGTTTCGCATTAAATGTTAGCATTAAGCTAGCAGGCTATTATTATTATTAGAAGGCATGGTTGAACACTTTGGTGTTTAAATATACGTTTAATTCTCTTTTGTTTTATATGTCCGTTTTACAGTAACATTAAAGGGGGAGAGACAGACAGCTTGAAGCAAGCACACTTGACCTCTTATTTGGATAACTGTGTGGGTGAGTCTTTGTTTTCTCCAAGTGTAGTCAATTAATATACACGTCAGGCTTTTCGGGTGTCTCAATTTGCACACCTGAAGTTTCTGACAGCACAAGCACAGCGCAGTCGCAAAATTAACTTGGATCGCTTCAATCAGACTAGTTTGCTCTTTTATAAGGACAATAACACCACGCTTGACGAAAGAAATGAGGAAAAAAAAAAAAGCACAATTCAGCAATAATTGTATCAATGTTTAACATTTTTTGAAATGGCCATACCAATATCACAAAGGGACCACAGGAAACAGAGAGAAAAAAATAATACCTGGACTCTCTGTCATCGCTACGATTTTCATCCTCTTCATCACTACCGCTGTACTCGTATTCTGTCTCCTCTGTGATGAAAACCAGAATACGGGTGAAACCATAGCGATGCAATATTGTCGATATTGTGACCCAGTCCACTCAGTGATTCTCAGCTCTTTCCCATTTCATCGACTGACCTTTCTCCCCCCTTTTTTTGCGCGTCCGGTCAATGTGGTCTTTGAGCTGAATCCGGACCTGCCGCTCAGTAGGCTGGTCCCTGATGAAAGTGTGCTTGAGCAGCTGCTCTGTGGACGGTCGGCTGGGATACGTCTTCACAAGGCAGGCCTCGATAAAGTCAATAAATTTCTTAGACCTGCGAGAAAGGGGAAGTCTGTGAGTGCTAAGAGGTTGGGATCCACTGCCAGCTGGCTAGTTTATGTCCACGGCATTTATTCATCAATCATCCATCTTAGTAAATCTTATTTCGTTGCTTTTGGAGAGGCACTTAATATCAAATTTAAAAATAAATAAATAAATAAAGTTTAATAATGCAGGTCAATTTAGACCATCGGGGGAGGTCAATAACATTCCAAGAGTAGTTGCATAATATGCTGGTACAAGTGCTTCTCAAGTCAATCGTGGCTTTTTGTGTGTGTGTGTGTGTGTGGCACAAACATGCTACTGCGTAGATTGATTAGCAGGAAGCAATGAGCTATTTCACAATTACATACCCATCATTCTATTACGATGAAATATGACATGAAGTACTACATACTATGCTCTCAGTTTACAATCAGTTTGATAAAAACAACATTTCAGAACATAGCGTTCCCCTATTACTGATTGTTTGGACAACTTTTTTCCATTCTTCCTGGTGTCTGGTACGATACACTGATTTGTGAAAATAGGAGCATTTGACTTACCACTTTTTGGATTTCAGTTTAGGAGGGGGATTCCTGGGAATCAGGAAGAGGGCTCTCATTGGATGCATGTCACACAGTGCTACAGAAAGAAAGACAACACGCGTTAGAAATGTGCTATTACATAATCCCAAATCCATCATCAGTTTACCATGGAAAGTGAAGACAAGGCAAATTGTGTGATTTGCCATGTTAGACATAATTTCATATTTTTGCAGCACACAGAGGCTTGAAAATAATACTGGTAATCAATGCGAAGATTCTTTGTACCCTCAAACATGGGCACAGCTGGTGTTATCCAATCTTTCCCAATACCTCAGGCTTATTGTTGTACCGAATGTAAGCGCAAGGACCATGAGTCATGTTGTTCCCAGCGTAGGTAGGTAGCTTGCTAAACCTGAGTGGTGAGCTTTTAAGTTTCACATTACGGTAGGCCTAGATAAGCTTTTGTAAGGCAGCCTTTTAGAAATATGCTGCATGATGGCAAACGCCAAACAAAAAAGGAAACATTCATTTATGCTATTAAATGGGCCACATCGAAGCTCAGGGATGTGTGCCGCTAATACAGTATTACAAATGAGTAGGTTGAAGCGCCAATTAGCACTGATTTCAGACGACAACCTGTTTCTTCTTATACACAGTGCATCCGGTATTCACAGTTCACTTTTTCCACATTACAGCCTTATTGGGAACAGGATTACTGCTTTCATGTTTTAAAAATAAAATAAAATAAACAACACATTAACACATCTCTGCCCCTTCCTCTATCAACGGTTCCAGCTGCACGCTTTCCATCTCGCTCCACTGCATTATCAGACAATTGGCGGGCACCTTTTTCTACACCGTCTCGAACGAAAGAGATGCATTTAAGGTTTAGAACTGCATGAGGAAATGTCGTTTCTGTAGATGTTACCGCGTGATGTATTTACTAAAGTAGCTTGACAATTGAAAAGCTATTTGTCAAAAATAACGATGTTAAGACCAAAACTACTGAGAAATGTCGTTAAACTAGCAAGCCCGCTACCACCCAGCTTTATGAAGCTACAAATTCCGACTGACCAAACACATTCCGGAAATAATTTACACCGCTTCTAAACTTGTGTTCCAATATTGTGTTTAGTTTGAGATCAAGTATGAGATCTTAAAAACTAGAATAAGGATGCCCATTCAGTGTTGCTGTGAAGACTGCTGAACATGATTCATTTGAAGCAGATCTGGGATTATTTGGACAAGCGAGCTCTCCCTGCCAAGCAGACCGGCGAGAACCGTGCAATCGGCCTCCGCAGGCGGGGTGCCAGCTCACGACTACACTCGCTTGATTACAGTGAGTCAGCTGTCCATCTGAAGACAACAAAGATGCATAGAACGCAAGACTCATTCATAGAGAGTTTCGAGACGATGAGCTGACTGAGCTCTCCTTGACTCAATCACATAGGTAAAGTGTGTACGCTAACCCATTAACGAATGACTTGGACTTACGAGGCGCTCCTTCGGCCATTTCGATGGCGGTGATTCCCAAGGACCAGATATCACTCTGGAAAAGAAACAGGACCACACTTCAGCCTCTGACCTTTTATATCCTCATCCAAGCGCACACAGAGCTGCTGATACCCTGTAGTCGTAGGTAGAATCAGGATTTTCATCGCAGGCAATGACTTCTGGCGCCATCCAGTAAGGCGTACCGATGAAGGTGTTTCTACGCCCGACAGTCCTGTCCAGCTGGGCGCTGACTCCAAAATCAACTGGACACACACAGAGAAGGTCAGACAATTAGGGGCCCGTATGTTCCAAATGAGTAAACATTTTTACTCATTTTTCTAAATATTCAATGCAATTTACTGTTTAATCATCTGGCCGCGATACAGTTGCTCTCAGAATCCTCCACAAATTTAGAACAGTGCGATTATTTCATTCAAATGTACAGTGTTGTCATTCCTTTCACTAATTACTGGACTATTCCATGCTTTTCATCACCAGAAAGCTCCTTCTTGCCCCCCATGATGCATAAAACGGTGACTTGTTCAACAATGTGTAAAAACCTCCCTAATAATTTTCCTTTAATGAGGCTCACCTGGGAAACCAATTGCCAAAGAGTCTGAAATTGATTTCAGTGATTTTTAACAGACAGGAGCAACAGCATATCTTCAATTGCGGGCCGAAACCGCCTTTGTCTAAATTTGGTCCCCACATAGCTATACTATCGGTCAGTCTGACGTGTTGAAAATGTCTTGCTCTCTTTGACAAAGCTGTCAGTATGTTCATGGCGCAACCAACATGCCATTGTGGAAATTCTGCCCGATGCCAGCAATATGCAACAATTTCCATGGGAAACAAAAACTCCGTTTTGAAGTGAAATCCTACATGCATAATTTGGCACATGGTGTCTAAACTGGGCAAGCACTTTCAAGCATACCAAGTTTGACCTCTGCGTTCTCTGTGAGCAGAACATTCTGGCCCTTGATGTCTCTGTGGATGACTTTATGGGCATGAAGGTGGGAAAGGCCCTGGACACAGACAAACAGCAATAGGACAAAATATTGGTACAACAAAAGTAGCATATTACTATTTCTTGTGATACACTTCAAAAATTCTACAGGATTATTATTCATTGTACTCCAAGCAGTTTATTTGAATTCACAGGATGAGGATGTAACCAAATATTTTTTGGGTCAAGAGAGTAGTATTTAGAAGTGACATCAACTTTAATACTAAAATATGATTATCATTATTCAACATTTTTAAATGTACAGTTTGATATATTTCTTGATTATGTTTGATGACGTAGTTGCTGAAAATATCAAAAAATAGGTATACACATATTTTTTTTTACAGGTACTGTGACTAATGGCAAATTATTTGGGGCGACGAAGAAAGCGCATTCTAAAGCAATACAGGAAGGAAGGAAGGAAGGAATTGACGCCTCGCAAGTTCCTGCAAATGTAATAATGCACAACAATAATCATGAATTTGTTTATGTCTATCTACTTCTGGCCCACACTGTAAATATAGACGGCAAATCTCTGATTCACACTCCAAGTGGCAAACAAGTCAAATCATTGTGCAGAGCGTTTGTTGTGATCGTCATTTCTCACCCTAAGGATTTCTCGGCAGATGTATGCAATCCAGTCCTCCTTCAGAGAGCTCCCCTTTGTGTTTTTCACCAAGTCGGTCACTGAGCCAGCCCCGCAGAACTCCATCACCAACTGTAAATAAACCCAAACCTCACTTTATGAGCACCAGTAAGAGTGTTGTACGAATGATAAACAGGTCTAAGACCAGACAGACCCAAAGCTGGTCATCGTGTCCTGGTGGGCTCTTCTTGACGAAGGCACCGTAATACGTGGCTATGTTGCGGTGGTGGCTGTATTTTTTCAGCATGTTGATTTCAGCTTTGATCTCCTCCTCTTCCTCCTCTGTAACATCCATCACCTTGATGGCCGCTAGCTGGCCCGTCTTCACATGGCGGCCCTGATTCCAACGACACGACGGGATGATACTAAATCTTAAACATTGCATTTGTTTCAGACATCGCCAATTAAGTGTAAAAACAATTAAAATAATAAAATCGCTGTGGACGTAATTTTGCTTTATCAGCAACATTGCCAAAGCGAATTTATTTTATAGACCCAGATCTCACACTAATGCATGGAGGGGACAAGAATGGTGAACTGATTTCCAAAGCCTTCATCATGTATCAAACACTTTTTTTTTTTTTTTTCTTCACTTGGAGCAAGATATCCTTGCTCAATGATATAGTTAAACTCACTTGGTTTATTGTACTCGTGAGCATTAACAATCATAGTTTTTCTACATCACATCTCACCTTGTACACCTGCCCATAAGTCCCATTGCCGACCACCTCAACCAGCTCGAAGATTCCTGCAGGATCCTGCATACACATTCAAAGGTCACAAAGCCTTCAGAAACGTCGGACACACTGAAACTCTTATCATTTCAATCATGACACAGAAAGATTATGTTTCATGACGCTTGGATTAAATACTGAAATCCTATTCAACTCCACCTGCTCTGCTACTTGCTAAAAATTTGGCCTCTCTGATGTGAGCACAAAGCAGCACGTGCACAAAAACACTATTGTTGAGCCTTGCGGTCACAAATTAATAACTGCTCGACACAATTCTATTGATTAACTATAGCACATAACTAGTTTATTATTACTTTGCATGCAATTTTAGAGAGCCTCTTTTATTAAACAGGAATATTATGGAAAATTGGATTTATAATTGCTTTGTATACAAATAGTTGGGTCTCCGGAGTGCTTGCCTGAGCCGTCAAGTGCGGAATTAAACAACCAAGTACATCATCTGTTATCTGCCTATTCCTGAAAATGAGTCCGAGAGAGTCATTCAGAATTTTGCAAAATATGTCAACAAAATCCGAGGGCGGGGTTATGCTTCAATCGGCCAGTGGTGGTTTTGTGCAAGCGCCATTTGTTAGCGGTGTGGACGCGGACCGTGGCCTGAACAGCTCTTGCGCTGGACGGATTGGGAGAGGCTCCAGATGTCTCCAATAACAGCACAAAGAGTCGCGCAATTTGTTGTTAGTCGCTTTATTTTTTACATTTTTTTAAATTGCTAAACAGGTTGGAAAGGTTGCTGCCAAAGTGTGGATTTTGGGTGTAATCAAAATATCCTTTGTTATGTTTGGAGAAGTCAGATACATTTTAATATACCTGGGGACTCTGTTAAATTGTGATTTTGTTTTTATTTATTTATTTACAATTGCATAATTTGTCTCATTTAAAATAAAATAAAAACTTGAGACAAAATTCGACATGCCGATTCGTTCACAGAAGTTGCAGGGCAAACACAAAAATGCAGACTGTACATGCAATCAAGGGGTTTCTTGTTTCTTTATTGATACAGTTTCTCCAAAAATGCAAATGAATATTTCCATTTGTCACTTGATATATTGTTTAAAATATCGACCATATGTGAAGTATTTATTAGCTGCTCTTATTGAATGACTATTTACATTGGAGTATCTTTAGCCTAACAGGCTAAGGTTCACTTCTAACTGTAATCTACGCAAGAAAGCAAAAAGGAATTGAAAAACACTGATCCGCATTAGCAATTGGCCAAACTGTTATTTTAAACATCGGTAGCGGTCTTGAAATTCACAGTGAATTGAATTTACATACAAATCACCTGATCACAATTTCCTTGCCACCCACTGACGCCTCCCACAAGCTTTAAATAGAAGACAGCAGCACATATACCAAATATTGACAGCACAAATATGGATACTAACATGGACACGGCCTCTGGTCATTTTCTTGATTTGTACGTTTCTCTGGCGACACATTTAAGCGCCACTAATGAAATGAATTAAACGTACAACTCCTCGCTCCCCACGGAAACGGAGGCAAATGACAAGCACGTCCCCTTTCACGCAATTTCAATATGGCGTTAAGATGTGTGGGTGGTGAGACTGCTGCTTAGGATTTGGAATGTAAAGCATGACCCGTCCTGCTTTCATCTGTTTCCAATGACGGGCTTTCTGCCTCTAACAACACCGGGAGAAATTCCTTTCAGACAGGAAACATTTACGGGGAAAATAGTACATCTACTTTGATAAATAGCAGGATAAAACTCAAAAGAAACATTCCTGACAGATGCAAGTATGGTAGGTGAAATGCAGGCTAAAGAAGAAGAACCACAGTAGAAACAGCAGAGACACATAGAGGACGAGAGGAAAATAATGTAATGATGGAGTGGGTGGCCAAAGGCGGAGGCGCCAGTTACCCACGTCCAGCACAGAGAGGAGGATGAGAGGAATGGAGTGATAGAAGAGGAGGGGGACAGTTCTGCCCAAGGAGCAGCGCCGGCACCACAGACACCGCCAAACAAATTGTGGGCAATGACTGCAAAAAATGCAAAACTCAGGGATAGCGTTAAATCCAACTGCTCTCTGCAGGTGACGGTTACAAGTTGGCTTGCTAGAGTTATGAAAAGCCGCATCACTAATCGCTTTGCTAAACACGCTGTCATATCGATGCGCAAATTCAATACAGTGCGGAAAGGCAAGGGGGGTCTCAAGAGATGTTTTGTTTCGAAATGTCAGACAATTGTTCAGAAGAAAAATCTTCAGTGCCACAGCGTGTCTCGAAAAAAGACACAGCTTTAGCATATATCAATGCAATGCAATTTGCAGCATATGTGGCTAATTAGTAGATAAAAAGTCACCAAACTTCATGAATCATAATGTCACGTTAACCCTGAAATGAACTGGCCAGTTTTGTTTTTCAAACTGCGCCCCCATACCCTAAATCATTTTGTCAATATCAAACTAGTCAAGATAAGAAAAGGGATGTCCGTTTTCGCCCTCACATTTCCCAATTCAAGTAGTAATAGTAATATTAACCTGAGTGAGTATTTCACATATTAATGTTTGTAACATCTGCACATGTTGGATGATTGTCATGGCTCGATTGTTTCTTTTGTCCAACGTGAACAGAGCACAGGAAATATTTCTAATCGACAAGGAGTCGCTCTTTGCCCCTTATGTAGAGTGTGTCACAAAAAATGTTGTGGCTGACCTAAATCCCAAAATTTCAGTTTCACACTTAGCAGTAACGGAAGCAGCATAGCCTTGAAGACAGCCACCACTGACCAGTACAGAATTGAGGAAAACCGATTCAATCTACTACTGCTTCGATTAGGACAAGCGCCCTCGTCATCAATTTGCCAACCTGAGTAGCGTACATCAAATGGTTTCCATTATACCTCAACAACGACCCTGCGCACTCCACAGTGCAACACTCGGTCGGGCATCATAGGCTGCGAAAGTCAGGCCTTCAAAATAAAAAGTATGCCACACTGGGGACCGACATTTTTTTCTAAATCCTACACAAGACTTTTCCCCCTGTACTGCTTCTTTGTGTCTTACCGAAGCTGTGCATTCAGAAATAGAAGACAAGGAAAATCAATTATGTACACGCTCAGAATTATTCCATTCAGTGCACTTTGCTGCTGCAAACAGCTCTGCCCCTCAAGCCCAAAATGTGATTAGCGACTGGTTGACAACACGCTCTAAACGTCATTGTGGAGTGCTAAAGTAGACTAGTCTGTACAACTCCTAGATCAGGGTCCCCGACGTGGTCTAAAAAGTCAAAAAATTGGAGACCCAATCTAGGCTACTGCAATGAACGATATATAAAATGTTGTTGACTTCCCAGAGGTTCTCAAATATTGGCCTATGCTCTAATAGAAGCCGCGCCTCAATTGGTTGCATCATACACGCGAGCAAATAAAACGGCAGACGCCAACGAGACGCCTGTTTTCCCGTCAGAAGGAAAAAGGTGGTGACACCAACTGGTGGTACAGTAACTATGATCTCTGATACCCCTACGTGTCACAGTGCACAAATCATAAAGAGAGCAAACATGCTTGGGAAACACTAGTCTACAGGGCAGACATGGCATCTGTAAAGCTGAGGGTTACGGTGGAACTTTATAAAAAAAAAAAAAAAAAATGCAGTTAAAGAAACACATAATTTAGGTGCATCAAAATTTCAATGTTGGTTGTTGTACAAATACAGCATTGTACCTTGTCTTCATTGTGTTAACATGTTAGTAACAATGTGTGTGTGTTTATTATGTCACATAATAAACATAAAATTTACAGTGGCGGAGCAATGAGCAAGTTGATATGAGTTGAGTAACCCAGTGAGTGATTCCTAACCACTGCGCCGCATTGTACAAGATCAAACTGTGGTGCAGGAAATGATCACATTTCATTTCAGCGATGTGAAAATATTTTGTCAATTCATGACAAAAAAAAAAAAAAAAGACCTTCAGCGGCGTATAGTGACAAGCAGAATAATTCAAACTATTCGTCCATTTGATGGCAGAAGGCACAATTAAGCTGCTTATCGTCATCATTTACGTCATTTTGTTGGGTGGTTGTGTCGAGACTTTTCTGAAGTAAAACGTGTGCTTGGGGAAACACTGCAGAAGCTTATTGCAACTAAAAACAGGCCCCATTGTAGCCTCAAGTTCGTTGCGTAGGCGTGACATGGTCATAAACCTGCAGTTGTTTCCGTCATCGATCGCGGCTCAAGTGCATCGAGTATTCGAGTATTCGAGTATTGGCGTACTCACCCTCAGAGCTGCCAGGTCGATGTCGTCCAGGCTTCGCGTGGGGGCGTTTTCAGACATGGCTGGCCCAAACGTGCAGCGTTAGCTTCACAACTTCTCCAGATTTGTCACGAGAAGCACTTGGAGGGTGTGCAGGTGGCACCTTTGGTGATCTGAACTGGCATCAATGGCTCCAGACGCCCAGTCGGCTTCGCTGGAATCGCTGGCTAGCTCGCGTCGACACCTCGCAATGTTGTCTTGGCAACAACAACCTAAATAAAACCGTTCCCGCCGAGCTAAACACACTTGAAATCCACCATTTTTTTTTTTTTTACAAGCGAACTTGGGTTCCGCCAGCAGTGCGCCTCGACTGACTGTTGAACATCAACATGAACACTCGGTGGCTGCCTTCATTCCAGCGAGACCTTTTTCCATTCCGACTAGCAAAGCAGCTGCCGTTGCCACAGGGACGGGGAAAAAAATGGCAGCAATATATTGTTGTTGATGACAGCGTACGAAGAAAAGCAGCGTTTGTTTTGTTGATTTATATATATATATATATATATATATATATATATATTAAAAAAAAAACCGCGAGCGCAGTAATGATGCGATGGCGTCCGGGTGCCTCCGCCTACCAAATTGGCAGCATTCTCCTTCTCTTTAAGTCAATAACCCCGAAGGTGTCGTTACAAGCGTCTTGCAGTGTGTCCGCGGTTGTTCACCTTCCGAAATCAAACCTAATTTGTGTTTTTGTTTCCCCCTCCCCTCCCCCGGTGGTCCGAGGAGACAGGTGGGCGCGATCAAAGCAGCTCCGGCTGGTTAGCTAACGCGGCTAAAACAGCAGGCAGGCTAAGCAGCCGCTTGCCAAATCAACTTTTGCTTCTTCTTCCATTTTCTACCGTGTTGACAGTCGCGCCCGGCGATGCCGACCTTCCCGGAAAAAGAGACGGGCGTCGTGCTGTGGCCCAGCCCCCGCGACACTTCATCTACAGCGGGCCCGAGACTCGTGAAAGTTGCGCGTCCACCATCCAACATTGCTGTGGGCGCCTCGCCGTCGTTGTGAAGCCGACACTGCGGCGGTATGTCGCGCCCCGAAACGACGTCACGCAGGCAAACTTGCTATTTCGCCATGTTTTGCTCCCGAGTGCTCCCTCCCACTCCCGGCGTCGTTACTCGTGATTGGTTTTTTGTTTCGTTTTGTTTTGTTTGTTTTTTTGCACAACAGTCGAGAATAGACGCGACTGCGAGCGTTTGCTGGCTTGTGACGACGATAAAAACACGCCAACGTTAGCTACAGCAAATTAACGCGGATAAAAGAGCGCAGGCGTCACGTCACACTGCACTTTTATTGACTTGGCCGCGTGACGTCATAGAAATAGTTTTTGTTTTTCCCCTTGTTGTATTTGCTCATTTGTGACTGCAGGTATCCAATCCATCCCCTGGTTCCTCGAAATAATAATTATTGTAACTAATGCAAGGAGAGTTCAAGGGAACAATTGTCCTGCTTACAAAAAAAAAAACACAAAATAAATAATTAAAAAAAAAACACACGACACATTTCTGGCAGTTTCTGGTGCTTTTTGAAAGAGTTAACTTTTCCCCCACAAATTTTGAGACCATTTTAATGCAGGTTTATTCAGACAGTTAATTGTTTTAATAGACATCACAAACCCTGAGCATTAGTGACACAATTCATTGGGAAGGAATGACCGAAACGTATAAATGAACATACGTAAAGTTTATATAAGAAAAGCATTAGTGATACATTTTGTGAAATCTGGGCGTGACAATGTAATTCGTGCAATGCAAACATTTTAAAAGGTCATTTGTCATTACATCACAGCCATGTACAGTATGAGGAAGATGTAGATAGACATTGTAGCCCCCAAAAACCTGTGCGGTCCTTCACACAGAACGACACTGGTGGGTTTTGACTCGTGTTTATGCTGGTCATGATTCAGGCACTTGATATGCAGTCTGTCCAATATGGCTGGCTTTGCTAAAGGTTTGTGCACATTAATTTCGTATTGGACGCAATAAAACTACACATTGCCAGCTTTTTCCAGACACATGTTGCAGAGTCAAATGAGAACATTCTTGGCCTTCTTAGCCAAGCACGACGCTCGAAAATGCAGAACGATCTGGGTCGACAGTATCAATAATACAGTAGTAATAGTACAAAAGGTGAAAATTATATTGTGTATATATTTGAAAGCAGGATCAACTATTTTTACACATCGGAGAAGATGAGACAAATATGATATTGGCGACCTAAAATCCCAGTAGGAGTAGTAGTAGTAGTAATTTCCATCACAAGCACCATTTGTCTGCAATAAGAAGACATCATTGCATCGTGCACCCTCGATGGAAATATTACAGTGTTCCAAATCAGCGAGTGCCATTTCTCTTTGACCAATACTGCATTTGTTCACGTGGAATAATTTTCCAGATTGGTCAACAATAGTCCCCAAATAAAATGTCAACACCAAGTTTTAACTGACTATAATTGTGTTTTTCTGTATCACTGCTGCTGCCGTATGGCTTCATCACAGAAATCGAAAGTTAATTACATACGTTAGTGACAGACTATTTAGAACAGCGTCATTGTAACCGTGACATACTAAATGTCTATCGCGACAGTTTTGACATGACCGTAGAAATTCTACAAATGCGACTCGCTACTTTACAGTGTTATGATGAACGTAACGCACATACTGGACACACGAGCACGTCTTGCTACATGAAGTGATCACACAGTTGACATGCAAGGCAGCTGGGCACAGAATTGTGGAGTCCAAATGGGAATCTAGTGGTTCAATAATTCAAACATCAACGCTTCATCGTGTAGTCAAAGTGAAAGGGATGTTTGGTGGAATGTACAAGATGAATTCAACAATTTAGTTGGTGGACATAAGCATCTTAAAACAAGTAAAAGTGAAATCTGCAAACAGCTTAATAAAAACATTTAAAAATAACTTGCATGAATGGACATGTTATTCCCACTTGTCTCACCCAGTCTATTTTCCAGCATTTCTTTTTTTTGTGTGTGTGTGTATCCATCACCATAACAACCACACACTTTCTGACAGATTTGCTGGCACTGCCGTAAGCGGTGAAGCCTCAGAGGGAGGGAGACAGAGAAAGGAAGAGGAAAGACCCTAAACATAGTGCTCCAATCGATGTACAGTACATTGTGTACCCAAATCACATGAGATGAATTGTGGACATAGTAAAAGCAGATGCTAAATCAAACTGGCGAGTTAATATCATTCAAATAGTCTCAGTCATAAAGTCTACATTTCAGCGGTCAATATGAACAAGGTTACAAAGTTGGATTTTCCTTACCACTGGAATTGCCGGAGGCCGCCGACATTTACCGTTAGTTAAGTGAACAGAACGTTAGCTGTAATGGAGCCCTAAGCCGTGAGGTCGCAGTCGGAACGGGCTGCGCCGGAGCTACGTCCACAGCCCAACAGGGGCCATGCCCTCCCTGGTGCCCAGCGAAGGCAGCAGGTTCTCTTCACACAAGAACTTCAAAGGGAAGTGGACCAGCAGTCCTTGGACCGCCTTGAGCTCTTCCCGGGCCTTTTCGGGGTCTGTGTCACAGAGGCGCTCCTTGCTGGTGTACTCCTTCAGCTCTTGCATATTGTGGACGCAATCAGAGGGGAGGCAGCAGAAGACCTGCACCCCGGCGGCACAGATTGCGTGAGAAGTGAGAAACGCAATTCAATAATACATATTTATTGTGCAACACAGAAAAGACAGTTGGACAGGACTCACAGAATAACTCTTGATACACAATATTTTTTTCCACCAATTCTAATAGTATCAAGATACAGCAATTGTGTGCTGATCAATGGTCAGTATATATACACTGCTGCAAAGTTAAGCAACAAATCTGACAAAAACCATGAATATTTGATGCTGGTGTAGTGATCCTGTAACTTCATGATGGGCTATATCACAATATTGATATTTTGTCCTGTCCCGGTTGAGAAGTACACCAATTATGGTATGTGCTTTCATTGATACCTTGTTGTAAATAGTGGCATTGAGTTTGGCGGCAGAATTCCACAGCAAGAAGAACAAGTCATCGCTGATCGGATCATCAATATTGATGCTGGGGTCTGAAGCAGCACCAACGAGAACACTGCATGGAGGAGGAATACAAGTTCGGACTGAAGTGTAAATGATGTCATTGAGTGTGCTATATATGAGAACTGCTTCACTGTAAATTGTCATTGGGTGTAAGAGAAAACGCTAAAGCCATGTAAGTGATGACAGGCAGGAGGTTTTCTTAGCGTCATAGTGTGTCCTGACCTAAAGCACTCCTTGCGCAGAGCAAGCGTCAGGGGTCCTGCTTCGTAGTCCTCCCCTCCCATGATGGATGGGATCCTCTCTTCATCTTCCACAAACACTGCCAGCTCACTGTCTCGACTCCCCAGCATGCTGCGGTCATTGATGTTGGCTGATCCTGGGATCAAGGTGGAGGGTACAAGCATTTACTGATCAATCCTAATCAGCAATAATATGAGAATATAATAATAGGAATCATCAACAACAATAACCATATGCTGTACTTGTTTTCTCCTACTGTTTGATGTTCCAATGCATCTATGCATTGATTTGCAATGTGCAGTTTAAAATCTGGTAAAAGGGATTGTGGGCGCTGAAGGAGAGAGATAAACAAAGGAATTTAATCCCAAAAAAAAAAATGAAACTAGCATGGTTACTGGGGGAGGAATGCAATGATATACTGCATGTATTGCCCAATGTCATATTATTATTACTCATTTCTTTGTCATTTTTGCTGAGTGATGCATTCGCACACAATCGTGCAATTTTTATAGATCCATCTAAGGTATTGACAGGTACTGCAGTGATGAGCCAAGGTCAAAATGACGCTCTGAGTTTGAACTTGCAGACGGTGGCTCACCGATTATGTAGCAGCGGTCATCTGCGATGAGGGTCTTGCTGTGAACATAGATGAGCTCAGTGACAAGCGACTGGGAGAGTTCCGCCTGTGTTCTCAGGCCACAGACTGTGATGTACTCGGTCCACCTGTCCTCCACTGGGACGCACAACAGAATCACCATGACTACGCGATAGAACGTTCGCACAGGCTTCACGCTTGAATACATACTGGATTTACAATGACTGTCAAGCAGGTGAAGAAAGGAAATGGAGATGGGGCAGATACCTAAGATCAGTGCCTTCATTTAAAGCGGCAACACAAAGAGAAAGAAAGAGAAAGAGGTTACGGGGACAGGTGCGGTTTAATGATATGAGGTGGATTAAGAAATTGGAACATCAGAAGACAACAACACTCACATTCACTGAGTCTTGACAGGATGGACTGTTCTCCCCGGCATATAGTCCTATGACATCAAGAATTTGTTCAATTCGAATGAACCTTTTTGTCTCCTTGCACGCATGGTTCAGCTTTACAGGACGAAGGCAGCGGTACAGGCATACTATATAAATCCTACTCAATAGGAATCTACTACTTTAGTACTACTAAATGTAGCCATGTTCACTAAAGACTGGCCGTTTGATGTCTCAGAGTATGTGATTGTCTTTAATGACAAACTTCAAGAACTATCAACCGTGTGGCATTGAAAACATCTTTTGAAGCGAATCGGAATTTGTTTTTAAGAGGAGCAGGCCGAGTGGAGAATATGATATGAACGATACCAAATGAAAAAGCTCTCACCTGTAAGTGAAGTGAAGAATGGCTTGGATCGCGTTTCCACCTCCGGTACTGATGTCTCCCTCAAATCCAGGCAAAAGTGGGATCACCACAAACACTTTATACTTCTTCTGCTCTCTGTTAGAGAAGCGACAAATCGTTTCGGCTATTATCTTTTCCTAGAGTAACATTACATGGCGCCACAATTTTGCGCTCATTTCTTATTGGTTTTGCATGCTTCAGTTATGTCATCAAGTTTTGATAATACATTATTTAACATGCTTTCATCTACGAATATGCTTCGTTTTACATACAAAATAAAGGGTATTGGAACAGTGGCCAGACCTGTACGCACGCAGGATTCGGTTCACGATGGCATCACCGATCCCATTGTGGACCGTCTTGCCATCAGCACAGCTGATGAAGAACTGGTTCTAACGGCAGAGAAAAGCAGACGGTGGCTCAGTGTGAGGCGAAGGGTGAAGCGGGTAGCTCGCTGGCAGGTGGGCTTGCGTTCAGACGCAGGACACTTCAAGATTAGACTCGGCGCAGTCTGTCGCTAATATGAAATTGAGGAGTAGTCAAAAATATTGTTGCCAGCGCAAAACCCTTGAACTTCCTCAGGCCATCTTACTGGTTAATCAACCAATGGTTTAAAAATGTAACGCCAACACCGTATTGCATGCTGCTGTACCACTTTTTTAGTAAAGTACATATATCTGAAACGGGACTACAAGTTAACAAATCATTTAAGACATCAGGCACACATTCCAATTGTGTTCAGTCACTGATTTACAAAGCATTCCTTGGTTACCTCGACGTAAATGTAGTGCTGGCTGCTCTCAATGGTATGGATGTAGGCATTGAGGATTGAGTTCTCACAAGTACCAGCAGACCAACGATCTGCAGAACGTAACACCTAGGAAAATGATGTGCAATCATTATCATATATTTGGGAATATTTCAATTTAGAGATCCAAACATGTTGCGAATTACCGGAATGCACATATGTTATTCCAGATCTTTATAACATTAAGGTGCTCTCTGAATGTGCTTTTAGAATGCTTGCAGTATTTGTGATACATTCATTTCTTCCAAACTTTAATCAGATGCAAAGTGTTTATTCAGTCTAAGCAGGCAAATATATTGAAACGCTCGCTCACTGCTATAGAATCCTGAGAACAAGCGAAATAAGACCCGAAACCTGTGCCCGATACTTGTAGGAACGCTGCTGCATAATGGGGTTCAAGTTACAGGCAAACAAGGAAGTGACACATGCTCATCAGCCTACCTGCCTAATTTGGATCTTGTAATGTCAATGTTTTTGGAGGTGTTATTGAAACGGCTACCCATGATCTACAGCGCATGTACAGCGAATGCTGTTGCAAACGTAACAGATTGACTTATTCATCGGACTGCTTTTCTTCCCACATTTGTTAAGTTTCATCACTGTTCCCCAGTGAAGCTGCCACACATGGCAGCGCACATTTGAAACCCCTGGTTTGTGCAAGAGCGCTAACAAAGTGTGGGAACAACCATCACCACATGGGCCGAAGAGAATGTGTATGCATAGGATAAAGTATGGATTTGTGAGGGCTTAAGAACCACAATGCAAAAACAACTGAACCCAGCAGTGATGGAAAAGTGCATGTAAGAAAGGGACGGAAAGAGAAACCCTTCAACAAAGAAACAGCGCTCCACTAGCTTTTGCACTGCTATGCCGCATAGATGCTTTAAAATGACAGACAGCATCATATAAAATGTTGATTTATATGATATGACTTGCTAATCTCTGCTTGCCAATCCACAACGACTTCATCTAAGGTTAAAACATGTTAGCAAATACTATACCTGCACTTTGGCCTCCTTGGAGCCAGGTACGGTGAAAGAAAGTGTGTCGGCAGAACAAAGAGATTTGGGGAGAAGGTAGGGGTAGAAATCGTCCTTGTACTTGTTTTTGAAGATCTACAAAAAAGACAAAGCAAATAAGATCAGTCAGATCATCTTTGACCACCCTCTTAAAATCAACAGCTAAAGGTTATGTGTGTAATATGTGTAACTACCATGTAAACATTGTACCCTGTTTTATTGTTAACATCGTGACTCGCAGTCGAAGTAAAACATTTTTCATCTCAATTATCCTAAATAAGTAACGACATCGGCCTTATTTACGCCTAAACTAAGGGAACCTCCCAAGAGCTTTATTTAAATCTTCCCTGAATTTTTTTTAAATTGAAAACAATGGGCATTTTAACATATTTTATGGACAAGACACACCTTTCCAACAAAATCCGTTTTTTTTTATTATTATTATTTTTTTCCTTAGCTCGGTCAACTAAATCGAAGGTCTTCAGTTTACCAAGATGTTTTGGTTCCACCTTGGTGGGAAAATGCCAAAACCCCATTTTCATTGCAGACTGACTTATTTCCTTCCAATTGTACATCCTGTAATTTATACTTCTGCTTTCTCCCTAAGCAACTTTTCCTGAATTTGACCTTCGTGAAGTTCCAGCGCTGGATGAAGTGACGAGCCACATCCCTGGCTGCTCTGCCGTGAAGAGCTGCCGACAGATCACGCCACGGCATGCGAGGAACTCTCGTACGGTCAATGTTATCTGAAAGTATAGAAAGAGCAATCTTTTAGCTCCAGAGGGCCGTGGGAACATTCAGTTTAGAGACATACCTTCAAATGGTCTGTCCAGCTGGACCCAGTCTTTCCTAATGAAGTTGCTGTAGTCTTTGCCGAGCCACAATTTGGTGTTGCCTGTCAGGTCCACAACCTCCTGAGTTTGATCCTCAGACGGTTTTGGACCAGCCGAACCGTTTTCCTGGTGCACATGGTCAGTTAGTGTGAGCGGGAACTGCAACGCGATGCAAGCCTTGTGAGCAACATGCTCAAACCCCACCAAAAAGACAGTTTGATACATTCTTACATCTGGATCTCCTTGTGGCTCTGTCTCGGTCACCTTCGCGGCAGTGTCTGTGGAGTCGAGGTCAGTTAGCCGGTACTGGCTGTCATCCCACCTCCCAAATGCCAGGTCAATTCCCCCGACAAAGGCTACAGTTTGGTCAATGGCCACCATCTTTTCATGGTGAGCCCAAAGGAACACCACCGACGACACATGGTCAGGATGTCTCATTACCTGTCGAAGGGCACAACGTGAAGAGTAGATTTAAAACTAGCATTCATTTCCCAATGTATAACTTTGGGTCCAGAGGTAACACACCTTGATGTTTGGGTGCATATCCATGAGAGTCCTCTTACTGTGCTCACTATTGATGCCAAGTGCGAGCTCCACCTCTTTGTAAAGCAAAACACACACTTTCACTCCTTGATCCTGCAGGGAAAAGGAAAACTTTCAGAATCAGAATCAGAATCATCTTTATTTAAATGCTCCAAAATGTTGTAGCAAAATTAAAAAGCCAGACAGAAATGAACTGAAGACGAGACACCATGCAAATATCAGCGGCTGTCAGCAGTCTACGGATGATGGAGTTGGTGCATTGAGTTAAGTGGAAATGTATTGTCATGTTTCACTGCTGCAGCATTTATGTGGACGTTTGTTTTTACAGTATTTACAAAATGACAGAAAAAAACATTATTGAAGAGTTGATAAGAAAGACATAGTCCTAAATAAAGAATATTGAATGACACCCACAGCTTTGCGTTTGAGTACTTCATCCAAGCGCCAGACGTTATCAGTAGCTGGTCTCTTCAGGAACACTTCAGGGCTGAGCCTGATATTATTAACAAATATTACATTTTTAAAGGTATGAATACCTCAAAAAGTCATCCAAAAATCCAAGAACTTACCACCAGTCTGTGATAAAGATTTCCTCTTTTGCTTGCTCAAGCGCATCAGCGAGGTCGGTAAAGTAGCCGCTCCCATTTACATACCTTCAACAATGACAATTCCCCACAAATGATATTCACATTATGACAAGACACTCCAGACAAATTGCACAAGCTACCATTTTGTTAGTGTGTTGTCCCGTGGCGGAGCAAATCCCTCGAAGCGTTGCACTTTGAGAAAATGGCAGGTTGCAGCTAGCCGGTTGATTTCGTGACTCCACCAGTGTGCTTGTCGGTAGCTACTGCATTTGATGACCAGATTCCTGAAACCAGCACGCGGGACACACGCGTCTCACAACATGACAAAACACGCAAGGGGATGTTGCATTCTCTTCGCGCCAGCACAGCAGATTTACCGAGTGAAGTTCTCGATGCATACTCCATATTTAGTGTCTGTGTAAGCACGGCCCACTTTCACGTTGAACTCGGGGTCAAACAGCAAAACAAAGTTGATGCGTCCGTTGTCTCGGTTCATGTACATCAAGAAGGAATCTTTCACCACCAGCCAGCGGCGTGACCAGCGGAAGCAGAACTGATGATGGCCGATGCAATTCAAACCTTGAATGCGGTGACCCCCCGACCTCTTGAAGATGGGCCCTTCCCTGTAGTGAGTGCACACGCGCGGCAAAGTGACTCAGTAAACTCAAATGAGCCATTTCCCCGCTTTCCGTGTCCCTTACGAACACACAAATAGTCTCAGGACACTGCTTACAAGCCTTTGGGCCCAAGATCCGTGACAAAGGAGAGAGCACCAACAGAGAGGAACTCCAGCTTGAGGGGAAAAACAAAGAACAAAACACACCGCTGAATTAGTCACCATCACATGACAACACCGCATGTCTTTGTTTTGTGGCTTTTACCATGCTGTGGTCATTCCTACAGAACCTGTTCTCAAGCAGATCATTCAGGTACTCTTCAAGGTATTTCTGCACCAGAGAAGTAGAAAAATCCTGTGAGCAAGTGCAATCGGAGAGCACAGACCTCGACCGTATCACCTTGTAATACACGGAAAGTACATTGGGTCATTTCGTAAGAGATTTAGCAGCGATGCAATAACAGAACAAATCTACACACACGATGTATGTCAAAGTACGTATCCATAACACTCCGCTGTCTCTGCTATTAAGGACATACAGAGAGCGCTTTGTGCTCTACTGCGTGTAGAATATGTCTTGTTTCTTCTGATACCATTTTGCTGGAGGTCATTCTGGTCCGCTGAGTCCCACGTAGGCTGGGCATTTCCTCAGACATGGCCCTCAGCTGCTGCCTCTCCTTGGCAAATCTAGAAGAGACGTTTGAACGCTCAAACCCAAAAAAAGGTCTGACATTTCAAGGTCAAGGGTTGATTTGCGCGATCGGTTACGCTGACCTTCCCAAAGGCAGAAGGTGAATCATCATCCGGTGGTTGTAAAGGTCTCGATGCAACTCCTGGAAGTGCTTGTACTTCCTCTTTACGGTCCAGTGGAATTGACCGTGAGTTAGGATCACTGTGTACAGGGTGCCTACATGGACCTAGGGAAATTCAATTCACATATAACAATACCATGCAGATATCCCTGCAGTTGTGTCTCAATTGACAAAAAGGCCTCAACCCCAATAAAGACTGATATTATTGTGCAAATTATATTGCAATATGTGTTAATGAAATCATGCTGCACTGGTGGCGTAGTATGCCAGTTATAGCCTTTCCAATGTGCTAGCATTAAGCCAGCAGACTTGAAGGCAAAGCTATGTGGTTGTTTTGTGTGCGTGTCAGGCAACAGTCACACAATAACGCATGTACTGTACCTTGGAGCGAGTAGTGTATCTCTCCGTGTTGTCCACTCTACACGTGATGGGGACGCCAGGGATTAAGTAAGGAATACCTTTCTCCTTTAATTCTGGAAGGTGATGTATCACACTGAAATGACGACCATCTGTTTTGGAAAAGTAGAAATAGAATTTCTTCCAATGCAGCAGTTGATTCATTCCGTAGACACTCAACGCCCTCTGAAATTGATCAGGCGCGGTGTGTCCTACCAGTGGTGGATAAGAGGTTGTCAATCTCATCTTGACCCAGTATGCGAAGATCACGGGAGAAGCGTCTTTTATCGAGGATTTGGGCTGCAGAGGCCTGAGAGGGTGGCTCGATCTCATCCTCCGGCGTGGCCATTGCACTCGCAAGTACCAGCGAAACTGCTGCAATGACAAGAGTGAAAAGAATTCATCACCCAGTGTCTGGGGATTCCGGCAAAATGTACAATAGTTTCATAATAGAACTGCAAAAGCTTTCAGGGAGGTATATAATCTGGCACCGAACGGATGCCGTCGAGAGTTCTGGCAGTTTTCTTAAGAGTCTGTGTGATCTCTGGCGATCTACAAGTGTCCAGCTCTACATCCAAGAAATTCCGTCAGTGTTTTGAGAACTGTGAACTCATCATGGGATACATTGTAACATATACTTTTATTATTCCAAATCCATTTGCACATCACCTTAACCTCTTCACACATTGCATTCCCCCGTAGTTGCATCAGTAAAAGGCCACTTTTCAGTTCATAAACGTGAGTGAGGTTTGCGGGGTAAATGTAATTTTGAAGGAGGACGGCACAACACGATCACGCGGGAGGTCGTTCAAAGAGGTCAGCGACAGCATTGCTGACGTCCAATGCCGCGATGTGCTGCTCGGGTCATCGGTGTTGAGGTTTAAAAAGGAGCGGATGCAGCTAGCAGTAAGAGCGAATGAGTGTGGAAGCTTTTGTCTAGTGTCGTGTACGCGTGGGCGGGTGTCTTTGTTTCCTGGGAAACAGGCAAAGGGAAGGGAGGGCCGCCGTGAATGTGAGTGAAAAAGAGAGAACGTAAAGGTGGGGGAGGGCAATGAGAGATTAGGGAAGAAAACAACAGATTTTCCCCACACTTTTTTCATTGTACTAAAACTTGACTGTAGGGTAGATCGTTGCCATTGTGCTTCGAATATCATTCATTATTGAAAAGCATTCATATTACAATTTGGGCATTTCACATCCTGTGGGGGGGGGGAAAAAAAAAAAAAAGCAAGCATTATTATATTTGTAAAGGCGGAATTTTTGGCGGAGCTCTTTTATTGGCTCTTGCCTCGTTTCTATCGGCGCACGCGCCAGAGACGACTCTGGGTTCCGTTTAGACGCCATCAAATGATTTTCTCACAATCCAAGAAGGAAAAAAAAAAAAACAACAACAACAACAACGAAACCAGGCATTATTCATATTTAACAGATGATTTTATGTCAACAGTTTGAGGTGCGTTAGAACATTTTTGCCAATGAAAAGTGAGCATGACTTCCCTTGTAAAGACCATTTCGAGCACTTGTATCGGATCGCAATCGACTGGGCAGGATGGTGACAGACGCAGTTTCAACCTCCAGTGGATTTGATTGCTTCCATTAAGTCTGATCAATGTGTACAGATTGTCAAATCCCATTCAACATTACAAATGTTACCATGCCCATCTGATTTGTACCCTTCAGGATGCAAGAGGTTTTACATCAAATTATTCACATACGATGACATTTAACCACAACCATTTTATTCTCTTCTGTTTCCTCGATTTTCTTGACAAATTCCTAACTGAAATAAGTGACAGTAGGAAGAGACAGCACAGATGCAGATGCAGTACTGCCTTTATTTTGGATCACTTCCAATTCCGATGGTAGCTTGCTATACAGGATAAATGAAGGCAGCCATGCAGCAGGTACGAAGCAACACTCGGGATTTCTATCATCCGAGAAAAGAAGAATACGACGTAGCTGCAGTTGTGTCATCGCCCAATCAGGAATCCACGGAAGCTTTCCACATACTTGCTGACGTGTGCGAACCGTGACATTCGCGTTCCGTTCCTGGGAGGAGGCGTTGATCTACATCGTAGCGGTATGGACATGCAGTCAGAGAATTTTGGTGGTAAATGCAAAACACTTCTATAAATCTGTATGTGTGTGTGTGTGTGGCCGCCGAATTGGCAGCAAAGTGCCCAAAGTCGCATGTCGT
The DNA here is from genome assembly GCF_024500385.1 of Phyllopteryx taeniolatus. NCBI lineage: Eukaryota > Metazoa > Chordata > Actinopteri > Syngnathiformes > Syngnathidae > Phyllopteryx > Phyllopteryx taeniolatus. The sequence continues at coordinate 1,844,674 of NC_084518.1, read as the reverse complement.
CTCCACCCATCCCCATCCCCATTTGCAACAGCGTCACATTCCACATTCCCACTTGAAATGCGTCAACTGAATCGGCAACGACGCGACACGTCGCGGAGCTCGGGCCCAGCGGCGCCGTTCGTTGCCTTTCGGGTCTCACCGTCAGCTCAGAAGGAAACAACAACAGCAACAGCAGCAGCAGCAGCAGCAGCTCCTCAGCTCAGCACTGTCGGCTCCGAAACCTCCGCGACGAGCTCAACTTGCCCGCGCCGCCGTCGTCGTCGTCGTCGCGCATGCCGGCCATGTTGTCACTTCGTTTCGGTCAAGACTTGTTTTCTTGCGTCCCCGCGGACGAGATGTTGGCTTCAGTCGCCTCCCATTCGGCGTCCGCAAGGACGGCGGCGGAAGCGGGAGGAAGAGGAAGAGGAAGAGGAAGACGAGTTCCCACACAAGCGGGACACATTTGTGGCAGGACGACCGCGATGACGCACGCGAACAAGCAAGCTACATTTTCGCCTTGTTGTTGTTGTTGTTGTTGTTTGTGGCCAAAGCTCGAGGATTACTTGTGGGCAAAACGGGAAGAACTGCTTAGGCGGTTGTCTAGCCCAGTCAAGCCCCAACTTGTGTCCCGAGGTATGCGGGCGTGACTCGCGCAAAGTCTCACGAGATCTTCCCGGGCTCCTTTTGGAAAACTCCAATAGCTACCAAAAAAATGATCGTAGTTATGCTTCGTGGGAAAATGTTCTGTCCGTAAACCCCTTCAGTAAGTGAACACTTACTGTGGCCTTTTGTTTTGGTTGAAACTGACACATTAAAGCTGTGTTCCACTTGAGGGCTTTACCGAATGACTTAATATTTCTATCGACAAAGTGCACAAGGCCGCAGCGAAACCTGTGGCCAACTGGTTGGCGTGGTTGTATTTGCGGCCACGTGGAGGCGTCCGATGCCTACGAATGGCAGTGCAGTACACGCTCAAGCAAATCCAAAGACATTTGCATAGAATGTCTGAAATTGTGACAAAAATAGAGATGTCACAATTGTGTATCTTACTTCTTGCGTCATCTCATGGAATGCCGTGACTCGGATTGTGAAGGATCAAATGGAAACATAGTAGAGAGTAACAACAAACTGTACACGTCCATGTTCCGCTTGATACGCATGTGCGACAAACGTTTTTCAGCAAGTCATAATGCATATATTCAATTATTTATTAAGAAAAGATGGCACAACGACACGTAGGCGTCAGCCTCCAACAAGGCATCGTGATAAATAAGTCATCGTAAGAACAAGATAAGGCTTCGAAACGTCGGCTGGCTCAAGTTGCACATCCGTGTTCTTCAAATAAGACGTAGTACTGCAAAGAAAAACTCAATCGGTCTTTATCAGATCTGCTTACAATGTGTGGACTCACTGAAGGCCCACGCCAACAGGGCAACTTTATGATAGTCCACAAATGTTGTATATTCCTTGCCTCAATAAATACTGTTCCGCATTAAGTATGAATTTCTTTCACTCATACTGCAAATACACGACTAAAACTTGCATGACCTGTATGATGGGGACGATGGTTGACAATATTTGTACGAGACGGCCCCATCTATGAATTGCACGTTTCAATAACTTAGAGCAAGATGAAGATCAAGGTTGCAAGTCTTCCTGAAGACCGATTGGCTCTGCTGTGCTGCGCTGAGATGTTGGGATCTTGCATCTCCGATGCTGCGCCGCACACTAAAGGTCACCGCAGTCGTCCTCACACAACGGCGTGAAGGGCAGTCAACGCTGGGGAAGTCTCCGTTTTTCATTTGGGGACATATTTGTTGTTCTCCCCAGGAAACGGCCATTCGGGCGCCCTGTTGAAATGTCCTGTTAGGAAGATGCCCACCGTCCCGATGATGAAGAGGAGGATGGCGGCCCAGAAGCACACCTTGTCAATCATCTTCCCGATCAGTACCCAGCTTTCAATTTCCTTTATTCGGAGTTAAAGCAAGACGAATTTAAAGCAGATGAGCAGACATGCACGCACATGCTGCTGATCGTGTGAAGAAGAAAAAAACCACATACCGATCCAATGTTGTTTTGCTGTCTTGTGGTTTCTGCAATGAAATTGCAGGCGTCCACGCATTGCTTAATCTCGGGGGCAGCTTGAGCTAAACTCTTGTACAGATTGACGGTAGTGTTGGCATCAACGCCGTCCGCTGGAGGTGAGCAGACGGCAAAATTGTATACGACACGTGATGATGTTTGGAAAGCGCAGATGTCTTACCATTCGGGTTCATCAGGCCATGCTTCTCTCTTTGCTTGTCAAACATCATCTCACTGCGAGGCTGTTTGAGCACATACTCCTCTGCTCTCTGCATGAGGCCGAAGGAGTCTCGCCTCCGATCTCTTATGCCGTTCGCCTCTGACGTCACCTCGTTGTCGTCCAGCAGCGGCGACATGCCAAGGAAACGGGGCACCGACTCTAAAAAGAGCTGACAGAGGAGGACGGAATGTAAAAAAAGACCTGTGTCGACGTTTGGCACCTGCGGTCATTAGGTCTCTCTCAGTGGATGGATGCACTTACATGCTTGATTTGATGGGACATGGTGTGAGTGCTGGGGCTGCGCAGGGAGAAGTTCAACACCACAATTTGATTGGTAGCAATGAGCGTGGTGACACACATAACAAAGATGATGTACCTAAGAAGGACGGCAGAAATTTGGAGCAGGATATTGCAGTTGAAATGTCAGTCGAAACGCGGCGACGGACAGCGTCGCTGCACGGTGACTCACTTGCCGATGAGGGGGACAGAGAGCGACGTCTCCGGGACCTTCTGCGCTATAAGAAAGAGGAAAACAGTCTGGGCCAGCAAGACCGAGATGGACACCGTCAGCTTTTGCCCTCCAGCTGTACGGACCAAAAGGAGACATCATGTCATAGAACGCAAAACACGAGTGAAAAAAAACAATGCGGAGTTCCACTTCTTTATACATTCATGGTGGGAAGGTGCAAATGTTCCTTACAACGTGGCCCATAGAGGTAATATATGTTTTGCAATGGTGACAGTTTGCCTGGGACAAATGATTCGATGCAATTAGTTTTAAAGTGCAAACTTCAATCGACTTGAGTTTGCACACTTAATTTTGTCCTGTTATTTGTGAATTTATTGATTGCTTTATTTTATGTCATGACTATTTTCAGCCGCAAATTAGTTCCAAAATGGTTATTAGTTGCTTTTTCTACAATATTGTTGTTGTTGTTTTGTTTTTTTTTCAATATATTTGATTTTTAGATACAATATAAGTAGTTTACTTGCATGACACTCTGACTCTAAAGTATATAGAGTTAGGGATGTTCCGTATGTTTCTTTTCTCACAGAACACAAGCGCATTAAGTGTTTACGTTGCTTATGAAATGGATATACTGTATTTAGGAGTGATTCCGACTTTTATGGCTGGTTTAACAGTACGGTACTTGAAATACAAATGTGTTCTCATCTTGTCACCGAGAATCCAAATATTATCAGACTTGACCTCACGAGCCAGTAAAATTGGCCCCATTGAAAAAACGAACGATGGATGTCAAAGAAGCAATGAGGAAATAAGCGATGGCCTGGCTGACCTTGTGCCGGTAGGAAGTATGCTAACACGACAAGAGAGGAGATGAGGGAGCAGGGCAGGATGATGTTGATGACGTAGAAGAGGGGTTTCCTTTGGATGACCAGGTTGAAACTGATCTCCTGATACTCCAGGTCATCGGGGGAGTACCTCAGGTTGATCATCTTCCGGGCCGGACGATGGACAATGGCCCATTCTCCGTTCTCTACAACCGTGAGCAAGCACAGAACACGGTGGCTACATTCGGTATACGCTTGTTTCCGTTACGGCGGTCAGTGCACACGTTTGGTCAACATGGCTGTGGTAGAGCAGGTTGAAGGTTTTCCTCAGACGCGCAGCGCGCACGGAAGAACTTTGGGTTTGTGCCGCTACTCTAAATAGCAGAGTAAGCTCTCTCGATTCAATTCAAGTTGCTTCCAATTGTTACCATAGAAAACAGAACACTTTTTGGATGCTTGCCGAGGTTGACTTTGCAGGCAATTTGTCAATTTAAACTCTTTGACTGTTGTTACTACTTGGACATTCTCTTCCACTGTTTTCAGTGCTTGCCTTTGGATGTCCCATTTTTTTTTTTTTTTTTTCCAGTATGATGATTAGTTAGTCACTTAAAACATTTTTCTGTAGTTTTAGACCCGGGTAGAGAATATACTCACACAGTATATTCATGCACTACACAAACTCACGACACAGTTTCTCAACGTTAAGGACCTCTTTTAAGCACATGAAATCATAGAAAACACTAATAACACCAGCGTCATCCAATGCATGGAGAAAAGATTACAGTAAGAAATGGACAGACTGACAAAAGTAATTTAAAAGGCATTTTGTTGTTGTTGCTGTTGTTAGCTCTTACAGTAATATAGCCTCTTGGATAAAACAGTGTCTGTGATTCCTGCAGAATGTACAGCAAGCTCTTTACCAGTGAAAGCCTCAGGGTCAATATCCACCCATTCGATTCTTTCGCCAGTTTCTCCAGCAGCTAAGATGAGGTCCACCTCATTGGCGCTGTAAGTCTGCGATCTGGCGACACAGGATACACTCCGACGACCTGCACCGGATTTGTCTCTTGACGAAAACATGGTGAATTGTATCTTACCTGAATGCTAGTGTGCAGTTTTGATAATCGAAAGGGAAGTAGTTGATCTCTATGGCACACGTGCTACGATAGATCGCAGGAGGAAGCCAATATATCGAACCGTCGTTTGAAATCAGCACGTTGGCGTAGTAAGCCACGTCAAACTTGCCATCAATGCTGCAGGGATGGAGAATCGATAACGGGAAGAAAAAAAAACCTGTCATGGTGAAGCTGCAGGCAGGAGAAATTGAGCGGTGGCGCTCTTACTTGTTTTCAAGGACAATATCGGGGAGCCACACAGTTTTGCAGGGGACGCGGATGATATCGATGCCATAGTATTTGGATTTATTCCACGCAAGACGATAATCGACCCATTTCTGCAGATGACGTTGGCATTTACAACGAGTTCCAGTGCAGTGGGGAATAGCGTGTCAGGAAATGTACACAGAAATATTCAACTCACTATTTCAATCCAGACATTGGTTGTAAGAGTCTCTTCCTTTTCATTCTGTGGAACAAAGTCAAGAAATATATTCAGCATAGTTCAATGTACGGCATGCATGGTAATCCCTGTGTCTGGAAATGTGTTAGTACTCTTGGTGTACTTTTGTGCAAGAGGCTAAGCCTTACATCCTATTTTGAATGTGCGGTGGGGTTTTGTTGCAACTGATAGTAGCGCGCTCTCACCAGAGAGATCAGGTTGGTGAGGGTCAACTTGATCTGGACCTCCACTTTGTCCTTCGGATGAACCACGGGACGAATGTTCTTGTTATAGCCTTTGAACAAGTTTCCGATCAGTTGCGTCTCTTCATTACACTCCACTGCAAAACAGGAAAAATGAAAACAATTCAAAATCAAAGTTTCCTATAGCAATTGATTCGATGGTGCGCATTTGCAAGCGAATCAAATGTTGATGTCGTCGCGTCGACAAAAAGCCAAAAACGACAACTTTTATGCATTTTCAATAAACAGTGCAATGAAACTGCAGCCCCGCAATGGCTGTCGTGGCATCTTTCTCATTCACAATGAAGCACTTCCACACACACCCCCCCAAAAATTACGACACACTCCGGGAGAGAAAGGCAGAGGTTATTTCCGACCCCTTGCCTCTTCTCTCACAGCTGTCACGATGCTTAGCTCAGATTACACCGCAGACGGCCCACTCAAAACAGGACCTTCGTGTCGATTTCAGATGATCTGTTTTAATGTCGCCGTCACTTGTGGATTGAAGCACAATCGCTACGACATTGCCACAAATCGTCAACGCAGTAGACATTTGCCACGTTTTTCCCCGTTTGTCTCTTTTTAGATAGTGTAGGCATGCTTCTGGTTTCAACTATAGTGAGTTAGCTTTACTCATCACCGTTTGCTCACAGAAGCGCAACATCGATTACACAGTAAAGTCAGCTGGGAGTTTCAGGTCGCTTAGGGAATGCTGCTGCGTGGCCACAAATGCGCACACAGATGGCAACAGCTCACATCTATCCCACGTCGAATTTGTGGAACCTTCGCTTTTGGTGTAACTTGGGCTTTCTTATTTTATGAACCTCCCTGACATTTAGCAGAGTGCCTTCCTATCCATGCAGCCATTTCCTTTAGCTCTTGTTTGTTCATACTTGTCACTAGTACCGCTTGGCTGTCGGTAGCGGTTCACGTGGCTCGGCTTCGGATCTTCGTGGAGTCCGACTCAACGATCTCATTCACAACTCCTGCGAATGGCAACCAATCGAAGGGCTTGTCTGTCATTTGGTGCAAAGTCTGCGGTTTAGAAAATGGATGGATGGATCGGTGCTCGCTGCGTCCAGGATGGTCACGTTGGCTCTCCGATCTAAGCTAATGAGTGCATGTTTTCCCTGCATGACAGCCAAAGTGGTGAGATAAATAGTTGCCCTCCCTTCCCGAAATGGGATCTTCTGACTGCATGTCAGCGACGGAAGATTACTCGACAATAAATACAGTAAGTGTCCAGAAAGCCTGTCAAGCTCTGCCAAATGTGATGCTTACCTTGCAAAGCAAAAGTCCCGAGAAGAATCCCAATTCCCCAAAACAGCTTCAACCTGCATGCCGCCATCATGTTCTTGGAACACAAAGCGAGACAGGGAGGCGAGAGAGTGGGAGGAAGAGTAAAGACGGCGAGGAAGAGCCCTCAATCCCCCCTGACTGTGCCCACCCCGGCTGTCGCTATCTGCGGTCTCAGATTACGCGGCAGCTGTGCACTAAACCAGGATGTCAAGCCACAGTCCAGGCACCCGCAATAATAATCATTACGATCATTATGACACCGGCGAAATGGGCCGACGCCAATGGGCTCCATCGCGAATGCATTTGCCCTCTGATGTCGAATATGCCCCAACATCGAATAACATTCAAGAGATGTATTTCAAAAGCCTGCCTTTACATCCACATATACTGCTGCTCCTTTTCAGTTGACGATGTTTAGCAACGCAACAAGTGTCGCAATTATCATTTGCAATGCGTCTCTCGAACCGCACGGCCTCATACTAGCGACACTAGTTTGCCGTGTTTCGCTACGCGAGATAGTCACACTGTTCCAAAGTCAGCGCAATTCTACACCACCATAATAAATCTTCTATTATTATATTGGGTATCTTTTAATTGTTGACACAGTTCTTTTATTTAATCTTATTAGAATTTGCAAGCAGTTCAAACTCATTGTGTGGCTGGTGGGTGGAACAGGTACAATTGTGTTTAAATGATGGATATTGACACAGACGAAAGCGGAAGTTAATTATGCGCTATGTTATGTTAGCGCATGTGGTGGCGGAATTTTTTTTTCTTCATTAGCGCACACCTTCCGAGGGCCAGTTTGGGGTTTCGAACCAACGGGCCTCTTTTGTTCAAGGGTCGGACGGAGATGGAATGGCTGTGGAATACATGCGTCCGTGCGGGGGGCGCGGAAGGTGAACAGGTGACAGGGTCGTGCCGGCCCGCTCTGCTCCCCGCCATTTCTCAAGTGTATTAATATACACAGACGAGCCCTCACTACTTGTGTAGCGAGGCTCCAGTCGTTGCGACAGCGTCTACGCGCCGCAAAGTGGAGGGGTTACAAGTCGTTGAAGTGGAACTTCAAAACGCTAAAAGACTGAAATCCACATTTCAATCCAGAGACCACGCTTGCTATTATAAGTAGCGCTGTGAGTCATGTTAAGTCGTGTCACTGCGCGGTGACGAGGGCAAGAGACTGATTTGTGTGCTCGCACACTATGTGATGTACTTCTAAATATACAGTTAGTGAAACGGAGATGAGCTTCCTTAAGGTCACTGGAGCCACGCTGCGCAAGGCAGATCGCATGTCTGACAGTAACGCAGGTTGCATCTGTCCGGAAGCAGAGCTGCAAGTCAACGGCAAAATTACAAGCTGTAACAATGAAATATTATATTCCCTTTTTAGATGATGGCACATGCGATTGGGCGATGAGCAGCACCACTCGGAAGAGAAGAAGACTCCTCCGTACTCGGAGGAGCTACGCTCACGTTCACACCCGCGGACAGATAAGCTTCGAATAAGCCAATCATAAGTTTTTTTTTCGGAATGCGGAACAAAGACGAGGAGAAGGCGGAAGGCCTGAGCTCGGATTCGAACCCCCGACGGAGGCGGATGTTCTCACCGCTCCGTCAACATGCCGCCCAGCATAGAAAGGATTTGACCAAACTTTCCTTTCTTTTGTCGTGTGTCATTTCCAGCCAGTCGATCGCTTTTCCCGTTCCAAATGGATTGCGCCTCCGGTCGGACATCGGTCACCTCTGACCTCACAGGCGTTCTTCTGGATGCACGGACATAAATTCCCACAGACACGCTCGAACATCTTGTTTTCCCAGAACGGCGCGGAGGAGACCGACTCCGTATCTACTGCCAGTTTCATATCTATATTGTAAATAATTATACAGAAACCCAATCGTAAGCGCTCAACAGGTGACTTCTGCTGCACTGTGGTTAAATGTTTTCCCTCAGCGGAGTAATGGCTGCTGTCAAGTCTGCCGTTGCCGTTGGATGACGCAGATGTTTCAAATGCGACTGGCTTCAGTGGACTTGTTTGGTCTTTTTGCCGTGTCAACACCGGAGCACATCCATTGACACGCGGACCTGACTTTGATCGACGCATATGCTCCTCATGGTTCGTGTGTGAATGAGTGAGCGAGGGGTGGGGGGGGGGGGGGGGGGGGGGGGGGGGGGGGGGTAGAAAGAGAGAGCGTGAGAATAGGGAGGCCGTTGGTGGGAGGAGAGCGAGTAAGCGTTGACGCGAGCTGACCAGGAATATAGCGCATACATATTTTAGGGGGTGCATGTGGTGGGAGAAGAAGAAGAAGAAGAAGAAGGGGAAGAAGAAGGGGAAGAAAGGGGTTACTGGCGGACACGCTGCGTCGGCTGTGCTTTATCAGCCGACCGCTGCTGATCTCTGGACTCTGTCACGTTGAGCAACAGCAGCATGAGGGATCATTTCGACAAAGACACGTGAATGAGAGAAAAAGCAACCGCGGGCGTGATTGGTGCGGCCGCGGAGGGGCGGACGACAAAAGCGCCAGCGGCAATTTCCAGTTGAGTTGTCGAGAGAAGCTCTCTGTGAGGCACAGTGCTGGAAACAACTTTTGATTTCAGAGTATGGGTGGGGCGGTGGGCTTCAGAGGCGAAAGGGGTCATTGTGGTGACTGGCAGCGCAAGGGACAAGGACTCATGTGAGACGGCGAGGAATTCGGCAAGGAAAGCAAAGGAAGCGGACTCGGGCTCCAGCATGGGAGTGAAGAGCAAGGCCGCCTTGGCGATCGGCGTCCTGCTGCTGTTCCTCGGCAGCCTCTGGCTCCGTGAGTCATTTGCTCGCCGTGTTTGCGTCCTACAATCGATCCGTACAATGCTCGCTTGTGGGGAATGCATATGGCGGCCGGAAAGAACAAGAGCATTCCATTCTTCATTAAAAAGACGGATTTGATTGATTGATTGATTTGCCCTGTGAATGTTTTTTTTTTGGTTTTTGTATCAAGCGACCGCGACAAATGAATAAGTTACATTACAGTGATAACCTATTATGACACACAGTGTTCATAATGACAATTATTTGTTGAAGTTAATAATGTAATTGTAATGTCCTTCAATCAGTCATCTTGGGTGGTTTTTAAACCACACGACTATTTAATTGTGACATTATAGCATAATGTCACAATTATAGCACCCTTGGTTCTAAATAACTGTGTGTAAACTACTACTGCAGTGTTTTGTTATTTAAAGTGACTGCTTTTCCCCCCACCAAAATAAAACGTTGTTGTTTTACGGTTGCTAATGCAGATGGCGGTTTGGATTCCCACTGGGATGCGTGTGGAAAAGGTTACAATCAAGTCAATGAGGTAAAGTGAAGTAACAAATCCTGAAGTAACAAATCCTTGATTATTTCAGCCCGTAATGTTTCTTGATTTGAATGACTTCTTTGTCCGGAACGTACTTCGCACGCCCACGTCAGTCACCGCGCCAGCGGGCCAACAGCAGCGGCTCCCGAGGCTCGGCGGGCCACCGGCACCTGCAGGAGTGCCCCGGGCAGACCTTCCAGGTGTCGCTGCTGCTCAGCCACCTGCTGGCGTCACCGGCCGTCGCCTCTGATGTGCTGCTTCGGCCTTATCTGTCCAGCTGGGACGAGCTCGTCAAGTAAGAGCGGTGGATAAAGACGCGTCCCGACGGTGTTGTGAGAGAATGATGGCGATGAGTCGTGATTATTTCGTGTCCTCCAGGTTTATGGAGGCTCTGGGCCCCATGGTCGGCCTGATATCTAAAGAAATACAAAGCAAGACCTCAATTATCCGGGAGTTGGCCCTTCTAGCTGAGGCCAACCCCGAAGCAGAGGTCAATCCCGAAAACACCGCGGGCCCGGAGGCCGGAGCGGGAACTCTGCACCCCTCGCAGCGTTCCGGTGCTTACCGCTCGGTGCGTTCCATGATCTGGGTGGAGCTGAGACGAGGCTCGGTGGACTTCGACCGCCAGACGGACTCCGGATGCCGGACTCTTCTCCGATTGCACCGAGCTCTGCTTTGGCTCGAGCGCTTTCTGGACAAGCTGGCCGAGATCCCGGCGGCGGGCCTGCTCAGGAGCCCGTCGGAGCTGTGCCGGGAGGCCTACGGGACCACGCTGGCCAACCACCACACCTGGTTTGCGCGCAGGGCTGCCGAGCTGGCCTTCATCGCCATGCCCGAGAGGGGCTTCTTCTTCAGGCTGATGTGTGTGCAGAACCAGGAGGAGCTGAGCACAGTTCTGGGACGGGTGGTCCGGGCCATCGGGGTGGTCTATGACAGGACGCAGAAAGCGCTGGAGGAGAATGGCATGCTAGATTTGCCATAAAAATTTTTTTAATTTTTGTATTTTTTTAAAAGATGTTCAGACAGAAGCCTTCATTGTCACCACGTGGAACACAACGGATTCTTGGACATCAATATGGTGAAAATGTGAACGAGCATACAATATAACCACGGGAACTGCCATATTTTACGAAACACAAACACAAGGGCGCTTCATTTATTTGCGCTATTACATTCCCGAAATAGAACGTCTCCAAATGTGCCCTTAAGCTTTTGAAGGCAGCTAATGATGCAATTGACCTTTACGGTTGCAAAGAGAAGCCAATGCAGAAGTGCCTTAATATTGCATTCCTTCGAATGGCCACCAGGTGGCAAACTTTCGCTCCCAGCCTTTCGGAAACCTTTTTTTTCAGCCAGGGCCCCCATTTTACGGGAGAAAAATGGAAACGGCACATCACCAAAGAAACATTTCGCAAAAACTGATATGACGATCCGGTCTCAATTGACTCACAAACGTCATCGCTCCATGTGGAATCCGTGCCCATTTAATTGAACACATAGATAGATGAACAAACATATTTGTAATTCATACTTTTCAGATCTATTAAGTTGAATTGGTTAATGTCTCTGGTTGGAATCACTGACTTAACCAATGACTTTTGTTAACATTTTCCTCGTGAGTTTAAGGTCCACGTCGTCCGCTTGAAGTTCATGATAATATGTAACTTATTGTCGCTAATAGTAAAGGTGCCCATTTCTCAGCGCTCTCCTTTTGTGTGACAAAATCTCATCATAATCTCATAAAGATCCTCATTCAGCTCTCATGTCGATTCTGAAATAGAAATGATTGAATGGCCGCCGTAACCCGAACACCGCACTGGTCTCCGTGAGACTTGACCTTCAAGCCGCAAATACCTCTAATGCCAGGTAATCCCGCCCGCCTCCCTTTTCTAAGAAGACGCCGTGACGAGGAGACAAAGGTGATGAGAGATCACAGGAGAGCTACACTGAGACTCGAGATGGAATCCGAACCAAGTTTGGCCTCCCCGCGGTTCCACTTTGCAGCTTGCAAACGAGATCAGAGGCAGAGGCCACGCTGTTGACGTTTGGTTCCCTTTAAATGACATTTATTCATTCTCTATCTTGTTTTGCAGTAAACATGAGCAAAAATATACATACAGTCAGAGCAAGAAAATAAAACAACGACAGAATAGAATTATCATCCATTTGGGCAACGATACCGAGCGGATTCTTCTCTTTGCGCCACATTCCTGGATATGATTTCATATGAGGGTTGTGGAAGGAAGGGAAATAAAAAAAAAAAAAAACATCTTTAGTATACGTCTAGCGATAGTTTGGGCTGGAACACGTCGTGTCTTTCGGTGAAAGGTTTACACACAACGTTCCTTTTCATTCATTGCAAACCTGAAAACCTTATTCGATGGGCGGGGCAAGGGCGCAAATATCATACACACACACACACACACACAAATACAAAAACAAACGAGAGCCTTGCCAGGCAAATAGTTTTTACCATTTGATGAATTCCTGTTGCAATCGCAGCTGATACATTCTCTAAACTTGACAACAAAAGCGCAATAAAAAAACAAAAAAAAAGTCTGTCACAAACAATACTTTTGGGTATATTTTCTCGCTTGCTGCCTTTCGACGCTTTTGCTTTGTCGTTACATCCGTTCTCCACGAATCCATCGGGTGGCCGAGCGAGAAAGAAATAGATTGCTTTCTGCGGACATCTCCAAATTGGAGATGGACAAATGGCGATGAGAGGACAATAAACTGGACGCTGGCAGCAACATGTTCTGTCCACCAGGAGGCACTGTTATGTCTTTGAGAACACATTTTGTGCGTATTATTATTATTATTATGTAAGAGGAGGTCTTTTTGGAACACACTCTCATGAATCCTTTGCTCTCTAACACCGTGTTGCTAAAATAAAACCCGAACGTGGAATGAGGATCTTTGGTCGAAGAACTCACGTTCGCATGCCGACGAAACAACGTTTTAGTTTGTGTTGTGTTGTGTTATTTAAAGGCCGCTCGATGGATTATGTCAGTAATATTCGTGGCCGAATGCAGCGATGAATCGAGGACGTTAGTGAATGAGCCTTGTCGCAAAACTCGATTTTGGAGGCGATGACGAGGAGGAGGCGCGACAAAGTAGGGCAAAGAAGTTCAGCATGCAGGCTCTGGATTAGCCCACCAGATTAAGAGATTAGAGTGAAATGAAGTGTCGCGGCCACGGCAGAGACGCGTGCGTGCGACTGGACTGGAAAAAGAAGGAAGCAAAACAAAACAAAACAAAGAAAAGAAAAGCCTTGACATTCAATCTAATGTGAAATTAAAGGTGTTAAAATGGCTGGAATTTATTTGTCATTAGGATAAAAGACTGAGATGATTTCAGTTTTTTTTTTTTTTGCGCACCAAACAATTTTGAAATGTTGTGTCTTCAATTTAGTCTTCAAAAAGGGCCGCCCTCCTCTACGTCGTAGTAAATGGCCACTTTGTTGATTTGAAGCCTTTCCGACAGAACTCTAACAAGTCACATATTCGAGACACGAGAAATTGTCAAAAAGAGGAACGCAAACCGGGGAGATTTCCGACGACAAAGGGAACAAACGCAAACTATCACTATTCTAACCTCCTCCTTCAAAACTGTACCACCCCAAAAAAGCAAAGCAATGCAAATAAATACAAAATCGATTTCAGCGCTCTGACAAATCGGGAAGAAACAAAAACCCTCTGAATATCAATGTGGATATTTCTAGAAACAGCAATGCGAACCAAGTCAATAAGCGTGACGGGGGCGTGGGCGTGGCCTGCGGTGGCCTTTTTCTCTTCACTTGATCGTCTGAACTCATTGGAAACTCCAGCGGGACAAAATATCAGCACTTGACCCAATTTCAAGTATTCCCACGCAACGAAAGCGAACACACACACACGAGTTTGGCGAAGTGGGGACGGTTCTTGATATCGAAATCATGGAAGGAAGACCTTGTAAGATGATGGACTGATGGAACTCGTCCGCTCCAAACGATTGCTCGTCAAAGTGTGGATTTCATGACTATTGCACAATGCATGCAATGAATTCCCCGACCCATGTTATGAACGAAGCATTCACGCCACAAACACACACTTAAAGGTTTGAAACGCTCCGTCGTCAGCTGCTCCGGATGCCAATGTCTGTGTTTACCTTTTCATTTGGTCGGCGGTCTCACAGAACCTTCCCCCCCCACCCCAATCCCCCCCCCCCCCCCCCCCCCCCCCCCCCACCGCACTGAGCAAATAGTGGCGACATTTTGTACACTAAAGACAATACACACATGCAACATGGCTTCATCTCAGCATCCGTCCATCAAGATATATTCTTTCCGTTGCAACAAGTTTGGCTTAGGGATGGGCATCGTGATCGTTGGATACGCACGCGCAAGCGATCGCACTACTCGGCTGCAACCAGCGGAGGTGCTGTTGAGTCGCTCTTTGGAAGTCGGCGGCCTGAGCGACAACTTGAGGGCCAATTTTGGGAGCGCACAGATGCTTTTCGTTCCAAAATAAGAACAATAATGTGTCTCGGCAGTAACAGATGCAATTCATTGAGGGCTATTTTCAATCGAGGACATGCCGACGTATGCCCATCCCTAGTCCAGCTCGGAGTTGACGTTATTCTAGACGTTATTGCACATCTTGGACCGGTGTGTCTGACGTACGGAGGAACGCGGCCATACACGCATCTTAGCGGTTCCTTGCGAACGTTTCAAAACACGAGTTTGGTACAGCCTTCCTATCCCCTTTTCGTTTGTCATGCAGTATAAATAGAATTTACAGAAGAAATTTGCCCCCAAGCTCACAGACAGAAATAATTACAGGATTACCACCCTTTATTCTTGCACATTGTCATCACACGCCTGGACAAACAATGTCCACCCCTTCTTTTTTTGTTGTCGTTTTTGTTTGGTTTTTGGTTTAGAGGGGGGTGTGTAAATAATGCTGCATGTGCAATGCAATGCAATGCAATGCTGCAATTGTTTTCGGTGCATGTGCAATGTTGCAGCGCGTGGAGATTGGACATTTGAGAGGAGGAAAAAGGCTCGAAAACCTAGTCGACGGTGTTGATCCTCAGCTTGAAAGACACTCGACCGGCAAACTTGTCTCTTTCGCTCCCGCCGGGAATGTTGTTGGAGTTGATCTTGCACTCGATGTTGACGTCTTCGTTGACCGTGATGTTGAGGAACTTGACGGCAACCAAAGGCTGGGAGTAGTTCACCTGGAGCAAAAAAAATAAAAATAATAACAAATACAAGGCGAGTCAAAGCAGGAGGCGTCTTCCGTCGGGTACGTTTGCAACAAAGTTTCATCACCTGAGCTTTCTTGCCGTAGTACGGGTAGTACATAAGGTTGAACGTGCCGTTGGAAGGAAAGTACTTCAACTCTCCAATTTTGTCAGTGTCTTCTCTCTGTGGGGGGCAATTTCTTGAGTTATGGCCTCAAAATTCCTCTTTTGCTGCATGCACCCGAGGGGGGGGGGGGGAAGGTGAGCCGACTTTTCTTCAAATCTCATTACCCGACACGCCCGCCGTCTCTTTCGGTGCTTGATTAATGTACAGTCTATCTAAAAGAATATACATAGTAAAGAAATAGTATATATTTCTGTTGTTATTCGAGGTATCTACACTGCAAAAAGGCACAATCTTACCTGGCGAAGATCTTATTTGTAGCGAAGACATCTTAGTGTACTTATTTCAAGTCTGTTTTGGCACATTTTCAAAGCAAGACAAAATGACTTGTTTTAAAATACAACATTTTATTTTCAGAATCTTATCTAGCCAATTCAAACTAGTTCCATTAGCAGATCAACGCCCCACTTATTTTAGGGACAAAATGTTTGTTTTACTTTTTTTGTTGTTTGTTCTTCATTTATTTTTTTTTTTTTTTTGTCTAGGTAAAATCCTTGAAAGAAGTCCAAACTGTCCTAAAGAGGGCATTTTTTACGGATGATATTTATTGACACATATCACAAGAAGGATGTATTTTACATCGGGATTGCGCAGGAAGATGTTTTGACTCCAAATAAGATTTCACGGTTTTTTTTTGCACTTTTGTGTCAGAGCTGCAAATCCAACTTGTGCTTTTCTTCTCACTTGAAGTGCACCGCAGCGACTATAGGGATTTTCTATGCCACTCACTGGTCACGTCATTAGGTACGCCTGCACAGTAAAGAACTGACCTTGATTTCAACAGTATGCTTCTTATCTTAGAGCGTGACAGCTGGTGCGACCTCATTGGCGCAGGTGTACCCAATGAAGTATCAGTTCGCTATGAGTCAGGTTTCAATTGCACAACAAGAGAAATCGGCAGCTACGGTCTACGCTATGCAGAAATGGAGTCTCCGCTCTCAAACGTTCTTACCCATTCATTTTTGCCAACTTTGTACCTCTGCGCATTGAGCAGAAAGAGCAAGGCATGTTTGTTTGCAGCGAAAACAGAGCAACGTGCAAACGTGCGTGATTTCCAGCTCTTCTGGGTTACCTTGGCGCCACAGGTGATGAACGGAGCCTGTCCGTCCTTTCCTGGCAGCAACCCGATCACCTGCAGGGAAACAAATCCATGCCAGAGCTTTGGATAACCCCGATCGTGATATGCTTCTGTTCTTCTCATTCCCGACTATCGCGGGCACTCCGTGTCTCCTAGCAACAGCATCCCTTCCCTTCCCTTCCCCTCCTCTTTCATACCCGATTCATCTTGATAATGATGCACGGCTGGCCGTCCTGGTATCCATAGTAACGGTCAGTGAGTCCCGAGCAGTCCTGCAGAAGGTGCCGACTGAACTGACAGGAGCGCTTGGGGTTGTTCTTCACGTCGCCGCTGTCCTCCTGCAGGAAGTACTGGTCCGGTGTGCATTCGTTGTTTTTCTGGGCCTGGACGGTGCTGTTGTAAGCTGCGGAGGGAAAGCCACCACGCGCCTTGAAATGGGTTTTGCGAGCAGTCGATAACGCAAACGTTAAGAATCGAAGATTGCGGGATAATCCCGAAACGTACGTTCCAGGAACTTGTCCAGGGCCTGAGCGTACAGGTCCCAGCTCTCGGTTTTCTGGATGTTATAGATAATCTCGAAAGTCTCGTCGGATTTGGGTCTAATCACCATGCCTGCGAGCGCCGGAAGAAAAGCAAGAGCAATCACAAACCGTGACCCCGCGCTCGTGCGCCTCTGAAACTGCACCTGGCGTGGTGAGCCGGTCTTGCCAGGTCGGCTTGTGGTCGTCCAAAGTCTGCAGCAGGACGTACATGGTGAGCGCAAACAGGCCGGCCAGGAAGATGTAGAAAACCAAATAGAAGAGAAGGACGAGACCTGCCGGCAAAGAGAGGACAGGGTCCTTTGACCGTGGGCGCACACCTCATGCCGCAAAAAACAAAATCATCACTTCACGCTCGAAATGTGCGAATATCCGATAGAAAAGTCACATTTGTTCAATGTGTAGGAGTGCAATCAATCAAATGAGTACAATCCCCCAAAAATAACAATCTGTCGTCGTCGGGCCTCCAATTTGATATACAACAAGCCACCGTGCCTGAGGAAGAACAGCCACTCAGGGACAGATGGAGCAGCTGCTGAGGTTTCAGTCATGGAAGGCCAATCACAGGCCACATAGAAACAAACGACCATTCGCGCACGCATTCACACCTACGGGCAATTTAGAGTCTTCAATCCAGCTGGCGCGCATGTTTTTGGGACGCGGGAGGAAACCGGAGATTTGGATTTATTTCTGATTTTTTTCACAGCGATGTGGGGAGCACACGAACGATCGTGGGGGGTCTCCAAGTGGCCATTTCACGCCCAGATCTCCCCCCACGCCGACTTTCCATGATCGGCCCGTTGGAGGTCCGCTTGCAGTCACGTATGAGCGTACTTTGCACGCTTCGCTCTCGCGGACTCTAGCAAATCAGTTCTTTCCTTTGGTTGTCTGCGCTCCGCCATGTGGACATGTGTCAGAGCGCCGCGTTGAAAGGGAACGGGAGGAGCCGCTTTGATTGGCAGTCGCGCAGAACCTCCCTCTTTTAGGTGCGCCGGTCCACGGAATTACCAACACCGGTCTAACCCGCGTCTGGCGCACAATTGCGCAACACCGTTCACGGAAACCGGGCCCTTCGTGTTCTCGTAACGCTCCATTTCGTACGGCGCTTCACTGGAGTAACAAGGTCACAAGGTCACAAGGTCAGGGCGAAGCCGCATGGCGGGTGCAACAAATGATTGACACCTCTTAAGTCACACCTTCTGTCTCTGGTTGGTTGTTTTTGTACTTGTTTTACCAAGTATGAGAAAAAATGATTTTTTTTTTAAGTGAGTTAGAAAAAAAACAAAAGTTCAATTGGCAAAAAAAGCGCCGTTGCTCCCCGACCACTAAAGAGTGCTCATTAAACAGGGATGGCGCCGTCAGACGGCGAGCAATTTCATTAGCGCTCCAGCTGCACTGCAGAGGCGGCAACGCGGCGCTGGCCGAGGGAGGGGCCGTGATTCGCCGGCGACTTTCATTGATCGAACGCCGCAAGCGAGACGCTCGCGATGCTAAAAACGAACAAAACAATATGTTACCATATGTCACTTCGTAGCACTCAAGCGCGCGTATTTGCGTACGGAAGTCATATTTGAAATGTCCGTCGTCTTTTCAAGCATCTGCCCGTCACGTTCCTGTGGCCATTTTCTGCGGTATGACACATGCCCCCAGTTTTGGGCGCCGGACTGCGGCCTTGACCCCGCGCCGCCGAGCGGTCGAGGATTCTTGCTTGTGTGGCTGATTGATTATTTGCATTTGCATATTGGATACAGTCAAGGCGCAAGGCTGACTCATTAAATAGACATTAAAAACGGAGCAAATATGAAGCATTTTGAATGCTAACGACGGCGCATGTCAGAAAAGACTCCAGTTCCCAAGTGATTCTAGTGAACGATGACGCACCCCCCACGTTCGGGGGGGACGTCGTCGGCTTTACGGCCGACCCTCTACGACGGTGCCAGACGAGGAAGTGTCTACGTTTCAGCCGGCGCTTGAAAGCAAAGAACAGCGTCCGGTCGCTCTCTCGAAGCGGAATCGGCGAATGCAGGGAAGGCCGCGCTTTCAATGAGCTGAGCAGACCGACGAGATGTGAGGCTTTTCATCTTTTCTTTTCCGAACAGCTGCGTTATTCTTGCTCCCCTCGCACGCGTCTTTGGGAGGAGCTGCTACAAAAGCCGATGTGGCAGCAATGGAATCTGCAAACAGCAGACGAGAAGCGTTGCAATGAAATGTGTGCGTGGTTGGGAAACGGCGGACGGCTAATTGTAGGTGCCCTGGCGCCTGGTCGTAGCTAAATCCAGAAATAGCCCAATTAGGCGGCCTTAAGCGAGCGCAGCTTAAAAAGGCCGCCGGACCTCGAGGCACCTGGGGCACGCTGAGCTGGATTAAGCGTGGCACAGCGCCGGAAGAAGATGCACGTACACTCAATGATGAGTCGCGAATGCTTTGGAGTCCCATTTGTTGATAAGGAAACATCTTCTTATTCAACCGCTTCTAAATTTTGCTGGCATCCCCCCCCCCTCCAAAAAAAAGGACTCCATCCTGAGGTGAGGCCAACGCAGTCATTAGATGAGGCTTAAATCCCTCACGCTGGGCTGGCTCAGAGTGGAGGTGCTACAAATAGCATTTTGCTCTTGGCTTTACGCAGATTAGAATGTTCAAATGGAGCCTTATGCGCCACGCATAATTGCTGAAAGTTCCACGCAGACTCCTCCAATGCTTTGATTTTCATCTCGTTTGGACTTCAGTTCAGTGTTCGCCGTGAGCATGTATTTATTTATTTTATTTATTTTGCTGCTAATGACATCATGTCGCCACGCAAGCCCGCTTTGCGTCCAACTTGATTGCCCCCCCCGCCCCCCCGAACGGACGATGACGTGCACTCTCCGCAACAAGACCGAAACCTGCTCCCGCAAAGCTTGCTGCCGATCGGGGCCGAGCACATTCGAACATCGTCACCGCGCGCAATAGTTACCGCGCGCAACCATACGCCGCCACCTTTATTATGATGCTCGGCGCATTGCGCAATGGAAGGCGGCGCACGCCATCGATTCGGAGAGAAAGAAGCGCCGCATTTTGACGATCGGAGTGAGGTGACGAGCCGCTTGCCACTTGACTCGCGAACAATGCGGTCCGGTTCTCCGCGTTTGCTGCATCGCCGGACGGAGCAGTACTCACCCCAGCTGCTGGCTGTCCTGCCCAGAAACTCCCTCGTCCTCGGGTTCCAGATGTACTCCTTCCACTCGCCTCTTTCTCCATCCTTTGCCATTGCGCTACACAAGAAAGATCAGACTGCCTAAAAACAACGACAGCAAAGCAAACCTGTGATGAATGCGTCCGAATGCCACAGGAATCCAATGCGCCAATGAGGAGGGAGTGACAATTGGTGGGAAATCAAAGCGAAGCCTGTGCAAAGATGGAGCAGGGGACACTCAGAGTGAGAGGTTGCCCGGTCCGAGTGAGTGCCCTCCCCCCAGCTCTCGTCTTCATGCCGCAGAGTTTTGACGAGCGCTGCACAAATCGAGCGATACTGCGGTAAAGCGCGCCCCCGCCCTCCCGCTCGGCCTCCATCAGGCTCCCACCGAGCCCCGCCCCCCTCCGCTCAACCGCCACGCCGATTGGCCGCGAGCTCTCGTCATCCGTCGTCGGAGGACGACGAGGGAGCAAAACGGCGCTGCCCTTTGAGTTGCGAGATGAATGCGCTCGCAACTCGAAAGCCCGCTGATACGAACGGAGACGCCGTTCGTCTGCTCGAGTCTCCCCCGCGAACAACTTGTCTCGGCTGCCTTTGTGTGTGCGTGTTTGCAAACAACAATCGTGAATGTTAAAAAGTCGTTTGGTTTTTGGAGCGCAACTCGTGCAGTACCCCACCCGACCGCTCGGTGCCGCTTTTCAATATGCATGTTATAGTGAAGTCACTTTGGAAATGAAAAGCCCAATTTTTTTTTTTTGCTGGAATGGTGACAATGCACTTTTCCCTTTTCAATGTGTATTGCACATTCGACACAGCGCATCAAGAAAACTTCCAAAAGATGATCGTGAATAGTGACCGTATCAGTATAAAATTGCATTTGTATATCCAGCAGTTTTTCATTCTTTCTAATATTGTATCTTGGATAGTCCATCAGACAAAATCCATCCTCATTGTGCAGATTCTGTGTCAATTTGAAATGCAATTAGCTCCTGTTTTGGAATAAAGCTCATTAATTGCCATAAGCATGCAGTGTCAGTCTTTTTTTATTATTATTATTATTATTATTTCCAATTGAGAATCACTGAGGATTATTCAAGGCTGTTGAGGAGGAGGAGCCGAATGAGAGCCCCACATTTGGGGATGAGCCCGTGGGATTGGATGACCTTTAACCTCAACATGCTGGTGGAAACAAATAGGCCAATAGTGTTGTTGTTTTTTTTCCTCTCATGGAGTGTGGACATTGTGCCCTCACTCGGAAGACTTGGGTGTTACAACACAATATCCGCTCGCCACGCAAAGGCAGCAAAAGATGGGAGAGGTGGTAAAAAACAAAACAAAAAAAACCTCCAGTTTGTTGTGTAAAGTTCATTATATAAAATTTATTTGAATGACAATATCAATGCAAATATAGCACTACAGTGATTTCCAAGGTACACCGTATCTTACCAGATCAATATAGCATGGCACTCGTATAATGGCCACTGTTTAGTAGACACACAAAACCAACAACTTCTGTAAACTAGTTCTGGAAACGGTCCCTAGGTTCGTTATTAGTCAGTGGAAAAAGCAACCATAGTAAGGTGATTTGTTGGTATTAGAAATCAAATCGGGCACAATATTGACCATCATATCAACATCTTTTGTGTGTGTAAAGAGTCTCTGCATGCATTGCACTTGCCCATTTCCTTCAACCTGGCTTGTGTTTGTTTAAAAATGGATGCCAATTGCCCCCCCCCCAAAAAAAAAAAAACATGCGCAGGTGAAACAAAAACAAAAGGCCAAGCAGTGACTCTCCGACACTTAGGTAGGTCTTCTTCTCACGGGGTTACATGTTGGTGCTAACTATCATAAACAACAACCATCAAGAGACATTCAAACGCCTTTATACTTTTACACGAGGGCTCACTTTTCAGAAGTCCAGTTCACGTGGCTTTCCGAGATCAAAACAAAAACAAAAAACAAAAAAAACATGTGACAATAAGCACGTGAATATTAACCGTGTTTTCTGACGGCGACAGCGTGAGCATCGGAACGGACGACATCCGTAGTTGGAGATAGCAGCGAGGAGACGACAAGCTGTTGAACTCTGTCCACGAGTCAAGTCAAAATAATTACAAATCAAATCAAATACAAAAGGAAAGTGATCTTAAAGGGAATCTTGCATAAAGAAAGTGTTGGACTGCGTTTACTGTTTATTACAACTCGAAGTAATGCAAGGCCTGGCTGCAGCAGATAAAAAAAAAACAAAAAACAAGTGAACAAAGTTTATACAGTTTATGCTACATAATATGTATTGATTACAAGTATGAAAATGGAAAGAATTGCTACATTTTCAATACACTTGTACATATCTATTTACAGTACATTAGGGTTTGTTGTGCAGATTGTTCCAGCATTCTGTTTGAGGTGATCGACACTCACAGTCGTGTTCGTTGTATCGTTTGGACAGCGGTCTCATTCAATGAGCCTCAGTGATCAGCAATTTTTCGCACCCTTTTCCTTTTTGTACCGAAACCCCCCCCCCCCCCCCCCCCCCAAAAAAAAAAAACATCTTTATACAAGCACGTGTTCTCAATCGTGACGTTCTGCTGTATGTAAAATTCACACATGATCATCTCTACACAGTATTTGTACAGGACTGTATGTCTATTGTGACATGCGGAGGATGACACAGTAAATATGACTCGTTCAAGTCTTAAGATATGTACGTTTATAGGCTAGAAGTCACCGCGAGTTATGTCACACACCCCCCCCACCCCCCCTCCCCACCACACACACACCGGGAGCATATTGCTATAAAATTGAGAAAAAAAACCCCAAAAAACATAATGTAGCGAAAGTAACTTGATTTACAAATATTATGCAAACACATAGAGTAGGTAGCTTTGACACCTCGGCGATCACTTGCATCCACGACGACAATCGACCGATACCAAGACGTGTCGTACTCATTGACAATTTTCAAGAAACACTTGAAGGACTTGGCAAGGAGTCCTACCTGTACGCACCACAGAGCCTGTGGGACTCGTGTTGCTCTTTCATTTAATTCCTCTCTGTGCATTGGAGGGGAAAACAAAAAATAAATAATAAAAAATCGATGCGTCAAGTAGTCAGGAGGAAATTTGGCAATTCGGATCTCAGGCTTTCCTATCGAACTGGCGTCCTCAGCAGTGAGAATAATGGCAAAATTGTTGGCAATTAGAACCGGAGGGATAGTTTAGTACGTAGAAATGAACCGGGCAAGACATTTCCCTTGTTCGATTCGCGTCCCCGTTTGATCTGGTGATGGACAGACTGGCAGATGAGCTCGGGCGGGCTCTGCGGTGAGAGGAGGGAGCAGGTGGAGGAGAACCTGGAGAGGCGAGGAATGAAGGTCAGCTGCGGCAAGATTGAGGGAGTGGAGAAGGCGCAGGAGCTCAAGGAGTGCGGATCGCGGGCTCTCTTTTCGCAGGCAGCGCATCCTGCGAACGCTGGAAGATTCTGATCTTTGTGCAAGCCAAAGGCTCGCTTGCAAGTTTGCCAATTTGGCGCCAAGGTGAGCATTCCGCCGCGGCAGATGGAGTGCCCTCAGAGTGACAATTTGGTGGCAGAAAGTGCGTCTTAACTTGCACCTGCTCGGAACACATCTGAATCTTGGCCTAGGGTAGACCGCTGGTCTAACGGCAATTTGGTTGAATTTGATCGGACCGAGGTCCGTGGACATTTTTAGGTCGCCGGCAGTTATCAGCGGCTCACTTTCTATTTCAAATGGGTACCCGCTCACATTGTCTGTGGCACACTGGGCAGAGGTGCGTACGTCGCGTTACGCATCATCCTCTTCCGCACAGAAACGCCGCTTCGATTGGCGGCGAACGACGTCAGCTGTAAACACACCCACGGCGGCGCAGCCCGCCCGCTCTCGGATCCGCCGGGCTGCCTTCGTCTATGAAATGACCAACAGAGGTATAAGTCGGAAAATTAGGGCCCCGACTGTCGAGAGCAATTTGAAGTGTGAAAGACGGAAGGAAAGACGAGAGTTAAGTGGAGGAAAGTGTGAGTGGGTATATCGGCGGAGGGACACGCCAAATGGTAGGGAGGCGACGAGGAAGACCAAAGAGGAGATTTCCGGACGTGACGAGGAAGACTTGCAAATATCCGGAGACGTAGCAGACGACGCGGACGACAGGCAAAGATCGGAGAGGAGGATTCGCAGAAGGGGAAGGAGAAGAAGATCGGAACGCCTGCTTATCTTTTATTTCCGTTTCGAAACAAGCAGCTCCACCTCGGCATCACTGCTGCTCTCACCTTTGACCTCTATCCGTCAGCGCTCTGCGGAAGCGGCGCAACTGCAACCGCCGCCGTCAGACAAAAGGCTGACTCCCCGTCTCGTGATACGAGGCCCCCTCGCTCATGCGTGTCAGCGCCGTCCTGGCCGGCCTCCTGTCAGATCGCCGTGTCCCACACGACGGCCTGCGGCCTTTGGCAAGGCGGCGTGCCCGTCTTGCGCGGTTCGGGTGTCCGTCTCCAGCTAGGGAGGATGGGCATGCTGTCCTGCTTGCACAGGCTTTTATCGGGGCGCCTGTGGGCCTTGATCTCCTTGCAGAGGCAGCGTTTGCGCTCGATGACTTCCAGCAACTTGCCGTCTCTCTGGGTCTGCATCGCGGACGAGGCGGCGCCGGAGCCCGCGGCGGGCTGACCCTGCGCCAGCCGAGCGAGCTGCTGGAACTGCAGCTGCAGGTGGTGCTGTTGCTGAAGCTGCTGGAGCTGCTGCTTCAACTGCAACTGCTGCTGGTGGAGCTGCAGATGCTGCCGCTGCCGAGACACGCCGGGACTGCCGGGACCGCAGGACGCTTGAGGCTGCGGCTAATGACACAATCAGAAGAAAAGAAGTCAGTCGACGTAGTTTTGAAGCATTTTCCTGAGGGTCACATACAGACAAACAGAAGGAAGAGGTGGGCAACTTCACCCCGTGTTGATGACACACGCCAAATCAAATGTTACACATCATCTGTTCCGGAATGCCGCTTTTATCAAAAATTGGAGAACAGTGCAAGCTGGACAACAATGTATTTTCTTCTGCGGCACTTCCTGTAACGGCCAGGAGTCCCAATACTTTTGTCCTCGCAGCGTGGCAAGCGTCTCGCTAAAATGAAGCATTCCTTGAAATGACTCCAACCGACTGGAAGCTGGCACAGCTGCAGTTCCTACCAAGAACCACCAGGACGTAGCAGCACTTCATCTGCAGACGCATGCAGACCGTCTCTGCAGCACTCCCCAAGTGCGGCAGCACTTGCTATGCAGCCGGAATCCGGCTAAATGTGCCGCAAGAAACCCGCAGCTCACCGCATCGAAACGGCGTGTTCTGTCCACCGCTAGTTTCACACCTTTGCGTCATCGCATACCTGCTCTTATTGTTTGGTGCCAGGCCAGAACATTATTCTGCTCGGTGGGCATATGTGAGAGCTAAAAATAGACCGGCAGGAGCACTGTCTCCAAAAGGAGGGGAGCCAATAATGAGGACGATATTAATGTGCACTCTGAAACGAGCCCTGAATGAAGTTCACCGAGTCCAGAGTTCTATTCACCTGATGGAGGGCTTCTCGTGCCGGTAGACTGCTCTGGCGCTGGACGTCACCTCCGCCCGCCTGTCTCGCCCCAGCAGCGGAGGAGGAACGGCCCAGCCGCCCCGCTTCTGCAAAGACACCCACGTTACACGCCACACTTGCTAACGACAACGGAGGAATCGCTCCTGTTTGTTCGCGTGAGCACGTAAAGGTGTGAATGTTTGGCTCCGCTCGTGTGGGCTGCGCATTGTGTTCCCCTCGACGGGAAGAAGGCCCAATTTGCAACGTACAAACTACAGTGGCACCAATATTTTAGCGTCTACGCCGATAAAGTTGCACGACGCTGCAGTTCAAACTGCTGTCTCAACTGTGTTGTTGTTGTTGTTGTTTTTTTTTAAATCAGCAGCCTCAACGAGGGTTATCTCCAGTATTATGTACATCAGATGACTCACAGCGGAAGCCGTATGAAAGTGTTCGACATTAGAGGATCCACTCATATTTGATTTCCCCCCCCTCTTTAGTGTAAAAGCAGGAAAATCAGAGCGGTATGCGAACGTAGGATTGTGAATGGAAACTTTCCCAGTTCTGCGTCAATGCAAGCGTTGCTCTGATTCTCAAGGTAAGCAACAACAAACAAAAAAAGCTTTCCTTAAAGATTCAGTGAATTTGGCATTCGCGCACTCAAGAGGCTTCAGAGCCGTTCCGACTTTTATGACAGATCAAAGATTCGCTGCTTGTGCAATTCTCCATGAAGTTACGGCGCAGAGGAAACAAACACATCTTCTGTCATTCATGATTCGGTTTCTCCATCTGACGGTTGGAAACATGACCCACCTCCGTTGCGACAGGCGGGAAACGTCTGGCAGGGAAGCGGCATCCCGATTCTGGGCAGGGCTCTGAATCCCGGGCCGCCGTCGCCGCCCGCCAGCGACTCACAGTGGCCGAGGGTCCGGCTCGCGGCGCCGCTGTAGTGCACCGGGATGCTCGACGGGCCCCCTCGAAGTCCCGTTCCCAACTCTTCCTTATCCATCCTCAATAAGGCATCGGCACTGCCGTTCCAAGTTCGGCCTTCTTCTTCTGACACGGGGAGAGAAAGGGAATATTTAAACAGCGGCCTGTCGTTCGATTCTGCATCTAGCGTGCGGTAGTACCTCGACTTAGCGTATATCAAATAAAGTTCCCATATTAAAGTCCATTTAAATGCCGTCAAACGTCCCAAAAACACACACACACACACACACACGCGCACGAGGTTTTTGCTACGTGTCGGAAAGAAGACTGGAAATGTAGTGGGTCACAATTTCAAGTTTCCCTGTTGAAAATGTAATAGTAGTGTCACTATTTCAATGAATTTCTCAAAGTAATAAAACAAATGACATTGGATTCAACTTTGATGACTTTTCTTAAATTTGAAATGAATGCGTCGACAGGAACCTCGGATGTTTCCTCTGAAAAAGTGGATTCAAACCACAGATCATTATTTTGCAATTCGCCCCACGTTTGTTCTTTACACTAATAAAAAAAAACATTATATACATAATATTAAAAAAAAACAAAAAAAAAACGTTGCATTATTTGTGTAAAACGTGGAAAACCACATGCAAACGTGCACAATTTAGACATTATCGCGTCATATGACAACCCAGATAAGTGAATGTTCCATAAAAAAAAGTCAAATGTTCTTTTATGTGTTCCAACCTTTCAACCTTGTGTTTAACCTTTTCAGAATCTTAGACAAACTAATAGATTGCACCACAAGCTAGCGCGTCTAGGTCATATTTGGAAAAATATATCACGTTTGAGACTACGGCAGAATGGCACATGACCAGAGAGAGAGAGCCAATCACAAGCGTCGCTTTTAGAAGGAGGAAGACATATGCAAAAAAATCTTTTTCAAATGTATCTAAAATTGCAATGGTGAAAATTACACATCCCCCCCCCACTATTGTAATGGCTGACAATGACTTGCCACTGCCGCACTCTCACTTTGCATTTGTGTGTTCGCATTTGTGTGTTCGCTCAATAAAGCGCGAGGCCGAAAGTGCACTGGCGAGCGTGGCCCTCCTCGCCGGGGCATCGCCGTACCTTAATTGCTCCATTTTACTTTGACTTCACTCGAGCAGCCGGTTATCCCGAAGCTCGCTTATAACGCTTATTTTGTCTCGCGACGCAAAGCAACCAAACCACGAAGCGGCAGCTTGTGACTTAAACAGATCCCAAGTTAAGCACTTGTAAATAACGGTACCACCTCTGACTTACTTTCGGTTTCTCTGCTCCCATGGCTGAAGGACAATTTCCTCTGCAGGGGCCAAGAGAAGCCTTCGTCGGCTGCAAAGCTAGAGCTGCTGTCCCACGGCATGAAGCCGGCTTTGGACTGGAGCGACGAAAAGCCTTCGCCACTCTTGGATCCAACCTCGCCGACACCGGTGAGGCTGGAGGGCTGTTGCGAGGACGGCGTCTGCGAGCTTCCTCTCAAGCTCTCGTAAGCCGGCGGTCTGCGGAAGCCTCCGGAGGGGTAAGTCCACAGCAGCGGGCTGTCAGAGGATGGCGGCCTGTAAGCTGGCAGGCCGTGGGGCGTGTGAGAGCGCAAATGAGGACGAGAATGAGGGCGATGGGATGAAGACAGAGGCGTCGGCGTGGAGCTGGTGCTGCCTTGAGACGTTTGACTGCTTGTGGCAGGAAGAAGATCCAGTTGCAAAGAGTGCGGACCGCTATCCCGGTCCCGGTCCCGGTCTCTGTCCTTGTCTCTACCTCTATCCCTGTCCCTGTCCCTGTCCCTGTCTCGATCTCGATCTCGATCTCGGTCCCGGTCCCTGTCCCTGTCCCTGTCCCTGTCCCTGTCCCGATCCCTATCCTTATCCTTCTCTCCTTTGTCCGTCTTCAAGAGGAAGCTAACAGACTTCCCTTCCTTGCCCGTACCTGAAGTCTGGGTCTGCACGGTGGCCTGGGTGGAAGTCTGAGAGCTGCTCTTGAGCGGAACGGGAGAGTCACCCCTCTCTGGCTTGCGATAGTGATGGTAGTGGGAGGGCCGATGGTGAGGGTGGTGGTGGTGGTGGTGGGAGAAAGGTGAGGTCGATTTAGAGGACGGCGGCAGTGGCGTCGAGTGACTCCTGGCTCTGAGTCCGGGAGCGGGTCCCGACTGGGAATCTCTGCTGTGTTTCTCTTGCGGCGTCACACTTCCTCCCGACGGCTCTTTGGAGCCTGATGACGGAACGTTGGAGCAAGAGGAGGAGGAGGAGGAGGTTCCGGCTTGAGTGGTCACGCTGGACGTTTGAGTCCCCATTTTGGAGGAGGCCGAACCCTTGCTCTGCACCCCCACGCCGCTGGAGGCCGCTGCAGGTTGAGGGAAAGCCAGCAGCGGGGGCCGGTGCTGGAGAAGATTTGGGAAAGGCGCGGGGATCTTTGTGTTGGAGTCTGGTTCACATTTACTCCCTTGCAGCAGGTAGGGAGTAGGCGCTCGTGGAGTGTGAGGGCTGGTGGATAGGACCTGGGGGACGGGGGTGGAGGATGCGGAGGAAGGGAGTGGGGACGAATGAGAGATGGAGACGGTAGCTTTGGGTTTAGAGTAGGAGGGAGAGGAAGAGGAGGGTCGCGGCAGTGACGAGGAGCTGCCGGAGGGCGAGGGGGTGACGTGGTAATGTTTCGAACTTTTCATCTTCTCGTGTTTGGCCGGCAGGTGTCTCTGAGATTCTCGGTTCTCTTGCAGCGGGTATTTCATTTCTTCGTAGATGGCCTCACTCTGGTCCGAGTCCGAATCGGGCGTGGTGGCTACGGGAGTGACGGGGTGGGGGGTCGCGGTCTGGCTCTCTCTGGTAAACACTTGACCCACCATCTCGATGTAGACCGGCTCATCGTCCCCGTCTCTGGTCTGGACTTGCGAGTCGGCTCCCTGGAAAGGGAGGGATGCGGCAGAATGAGGCACACGTGGAGGAAGTGGGTCAAAGGAGAGCTGGGTGCTGGGACTTCTCTTGGGTTTTAAAGGAGGCAGCTTTTTTGAGCCAAGGTCTCCCGAGTCGGACTTCTTCATGGCTGCGGGGAAACACAACATGTTGAGAAAAGATCACGCTCAGAGAATAGCATGCACTAGGACGCCCGCTTCTAACCATTCTTCTTCTCGGAGTGCTTGGCCTGCGAGTGGGAGGGCGGCGGAGGCGGCGGCGGCGTCTCCGGAGGTCCTCTGCCGTCGGCGGATGAGGAGCTGAGGCGAGTGCTCGGGTGGCGCTTGGGTTTGACCGGCGGGCACCGGCCGCCGTGTTGGGACTGGCTGTCGGAGTAATCTCCGTTCTCGAGACTTGCGTCCCCGGCACCGACCGCGTGGCAGGACTGCGAGCGCGGCGCCATGGCTGAGGCACACGAGTGAGGGGAAAGGTCCTGGGAGGCCGGCATGGTCATGAAGCCCATTCGGAAGTGCGACGGAACGAGGCCAAGTCTCTGACTTTGCCGACGGTCGCCGAGGGGTCATTTTGAGAGGAGCTGCGGTTCAGACAGAAGGGGGGGCAAAGCGTGAGAGAATCATAGAAACGTTCATTCGCTCCACTTTATTTGATGGACTCCCCCTCTTTGTGCTCTTCAAACAACAGCTTCGCCTGCAGGGCTTTTCAGTCCAAAAAGGAACACCCTAGAGTCACCTCCATCTTTCACACGTCTTTTTCCATCTCCTCCTCTCCACATTTACTCTGCTCTCAAATGCACTTCATTAGGAAATCAATTCCCCTGTCAAAACAAGAGTACTCTTAGCGAACACCGGACTGGTGGAATTCACGCACTCTTTCTACTCTCAACCCACATCTGTTTTCTGCTCGCAGCTGTTCCTATGGAAACCATTGTTGCGCGTTTGACGGTTTCTCTCTGAAATCGTGGAATCATTACTGCCACAAGCTCCCAAAACAATAAATAAAAGTGAGGGAGAGTGTGCAATGGCTGCTGTTTTTTTTTTTTGGGGGGGGGGGGGGGGGGGGGGGGGGGTGTTGGACTGACGGCACTCTCTCGCTTAGACATCAACTTTCCCTTCCTCCCAATGAACAGAAAACATACCTGTTAGGGGAATGGAAGACTCCAAATAGTGTAACGAGTCGCGCCCTGCAATTGGCCGGTGACCAGTGGAGGGTGTGCCTCGCCTCTCGCCCCCAAAGTCAAACGGGATTGGCTCCAGCGAGCCGCGACCGTAACGAGGACAAGCGGACCACCAAATCGACGGGAGGAGGAGAATTTTTGGTATTTAATACACGGGAAGAGCTTTCGGAAATGGGTGAGGGTGAGAACATAATAAGCCTTATGAAGACATTTACCTCTGCCGCTAGATCGTGAGGTAAAGCTTGTTCACATTTATTACTCAGGAGCTCTTTAACAAGCAAGAAATAGCTCACATGATCTCAGCGGTGGGCAAATTATATGACGTGCGCTCTTTTTATCACAAAGAGCTCTTCGTCCGTAGCCATTAATCATAAACATTTAATGGGCAAATGCTCCATCTGAAGTCGAAATGAATATTTCCCCATAAACGTCCCATTAGACTCAGTGTGCAAATAAAACGCTGAAGTGAAATACGGTGGTGTTGTAACCTTTGACCCCACGCATGTGCGCAGTCAAAACATTATGAGGTCACCGGCCGCTTTATTGAAGCTGCTCGTTAGGACCGCGCCGACGGAGATGTTGCTGGGGAAACATGGCGCCCCTCGCAGCCGGCGGCCTATTTTGTCAGCCGCCTTTCTGGGCCACTGTTCGCGAGAGCGAGTGCGTTCAAACAAAACCTTCTCTGGGAGATGACGCGTCAGAGCCATCCGTCAACGTCTGCGCGGAAACTTTTGGGTTAAGGTCGGTCGCCGACATTGAGTGCGCGAGTGTCCTCATTGTGACAGACCTCGCCGGCACATCCGACGCAACACGTGACGCGTTCATTGACGGTCAGAAGTTATGGCTCGTCTCGAGCGCGGCTGTCCACTTGAGATTTATCGTCTGTCGCCGGGACGGAAACCGCATCCTGCTTCTGCTCGAAGTCATATGACGTCTGTTGGTGACAACGTCGTTAGTCGTGATTCTTCCCGGCACAGCAGCAGCAGCATTTCAACTGCATTTCACACACACACACACACACACACACACACATTAATATCCTGGATTAGTAGGTTCAATGAAATTGGGTTTATTACTTTTGGACTGCCCCACGTAGATGAATGAACGCACAGTAACGCCGGCTCGCGGTCGGCACTTGTGGAATTTAGCTCGGAAGGTAAAGTAACCGTCCAACTTTTGTTTGTTGGAGGATTGTCATATTATCGCTGAGTCAAGTTATGCAATCATTCTAATTCAACATATTACATACGTACACATACATACATACTATATACCCTATTTGTATTATTATCCATTTGCTCTCCTTGTTCGACTACGACTATTATCACATTTCATTATTTTAACGCCATCGAGTTTCGATGTCTAACAGAAGTAACATGCATATCAACTGATTCTTAATGCATTATTATACCCCATATTTACAATATATCAAGATGTAATTATACCTTATAGCACTGCCAATATTATACTTTCCACATTGCACTAATTACACCATAATTGGCTCATAACACTTTTCATATATTAACGTGCAACATTTTCATCTCGATTGAAATTGATTTGAATTCGTCCTCAATGCTGCGCTTTGGTTTTGTTTGTACTTTGTTGATTACACGAAATTATTATTTGTCTGTCTGCATCTAAATGCGGTTTCGGACAAATCGCCGCTCAGTCACGAGGCTAAATAGAGAGAGAGAGAAAAAAAAAAAACAAGACTCATTGATTTATGATTTGTCCAAATGGATTTTAGGGTTTTGTGAGGATCGACTGCATTGTCCTCAAATCTCAGCAAATCAAGCCTGCTCTCTCAAGAGTGAAAATGAACACTGCCGTCGTCCGTCTGCCACAGGAGAACAAAAAAAAACATAAACGTTGTTCTCGCTCACCCATTTTCAATTCTTTATCTTCGCAGCCGCCTCCGCTTCCTAAATGGGATTCCTCTCCCGAGGCGTTCCAGATCTCAAACCGTCTCCCTTCGCCCTCTTCATATCGCCTCTTTTGTCCTCACCCCCGCCTGCCAATGTTTCGCTCCCCCCCCCCCCCCGCGCGACTTCATCCCTGACCCGGTCCTGTTCGGACTCATCGGCGGTCATGACCTCTCCTCACCTCGCGTGGCTCCGCCTTCGTCTCGCGTCGACGACGCATGTTTGCATGTTCTCCGCGTGTTCCCGTGGGTTTTCTCCAGGTGCTCCGGCTTGATAACTGAGAACTTCAATTGTCTTCAGGTATGAACGTGTGTGTGAATGTTTGTCTATATGTGCCCAAAGTCAGCTCGGGTAGGCACTCGCCTAATGAGGCAAGCGCTGTAGAAAATGAATAGATAAGATTTGTGATTTTTTTTTTTAAATCACCATCTCGTTTGACTTTTTGTTGTCCAAAGAGGAGTTGGAGTCATTTTAAAAAAAATTTTTTATTTTTTTTTGAAATTCAGCGCAAATCCACTCTTGTGTCGTTGATATTTGGCTGGCATTATAGAAGTTGATATCATCGTAACAAAAGAAGTGCAGCTATGCTTTTCCCGCTCACCAGGCTAACTTCATGAGCGGTGCTCACAATAAAGATGCGGGAATGATGATGATGTAATCCTCCATATTCCGCACACGTATGCCGCTCCGCTCACCTTTTCTTGCTTCCATCTTGGTCCCTGTGCCTCCAATCCAAACGGCTCTTGCGATACAGCAGGTTCATGTCGCTGCGGGGTCGCTCCGCCTCGCAGCCAATCACAGCGCAGTGTAGCCGCTTACTCCGCCTCTCTATGTCACGCAGGAAATGCTCGACTGCCACATCCTGGGCAGAGCCAGAGCTCATGGTACACGAGGAGGACCGAGACGATGGGACGTGTTGTCGCGAGGCCGCCGAGCTGGGCGCACCTCGAGAAAAAAACAAACAAACATGTACGGGCTGCTGTCGGTTAAGCGGCTCGCGCTGAGAATAACATCAACATTCTGTCACATTTCGCTTCAAATAATGGTCGAAAGACGACTGTGATATTTTCTTCAAGGGGATATAAAGAAATGTTAAATGAAATGTGGCGAGTGGGCGGGTTAGGCCGGATGCTCGCCATCTCGCAGACGCGCGCGGACGGCGTATTTGCCCGAAAAATAATGACCATGCGTTCAATCAACTACTTTCTACAACGATTCAGAGGGTTCGATGTGCGACGTATTGATGAAGGAGGCGGGCTAGACCGGGTTTTGACACTTTGGCGCACCGGTGAACCCTCAGCGCGTTTAAAAGGGGACTTCAGCTGGCTTCAATCCTGTCATTGCAGCCATCACGCCAACTGGCAGCCCTCCAAAGTCGAGCCACCGGAAAGGAAGAGCGTTTTGTTTACCTCCGCCCGTAGTGTATCACATGGAAACTATCTCTACTTTCATTATCCAGCTATGAATATTGGAGTAAGCACGGTAACTCAGCTGCAAGCGCGTCTCTGGCTGCGGGCCCTGGGATGGCCTAGCTGAGGCTGTCTGCCAAGCAGACAGTAATGCGGATTGTCACACGGAGCGCATGCACAGCTTCCTCCTCACGCTCGCCCTATGAGTCGCCGGCCTTGTTGTGGGGCAGAAAACGGGAGGGCCCGGAAGTGTTTCTCGCCGCCGCTCTACGGGAAGGCATCATGCGAGCGGCGGCTAAGAAAAGCACAGCTGTCGGCCGACGCGTGTTTGTTTTGTGCTCTCAAATGGAAACGTGAACATTTTCAGTGCCTCGGGATTTGTGCCCCGAGCCGCAACAGACCGCTTTGTTCAGAGATTCAGCCCATCACTTTTCTGTGCGATGGATTGTCTGGAAAATAGACGTGTGATTCTTTTGTTTTCCTTTCAGCATCACTTGTTTGCAATTCTTTTTGGTGGAAATAATAATGAAAGACAATTGGTTAGTAAATCACAAAGTGGCAATGCTCTTGCGTGTGACTGAATGCAAGTTGCGTGAAATAAAGCATCAAACATTCATCATCTTTACATTTTTTTCTGTCACGATAAATGCTGCTGCGTGAAGGATCCATTTGCAAGCAACTTTGGAAGAATTTCCATCTTGGGAAATGTGAGCTCATGAGGATTTCATAGGAAATTTGACCAAAAATAAAAGGGGGCTGAAGTGCTTCACAAGCCAACTACTGGGATCGGGTGCAAGAGGGGAATTCAAAGTCAAGTGAATTCGGAGCATTCAAGCCCACTGACCTTCGTTGCGACGTGTAATTCTCGATGTCAGTGTGTCATGCAGCGGGGCCAGCACGACGTCTGCTATTCCTGACCCCCGACCCCCGCCGCCACGCTTGCTGACTCCATGTTAATTAGGTTAGAAAACTGCAAGTGTAGGCTTGGTCTTTTGGTAAAAAAGGGACTTTTGAGTTTCTGGGATCTCGGCAGCCCAACAATGCGGCGAGTTGGCGTGCAATTAGCCCGACTAAAGAACCGGGGCGAACATCTCCTTAAATGAAATAAAGGCCGTTTGTCTCGTCAAAGCATCACAGTGCAGCACGTACGTGAATCCGTACAATAGCTTCGATCGGGACTTTCGGCGGAGCATCTGCGGGGTCAGGAGATGCTTGAATTCCTCTGAGTAGAACCACAAGGCAGATGGCACCGTGACTCATAGAAGTGGAGCTGCGTGCAATTCTGCAGGCGACTCATTCGCGCACGTAAGCAAGCAGATCACACACACGCGCAAATCGCAAATATTGCCGACGCGCAGGCGATGATAACGCTGCCTTGAAAAGGATGGAAGTGCAATCACGGAAGCAAAAAAGAAGAAAATGCTTTTCTCAGTTGCGTTGATCAAATATTGGCAACATAACACCGGAAATGGCAAATATTCGGAAATTCTGGGCCGCGTAGGCCGAGAAAGCCAATCAGCATGCTCAGACCGGATCCAGCAAGCGCTTTGTTAACGATTGGCCTGGATCGTTACATTGATTGGAAGATCATAAAACAAACTCCAATTGATGCAACTCTAAAAATATCAACCCACAGTATATTTATTGTCCTGCACGAAATGTCTTTATTGTGATTTACGCCACCGTAGCTGTGAAATAATCCGAGTCATGTGGTTGCTTAAAGCTCCTCACGGCCAATGGAGTGATTGTTACAAGCCTGGCAGCGAGGCAGAAAATGAATGAGGGAAGAATATTTGGAAATGTAAAACATTTACAATGTTGTGTCAAATCGTTCCTGGTTTGGATTGCTCTAATCATCTTCCATAGCGCTTGTCCTCATTCGGGTTGCTGGAGCAATTCCGAGCTGACTTTGGGCAAGGTGCGGAGGGTCACACCGTGGACTTTACACGGGCTGTAGTTTTCACGACTGTGTTTTGGCGCTACATCGTCTTGTTGCTCAAATGCTTTCGTACCCTTGACACTCGATTTCTACAACATCTACCTTGTACAGCCCACGAGATGGCGCAAACGATAGTCTCGCCTGCCAATAATTATACAGTACGTTATTGAAGTACCTTGAAGGAACAACAACAGCAAAATACTCATACTGTACTTTTCTATTTCTGTCAGGCTTCACAGCAGCCTGCACTTTCTCGCTAATGTCTGGAATTGGACACAACGCTGAGGCTCAGGCTGGAGTTTTAGGCAGCGGCGGTCAGGAGAACTCAGCGGCTTCAAACGCACAGCCAAAATTGAGGAGGCCAGGGAGGAAGGGATGGGACGGGTTGGAAAATGACGGGAAACCAATAAACACTGGGGCTCCCAAAACACTAAACGGGCTCAGCAATGCAGCAATATTGAGAGGGGAGGAATAAGCAAATGAGAGGAAAGGATGGAGAATATAGCGAGAGGCGACCAGCCTACGAGAATGGGGGAGGGAGGTGCAATCAAGCCGCTCACACTCGTCGCTGTGTGTGGTCTCTTAGCAACACTGTCAGCCATGCATCTCCTTCCCGGCTACTGAATATGCACAAAGCCGCCCTCGTCATACATTAGGATGCCGGCGTCAAAACTTCACCGCTACCTCATTTGCATCGGCTCATCCTGAGGAAGAAAAAAAGGGGGGGGGGGGGGGGGGGAACATTGCAAGGGAAAACCGAGATGCATTTTAATCCAGAGATAGCATCTGTAACCCATAGCAACCGCTACCTCACTGTTAGCGACTACTCAGCTGTGCAGTCGACGACGCCGCCTGTACATGAGCCATACATTGCAAAGTGACAGCAAAACGCGCTTCTCTTCGTTGCCATTGTGACAATGCAAAACATTTCTGCTGAAAATGCTGGCATCACCTCCTTCAGATATATTCTTTCATGTGAACAGCCGCCGCGTTATGTCCCCCTCGAGATCGCACGTCTGAGCTGGTCCCTCTCAAGAAAAAAAGGTCTTTTCAAGCAATCTGGCCACAAATATGAAAAGCCCGCATTGCCACGTAAAAAAAAAAAAGCAATCACAGACAGCCTGTTGTGTTGGAATAAAAAGCGTACGGACCAGACCGAAAAGCAGCTGCAAAATATGAATGGGCAGATTTTTCTCCCACTATCGGCGAGCAGGAGCACTGAGAAACACGAAACATGCACGAACATTTACTCACATGGGGAAAAGACCGTCCTGTCGGCGGCAACGCACTCATAAAATCACACAGCAACAACCGTACAGGCCACATCATTAGGTACACCTGGACACTTAAATGACATTCAATTTCCCCAAAAAGCTGCAGCAACAATTCCAGCCTGTTGTTGTTATTACACTTGCGGTGGTGTCGAACTGCACTTGAAACCGCATCCACTCCTTGAAGTCTCAGTGCCCTTTGCACAACGGTCATTGCACCGGACTATTGCGATATTAGCCATTCGAAGTGCTCTAAGTGCTAGAGGACTCTGCATCTTTTTTGCACAATTGTTGTTTGTCAATGTCTTTATGTCTCCAACGTGTTCTGTAAATTGACTGTCTGTCGTACTAGAGCGGCTCCAACTACCGGAGACAAATTCCTTGTGTGTTTTGGACATACTTGGCAAATAAAGATGATTCTGATTCTGATTCTGATTCTGATTCAACTGTGCTGGTTGGACAATACTTTATTAGTAGTTTGGAAAAGCAGGATTTTTTTTTTTTGTTTTGTTTCAAAAATAAAACCTTGACTAAATGGAGGCTACTAGAACGACTTGCTTGGCAGAAGACACATTGCACTTTATTTTCTTTTTTTCGTAACAGTAGAGTCAGTCTTTGATTATGAAAAAATGAACGGCGATACGTCGAGAGACGACCGCATAAACAAAGGGACGTGAAATACCTCAATCAGCACGGGAACCAATTTACAAATGGCAAATCTAACAGAAAGGGGAAGCGCCGGGAAGTGATTGTCAATCAAGCTTATTAAACTTGGCAAGGGTGAGCGGATCCATGAGCTTCAAGGGTGGGAGAAAACATTTTGCACTTTTTGGGAGAAAACATCGACGTCAGCCAACCTGTTTTTGTCCGTACTGTGCTAAAAGTTCTGGAAGTTTCATTGCAGACACGTGCATATGATGAATGCTAGCGCGCGCTCACTGTCTGGTGAAAAGCGTGACACTTTTTCTTTTCAGAACCAATAAACTGGTTTACATTGTTACTATATAGGGTATGTTAAGCTTCAATAACAAATCTCTTCTCGTCACAGTCACATAATTTAAGTGTAATTGTAAAAAAAAAAACAACTGCTCTGACAAACTGATAACGAAGCCCTTTAAGTTCCTTTGAGCTTTGAAGCCAGGTCTCCACAAAACTCACTCTGTCATCAAAAGCGTTGCATTGAATTCATTATTTCAAGCATAGTTCAGCCACCTGATTTTGACCTTCACGCGTCAATCAGACTCGGACTGGCGAAAGCATACTTTAGCGTCAGTCATGTACAAAACATTACATTCATAACCCAAGGCTGGAGACGTTATTGCAAAGTTTTCAGAAGAACGTTTCAAAATCCACCATGACCACGCATAGGATTCTGTTTCCAACTCAGCTGCATCAAGAATGTCCTAAAAATCTCTGCAATTGGCTGTCCAAAGTGTTCTTCCACTCGCTCACAAAGTCATCTGAGACCCCAATAAGTACAATCGAAAATCGAAAATACAATTTCAAAGTCCCCCACAATGTTAAACTTGCCTCAGATCTCATTATTTCGATGGCCGCTGTTCTCTATACTAATTAAACAAAATGCGCATTTAGTTCTGTCTGGGGATTCTGCTCCTGAAATTGTGCGATCCCTCTGTTCAACGTGAGGCCACGCTAACAAAACACTGACGGTCTTCTGTGTCATTTGATCATAATAACTTGGATTCTCCTCCTCGTAATCATACAAACCAAATTGGCAAAATATTGTCCATATTTCATGGGCTGCGCCAAAGCCCTCACGTACCCCACCCTCGCTTATGCCAGGGCCGCTGACGTAAACTTCAAAAAGCTTCCTTATGATTGTATCAACTCGAGCCACGTGAGTGTTCTATGAATCAATGGAGTGTTTTAATCTAAACACGTACACGTTGTTGACTGGAAGTCAGCTGTTAATATAAAGTACAAAATCCTATTCATAGAGGCGGAAAAAGTAGTCACACTCTCCTACTGGAGTACAAGTACACATGCTTGTGAAAAAAATAAGACTGGGAAAAGGAAAGGTGCTGATTCAACTCCTATACTAAAAGTACAGACTCTTAAATACAAATGTAAAACGTTACAGTGAAGACAACACCCGTTTTGGAAAAAAAAAAAAAAAAAAACTGTACACAAAATCGTTTTCCTCTTTTAACTTGCATGTTGCTCATACGGAGAAGAAGAAGAAAAGAAATCATGCTACGTGTCGCATGTTGTTGTTTAGAGTTGGCTCAACTATGCTAGTCAAAACAAAAAAAACAACATGTTCCCATAGCTCTGCTAGTGTTGCGAACTGACAGACAAAAACAAAAAAATACCTTCAGATTAGTCCAATGAGAACATCAACTTAACCATATCATTGCAATGTTGCCGCTACTGGTTTTCGGCATCTTCTGGCGTAACCAAGGTGACCCCGCCGCACTTAGCGTACAGTATATGACGCCAATCGCAAGCTCTTATACAACACGGGCGTCGTTTACGTTCTGCA
This sequence comes from Phyllopteryx taeniolatus, assembly GCF_024500385.1. Taxonomy (NCBI): domain Eukaryota; kingdom Metazoa; phylum Chordata; class Actinopteri; order Syngnathiformes; family Syngnathidae; genus Phyllopteryx; species Phyllopteryx taeniolatus. The sequence continues at coordinate 1,804,807 of NC_084518.1, read as the reverse complement.
TCGCACGCACAAATGTTGTTAAAGTGTCACATCGGCTCACGGAGAGGACAGACCTTGCCATGCGAGGGGGGGGGGGGGTGCTACATGAAGAAAGCAGGACAATGAATTTTTCGGGTCTCCGAAAAAGCGGCTGCGGCTTGTGTTGAATTTTGCGAGGAAGAACATAAACAAGAAAAGTGGCACGGCAAGGTCGTGCTGCTGGGGGGAGAGCCAAAAAGCAAGAGGTGCACTCTGCAGCCTCACACATGCGCCACACATCCAACATCCCTCCCTCCGTTTCCTGTATTGTCGCATGTGGGGATTAGCCGGCAACATTACCTGCATTCCCGATGCTTTGCTCACTCTTATTTTCGTTTGGGGCCGGACATCCCATTTTCATCTCGATACTCACAGCTCTCTGAATTTGAGCGTTCTGCCTGATGATTTTGGTTATTTCCTCACACCACCTCGGAACACGCTAGCGAGCGAAAACTCTTGAGCCGCCGTCGAACCTCATCGACTATTCAGACACAATGAAGAAAATCCCAACGGGCCGAAGCAAAACAACGATCAGCTGAGCATCTCCGCAAACTTCTTTTTTCCTTCCTTGTGTTTAGCGTCGGGCTGCGATTTGGGCTACATTCAATACATCACTGGGAAGCAACAAACGTGTGTCAATATGTCATGTTTATCTCTGTAAAAAAAAAAAATGTATCCGCTGTGATTGAAGCACTTGACAGAGAAAACGAAATCACAGCTTTTCAGATGAATCGGCTGCAACTGGGGCTTCTCTGAAAACAAACTTGTCAGCATTATATCGTCGTGGCCTTAAATAACCATCGACACATCTCTGAACAGCAACGTGAGCGCTAACCCTAGTGGGGGCTTCTCACAGAAGAGGAAGTAGCAAGTCAAATCCAAATGATTATCAAGCTGGAGTCATTTTTAGTCCTGATTGAAACGAGCAGCAGAAGCGTTGGCGTGATTAGCTCAACGTTTGAATCATCCCACTGCTCCCAATCCGCCAAATACGCGAGTCGGAGGGTCGGTAGCTCGCACAAACGCATTCGCACACGCAGCTCTACCGCTCATTTGTCCGCTTACACACGGTAGACGTCGGGTCTCTTACGACCGAGATCCTGTCATCAATTTTCTGCCACGTTTCCCGTTCGGGGTCGCAGATGAGCTGCAGCGGGAGGCGCTGGACACCCGGGCCTGGCCGCCAGGTCACTCACAGGCCACAAATAGATCCAAATCCTTTATTTATAAAGCACTTTAAAAACAAACACAGCTGAAAACGGACGAGAATCCAATTTTAAGAAACACATTCACACCGAATGATTTAGTGCTGTCATTGGACAATGAACTGACCTCGGAATGTTGGAGGAGGTCGGAGAACAAGCAAGAGCCGGAGCCGAGACTCACAGCCGCAACTTTTCAACTGCGAACTTCTCACTTCAGAGTCATTTCTTGCCATTGTGCTTGCTCGTGTGGGGTTCATTTGGTTTTCGCCAATGTGCAAGGGGCGTGGTTGTAGACCTGCTCCATACGTAAAGTGCCTGGAGGTCGCTCGTTTCGTCAATTGCCGCTCTATAAATCAAAGAAGACTTGACGGGCTAGCCCGTTCGCCACCGCAACAGCCGCCGCCTCTTGTTATTACAACACGAAAGCAACTGCGAGGAAAGAAAAACTGCTTTTGACACAACTCGCTCTGAGCGCACACATACAGCCGACGTTCAAAGTCGACACAATCCTGTCCGAATGCCTTCTCCTGACAAATACAGTCGATCCCTGTGATGCCGTGGAAGCTCGCCGCAAAATATTCCTCGTGCTCTAAGATGCGACTCCGTCGATCTCAGGGAACTGTAACATCGGAACTTTATTCAGGGTGAATCGCAGGCACTTCGAATGATAGGCGCGTGCTGACTCCCATTTAAGCTGCGTTCGATTGTGATTGGTTCATTCCGAACACAGCCAAACACTAACTCGATATATCCACTTTTCAAAGACCACGGTCACGACATCCGCCCAAAGGGTTTTGTACCGCAAGCAGAAAAGCATCTGTGCAAAAGAATGCCTGTTTGTTGGACTTGTAGGTGTGATTGGCAGCTTTTCAGCTCAGGGTCTCGCTCGGCCAATCCCGGCCGTTCCCCCGCACGGCCCGTTATGAAATCAAAAGCTTCCAACTGTGGCAACTGACTGATGACGACAATACCCTCAAGACTTCCGCTACTACACTGTGCTCTTGCGCTCGACAAGAACACGCGAGTGGCGGAGCGGGGAAAGCAGCTCATTGTTAGAATTCTAATGATGATAATAATAATAATCGCGATGATAATAATAATCCTTGTGTAGTTGAAATTAGGCGAGGTGGACTATTACTGGTCACAAGTAAATTGCAGGGAAATAAATAGAGTAACGATGATGATGATGATGATGATGATGATGATGATGATGGGTCAGCACATTAACGTAGTGCCCAATCTCCGCTCACGAATTCCTGCGTTTTTCTTCCAAATGTCGAAAATGAAAAACATAAAAGCTGAATTTTTAAAAGTGTATACATTTCTTCATCCAAATTTGCACCTCGTTCTTGATCGCCACGTGGCATCTCTCTCATTAAAATTTGACCCAAAAATAATAAAGAAAAATGGGTCATGAAATCGTTATAATTAAACCAAGCATAAACTATAGCAATTTCTCTTTGGGAGATAAATAACATGCTCGCAAATATAATCTGCCTACAACATGAGAAATATAAACTCGCAGTACAGTGTCGAGGTCATTGAATGGAAATGTCCAAACAAGAGCAACAAGTGAGACCAACATTGCGAATACCTAAAAATAAGGATGTGGGAATGTATTAAATCCGAGAGTGGAGCTAATGTGTCCTTAAAACACTCGAGCCATAAAGCCTTCAATTGTGCTTATCTTCAAACGGTGACACGATCACAGCTTCACATTTCATTAATAGAAAAAGAAAACACTCCACACATAAAGAACGCTAAGCAAGAGGAGGCAGAGCTGTGGCACCTCAATTGATTTTTAGGTGCTACATGGAGATAAATCCAGATGAAGTCAAGAGTCTTTTCTCTTTTTTTTTTTATCCCATTACCCATTTCCACCGGGTACTTTCTCCTGACACTGGAGAATCCTCCAAACGGCGTTCAAGCCTCCACTGTGGAGGTAAAACCTTCCAAGTCTCGAAGATATTTAGTCCATTCACAGGACAGCGTGGCGCAAAAGCTCGAACGGGGCATCGGCCGCGCGCGCTCACGCAAAGTCACAAGCCGAACTCCCGTTTGACAAAAAAATGTTTGCCTGGGACATGCAAAGCCAACGACAAACAGAATAGCCAGGATACGTGTATCGTAAAGGTCGATGCGATGACATGATATATGAAGCACTTTTTCATTTTTTCCCCCTCTCTAGCCAGTCCAAAGGAAGATTGCGGTGACATTTGCAGCACAATATTCTACAACCACATGGGCATTTCTGTTTTGAAGCATGCGCAAGTCAGAGTGCGCGATCACCCGCTTCACGCATTTTTGTATAAGCCTGAGTTGGGTTTTTTTCCTGCGACCTTTTAGGAAGGCCGCACGCACACACACACACACAAATGAATTATCACAGTGGGGTGATTGTTCGATAGACCAAGATGTTTCACTTCAGGGACACAACACTGTCCACATTTGAACACACACCCAAAATACCCAAGACCTTTGGCGTTTTTGCAACACTTTTTTTTTTTTTTTTTGCTTCCATATTTCATGAGCTGAACAAAAAGATCCAATTTTCCTATGTTCATAACAGGCCGATGTCTCCCAACTATCGCAAATCTGTGTCGGTGAGCGCTTCTCCTGAGCCGAAACAATCCATCCCGCTCACGGGCGTGGCATATCGCCGGCGTACGACAGCGTGCTCCGCGTCCAGACGATCAACATGCAGCAACTTGGCGCAGCCGTTGAAGAGGACTGGGCCCACATTCCCCAGGTGACAATACATGGCGTATAATAAAAACAATTATAATAAAATGGTGGTCACACTCGATACTGTTTTTGTTTTTTGTTTTTTTTGCTTTGAAACCCGAAACACCGGCCAATAAAGTAAAACTGCACGTTTTCAAGTGGCTTTTTATTGTGGGCAGCCCATGCTGTCTAATTAGCATCTTGCTACGCCACATCTGTGAGCTTGGTGGCTAATTTTGGCAAAGGAGAAGTGCTCACGAACACAGATTTAGAGAGAATATTTGAGAGAAAAATAAAAACGCTGCATTTATATATTTGCTGAGTGTCGAAGAAATGGAACTTGATCGGACGCTTAGGCTCAAGTACGCCTCTTTTAAATACAGCGACAGCGCGGCCCTTTGTAACAATCCCGAGCATGACACTTAATATGCTCAAACAAAGCATGTCTCTTGGTGTTTGTTAGGGAAGCACACTGTTTCTCTTTCATCGTGCTTCAACTGAGACATCACACACGCCGCCGACGACACGACCGGAAAAAGGCTTTGCGCCACGATGTCATTCATTTTGCACGGAACCACGCAAATGAGTTTGAAAGCCATAATGAGAGCAAAAAAAAACAGAGGGGAAATGAGCAAAGATGAGTCGCCTGAAGGAAATCGTTAGCACACATCGTTACTCTTGACTCCGGAACGACGGACTGAATTGAGACTCGGGTGCTGAAAGACGCGTACTAGGAAGCGCTTCGTTGGCCAGTGGTTGCATGAGCTCCTCGTGCTTGTGTGGGCTTTCTCTGGCTCCCTCTCACATTCGAATTATTTTCCATGTGAGGTCATTGTCATGGAAAAATATTGGAAACTCTAAAATGTACTCAGGTCTGAACACAAGTGTGAATGAATGTTTTTTTTTTTGGCGAGCAGTAGAAATGGATTGATGGGCGGATTTCTGCCAGTGAGTAAATTCTTCTTCTAATGGCGTTTCTATAAAAGGAGACGCCTTATTCCATTTGAAATCTGTCTATAAATGTCACTTTTAGGCATTTGATATTACATTAGTGACATTCATATAGAGGAAAAACTATTGTAAACATGCCAAGCGGAATCCATTTCCCAAATCTCAAAGTGCATCAAAGTGCTTTGCATTTGCGTACAAGAAATCGGACTTTTATGAGGAGAAAACCCATAAATATACTAACTCGATATATCAGCTGTAGATGCGCATGTCAATAGATTACTCAATGGAGACCAGTCACAGATTCTCACGGCGTAATTTACCCCGCGAGCAAAACAGTCAGAGTACAGTACAAAACAACTGGAAGTGACATCGGCAACGCATTTCGGAGAACGGGAGTGAAGCGATCACGATCTGTTGTTAGCTAAGACTTCCTGAAGCAAAGTACAGAAGCTACACCGGAAAAGAGCCTACACTGGAAATCTTCTCCTTTTCCAGGATTGGCCATGAAAGAAACGGCAGCGAAGGAATTTGCATCACAATCTTCAGATTAGCAAAATGTTCGGCGGTCTGTTTGAACGGCGCCAAAACGAACAATCTGGGATTCGACCGATGTATTCCAAAGCGGCACGATTCTTTGGCATTTGATTCATTGCCGTGCGTGATGTCACGAGAGACGTTCGCGTCTTTGAGGTTTTGGTGATTTAAAAAAAAAAAAAAAAAAAAAAATGCACCAAGACAAATCATTTCAAAACATTTTTCGCTACTATTAATGTGACCTATAACCTGTACAACTCGATTTTGTGTGCATCTTTTTTGACAAATAAAATAAGAGTAATGTGCTGTGCTCAGATTCAAACTCCTGTTAAATGGGAGCCAGCACACACCTGCCACCATTTCAAGTGCCTCTGATTTACACCAAAGAAAGTTCAGATGTTCTAGTAGGCTTTTCCCTACATTTTTTTTTTTTTTTTTTTTTGCTTTCAAGCAAAAATCAACAACCAGTCGCACTCACATTCCCACCTACGTGCAATTTAAAGTCCTCAATCAACCTACCATGCATGTTTTCTGGAAAAGCCAGAGTTGTACATGTTCGAGGTCTTATTCATGGGGGGAAAGGATTTTTCCTAGTGTCATTTTTCAAATCCCGGACCTCAGAACCGCGAACTGCTGCCCAAGCCTGTAACTGGTGGAGTTCTAGTCACGTGATAGTTTCGAGCGCTTGTGCTGTAGTTTGTCAGTTCAAAATGTCGACATTTCCATTGAGCACGGCGGCCGCTCGACGACGAGAGGCCTTCATCTTCCCTCTGCCTCGGAGCTCCGAAAGCAAACGTGCGAACACGGCCGGCACTCGGTGACCACTTACGGGAGAGAGAGGGTCTCTCTCGAACACATCCCCGCCTAGCTGGGCCTAATTATAGTTTTAGTTTCACATTCAGCCTCAAGGTCAAAGTGAGAGTAGTCCCCTAGTGTCATGTCCCAGTGTGAATTGCTGATGCACATGTGAACTGTCTATTCAGATTAGGTGCAATTGTTGTTGTTTTTTTTTTGTTGTTGTTGAAATCCTAATGTATCCTACGCATTTCATCAAGAGCTTGTATTTTTCACAAGGGAGGGAGGGAGGGAGGGGACTGTTATCACGCCTATGGTGAGCTGGTCAACTGTCGCACCCGCGAGAAGAGCGCCGCTGCCAGTCTTTCATGTCCAATTCCGTAATCCTCAACCGCGGCAGCGAGCTTCGAACCATTTTCCCCAATTCCACGCGAGGGGAAGCCCGCTGCAGCAGGAAGTTACTGCTTATCAATCATCCGGTGCGTCTGTTGACGTGCTCGTCCGCACGCGCGCGCGCGCGCACATGTCGTCTCACCTGGCTGCGCGTGCGGAGCGTCACGTGAGCGACTCTCCGTCCGGGAGCATCCGGCCACGCTTTGGTCACGCGTAAACATGCAGATGTTTTCCTTCGCGGGCCTTGCAGAATGAGCCGGGAGCGCGCGCCAGGCTGCTCGCCGTTCGATTCGTGGCGGCGTGCACGCTCGCGCATCGCCGCTCAGCTGACGGAGGGAGCTTGTTTTGGAGTGAAATATTCAGAAGGGGGGTTTTGTCACGACTCGGCGTCTTTAAAGTGCGCGCCGCTTCACCTGTTTGGTCAAAATAGTAGCGACGATAATAAAGGCCGCCGAGGGGGAAGAACGGACTCGTGTGGTGACGAGAAAGCGAAACATGAAAAAAAGAAAATGAATGACAAGAGCAAAAGAACCCGAAGCGCATCAGGCCCCGGCAGCGGCCGCGCACATCCCCGTTTCAATTTCGCTCATTTCCGACGACGACATCGCGCAAATAAGATGCCACGGTCGAAGGTGAGCCCTACCTCGGTGCTGAAGCGGCGGCGGCGGGCGCACGAGCAGACTGGCCGCAAGCCAAGCGGCTGTCGGAGGAGACGACAACAAAACCACGCCGGTTGTTGATGACACAGCTGTCCTGCTGAGGCGCCGCTCGCGGAGGGCGTGAAAAATCCGATCCGATCCCTCCCCAGATGTGGCAACCGAGGCTGCCTGGAAAAAGCGCCGATTTACACGTTTATCTGCCGATTGACGCCTTTCGCTTGCCGTGGGAGTTCTTCCATTCTGTTAGGATAAATAGCGCGGCGCGGCTGATTGGGAAGCATCGTGCAATTCAATGCGACGTCGGAGGGTGAGGTGGGGGGGGGGGGGGGGGGAGATCCTGTGCGGGGGGGGTGGGGGTGGGGAGGGGGGGGGGGACAAAAACAAAAACAAAAAAAAACACGCGTCCTTCTCTGTTTGAGGGGGAAACATGCTTTGCGGGATGCTGCTGAGGAAGATGATGATGAAGAGGAAGAGGAAGAAGGGGAGGTGGAGGATGAGGAGGAGCAGGAAAAACGTCCCAAAAAAAAAAAATGCGTAGAGATGTCAGTGTTGGTTCACACGTTGGGCATCCTCGCTGTGCTCCACATATTCACACCATCGTCATCATCAGCATCATCAGCATCATCATCATCATCATCATCATCATCATCACTCGCCAGTTTGTTGCGGGTCGAGCAGCAAAATAAGAATAATCTTCATTTGGGGTTATGGCTTCTCTTATCATCGTGCTTTTGAAGAGCGATTTTGTGACGTGTGAGGTGGCGCGTCAAAGTCTGCATTCAATATAAACGGTGAAGACATTTGAACTGGAAACACGTGCCGCTGGGAGGACACGCCCCCCCCCCCCCCCCCCGAAGACGACTCGAGAAATACACTAAAGAGTCACGACATTAGGGACGACTGCGCAATCCTGTGAAATCCAATACAAGAGCTGTATTTGAAAAATACACAGTGGGTGGGAAAAAGTCTGCACAGGAGGATGGGCGGGGCTCGCGGCATCCCCCGCCCCCATTAATGATCTTTTTTTTTTTTTTTTTTTGCAGGAAGTGAGTTAGTTCTGAGCGCAGCTACATCCCAGACAAAAAAAGGGTGTGCACACTTGTGCAACCACATTATTTCCGTTGTTTATTTGTACTTAAAAATAAAACAATTGCGTTGTTGGCACACGGTGGAAAAGATTTGAAATGATTTAGCTTGGTCTCTTTTCTTTCATATCACAAAAACCTGGCATTTGAACTAGGGGTGTGTTGACTTTTTATATCCACTGTATGTCTTGATAAAGATAACATTCAGCGATGTAGTTGCGGTGAGTGGTGTCCGACTGAGTGTGTACTGAGTGTGTACACCGCAGTGTGTGCGTGAGTTGGGGGCAAGGGCGACTGTCCACGGTCCTGAAATTGGGCTCCCACATTTTGAAAGCGTGTCAAACTTTTGTCAACGTATTGCACTTTTCCTGCAGGTTTCTTAAGACGACAGCGCAAACACGTGAACCGCATTTGTCACGGCGGCGCATCGTGTTTTTTGAACAATCAACTTGCTTGTACTCTGAATGTCTCGCAGGAACAAAGTGCGATATTTGCCATTTTAAGCGCGCTCAACGGAACCCTCCCTCAAGCAAGACCAACATTACTTCTTCCTGTTTCTGCAGCGCTCACAGACAAACGAGGACCTGTTGTGCTTTTGTAAGTGGGGGGGACGCGTCCCGATAAAGAGTGTGTCGAATTCGATGTAACCTTTGTTGGAATGTGTTCCGAGCCGCTTTGAAGTTGGATAAATCGCCGATGAATGTGGAATTTTAGCGACCGGGAGCAATGTGACAATGGAGCAACCGTGAAATCCTGTCGTCCGTCTCTCTTTAAAAGACGTGGCGGATGTGGACGAAACAAAGTGCGAAGGGACAACTTTGCAAGTTTTTATCTCGTCCGCTGATTGCATGAGTGCCAAAGTGTCGGGGGGGGGAGTGGATTTGTTATCAGGAGCTCGAAGGCAATCCGGTCAAAGTGCATGGCGCGTCACCAGATTCAGCAGCACTGTTCCATGAACATCTTTTCAAAAGCGGTTCCAGGTAAAGTTGTTTGTTTACTTCCTTGATGGTCACAAGTACTTGAGATTGATGGAAAGCCATTTGGATTCGTGCGCTTTGTGTTCTTACAACTGCTGTAAGTTATCAACGCCTCTTTTCTGCTTTTTTTTGCCCGTGAGCTTCTCCAGCGGGAAGTCCGTTGATGCTGCCGCCGCCTTTGTCATCTTCGAAATACAGAACACTTCGTAACGCCGACTTCTTTTCTCTTTCACGTTTAGCAACTTGTTTTGTGGGTTCACACATCGACTGTTCACATGGACCGACTGTACTTTTATTGAACGAAAGCCGTTCTGATGGCCCGAGACCTGCTAAATGTGTTGGTTGTCATTTTTAAAAGAAGTAAAGCGTTAGCCTAATTGGTATATTTAAAATCCTTGATCTGCTTCTGTTATTCTAAGTCATTCAGTATCAACTAAGAAGAATCTTTTTTTTGTTATTTGTTCTGAATTGATTTACATACCCTTTTTGTCTGCATTTGCAGTGAACATTTTGGTTAATCACGTATATATTTCTGAATTTACTTTGATAATGTTTCTCATTCATAGAACTTTAACAACTTTAAAGAGATGCTAATTGGCCACAAGTTGTCAGCATGACAAAAACTCAAAGGAAATACTTTTTAGAGGCCTCCAGTGTTCTACAATGGATACTGACCTTTCTCTTCTTGGGTATGTTCCCCGCACGCGTGCACATTAATGCTATCGTTAGACAGCGCACGCCCCCGCACTGCGTGTAAACTTGGGCTCGCATCCGTCTGCAGGGGTGACGTGTATCATGCTGATGGTGGGTCTCATGTTTACATCGCTGTGGCTGCTTCCCACTCTGTACTTCATCTGGCTGGTGATTGACTGGCAGACGCCTGAGAAAGGTAAATGGAAACGACAGCGCTGAGGTACGTACATTGTCGGTCGTGCGCGCAAATCCAAACACAAAGACTGCTTTCATTCACGTCATAAGATTCAAATCCAACCCCGATTCCAATGAAGGTGGGACGTTGCGTTAAACAGAAATAAAAACAGAAGGCAATGATTTGCAAATCATGTTCAACGTATATTTAATTGAGTACAAGATATTTAATGTTCAAACTGATCAACTTGATTGTTTTTAGCAAATAATCATGAACTAAGAATTTGATGGCTGCAACGCGTTCCAAAAAAGACTGAGAAAGGTGAGGAATGGTCATCAAACGCGTGTTTGGAACATCCCACAGGTGAACAGGCTCATTGGGAACAGGTGGGGGCCACGATTGCTTCCCTGAATTGCTCAGTCATTCACAAGCAAAGATGGGGCGAGGTTCACCTCTTTGTGAACAAGTGCGGGAGAAAATAGTCTAACAATGTTCCTCAGCGTACAATTGCAAGGAATTTAGGGATTTCATCATCTACGGTCATCAAAAGGTTCAGAGAATCTGGAGAAATCACTGCATGTAAGCGGCAAGGCCGAAAACCAACATTGAATGGCCGTGACCTTCGATCCCTCAGGCGCCACTGCATCAAAAACCGACATCGATGTGTAAAGGATATCACCACATGGGCTCAGGAACACTTCAGAAAACCAATGTCAGTAAATAAATACAGTTCGGTGCTACATCTGTAGGTGCAACTTCAAACTCTACTATGCAAAGCAGAAGCCATTTATCAACAACACCCAGAAACGCCGCCGGCTTCTCTGGGCCCCAGCTCATCTAAGATGGACCGATGCAAAGTGGAAAAGTGTTCTGTGGTCCGACGAGTCCACATTTCAAATTGTTTTAGGACATTGTGGACGTCGTGTCCTTCGGGCCAAAGAGGAAAAGAACCAGCCGGACTGTTATGGACGCAAAGTTCAAAAGCCGGCATCTGTGATGGTATGGGGCTGTCTTAGTGCCAATGGCATGAGTAACCGACACATCTGTGAAGGCACCATTAATGCTGAAAGGTACATACAGGTTTTGGAGAAACATATGCTGCCATCCAAGCAACGTCTTTTTCATGGACGCCCCTGCTTATTTCACCAAGACAATGCCAAACCACATTCTGCACATGTTACAACAGCGTAGCTTCGTAGTAAAAGAGTGTGGGTACGAGACTGTTTTCTGTTTTGTTTTGTTTTACATTTAAACTAGATGTGCTCATTAGAAGTGGGTGAATTATTTGATCAGTCCAAATTCTAATATACTGACCTTCAGATTAACCATCCATCATTCCTATGCTAGTTGAGTCCAGCATAGAGCACAGACAGACAATAAACCATTCACGCTCATACCTATGGCTCATTTTGAGCGTTTATTAACGTAAATAAAACTCTGGCAAATACATAAGGCTTTTTTTTTTTTTTTTTTTTTATCTAAATTAGGTCTTGCATTAACAGTTGACCATTTTGTTCAATTCATTTAAAATCCATGCAAAGAGCAACTATAATATGAACACCTCAATAACAAAACATTGTCCATCAGGCGGCAGAAGAAAGCCATCTGTGAGGAAGTGGAAAGTTTGGGAACACTACAGAGATTATTTTCCTATCAAGGTAAAACTCCCTTGACATCTTTCAATACACATTCCACCGCTGAACCTATGACGGACTATTACCTTTACAGGCGAACTTAATTTGACCTCTCAACGTTCGACTGCGTGTCCAACTGTTCAGTGTTAAATGTATTTGTACACAACTTGCTGTTCTCTCACAAGCATTCACCCGGAAGCCCAACGTTCTGCGAGCGGTGCACTTTTAAGGAGGACAAACCCACTTAAAAGTGACCACCTGGGTTCACTGTCTTGTTTAGCTGGTGAAGACTGCAGAGCTGAATCCCAACAAAAACTACATCCTCGGCTGTCACCCGCACGGTATCATGAGCGTAGGAGCCTTTGCCTGCTTCAACATAGAGTGCTGCGGCTTCTCGGAGGCTTTTCCTGGGATGCGCGTCTCCTTGGCCATACTGGCCGGACTCTTCCGGATCCCGCTCTTCAGGGACTACCTCATGGCCGCAGGTACTTAACATCACGATTGATTGTGTCCGTAGCTCGATAACGCAGATGATGCAATTTCTGGAGGAATCGCGCGTGAATGCTGAAACAAGGTGGTGTTTTTGAAAATCTAAGTCAAGTCAAAAAGTGGAAAAACTGTGGAAATTAAAGCTAAATAGAATTTGATTTTGGGGGGAAACACTGAAGTTGGAACGGTTGGAATTGGTCAAGAAATGTGGAAGTTGGCAATAAATATGTACACATTTCTTAATTTGAGATTTATGGGAATAGTTCTGTAGCTATCCTGAATGAGGCCAACATGTTGAAGTTGGAATGATTTCACATCGGTTAAATGTTGGATTATTGTAGAATGTCTCAATTTGGAATCTTGGTGATAAATGTGGGATTTCATCTTTCATGTGGAATTTGGGGAATTTTTGGAATGTGACAAATATTTTGCGGTTTGAATCGATCAAGAAATGTTGACGGTGGGATGGATGTAGATGTCTTAATGTGGAAAACTTAATGCGGAAAATCAGTTGGAAAAAAAACACTGGACTTTGCATAATGTGGGATTTTTTAAATGTGGAAATGTATCTCAAAAGTTCTGAAGGAGCATGAACATTTTGAATTCAGATTCAAATTCATTTGTTGAATGTATCATTGGGAAGTAATGGGGATTTTTTTTTGGGGATAAATGTGGACTTGTGGAAAATGTCGTAATTCTTGGAATGAGAAAAATAGGAACCCAGATGGCATGGATCTTTGGAATTTGTTGAAGTGGGAATGGTTTGAATCGGTCGTGAAATGTAGACGTGTAGAAAAAGTAGGGAAAACAATAAAGTTTTCTGGTGTAGAGTAGCGCAAGACAAAAGTAAATGATGCTGATCGTCTTACTTTGAACAGGCCTGTGTCCAGTCAGCAGGCCAAGCCTGGGCCACCTTCTGTCCAAGCATGGCACGGGAAATGCTGTGGTGATTGTGATAGGGGGCGCCGCAGAGTCTCTGGCCTCCCATCCTGAGGCACAAACAGTGATCGTCAAGCAGAGAAAAGGCTTTGTCAGACTAGCGCTGGAATATGGGTGAGTGAGAAAGAACACGACACTGGTGATGCCGCTTCGAACATCCTGATTATACACTCAACTCCCTCAGGGCTGACTTGGTGCCAGTTTACTCCTTCGGGGAAACAGAGCTCTTCCACCAGGTCACGTTCTCAGAGGGCTCATTGGGTCGAAGGCTACAGGACCTGTTTAAAAAGGTCATGGGTTTTGCCCCTTGTCTGTTCATTGGCGATCGCTGGGCAGTGTTGCCCTACAGGACTCCCATCACCACAGTGGGTGAGTGTTCCAAGTCCAGAATGTGGCCCCCGCTTTATTCTTAACACTAACTCCTCCTTTCTAGTGGGACATCCCATCTCTGTGCCCGAGCGCGTCACACCCACCGAGGAGGAGGTCGACCACTATCATAAACTGTACATGGACGCCCTGTCAAATTTATTCCATGAGCACAAGGTCAGCTGTGGACTATCAGAGAGTCACAAGCTTTGTTTAATGTAGAGGTTCTACCTCCACCTGACCTGCTTCAATGGACTAACCAACCACGTGTGTGTGTTTAAACTGAAATAATGATCAACCCTTTCCGGTACCGCTGTGAAACAAGCTGTGTCCTCAGGGACATTTCTACTAGGAGTTGATAACTTTCGACTGAACGACCACCATAAATTAGCTGCTTCTGAAGGACAATGGCGCATTATTTAGCCATATTCAACAAATTGATATGGCTAATAAGTATTCAAAGATGAATACAGGCTGTCCAGTCTCAAGTTTAATGTGAAATGGATGTTTCATGCGACTAACCGTGCCCAAAGAAATGTATTTAATGAGGGGGGGGGGGGGGAAATTTAGTATCTCATTTTATAATTTCCAGATTTATCTAGTCTTTTGCAATGCGTTAAGTGTAAAGTGACACCCCATATAAAGCACTTTTGTTTAAGACACACCTCCAAATACTACTACTTATGTTGTTTCTTCATTGAGGACTGCAGTGTGCTTGACACAACCTATTGCAATCCATTTCACTATATTTAAACATTTGTCATTACTGTACAGTAGAAACTTTTGTAATTCATGTTTTACCCAGTAGAGGACACCCTTGCTCACAACCACACAATTTGCCAACAGCGTCAAGGGGTTCGCCAAACATCTCTCGACTGGATATGAGAAAAGCTTCACCATACGCTACAGTATCTTATTAAAAGCAGACGTTTAACAAATCCTATTTTGACTCGCAGAACAAATCATTTGCCGAGTTTTGATCTTTTTGGTGCCCCGAATGCAGATAAATTTAAGGGAAGGAGAGCTTTATTGAAACAAGTGTACATCAGATGTTTGTTATACTTGCACAATCATGAGAAGATGAAATGCTACAAAAACAATACAGTACATATGGGCAAGAAATGAGGATTAACGGGGCCACGGGATCCTTCTAAAAGAAGTCCATATCATCTGGGGCATCCAGGTCCCGATATTCAATGATGTTTCGTGGATCGCCCCGTGACATTCTGAAATCAAGAGGTAACGGGGGGGGGGGGGGTCATCATGAACACACACACGAGTTAATTCTTTAGAAACTGCAGAGTGGCGGTCCTACCTGATGTTGCGTGGCTTTCCGAGGTATCCGCCTTGTCCACGGAAGTTGTCGTAGTTTCCTCGCCCGCCTCCAAAATGGTTGGGAGGGTAAGGAGGTACGCCTGCAATTACGGATGAAATTAGGCATCGCTATTCGCAAACAGGAAAAACAACTAGCCAAACCATTCCAGAACATACCACCATAGCCCATAAGTGGGGGGCGGGGCTGCACAAAGCCCATTGGACTCTGGGGACCTTGAGGAGAAAACGGCATATTTGGAGAAAGCAAACCTGTAGAAAAGAGACAATCCAAAAATGATGTCATATTGCCGACTTCATTCCATCACCCTTTATGAACAACGTCGTCATCGGAAGTGATCAGTCAAGTGCTGACGAGCTCACCTTGGCCCGGAGCTGGAAGAGGAGGAAGTTTCATCTCCGGCAGAGAAGGCCTCTTGGCATCCATCAGGAAATTGTTGAAAAACACCACCTCCTTTTTCACCTCTTCAATTTTGTCCCCGTGTTTGTTCAGGATGTGTTTCCTCACAAACTCTGGACCCTGACCCAATCAAACGAGTGACAGCTGTGATTACGCACTAAACCAGGGGTGGGCACATTTTTGTGCTCAAGGGCTTCATTTGATTCTGACAACAGACAGATGGGCCGCGGGTCACTTGAAAAGAGTGAAAAAAGCAAACAAAAAATATCAAGATATAAAAACTGAAATGTGGGAAAGCATCATTTGACTGGCAGGCAGTCCGGGGAGTAAGCCGCCGCATCTCGCTCAAAGCCAGCTGGGAACGGCTCCAGCCAAGCAGTATAGAAAATGGACAGGATGGATGGTGTGTGCACAAGATTTTAAATAGATTTTCATGAACAACTCATTCTATTTGTTTATTTTAGGATTTATTCATTTAACTCCAATTAACCAATCATGTAATATGAAAATAAAAAGTAGCTGTGTTTTGAATTCATGATTTTATTGTTCAAAATACTGATAGTCTATTATTTAAATGGGATAGACATCAAATGTTCATGTATATTTCAAAGATCAAAATGAAATGAAATGAAATGAAAGAACGGAGCGGCCACGTTTGCCCACCCATGCACAAAATCAGCGATCTTTGTGGTACGAGTGTGTTTTATGTGGTTGTCTGTATTATTGTGCATGTCTCTATGAAAACAAATTCTAACAAAAACATTACCTTAAACTTCTTGCCGCTAAGAGGGCAGAGCCACTTGTCCTTCCCGAGCTCCTGCGTGTTGGCAGAAATAAACTTCTCCACCTCCTCAGCGGGGTCTTTGCGGCCCATCTTTACCGCCTCTTCCTCAGACAAGGTTTCCTTGGTACTATATAAAGCACTCAGCTTCTCCTCCAACACCTTCTGCCATTGTTGCACTAGTTGAGACATGACTACTTGTCAGTAAACACCGAGAACTGAGGGAATCCTATTGAAAGCACATACAGTGCTTTGGCTTGAAACACAAAAGGGGCAAATTACAGTTTAGAACCTTGCTTTGACGGCACAAAAAGCCATTGGAAATGCGTGCCAATGACCAAAATGTATCCCACAAGACAATCCTATATTTCACTCACTCACACCGACATACAAAGGGATGAGCACAATTACAGTATAGTGTAATTGGTAGGGAAGAAGGTAACTGAATAAAGTTTAACTATTTGATGACCAAGAGGAACTAAAAGAAGCCTAGATCCAAAGTGATAGATCTAATTTTAACGTTTACATTTCACGTGCCGTAATATACAGGATGTGGCCATGTAGTAAAGAAAACACACACGAACACTGTGGATGCAGCAGACAAAGCACTATAAATCTTACGAATCTCACAAGACAAAAAGGTTAGCGAGTTAATGCGTTCAAGCACATAAACCAGGAACGAGAGAGCGATCGATGCCTGCATCAAAGCTATTATTGCCTTCCCAGCACTCGTGATACGCCACACAAGGCACCGACTGACCTTCTCCGTGCGATATACGGTTCGGCGGCACCGGTCCACGGACGTGGATCATGCCGCAGCGGTTGGGCATCTCGTCCTCACTCGGGTATTCACAGGCGTTGTAGTAATCGATGGAATGCACAATGCGCAGATACAGAATCAAATGGTCCAAAACCTGAGCGAGGAACAAACGTTAGAAAGCATAAAAGAAATAAACAAGGTAAGCCTCAAGTGCTCCAAGCCAACCTTGGCAAGTTTCTCATCCTTCTCCACAGTCATCTCCGTTGAGTGCCCCTCCTTGGCATTCTCTTCTTGATCCATCCCACCAGAGGAGCCCAGGAGCTCCTCCTCCTCAGCGCTCACCTCCTCTATCAGGTAATCAGTGATATTCTTCAAGATGGGATTTTGAGTCTTCTGAATTGACAAACACAGTTCCAAAGAATTTAGAAGGCAATATAAGATCACTGCCTCGAAAGTGGAAAGTAAAAACACAACATTGTCAATTACTTCTGCGCTTTGGCCTTCGTCCTGGGCCGGGTTGCACCACATGACTCCTTTCTCGTCCAGGGAGTGAATGAGCTTGGCGGCCATTTTGATGTCGTTCCGAATCACCTGCTTGTGCTGAGTGATGCCGTTCACATTGCGCACCCGCCGCGCCAGGTCCCTGTTCACACTGGGTGCCAACTCACAGTCACGCGGCTGTGAAGGGATGCGGTTGAGACGGTTTCAATTTCAATTTGCATCTCAAAAGAAGGCACAACTCTGCCTAGGGCCCAGCTCGCTGCAGCCTCAGCATAAAGCAACTGAAATGGTGGACAGCATTCAACACACTCACGCGAATGTTTTGAAGATTCCAGCAGACCTCTTTGATGTTGACGCTGCGGTCAAAGGTTACCCAGCAGCGTCTGTAAAACCTACAAAAATATTCAGTTGACAACGTACGGGTTTTTGAGCCACGAGCCGTTGCCACATCCCTCAAAGGCAGACAACACTCAAATACTAGTGTGGGGGTGGCCTTTGACTGAATTACATTTGATAAAACAAGCTTATTTCTTGTCACTCTTTTATACATATATTTTACAATCTAGGGCTATTATTCTATATTACAATCTTTTTTTTTTGGGGGGGGGGGGGGCTAATGGCCTTTTAAATAATTTCAATGGTGAAAATTGACTGATATTATCCACATGTAAACTGAGTTGCGAGCTTGGCCACGTTGCAGATTAAACCTGCAAGTCAAGGTAGCGCTGGACAGGACGAGTAAGGAAGCATTGGAAAGAGGGCAGAAGTATGCTTTTCTGTAACTAACCTGCGCTCTGGATGGGGGTCAGCCAAGCAGACGCGCAGGAAACCAGGGTAGCGGCGACACAGCTGGAAGTGGGGAAAAGAAAAAGTATGCTGAAACAAAATGCACTCAAGAGTGAACAGTGACGAGAGATTCGTGAGTGCGCTCTCAAAAAAAACAACAACAAAAACTCACAGCTATAATCTCAGCCTTGGAAATGGTGGGAGCGATGCTCCTCATGAAGAGAGAGCAAGTCTTGTGGAGAGGCCGCGGTTTAGGAGTGTCATCTTTAACCTTTTTCTCCACTTTTTCCTCTTCCTCCTCCTCCTCTTCAGCATTCTGCTTCGGTTGCTCCTCTTAACCGGTAAACGAGACACGGCAAATCCATGTGCGAGTGTGGGGGCAAACACCTTCAAAATGCTTCTCACTGTATCGCATTTCTCACCTTCACCTTCCTCCTCCTTGTCTTCCACCTCTTCTTTCTTCACAGACTTTTCAGAGCAGACAGAGTTTGAATCAGATTCAGAGTCAGAGTCGCTTTCAGAAGCGCTGGCTTCGTCGTCGCTGTCTCCGCTGCGCTTCCTCTTTCTCCTCGGCTGAGGAGATCGTCGCGAGGTAATGTTAGAACATGTGAGCGGCATGTGGCACATTTCTGTTTCCTGCAACAACAACAAAAACCTTGGTGAAGGTGACACAAACCTTCTTGGGTTCAGCTTTTTCTTCTTTGGCTGCTTCTTTCTCAGCCTCCTTTTTGACATCATCCCCTCCTGCGGCAATCCTCTCAGTGGAGACGGACTCGTTCTCATCCTACGAGACAGTTTTATAAAGTCAACATGAGGATGGCCATTTGAAATACCATGACATTTTATTCCTCACGAATTCTTTACTTTTGCTTTATTTTTAAATGGCAGGAAAAGACGTTTACGACTAGAAATTCAAAATCCCAAGTTAGGTTTACTGTTTATTTAAACTAACAATTCTACATATTTAACAGGACAATAAGACAAGCACAAACGTGTTTTCGTTTGTGAGTTTTAACATTTTAAAGTTGGTGTAAATGGAAGAATTCTGATTGCTATTCAGATAGCTCTGCTCAACCATCATATTTGTAAGTGTAATATGTGCATTTTATAAACCCCTGCAGCTTGTGCGTGAAAATGTTCTGATGTTTGACTCAAAATGGCTCCCAGGCCATTGCCGCCTTTGTTTACTTCCAATTCATACGATGACATCAATGGGCTCAATTAACCGAGTCCCTGGCCGCTTGCGTACATGAAGTATAATCAATCATTTCTACCCTTGCAAACAATATGACTTCTAAAAACGTTAACTCGTTAATTATGAACCAACTGTAGCAATCACTCATCGACACAACAACTATGCTGTCCGACGAGCACAACCAAAAAGCAAACACACTTTCTCATTCTTGTCTTTTGCTACTGAGGGCTTGCAGTCTCCGTCAGCGTTCTTGTGATGCTCGTTCTTGGGAGGTTCCGCTCCACCAAATGCCGACTTTTCCCTTTCCTCCTCCTCCTCAGAAGGCAATTCCAAGATGCGAAGATCATGGTCCGTCCCTCCTTCCATCTTTATCACAGCTGCCAGCAGGCAAGAGGGGGAATTGTTCAGGTCCAGACACTCACGTGTTACCCCGAAACAGGGAAATATGACACGTTTGACAGAATCCTTACCCGCATCCAGCACCTTGATGATTGCTGGCGTCTGTTCAATGTCTAAAGAGAGGTTATCGAACCACCCGTTCTCCATCAGAAACATGAAGACATTCAGGCGGTTCTTCAGGGCTCTCAATGCCTCCGACTTAAGACGACTGGCCTCTTCCGGGTGGTACTTGGACCTGAACCTGCGTCCAGAGTTGGGGGTCCACAAAACAGCAGGGAGGGAATGGCGAGGATCGGGGGGGGGGGGGGGGGGGGGAACGGGATGCAGAAGTTAGACAGCAAAGAATTATACTCCAAAGTGGGGTGCAATTGTAAAGAATCATTTATAATAAACATTTGACATCACTGTACTGGAAATTTTGAAAATGCACAAATTAAATCAGCAGAATGAAATTTAAAAAATACAGATGAATTAGAACAATCCTTGTTATTGTTAAACATTAGAAAGGTTGGAGATCAACTCACCACAACAGAATTACAGCAAGAAAAAAGAAAAAAAAACACATTGAAATATCATTGAGTGAACTACAGTTACCTTGTGTTCTGCCACTTTATTAACAAAATAAATACAGAGAGGTCTCCTCTGTAAGAATGGACTCCACTTCAGCCCATTGGTGTTTCTGTATACACGTATTGAGTTTAGGGATTCGATATGGTCCAAATAGAAAAAGAAAATGGTGGAGGAAAAAGCCGAAAACAAGAAAACTCCTAGCGCGGGAGACTAGTTGACCTATCTATCTAAAAGCCCTGGTACTGTGTGTCTAAGAGCAACTGCATTGTGCGCAGTGCATGCCCTTGCTGTCTAAGTTGGATTCTTGCAGAGTTCCACTTTTTCTGGAGAAAGACACGCCGTGGCAGTGGGGATGAACGGAGGAAAATTGTTATGTCAAAACAACACATTTGCATGAGGCCTGTGAAATAAGTATAATAAGCATTAACAGGACAACTGGACAAACTTAAAAATATTGAAAATCAACCCAAGTATGGTGACGAAAGATTTGATTTGACTTCAATTCCGAACACGGTCTCGCTTACACTTAACTGGTGTTACTGGGAGGGAATTTGTCAGGTTTTATGGAGACCTGTGCAACTCTTATCGAACATGCAGTATTTAGAGTAGCAACTCCAGCCGGATGTTGCATTTGGGTTGATTTTCCACACACGTCACAAGTCATGAGTTCAATTATGGGTCTGTTCCTACAGCCTGGGCACCACGGCACTTCAAGTTAATACTGAACAAATTAAACTACTGAATTATTAAGTGATTCATACACATTGGTCATGTCAATTTCTCATAAATGATCAACTAATACATTAACTCACAAACACAATGCACCCACTAGAGGACCAGGCCCACACGCTGTTCTATATAAATCATATCTACGATGATCACCATTATCGGACTTAAGGAGATTCTACCAACATCATATTAATAACAACTCTACCAAGACTGACAATTAAGGCACCGAAAGACAAGAGAATTCAGACCGTACCACTCTTCATCTTTATGAGCCAAAAAGAAGTCCTGCATCTGTTGCCGGCGGAAGTCGATCTTGTAGTCGTTGTAGCGCTTGACCGCTTCAGTCTCATCCACGGAATCATCCAGGGAAATCAGGAACTCCTTAAAGCTCTTCAGGATCGGAGGGGGTGGACCAAAGTCCATTTCATGGATGTTCCCCAGCCTAATGGAAGACAAAAGGAAGAAGGAACCTTTGGGTGGCTTAATGGACAGAACAAATCTAGTCCAGTGGCGCCGTGAGACAAGATCCGCATTGACCAAGCCCAGAAAACAGGCTGACATGATCGTTTGACCATGAACTTGCTCAGATGTTTTTCAAACGATCGTGTCAGCAACTGGCAGCATACACAGAGAGTCTGCTCACAACAGGTTTGAAGACTCCCTGCGTATGGTCACGTGATGCAAGTAACCATTGCGGTGGAAGCTGTGATGGTCATTTCGGTCGCCCCATTGCCTGAAATGGTGGTGCCCTGAGTTTGCTGGAGGTTGATGAATGATTCCGTTTAGTTCTTCTTCCACAAAATGCAATACAAACCAGAATAATGTGTTGAGATTCATGGTGTTAAATACAACGTATTCTTGAAAAAAAAAAAAAAAGGATATGCTAATATGGCTACATAGAAGTATAGCTGTAGCTATAGGAAGTAGTGAAAGTAGATGTCCAATAATTCAGACGCG
Organism: Phyllopteryx taeniolatus; assembly: GCF_024500385.1. Lineage (NCBI taxonomy): Eukaryota > Metazoa > Chordata > Actinopteri > Syngnathiformes > Syngnathidae > Phyllopteryx > Phyllopteryx taeniolatus. Next base: position 1,782,760 of record NC_084518.1, on the reverse strand, counting down.
AGAGAACCAAATTTGAAAGTTCTCTCACCTTGCTTGAATGGGAATACCGTGATGTGGCTGCATGAGGTGCAAGTCCGGGTGGCCCCACTGCTGCGGGGGACCGTAACTAGGCCCCCCGCCCCCGTAACCCATGTCGTACCCGCCACGGTAGGGATCTCCGCCATGGTCATCCCTGCCAGGTTAGAATAATAAAGCTTAATCAAATACAAATGACTTGTAAGTCATAGAGCTCCGGCTAAACTCACCAATCTCTTCTCATGCGCTTCTGCTGGGGACTCATGTCGTGTCTGGGAGGGGTGAATCTCTCCCTGCGTCCTCTGTCGTAGTCCCGGTACTCTCCGCGGCTTCTCCGTTCCCTGCCCCTATCCCACTCTCTGGCAAATGGAATTCAACAACGAGCATAAATGACACAGGGGAGTTATTAAGGAGTCAAATAACTTTCTTTCAAGGCTGCAAGGAGACAGCAACTCTTTATACTTGTGGAATCCAAGTCAAAATTGAACTAGATCCTTGTCAGTAACCATTTTGAGCGAGTCCGAACACATTTGACTGACCTGTCATTCCACTCATCCCGATGTCTGTCTTCTCTCTCTCTGGAACGGTCGTAGTCACTCCTTTCCCGTCTGAATTTGTCCCTTCTTCTGCGATCGTACTCGTCGTCGCTGTCTCCCATCTCCTCCACAAAGAGAAACGGCAAATCAGACAAAGTTGAGCACGTCGCCCGTCTACAGCAGATGATACGAAGTGTGCATTGAGGTACAAGGACAAAGACATCAAGTCGGAAGCAACATCACGTCGTTAGCCAGCATGCTATGCTAACACACAACCCTTTGTCGTTACGGGTTCATTTCTTGTCTGAATTCTGATAAGTAACTTGAGATGATATCAAGTAAAACTACGTAGACGATTATAAAGATATTGCTCAAGTCTGGTTAAAAAACAAACAAGACCTACTTTCTTTGTGACTTGGGAGAATTAACACACGTTACCGAGGCTGATAACGAGCACTGGCTCCATTATTTGGTCACATTAACCAGAAACCAAACAAAGCTTTCTTTTGGCGACGAGCATTCGACCAACATAACTTAGTTTAACCGCGGATTGTGTGGAAGTAACATAACCTCTTACAATGCAATATTTGGCTTGCTTGCTTCTCCTCGAAGTCTTCAAGTTCCTGGTGGTCTTCGTCAGTGGTTTTTATTTTTCTATTTTGATTTTTTTCTCACCGCATGGTGCACGTTAGTGCCACCTGCTGCCTGGAGTGTAAATTGACGTCCTGGAATACACACCGCCAGTTACATATTTCGGCTAACATCGTTTCCTGGGATAGCGGCGCGAGTAAAAACAATATGAGGAATTTACCTTTTTGAAATGATGGTTTGAACATTCATAAATATCATTCATAATAAAGCTTCCAAAGACATTATATAATCATCTGGGATTTCCCAAATTGTTTACAAGCATCGTGACTTAAAGTACTTTCAATTTGTCCCAAAAAGTCCTTTTTATTATTGTGTGGCATATAGCAAATAGAAATAATTTTGGTAATTCAAATTGACCTATAAAACAGGAAAGGTTTAGTCAGACATTATGTCAGTAAGAAAAAAAGTGCATAACTTTTTATATTGTGTAGGTTTACTTCTGGTTTCAACTTTCAGTTTAGAGTGGAGTTATGGCTCAATAAAAAAATGCTTACAGGCACATTTGAAGATTTCACTCATTTTCAATTTAATCTTCCATTGATGAGGGATTCAATACCCACTTCCCATTGAATATGACAACCTCATCATCATCATCACATTTTCGTTATAAACTGTATTTAAACTCAACATTTTAAATGTATGAAGTCTGATAAGCACAAATTCTAAAAGACAGAAAATGTGGGGTTTAGAGATTCCTCTGTTAAAAGCAGCTGTTGTATTGCTAAAGCAGGCGTCACAGGCAAACAAGAACGGTCACTGAAATTGAGTTGGAGATGGTTGAACTGTTGTACATGACGTTTAAATGGACAAAATAGTTATTTTAACATGAGTCAATCGAACGGAAAAATCTGAATTTCTTGTTTTATGACTGGGAGAAAACTGACAACGGTAAGCTCAACATAATCAAGCATAAAGCAGAAATGAAATCGAAATACCACATTTATAACAGATATTCCAACTGTGACTATAATCTCAGATAAAGTGGAAAGTGTATTCACACCAAGCAGCGAACCAGTCTGTAAGTGTTACAAATGTGTTATTACTTTCAAGTTTTGAATAATAAACTGCCTAGAGCTCACCCAGACCAATGTAGGGGAACGTGACACAACATTTCTTGTGTGTGCAAATCAAGTATGACTACCACTGTCCATGACTCACTTTTGGAGGTGACGGACCTCTACTTCATTTAAAAAAATAAAAATTAAAAAAATCAGCACAAAGACAATACACATGACAAAAACTAGGGAGTGTGAGCCTTAAGTTTCTGAACATACATCAATGCAAAAGTAAGGCAATGCTTTTGTCCTACGCTAACTCCACTAATTTAAAATAAAAGTGCAAGTCATAAAATGATGTACTTGATAATGGTCCAAAAATTATCTAAATTTGAACAGAGGTGCACTGCACAGAAGCTCACCAGAAACCTTGGGGGTGGGGGGGGGCATTTGACAAAAAAAAACATTGACACTTGTATATTTATATATATATAAAAAAAAAAAAAAAACACCAATATCAACACTTTGCAACTTCATAACCCATCCTCCCTGACCACAAGATCTTTTTTTTTTTTTTTTTTTACTATGAATCAGAATTAGTTTAAAGCTAAATGGTATTTTTAAACCTGTCTTTGAGCAATAACAATATATATATTGCAGAACTATGTAAGAGTATATATATCTTAGTGTGTGATTAAGAAAATCTAAAATACGCAATCTAAAGTGTGCAATATAAGACGGATGAAGAGGACGGACTAACACGTATGAAGGAATCAGGATGCGGGCGAGATCAGGTGTCCTCGCTTCTCGCAACATCGCTTAACGCGGGTATGAGCTCAGCATTCATTCAACCTGTGATTTTGACGGAGTCATTCTTTCAATTGTGGCAGGTTTAGATATGCATTCATTTGTAATGACACAGTTTAGTCAAACCGATCCAATTTGTGTGTTGGTAAGATTGACCTGCGTGTGGTTGCTAGAGAACAAAATTACTTTTTCGGACAGTGCGCTAAATATACCAAGAACATCAAGGTGGTGACAGTAAGGCCCTTTTCATGTGAAGTCAAGTTGACGTTCCCGCCCTCAGATGTGCACTGTAGCCCTACCAATGAGCTGAGCGGTGTCATCGTCAACGTGGTGGGTCTCATCTTCTGTCTCATTGCTCTCTGAGTCCGTGTCCTCCTGGGGCGAATAGTAGCCTTCGAAACCGAGGATGGGGGAGTCGCTGTGAGCCGGCGAGGCGACGCACTGAGCGGTGGTCACCGTAGCTGCGGTGGTGGCGGAATACGCCCCGGGAGCCCCAGAAGGGGAGCCCCGGTTCGAAGCGCGGAGCAGAGGCGTGCGCTCCGAGTCGGCCTCACCCTCCGTTTCTTCTCCTTCTCCTCGGCCTCCGGTTTCCTCCTCGGACTCGGACTCGGAGTGCTCGGGGTTGCTGCGGGTGACTCGCTGTTTGCACACGGGGCACGTCTTCTTGGTCTGGGTCAGCCACGGGTCCACACACTTGCAATGGTAAGCTAAAGAGAAGTATTTCAGAGAGTTTAGGAAAGCCTTAAGAGAAGGACATGATGGCATCACATTGGAGACCCGTCACAATACTACAGAACATATTTAAGGAAATATTATCATTCGAGTATTACAACTAGAATGTGCTACACAAACATGCAATGTTGATGCACTGATGTCATGGGTGGTAACTTGGAAGCTCACAGCACTTGCTAATGACAATGTCAATGCCGATGTCATTCCCTATGTCAACAACTACAATTCCCAATTCCTACTTCTGTTGGTCCAGCACTTTATTTAAAATGGGGATTAACCTTTAGAAATTCTATTACGATCTATCAAATGAAATGCAAACAGGTCGATCACTGTTTATCCAGTCTAAAAAAGAAATCAGTGCGGATACACGCTGCAAACCAGAAAAGCTTCATATCGTAAAAAATGACAAAGAATATTTACCATGCGAACAGGGTAAAACTCGCAGTTTGTCTCCTTCTTCATACTCATCTAAGCATATGGCACACACATCATAGTCATCCCCTGAAAGAAGAAGGAACAATATTACACCTTATGTTTAGAAAAAATATATTTGCATTCATTTCTTTTGATTTTGGTTTACCTTTGGTGAATTTGTGAGTCGGGATCCGCTTCAGTTGTTCCTTGGACAAGCGGTTTTTCCTCAACCTCTTTCTGTGCTGTGCACAGCGTATAACCTGGGAAAATAAATACATAATTTTTTTTATAGATTCTGTGTAAATGCAACCAATAACGGTATGTTTTGTGCTCGCCAGGAGGGTGCTGGACAAAATACGTGTCAGGATTATTGACTTGTATTAATAGGTATGAAGTTTTTTGTTGTTTTTTTTTTATCAAGTAAATTATAGTTTTAACAAAGGTATCCTTCAAACTTCACAAAGTGATGTGAACAAACGTTGCTGCTTGCATACTGCTTGTGACGATACTTACCAAGATAATAAACATCACAAGGATGATCATGCCAACCACTCCGGTGAAGGGAATAAGGTAGTATGAGAGTGGGAAAGCAAACTCTGGCTTGAGAATCACATAGGCTCTGCAATTTATAGACATAAGAAATGAAAACCAAATACTGCATCAAGACCTCATTACCAACTTTGCAGGCTCCAAGTCGTCTCGCATATGCGTGATCCTTGCAACTCTATGGCTATCTATGTTGCAATCCATACCCTTGTTCTGGAATTATGAAATTCTTGAGAACTTGGGAGGCGTAGTAGCTGGTGAACACTGAGGGGATGCCAATCTGCTCTGCGATAGTATCTGGAAATACACCAAAAAAGAAGACTGAGCAAAAATAAGCTTCGTTCGTGGGATAAGCCCATGAATCTGTTAACTACTTACAATTGCTGTAGTTCATATTGAGCAAAGAGTCTGAGTACATGTTGTGAACGATTGCAGCACTGTACCCAGCTTGCTGCGCATGCAGGACCTTTAAAAGAGTCCCTCACATTAACTCAACTCGGCGGCAGAAAAAATCGGATGCAACTAAGACGGAAACCATTACTGACCTTTCGATCAAAATTGCAATCATAGCGTCTGATGAGCGCTACGAATTTCGTGATGTTGGTATCATAAAATGGTGGCAGTGGAGGAGGAGGGTCAATTGTTGCACAGCCATTTAGAGGACGAGCCACCACTAAGACTCCCTTTAAGAACACGACAAACATATTACATTAAACCACTGTTTCCCAACATGTATTGAGCAGAAGCATATATTTTACATTTAAAAAAAAAAAAAAAACAGCACACCACCAAACAAAAAATAGGGAAAAGTGGTTGGGAAACACTGCAATAAACTATGACTGCTGTATTACACAAATCAATTGTTCCCCAAATGGCCTCACCATGATTCCTTCCTTAGGAAGTGGTGATCCAAACAGTGCTGGTAGATCCTCAAACAACATGGTGATATTTCTATAATGCTGCCAAACCATGAAGAAAAATATATATTTTTTTTAAATTAGATTACATCTTGGTACTTCTGATGGATCATACTTAGTTAACAGTTTGTGTGCTGATACAGAACAATATTACTTACAGCATAGATATAGGCATGTGTGGGCGAGGGAGGTAAGCAGCAGAACGTGATGGAAAGGAGAGTCCAGCGCACTCCCATCCACCACCCACCTTGATGAAGCATCCTTGGAAGGTTGGTTGCACTAAAACGAGGAGAAATTTCCCCCCCCCCCCAGGGAATAAGTCCAAGCAAAATTGATCAGGGTTCCCGCAGTTTTGTTGTAAGCGTGTATTAAAACACATTCACTGCCATTGACGGCTTTAGCAGTCAAATATCCATGTTAGCTCGGAAGGCTGGCAGTGAATGGGTTTAAATAATTGTGCAGCAAACTAGATTAGAATTTGTGACTAAATGAACATACGTACGTAAATATTCTAAACGTTAATTTACAAGGAGAATATTTACAATTATTTGTAATGGCAAGATATGATCAAACAGACAAAGACAAGACTTTTCGTTTTTTGCATTCGTTGTTAGACAATCATAGGAACTTTTTTTCTTTCAAACTCTTTATTGAAATTACAATACAATTATACTACATGCTGCGATACACAATTTGGATGCCTACAGAAAGTTAGGACTTCTGCGCAGCACAAATCCACTTTAAATCGTTTCAATATACTGTATTGAACTCTCCAGATTGAAGGTTCTGCATCGGAACGTTACACAAATAAATCGTCCAGACAAGAAAGTATTTGCAAGTCCAACACGGGAAGTGGTTAGCATAGGGGCTAGTTAGCTACTTACGCGGATAAGATGCTAATGTCACGGCACCGTTGAAATGGGTCCCAGCTTTCTCCCTTGGCTCTCTCACATGTCACTGTGTAAAATGAGTGTGACTTGACAATCTAGCGGCCGAGGTCTTGTTCGTGTACGGGAAAACGCTAGCCACGAAGGATTAGCGCTAGCTGATGCGCGACTTGTTTTGGTAAACGTTAGCTAAGAGCTCAATTCTTTACACGACAGTGGTGGCTCGATGTCTCACATACAGGACTTACGCACGTTATAGCATAAAGTTGGGGCTATATAGTAGGACGTTTTGTTCATCTGTCGTTGAGAAGATAAAAGATTGCTCTGTTGTCTGGTTTGTTTGTTTGTTATTGCTGGCTGGCTTGCTTCCTCTTTGGCGGCTCTTCTTCGTGTTACCATTGCAACTTGACTCACCCAAGCATCACGCACCACAGCGCCACTAGCGGACATGTGTGGAAACAACAATTGTGGTCTTCTTTCTCACTTTTATATCCTGTATCTAATTATATTTAAATGGAATGACAAAGCCCGGTACGTTAACCATTGCCCACAATAAGTAAATTACTGAGGGAAGTATGGTGATGTAATGGTTATCGAAGGTGCCTCAAACTTCCCGGTTTTTCGGGTTTCACATCTCAGTTCCAGTCTTCCTGAGTTTGCATTCTTTAGCTGCGTGGGATATCTCCAGGTACTCCTGCTCCCACCCCACATTACAAAATCATATAATGTGTCTATATGTACCCTGTGATGGGCTGGCTAACAATTTAGGGTGACTGTTATTTGGAACTGTTCATAATTCCCTCCACCTTGACAAAAGCCGCAGTTGCAGCTGAAGAAAAACAGGCCAAAGCATGATGCTGCTATTACCATGCTTCACTGTAGGTATGGTGCTTTTTTTTTGTTTGTTTGTCTGGTTTTTTTTTTTTGGGGGGGGGGAGTTTGTAAGATTTCAATATTGTTTTGCAATATTTTGAGACCAAAGTTGAACTTTTTGGCCCTAATTCCAAAAATGTATTTATGGCACAAACACATCACTGCTCATCAGCAAAAGAACACCATCCCCACAGTGAAGCATGGGGGTAGCAGAATCTTATTTAGGTGCTTTTTTTCTTCAGCTGGACCAGGGGCCTTAGTCAAAGTGGAATGAATTATGAACAGTTCAAAATACCAGTCAGTGTTTGCACAAAAACCTGAGGCTTCTACACGAGAGAAATAAAATGTCACGAAATGCCTATTGGAACATCTGAAAACGATTTTGGGTTAAACATGTTAAATGTTTGCAGGGGTGTGCTGACTCCCATCAGTTTGAATGTGATTGGTTAATTTTGAGCACAGCCACATCCCCAATTATAAGAGGGTGTGCGCACATGTGCAACCACATTTTCTCATCTTTTTTATTTGTATTTCCCCTCTGAATTTTTTTTTATTTAGTTGCACAGTTTACAGGTCACACTGATAGTGGAAAAAGTTTTGAAATCATTTATCGTCGTGTGATTTTTATTGTTGTTTTTTTTGTGTGTATCACAAAAACCTGCATTTGAACAAGGGTGTGTAGATTTTGTTTTTTTTACCACTCTAATCAACCTGCAACTTTTGTTTCTACACATACATACAGGTATCCACATTCAAATGACATCGGCCAATCAAGTAATTAAATGAAGAGGCCAGTTACATCATTTATTTGAGATATATTCTTCCAAATGATCTGGTTTAATTGTTTTAGTATCGCTGCAGACGCTGCCCGAGAATATGTTGTTGCTGGCACGGTTTATGATAAACAGTAGTGTGCCTTATATCCACTTCTAATCAAGGCAATGGCAATGGATGCCAACCATTTCTGCACTCAAGTCATAAAAAAAAACATGATGCGATCCAATACAAGACCATCATCATCTGCCTTTAAAAAGATAATATTTGGGAATTTTGGTTGACACTGGTTTCCTTATTTAGCTCCACAAAAGGGTATAAATAATCACGTCAATATGAAACAGCACCCTTTGAAATAACCTTAAAGTAAAACCCCAATTAAAAAAAAAAACACATCATTACATGAACTGTTTGATCAATCAATCTCACTGAGCATTAATAACTTTTGTTAGAGCGCTTGTATTTGGATCTCATCTTGTTTTTATGGCTGAGTAAATGCTCCAGAGACAACTATGACAACTTTTTTTTTTTTCTGGTAATCCAAAAGAACACAATTCAATCAAGCAGTATATTGAAAGTAATAATTTACTCCATGTCAACAGTTTAAGCCATGTTAAGTCGCCACAGAAAGCTGCAGCAGTTAATATGAAGTTCAAAATCACCGTGAAGTTCGTAATGTTAAAGTCAAGCCAATCAAAAGAATAATAAACCACACGGCAACGTCTTTGTTACATCTTTTGGGACGCTTGATGTTCTCTTTTTGGACTGCATGGAGAGCACTCATAGAAAATGAGACACGCAGCATCTAGAAGTCAAAAAGAAAAATGACATTTGACCTTTTATTAATAAGTACAGGCCCACATTTGCGCAATTGTGGAGAGCATCACTCACAGGAAGCCTTTGCCACAACCCAGAGGTCCAAAGAACAATTCCGTTGGCAGGCAAACTTTTCGACAAACTCCCTTCAGGGTGGGACATGACCATGGGAAGGACGCAGCCTCATTATCAACAACTGAAATCACACAGATGCTGAATATTTAAGACAAAATCAGAGTATACGGTTCATGGCTTCCGAAAGCAAACAAATGGGAAGATGCAAGCGCTTACCATTTAGCAGTAACACAACCAAGAGGGTCCAAATCACCACACGATAACAAGACATTGTGGTTTCCTGTTTCTTTGGCTCCAAAATGAGGATTTGCCAAGGTTTGCTCGTATTTTGGTCTAAGGGGAGGAACAACAGTAATAAGAAGCAGCAAACTGAACATGCTTTCCTTAATTTAATTTAAAGAAACAAGATAATTGCAGCCAACTTGTGATGAAAACATGTCATGAGACAGACATTACCAAGGGGGCACCAATTTATTATTGAATTTTTGTCTGATTTCAAATCTGATAATCAGTTATCGTCTGATGTTATTTGTGCAAAAAGTTGGGAGTTTTTCAAGAAGCATGCTATGTTTGCTGAAGGAACCTGTTTGTAAAAAAAAAAAAAAAAAAACATACATGTGTCGCAGAGCAAAACATTGGACTGTTGTGAAGTCGCATTTGATGTACCTTGACCCAAATCCTGGTGAACATCTCAGGAAGGAGCTGAAAGACGCCGTCTGGAGGAAGAAGGCAGCTTCCGAACCGGAGCCCACCGGAGACGTTTGGTCACGAGGAATGGGCCAAAACACCTGCCGGCAGGAGCGCACGTATCATTACTGTAGGATTTTATCAAGTACAATATAATAGAGTGCTATTTTTATGATTAAAAAAAAAAAACATAACAGGAAAATATTAGTTGGGTTATTGGGAGGCTGGAACAATTTGCATTCATATCAATGGGGAAACATGATTTGAGATACAAATATTTTGAGTCAAGGAATGAATTAGACTCGTATCTAAAAGCACCATTTCATGTACATTTGAAAATATCAAATCTTTAAAGAAAGATGAGGTCACACTTTGCGATGGTTGCTTCCCACTATCATAAATTGTGACCGCCATATTTTGGATAACACGTTTGAGAATATTTGTGTCCAGATGAAAGTGAGGGGATGTCAGAAGGTCAGAATGGCACATTAACATTTTGGGGCTGTTGGTAGGATATAAAAAAAAATAAATAAATTAAAAAAAAGTATAATATTCATTTGTTGGACTTAAACAAGGCCTTACGCTTCATTCAGTACTCACTGCGCTTTATTGTTTATCGACTGATGCATCCTATTCTGAGCTCCTGCGTGTGGCCAGGAGCGTCCACAAATAGCGACTTCAAATACAATTATGACGACGACATCTTTGGTGTGCCCACGCCATACTTTATTTCCATTTTGAAATAAAAGTATTGCAGCTACGATACGGCAATATGGCACACGCGCAGTTAAATGGCATGGTCATATGTTTTAGTACAGTATTACAAAACATGCTTGTACATTAAACACTTAATAAATACAGTTACTCCTCATCTCTTTCGTAGTGAAATTAGCTTTTTAAAATAAGTCTTGAGGTCGAGGCAGTTGAGACGAGCAGTATTCTCCAAATTAAACACACTTGGGGGCGGGGGGGGGGAAACAAATGTTTTTTTGTTGCCCCAACTCAAAGGAGTGCATGCATACAAAAATAGACAACTATTGTGACCATCCCGTATATTTTACAATATCATTTCCTTATTGCCGAGTGTGATAGTTTCACCCCTATTTTAAGGGAACCTTGCTTGCTATTACATCTTCTCTGGTTATTGTTGGAAAAGTACAATGTACATTCACAATCACTGAGGCACAGCACTTGATTTACGATTTGTATTCCAGCACATATCCTCAAGATGTTGTGTAGCGATGTCACACTCAATATAGATTAATACTCATACACACAACAAAATGGAGTGTACATCCAAAATAGTCAATCTGATCTGATCAGCCGCACATAACTCCAGCAAAAAGTGACAGGAAACAGCCATGCATGTGAGTCAAAGAAACCCTCCATATCAAGTCCATGACAGCCACGCAAAGTGGTTTTTTTTTGTTTGTTTTTTTCAAAACAATTCAAACCAGTGCTGAACCTTTGAAAAACGTTCTCATGGTTAAAACTACAGAAAGCGTGTGAGGGGGTAACACTCTGAGCAGTAGAATTGCTTGAAAAGGGAGTGGGGGGAAAAAGGAGGAAGGAAAATGAGGCCTTTGCATCTCCAGCGAGGAGGCGGGGCCTGAGGAGACCGCTTTCGCACATCAGCCTAAAAAGCCCAACGAGCGGTTTGCGTCTTGAAGAGGGACATTCTGAAAGAAAACGAAACATACAGGCATTACGTCCAGTTAAGCGGTAATGAGTCGTATGACTGAGCGATGTGCCGGTACGTTGAGAGAACTGTGGAGGATGCGCAGCCGGTGCAGCTTGTCGCTGAGCACGGGGTCGTGAACTCTGCGTACAAAGGAGCGCTTGTACTCCAGGCCGCTGGTTGACCGGTGGTCAGCTGAGGCGGCCAGACTGGTGTGCTCCAGGGCTCGGTACAAATCCCCCACCGAGTCCGACTGCAGCCTCGAGTCTCTTCCACGCCCTTCAAAAGATGAATTCAACATTTTGTTTCAGGAGCTGTCTCAAACATTGTTTTGCTCAAAATAACATGAACAGCAAAGGCATTTGACAACACATTAAAAAAACGGTACATATATATATATATATATATATATATATATATATATATAGAGAGAGAGAGAGAGAGAGAGAGAGAGTAATAAATAAAATAATAAAATGATAATTAATGCTCATTTTTAATGATTTAATCAATGATTTAAAAAAAAACAAATGTGCGTTGTATTTTATTTACACAGATACAGTGAATCCTCAATTGAAAGAATCCCATTGAAGTAATAAAATTCTCAAATAAAGACAAATGTTGCACATTACAAGTGAGCATTTGTTGCAAAGGGTCTCAAACTCAGAATCTTCCCAACACTTCCGGCACACACTGCTCTTTTAGGCACACTGCCATCTGATGGCGAGACTCTGTTACTACACTGATCTTCGACGCTTTGTAATAAATGCATCGCAGTGTGCTTTGTTTTGTGCTCCTCCGAAGCCAAACCCACAAAAAGGAAAGTGACCGTAAGAGCAAAAGATGCATGAGGAAAAGGAGAAAGCGCCTTCGAGCAGGTTTCTTTCTTATCGTGTTCACAGTTCAACGTTAACATGGCTGAGAGGATTCATGCTGGCTGCCGCATCCAGACAGCGCCGGAAGGCGCTGTGACATCTTGATTGAGGCAGAGCGAAAGGGGTTTGAAAACACACACAAAAGAAGCTGAGGGGAAATGGAGTGTGTTTGGGAGGGAGTGGGCTGCCAAGACGAATGTGGATCACGTAAGACACCAAATTTCATCACACTCGGAAAACTGCCCTGGTTGTCAACGTGATTGAAAGAAAATAATGAAGGAGGGAAAAAAAAAAAAGAACCGGCGCTGTCCGTCCGATTTTTGTAATGCAAATTGTAATGTGTCTCGGCTGATTGGGAAACAGCGTGTCGAGGTATCGAACCTGTCTCTCTGGGCCGCTCCGGCGGGTAGCGTCGAGGCGCTCTCTCATCCGACGCCGCGCTGCCGGCGTCGGCCGCCAGCATGGCGTGAAGTCCGCTGTCACGAGGTAGCGTGAAGCTGCGCGGCTTGCCTCCCGCCTCCGAATCCGCGCCGGACCTGACGGGCAGGGGCAAGGCTCGGTACTGTTCCCGCTGCGGGCCGCGCTGCGCGGGCAGCGTGGACTGCCTGCGATATTCCAGCGGCGCCTCTTCCGCGGGGTACGCCCGGACGAAGTGCATCGTGGCGTTGCTCTCCATCTGGTCCTGCCAGGAGTTTCGCTGGTTGCTCGCTTTGTGGCCGGGAGAGATGGCGCGGCCGCCGCCGCCGCCGCCGCCGCCTTCCTGAGGCGAGGGACGTGAGTGGAAGGTGTCGGATGAGGGGAAATGACCGCCTTTTGCTTCCAAGAAGGGGCTCACCTAAATACAATCAAATGCTAAGCAGCCGGGAAAAATGGGGCGACACTACTAAATTCTTCGAATGCGCAGTCCATACTCAAAATGACTACTTTCATATCATCATATCACATCTGCTTTTTGGTTTACTTTACGGGGTCACCATAGGGGGTGGAAATGCCCACCATCATTCATTTGCTTTCTTCTATGTTCTTTGTATCGAATACAGAGCAGTGATCTATTTGAAAAATGGATGTCTACGTAAACGTGATTGCAGCACAAATAATTGCTTGTCAATTGAATTTGTCAGGATGGCTAACATTTGATTTCAGTTCAACATTTTCATTATGCCATCGTTGTGCTACATGAATTCTGCCTAGCAACAAGTGAATCGTTGTTCATGTTCCTGAGCTTATCAGACAATTGTGAGAATTGTTAAAGAGTTGAAGAGTATGAATAAGTACGAAACTTTGGTCAAAATGTGAAAAAGGATGAAGATAGCAATTGCCTTGTTTCACATCTTGATATTGTAAAGTTTGAAATGTTTTGCCGCTCCCTCGTGTTGTTTCCAGCTAAAAGATACCCATTCAACAAAGAAAAACTCGACCGCAGTACAAATCTTTTGGGGCTTTTCCGTTATTAATAGAAGCCCATAAGACACATGACAGTAGTCGTAGTTTAGCTGCCACATTTGTGTATTATTTGTCTATGACATATATTTGAATATACTTTGCATATATTGTACTTACCGATGCTGTTCTGGGGTACGTGTCGTAAGGCGGCGGCGGACTGTCCTGTTTGTTCACGGACGACACGTCCGTGTCCTCGTGGTCACTTTCACTCCAGTAATCTATTCATGAACAAATACAACACAATCAAACCGGGCTAATGAAATGCAACGTGAACATTATGCGGTGAATGAGACCTAAAGTGGGGGGGAACCCAAACAAAAACAAGATGCAGACTTCTGCCTTTTGATGATGATTGACACTTTCCCACCATTTTGCACATGCGTGTCGTACAGGATTTGATTTTAAAACACATCTGTTCATAAAATATAAGAGGACAGCGTCTTTCCGAACACCCCGTGCACTAGTTAGCTAGTACTAGAGTGACGCCAACTACCAGCGACAAATTCCTTGTGCGATTTGACTAAGTGGCGATTATTCAGATCTTAAAGGCATTTAGTCGCGCTGATAAATCGCAGACTTGCACAGGTTCCGGTTTGGCGTCGGGATTGCTGTCAGAATGAGCAGCGATGTAGGTGTGATTTTGAGGTCTGCTTAAAGTGCAAAGGAAATATTGGAAGATGTAAGAATGCCCTGTGATGTCCTCCGGAGGCGTTATATGAGTCTTCGGCTTACATGACGTAAGAGCGCCGTTCTTCATAAATCAAATGACAAACCCCATTCGCCAACACACCACCATTGCCAGGTTCCCCGAAATAGATCCGCAATAGCGTCCCGGATTTCCGGCCTATTTAAGACAAAAATAAAAATAAAAATGACGACCTCCGCTCCTGAAATGAGCAAGGACCTTTGCATCAATTTGGATTTTGTTTAAAAAAAAAATATATATATATATATATATATATATATATATTCCAGTCGATTAGCCTGCATGAGTCAGATCCTTCCGACTCCGACAGTGAGATGTGAGTGGGAGACGGTGCTAAGATGCGTTAAGTTCTACAAGCTTAAAAAGCACAATTAGTTGGATACAAATGTGATTTAAGAGACCTTCACAGCAAACAAAGACCTCTAACCTCCTTTCACATTTATACTATATGAACAAATGTCTTGAGACATACTTTCTAATAACCAATGAATCTATCATAGGTTGGAGTAGACACAATAGGTGATGCTGCCGTTCAAATATTGGAAAAGTGAGCATATACAGACATAAATTGAGGTGTTTTTTTTGTGTTTTTTTTTGGGTTGAGTTTGGCAGGGGTGTCCAACAAGTTTTTGTTGTGGGCCACATTGCAGTTACGGTTACCTTCAGAGGACTGTTATGACTGTCGAAACATACAAATGCTTCATCGCCTCATCATATTATTACAAATACACAACAAATTGATGGATAACTACTTTTGAAGTCAGAAGGATAACAGTTTGTTTAGTCGCTGTAAAAAGTGGTCTGGTAATAAAAATTTTTTTTTTAATTTTAAATACAAATTATTTATTACAGATGAAAATTTGAAATTTCGGTCCAGATTTTAGCGAGGATTTTGGAGCTTGTCGCACAAGATTTGCCTTGGCGGGCCGGACCTGGCCCGCGGGCCTTGGGTTTGAGACCGGTGCTGCAATCCCGGCTTTGTTTATTTCGGAACGCGGCCTGTAATTCAAGCCAATCACGACGGGTCACGGCGTCGGGTTTTGGAAGTTTTTCGACGAGAAGGCGCGTACGCCACTCACCTCGGTCCTGAATTTGGTCCCGCTCGCAGTAGCCTGCCACAGCCATGCTGAGACGACTCAGCCACCTGCGGGACGGAGGCACCGCCGAGTTATGCGGCGAAACCGTTCGCGCGACATCAGACCGTCACACTCGTTCCACGCACCTCGACATGTCATCCACGTTTTCCGCCGCGAAGTAGAAGGTCTTTATCTTGGGATGGCAAGCCCTGAAAGCACTAAAACGGAGACAGATGTACATTTTCAAATGCCAGCGCAAAAGAACGGGCCACGTGCGAAGGCGACATTAGCATATGCATGAGACGAGAAAGCCGGCGCCTGATCTCAGATCGAGTTCGGACACAGAACAGCAGAACTGATTTTGTCACATCAATGCATCCTACTGAGAGCGGTTTGCAATATTTTGTAGTGAAACTGAGTAACCAAAACGGTTTGAAACGTCTTTGAATGTGATGCAGCGCGGTCCGACACCACCAACTATAACAATGAACATATTGTCAAATGAATACCTCTCTGATGTCGGTCACAACCGAGTATTGCATCTCCGCCGAGTGCAAAAGCGTAGAGGTAGAGAAAGGTATTACTTTGTTGATACGTTTCGGTAAATATCGCGATACAAACGCAGATAGAGGAATGGAAACGGGATGGTCTCATTCCCACTCGAGCACATCGTGCAGCACACAAAATCAACCGGGACTTACTTCGGTTTTTTTGGTGGGGATGCACCGATAGCCATAGCTGGAAAAAAAAATAAATGCTGGAAGCATTTTAACAGCCTGACGTACGAATAGCCTTTCGTTCGAATGCAAATCAAGAAAAAAACACGACTCACAACTTTCTCCTGCATTCGGTTGCCCGATCGATCTTAAACTCCGGAAGATTGACAAAGCCTTCTGCCTTCTCATCCTGTGGCGAGCAAAATCATTTCGAAAAATGTTTAATCAACGCACATAAAGTGACACCTTTCAAACTTGCAGGAAAATCTTTCCATTCACCTCCTCGTTCATGTACCAGTAGAGACACGTGCCTTTCAGGATGAACCAGTACTTTTTCCACTTTTGAGAAAAATAGGTTTTGGCGTCCTTCTTCTTCCACAGCCAGCCCTCGCAGTCACCCTGACCCAAGTCCCTGCAGGAGATCCGGCGCTTGCTGATGGAGGCCACGGGGCTTCCGGCTGCGGGAACAGATCAAATCACATCGGACCAAAACATCGCAAAGTGGAGTGTTTTTTTTTCCCCTCGCACGACTCGCCTTTGCTCTTCTTCTTTGACTTCGACAGCAGCGAGGATCGCTCGAACACCTGCAAAGTCAAGCAGAGCCGTGAACCCCCCCACCCCTCGGCCATTCCACGCTTTGATGAAGTGAGCGTGCGGAGGCACTGACGTGGTAGAGGGAGGCCGAGTCGGAGCCGGATGCGGACAGGGAAACTTCCATCTGGAGGGCCGGGATGAGCGTGTAGCGGGTGGGGCTGCTGCCCCGCTCCATCTTCCTCCGACTGTGACTCAGGCTGCGGCCCAGCAGGAACTCCCCCCCGGCGCCTTTGTCTTCGCTCGTGAAACGCAGCAGCGAATTTTCTGACGGGAGATACAACTGCGATGTAAACCGCACGTGCGAATATGTCTCGAGGGCCTGTACGCCGAGGTCTCCGGACGACACGCAAATTGCTTCGTTTCTTACGACTAAATACATAAATGTGCTTTCAGGGCAAAACTCACAAGGTTGGGCGGAGCCATTGACCACAGTATATATCTTTCTTTACGGGATTTAAAGCAGCCTTTCCCCGACGCGCAAATCAAATGCTACAAGCTATTTGAACGATCGTCAAGCAAATGCATTTGAGTCATAATCATTGAATGTACTGTGCTTTGAAAATCGATGTAAATGAATAGTGTCTGATACCGCCACGATACAAGTGTAACCTAATGTTATGACCTGTGAGCAGACACACATTTGTGGCGAAGGGAAGCTGTTGCCAGGCAGGAAAACCCTGCAGAGTTGCTAACAGTGCCTCTTGTAGATAAATATAACTTTTCCCCAGAAGGTAACAAAGGTAACGAGACGTCAGTAGCATCCCCAGAAGAAAACAAAAGTCTGCCGTTGAGACCAAAATAAAGCGCGTCGGTCTCGTCGCGCTCCGATTGTCACCTTGTCGCCGAGAACCCCCCCCCCCCCCAAAAAAAAAAAAAAAACATGTGTGGAACTTGAGAGAATATGTGACAGTTGCCGGAGCAACCGCACACTTTTTTTTCCCCCTTCCTTTGCTTCCTTGCGAACAAGCAACACTGCGAGCGAGCACGATGGCGAGGAAGTGCTGCTGGATGGCGAACATACGGAAATGAAAGAGGCGGGACGTGACCTCCGGCCCGCCGAGAGACGTGAGAAGATGTGACGAGGATATCAGGCGCCCTCCTCCCACTCACGTCGCATCCCCCCCCCCCCCCCTCTCCCCCTCTCCCCCCGCTCCCCTTTCTTCCTCGCTCGCTCGCTCGCTCCCCCACCCACCTCTCTTCAGCTTGGCCAGGTTCTCGTCGTCCTCCGCCGCCCAGTTGTACTCCAGCGGCATGGAGATAGGCCTGAGTCTGCCTGGGATCACGAGGCAAAGGGAATTTCAGGAAGTCGCCAAAGACACCCCCGAAACGTCCATTCGCTCAAAGTCTTACTGTAGGTGGGCGTGCTGCCCCTGCGAACGGATGACACTTCCTGGTCGTGGTCGTGGTCGTGGTCGTGGTCGTGGTCGTACTCGTAGCAGCACAGGATGGAGTCATCCTCCACCAGAGGGAATTGCCGCCGACACTCCTGGTCCAGGTAAGAATTTGGCGAGTCGGAGCGCTTGCCGGGATGGACGTGGTCGGACGGAGAGTCATCGCGCTGAAGGCTCAATTTGTCATCTCTACGGCGAGATTATTTCAAGTAAATTACATATTTTCCGGGACCATTTAAACAATCTTGCAATCTCTCAAGGCACACTGGTTATCCTGTTTGGGGTCAGATCATTTCAGAATTGTGCAATTGTTTAAAAAAAAAAAAAAAAATCCTTTAGAGAGGGAAATAATGTGGTTGCATAAGTGTGCACACCCTCTTCCAACTGGGGGCGTGGCTGTGTTCAGAATTAACCGATCCAATTCAAACACTTGTTAAATGGCAGTCAGCACGCACCTGCCACAATTTCAAATGATAAACCCCAGATAAAGTTCAGATGTTCTAGTAGCCTTTTCGTGACATTTCTTTTGTCTTTTTTGTGTGAAAGTTTTGAATGTGATGCAGCGCGGTCCGACACCACCAACTATAACAATGACGGCTGTTTTTCTTTTGGCGATGGGCAGTGTCGTGTTTGCGCCAAACATACCTTTTGGAATTACGGCCCAAAAGGTTCTACGTCGGTTTCATGGAAGCATTACACATTTCCCCACAAGTGTTTGGAAGATTTTGTGTGTGCGTAAACCTTACCTGGGAGCGTAAGGTTCGGCCGGAGGAGGCGGGATGTAGAGGTCCTGCAGGGCGCAGCTGCCCCTCCTGGACGGAGTGCTTAAAGTGCTGGTCGGTGTGGTGACGCTGCTGCTGGGGCTCTGAGGGAACAGCGGCTGCGCGGGAGCGAAGGTGTGCAAGCGAGCGCGTGCACGTGTGCGTAACGAAGGCAGGGAGACAAAAAGAAGAGAAAGTTAGTTGCATGGAGTGAGCGAGTGAGTCAGCGAGCAGTTGACAGCATCATTTGAATGAGTTAGTCAAATGATCGGCACTCCATATTCGAGATGCTTCACTTCTTTCTAACTGCTCCGCACAAGTTGGCTTCATCGCTATGAATCAAAATCAGCACGAAGCAACAAGACATTTGTAAGTGGCGCTTCAAACTCGATTGGGAATCCAATCCACGTGCGCTGGATGATGAAAATAAACAGCTACGCCAGCCGGGATAGGAGGGGAAGTGGCATGTGATGGCGTGACGGCGGCGGAGGCTGCGAAACGTTCTGTGGCTCTTTTGGGCCTCGGGGAGGAGAAGCATTTTCTCCGCTGTGCGCTTCAAAGAATGACACGACTTCGCGAACACACATTGCTCTCATTTGCACTCAAAACATTTCTCATTTGCACTCTTGAGAGCAACGATTCCGAATAAAGCAAATGTGTTACCGACAAAGTAGGACAACAGATGATTCGGTGTCGGTGTAAATGGATATCGCGTGAACCTCCAACCGATTAGAAGCGAGTTGCGCTCCAAGCAGGGAGTGAAGGCATCAAGTGGACTCATTTTGCTTGATCTGACATGTTTTTGGAAATCTTATTTTGAACATAAAACACTCATAGTCAAAGCCAATACGTTTGCGAGGGTCGAAAGTAGCTCGTAGTCATACTTGCAGAGCCAAAGGTTTCCAGCGCATGTTCTTGAGCAGAGCAGGAGTGGAGGTGAGCGTGCTCTGCGGGCGTTTCTTCAACGTCAGGCTGACGCCCGCCGGGTCCCCGCGCAGGAGGTTCACCAAGTTCTTCAGTTGCCAGCCCACCTAGCAGACAGACATAGCACAATACAATACACAGGTGCTCATGTTTGGAAAGTCTCATGAAGTATTCCTTCTTAAGGAATTACGCAGTACGGGGAAAAGGTCTTAAGCCGTGAGCCATTTTCGCAGTAGTCCGTATGACTTGAAATAAGAGGACAAAACTTTGTGGCGAGACAAGCGATTACATTTCAACAGCCAATTAGATTTCATTGCATCCCATTTGTTAATGTAATGATCTGGGTAATGGGTATTTTTTTTTTTTTATTTTTTTTTTTATTTGTCTTTACCATGTGAATAAACAGTTCTTATGATATCATAATCGTGATCGCGTTGCTAAAACAGCAAATGTCAAGTGGCCTAAGAATGTGGCACAGTTCTTTTTTCTGCTCCCTTGTTGCTAGGCAGAATTTGGGGTGTGCAATCACTGGTGGCCCCAAATCCGACATTTAATTAAACGACACAAAGTCAAACATGTCAAGGTTCTATGACCTCCTAGTGTGTGGTATCCATTTGGAAACACCCAGGTAAGTTACAAAATACAGATACGTTATTTGTTACGTGGTAATTACTACAATGTGAAAAGTGTGTCTTGATGCGGATGCATTGCAGCAAAGTCGGCATCGTCAGCTGTTCGTGTTGGTGAGGATCTCCGCGTTAAATGCAACCGGAGGCCATGGAGCAGCTTACGCGTCTCCCGTGTCGGCATTCGGAAGCTTCTGTCAAGTCGTGCTAAGCCTCCAGGTTACAAACAGATACACGCCTTGGAAATAGAATTTAACCCAGTTTGGCGAGGTTCGTGGTGAAAACAAAAAATAATAATAATAATAACGCATCGATAAATAAATCCTTTCCCGCTGTTCCAAAGATGCCAGCAAAAATGTTCTCGTGGAAACGGTGCACTTTGCAAGCAATAACCAAGCAATTATTTTGTCACACATTTTTAAATCTTGGCAGTCATTGCAGAGAAGCGCTGACACACAGAACGAGTGCACAAGAGACAAATAAAGAACACAAAGCTTGCCTTTAATCACTATTTTGCAGGGGGTGGTCAATAACAGCAATTGCTTGAAGCAATAATATGATGGATTTGGCGTGTTTTCTGTCCAATTTCATGCAGAAAACATGACGCACATAAAATAGTGTCACATTATTCCCACTGTGATTGAATTTAAAGCGTGTTCATCCATTCTGATTCTTGGAGCTTTGACACAATGGCCTCCTTTTGCTGAACAATGACAAATATGTGACAGTTTTACAGTTTTACATTTAAGTGTGCGATGTCACACGGTAGATGCTTTTATTGTTTTGGCTCCTTTAATGAGCGCCATGAGAGGATCAAAACAACAGCAAGCGCTTTCGCTGCGACACAGCGCGGTTCTCCACGACGACAAACTATGCCCTCAGTGTCTGTCAAAACGTTGCGTCGGTCGGTACGCGACAATTTGACACAACAAAAGAGAAGAAACCCATTTGTAAAATGTGGATGAAGGATGTGTATGGAACAACACTGAAATCATTTCCACTTTGGTGGCATTTCACAGGAGGCAAGTGCCTGGAACAGCACTTAGTTATAATCATGGAACGAATGGGTGAGGAGACAGACAATAGCTATTTTTCGAGCCTTTTAAAATGTTGAGCACAAAGCGTCGGCTTCACCACTATTTCTCTTGTTTTTTTTTGTTTTTTTGAGAACCTTCCAAACCGTCACACAAATACAAACAAACACTTTGGCAAATCCCAAATCCTGGCCTCGAGTCAGAATCGCGGCATTTATTAATTACGCCACGAACTGCCACGAATAGGCTGGTTGCTATGAGAATGTATTTTTTTGGGTCGTTTTCCCCACAGGAGCGAAGCACCTCTCATCCTTTTCTGACACATGAAAAGAGCCTTGATAACAAAGGATCTGGATTTGGAAAAATATGAAATAAATAAACATGCTGCATTGTGTGCGTGAGGTGACTCGCCTCAGGTGCATAATTACACCACATTTGGTTGCGCACGCACACACGAGGAGCAATTATTTTCCAATATTTCGGGGTTTGTCGTCGTCGCTGCACACTTCCACTTCCGGTCGTAGTGTGCGCTGACTGATCAATGAGACTGATTCTAATGAGGTTTAATACGGGCGGAATCAAAAATGTCTGCCTTAAAATAAAAAATCAAATCAAAAAGAAGCTCTTTAACTTCACTACAACAACAATTAAACATTTGTTTTGACTGTAAGCAGAGCTATTCATTTAGCAGTATGTTTATTGTTGTGACTGCAGTTTGCAGTGGCGGAGAACTGCACTGCGTCCGAGTGACAACGTGGCGCTCTCTTGTAGCTAATGACGCGTTGAAAATAGTTGAAAATGGTTGAAAATGCCCTCAGTTGGGTCAGCCCCGATGACATTATTTCCAAAAATGAATAAAGCGCACCGGCCAGTTGCCCAGCTTGGATTACAAGTCGCAAAGCGTGCATGGTCTTCAAAAAAAAAAAAGGCTTTCATTGTTGTAAGGCGGAAAAGATGCATAAAAAAAGCAAGGCCTTACCACCGTCTGATGATTGACCTGAATGACTTCATCTCCAGCATGGATTTTCTTACAGCGGTCCGCCGGAGACTAAAAGACGAAGAGCGATAATTAGAGCGACAACGCGAGCGCGCGTCTCCCCGCATATTACACCCCCCCCCCCCCCCCCCCCCCCAAAAAAAAAGCAACAGAAAGGGATGGCACTTACTCCCTCTGTTGTCCCGGTGATGACATGCAAACCGTCATATGTTGACTTGATATACATGCCCTGTGGTAAAAAAGTCCCAAAAAACAAAATGCAAGGTGTATTACACCAGCTGGCTTTTGCACGAGACTCGGTCGGGTCAGAGTTATTTATGACATTCTGGCAAATTTGGAAACATTTCAGCATTCGCAAAATCCCGTTTGGACCTTCTTCAAGACGGCCGTTCTCCAAATGTGTCGGGCAGATCTCAAATTAATTTCTCCTTCGGTTGGGACACCAACATCAAACATGGTGGATTATTCATCTTGTTGTAGAAAGAGATCAAACTGAAAGCGTTCACTAAAAGGGGTCAGGAGTGCATGACAAACACCCAAACACACGCATTTCACGCAGATCTGCATGAGCGCATGTGAACACTCACGCATATAAACAGTAGCAGCATGCCGGTCTTGAAGATGACTGTAAAACTGTAAGAGGTTTATTTTTAGGCCACTGGGTCCAGTGTTCTGTGAACGGATGAGAGAACTTGCATTGGCTCTCGTTGCTCGTATTCGTGTGCGCGTGTGCATGCGGGGGGGTTGGGGGGCTTCGGCTTTGGTCGCGGCCCCCGAGCTGAGACGCTGGCGCTGCAGTGTGGGTCAGTGCCAAGATGCTCTGCCACTATCCGTTGATGGCTCTAGTGTGTGTTCTTTGCTCCATAACCCAATTTCGAGATCCACTTACAAATATGTGTTGAAGCATAACATCCCCCCCCCCCCCCACCCCCAATATTAACATGAGCGAGTCATTCTCTGAATTGCATTAGCTGACTCACATGCCCACGAGCTCGGCAAAAACCCAGTTTTTGGACAGCTGGGAGGTCAGCAGTGGCGGTGTTCTTCGCAGTGTGAAGTCATGCCGCATCGGATATTGAACGTATGGATTTGAAAATGTAGCAGCAACTCATATTTCCGGAAACGACGTCCCGATGACTCATGGCTTTGGGTGCGATTTGGCTCATTTAACGGTATTTGGCAAATCCTGGCAACCCCGAGAAAATGCAAGTTCAAAGAGCTTTAACGGGCCACCGCCAAGCGTGGTCATCGGCGAATGTATCGTTTACTCTCCCGATATGGACGACAGTATTGAGAGCAGTTATTGGATCACTCAGCGATGAGACGAGCACACCTACGTCCCCCTTTTTTTCATTTTGGAATATAACATGCTTCCAACTTGGCGGCAGCTGGCCAACAGAGGGCACTCGGGTGCCGCCCCGCCGCTCGCCACATGAGCTCGAATAAGACATTCAAAACCTCTCCTGCGCCCAGAGCTGACTGCAGCTGGATCGACAGACCACAACCCGCCGGTGTCGAAGGTATGTCGAGCGCTAAACAAGTAGCGCCACAAGAAAGAAATCGAGCAAAGTTCCGACTGTTTATGCGTGGCTGAGCGTTTTTGGCCAGTGAGCGAGTAGCATGTTGTTTGGAAGCTCATTTCTACGAGCTGTATTTACATCGAGAGCCACGCTGTGGCATTGAGTTGTCATTAGTACGCTTTGCCATCACCCGGGATTATTTTCCGAGATTTGTACTTCACTTCTTTGGTTGCTCGTCTTCATCAAACTTGTTGAACATCCCGATGTTGCGAGGAAATGAAAGCGCAGTCACTCGTGCGCGCGAGGAACAAGAGTTTCTCCGAAGGCGCAAACCCAAGTTCCGGATAAATAGCGAGGACTTACCAAGCCCTCGGTGGATTTGATGTTGGGCAGCTGCACCGCCTCCAGATGCGCAGCCTGCGACACCATGGGATCCGAGGATAGCGAGATGATGTGGTCGCACACGTCACATAGAGTTTTACACTGCGGCGGATAAAGTGGGGTCAAAAGTCATCCTGCGGTGTCAAGTGGGACGCTTTTATTTACATCTGAATTTGCGGAATGAACTCACCACGTGAAGGATTTTGTTCTCCGTTTCATACACGGAGCAATCCTGGGGGAACATCAAGAGAGAGAGCGGCGTTACCACAAGAGAATTTATCCAAATGGGTTATTATTGGCATTTTGGCTGTAGGAGGATATAAGCAGAAAAGCAAGCAGCTTGGCACCTCTAACCTCCAACGCTCCCACACACAAAATCACCAACACAAAACAAATGAATCACCAGCAGTGCGGAGGCATTTCTCTAACCAGTCTCTCGCTTATTCCCATGACGGTTCTCTAAGTGCCGTTAATCAGCGAACTATTAGGGATGATTTCGGTGTTGAGGGGCGCCGCTCTGTGGCCCTTGCACTCATTACGGCGCAGTTGAGACTCCGGCGTCCGCCGGAGCGCATCCCAGCTGACGTTGGGCAAGACTGGTTGTCAGTCAAAAATTGGGGCACAAAGAGAAAAAGAAACCTTTGCACAGGAGCTATACCTGCTGGACAATTGTAGTCAGCTCGAGACAGAGCTGGATCACGTTGTTCCTGGTGACGCCGTAATCAGCCACAGAAGCAAACGGTGACCTGGACAAGAAGGAGCACCTGGAATTAACCACGAGAAGCTTCCGACTTTGAGAGGGCCTTCGCGATTCCGATGCGAGCTCACCTGTCCAGCCACGCCAGAAGGCTTTTGGCAGCGGCGATGAGGTCCACCACGGAGGTGAGGAAGTCGTTGGGTAGCTTCCGAGTGGCTCGGCCGTCGTAATGGCCGCTGCGCCGCCTCCCCGCGATGAAGTTCTGCAGGTTCTTGGCTGATGCGTTGAGCTTATGAGAGAGACTCTTGAGATTCTCTGTCTCCAGTCCATAATTCTGGAGGTGAGCAGATTGAGTTTGCGTGAGCCTCCGAAGCATTTTGATCACGTCCGAGATGTGGTTTTGCGCTGCACGTGAGGGCAAGCCCTTCGGCAAAGTGCACCGGCGGGCCTCGGAGAGTCTATCGCGCCCTCCTGGACGAGGAGAGCGCGGCAGGAGGGCCACTAATCATATCTAATACAGCAGCGCCTGAGAGACTTAAAAGTAAATCCCAGTTACGTAAGAAGCTTTGCAGCTGAAGCAAGGCCCCCCCCCCCCCCCGTGCAGGGATGCAGGATGAGCGGATTTTACATTCAGATCGCATCCGCGACCTCGGGCCATGAAATCTCCATTCAGTCTCTCCGTGTATCTCTCGGAGGGAACATGCAGCCATCTTCATCACTCTTCCAGTGTCCACTCCGTCTAAACTTCTCATCAGTCTATTGACGACCTTCGCTTTCCAAGGGCTACATTGATGTTATAATTGCCTATATTAATACCGTAAAAATGACTATGGTCCCAAAGTACTTCATTTTATTATTTGAAACTCATTTTACAACATTACTGTTAAAAAAAAAAAGAGTAATTGTCGAGTAATAATGAGACGTTGGTTAGCTTGAGCTATTTTAATAGCCACTCAGAAGAGCAAAAGAATGCACATGCGACGAACAGTAACTTCTCCTAACAACCCAGGCTAAACTTCTGCTCCTTCCCAACATACAGAAACAGTTGAGATTCATCACGTCAACATACAGTGGATTTAACAGATTTTTGGATTTAACAGACGGCAGATTTAACAAACAGAAAATAGTTGGAGCTCCAGTTGGAGCTCAAAATCATCCCTCCCATTCACCAGCAAAGGTAAGTTTGGATAAGCTTCAAAACTTTTTAAACATTTGAAACGCTTTCTACTTTCTACTATACTGGTGTTTTCCGTCCACAAAAAAAAAAAAAAAAAAAAGTGCTTCGATTTAATGGATAATCGCATTTAACGGACGACCCTTCCCCCCATGAATCTGTTTCCACCGAACTTCCTTGACACTATTGACTACTTTCATAACTTACACTTTCCCTTTTGATCGGTCTGAGTGTCCAACTTGGACTAAAGTAACATTAGTTGACTTCATCGATGAAATGTGGCAGGTCAATTCTCCTCTGGGCTCGACGGCATACTGAGGTTTGCCCATGAAAATGTGTAAGTCTTCTCGAGACAGCAACGGCTCTTGTGACTTTTCGTTTTCGAGTTTTCGAGTGAAAAAAACCCGAGTGTGGGAACTTTGGACTCACCAGCGCACACAGCAAGTCCACCGCCTCCAGTATGAGCTCCTGATGGCCGATCCTGGACACTCCCAAGTCCTCCAGCTCCTGGTGAGTGATACGCAGCAGCTGGTCCCCCCCGACTTTCTCCCTCTCGAACGTCTTGATGTACTGCTGCAGGCAGTCGTCCAGTCCTGAGGGAAGCGAACAACACTTGCCAACCGTTTGTTGCCTGGCAATGGCACATTTTTGCATCGATAAGTCAGTCAAACATTCTTGCATGAAGGCTTCTTATTGCGGCCCTGCACAGGATATTTGCACACGTTCTGTTTAGTCTTTGGTTCTTTTTGGGAAGGCAACAGATTCCCATTAGTCAACAGACCTGAGGAGCATTTTTCAGCACGACGCTAAAAAAAGCACAGAACTAAAGCCAGCCGAGCGTCTGTGCTCAGATTTTCTTTTTTTTTTTTTTACATCTTCCACTGAGGCAGCAGGTGTTGCAGTTGTTGTTAAAATGCACCGTCTGTCTGCCTCCGTGCTTATAAAAGAGCATTATGCAAGATATGGACACAAAACACCCTGAAAGTTCAAAATGTTTTTGTAGAATTCATTCAAATGTTGTTTTTTTTTGACTCATAAACACTCTCTAATCAGTGTTTTTTTTTTTTTAACAAAAAAAAAAAACCAAAAACAATTAAAGGTAATGTTAACTAGTTGTATCGTTAATTCATAGGAAGCACTAAAAAAAAAAAATAGGAATTTGAATAAGATGCAATAGGCGAAGTCAACGTTCAAATTCCTGTTCAAAATCCTGTCTTCTATGGAACAAATGTTATTTAAATTCATTATATTTATTGGCATTCCGGCTTTCATATTAAACAAGCAGCAGAAAAGTATTTCCCATCTCACCCGGAAAAATGTCGTATTGAATTAACACCTGAACAAAATTGCTCCTAAAGATGACGCCGGAGGTTAACCAGAGAACCGAATAACTTTCCAGGACTTTTTATTCTCTGTCTGTTATTGGGGCCCCACATCGCGTCAGATCAATCAAATACGTGCAATTTAGTCGTGGGGCCCGTCAAGCATTCAGAGCAACTTGAACTGGCAGCAAAAACACTGGAGAGGAAACAAAAAAGAAGGTTCATGCTTGGCACAAAACCCAAAGGCTTAACTAATCAGCCCTTGAACCAAACCAATTGAGACTCATTCTATCAATGCCGTATTCCCCCGCGTTGCCATAGAAACTATGCAGTGGGATATCGGCAATGATTCCCACAATAGCCAAACGAAATATATGCTACAAGTAGAGAACAGGGTTTACAATATAATCTCTGGGGGAAATCGTTTTTCAGCTCCATTGGACATCAACGAGGGTCCCAGAACGGATTGCGTTCAACTCGATCTGTTCTACTGTGCTGCGGTTGCCCACGGCGACGGATGCATTAGCTGCACTTTTTGGAACGTGCAAAACTTGTGTTAAGTATTCCCTTTTCTGTTCAACCGACATAAAAGAAGCCCTTCCCTAAAATGTACATGCATAGTACATTCTACTGTATTATATGAACATACTGTACGGTATATTGATCCGTCCTCATTAGGGCCGCGATGATCCGGAACCTTCCGGGCAACTTTGGGCGAGAGGCGGGACGGGCCCTGGACCGGTTGCCAGCCAATCGCGGGGCACGTGCAGACAAATAACAATTCGCACTCACATTCATGCCTATAGACAATTTAGAGGATAGGATTCATAGGATTTGATTTATACTGTATTATTGCATCGTACAAAACAATTGAACATTTGAAAAATATTGCAAACGTATCCCGAAGGATAGCGTGCTGGCGATGACACCGAATAATCTCGGCCATCGGTTTTCTTGTCCATTCCATAAACCCGTCAGATTATCAATCACGAGTCGAAGAAATGAAAGATGCAGCCCGCTCGGAGGGGAACTTCTAACATGCTAAATTATGGATTTGGGCCATCATTGATCACTGCTAATGTGTGAGAAAGAGAGGGAGTTGGCGAGAAATGTAAATGTCCTAAACTGTGAACATTGCAAACAAGCAAATGGAAAAATGCGCGTGACACACTTTCATCGACGTACTTGCACTTTTCCTGAGCACACTTTTCCGAGAAGGAGTCAAAGCTGGAATTCTTTTCTCTCCTCCTAATGAGAATCTCTCCTTTAAAGCGGCTTTGTCGCAGCTGGGAAGAAAGCGTCTTGCGCACACAAAGCACGATGGTTGGGGGTGGAGAGCGGGATTGTGGGAAGGTCACAGGGGCGCCCCTGTTTGGCCTCCAGTGACATCATGGGCCCTTATGCTAATAATGGAGGCGCTGAATGGTAACGGCAAAACGCAGCCAGGCCTCAGAAGCCGGGACAAGACTGAAGGCGCCTTCCCCCCCCCCACCCTCTTTTACATCACCACTACTGGGCCCCGGGCACTGGAACTGTCACTGCTCCACTTGTCACATGTGGGAAACTAAACATTCCCCCCCCCCCCCCCCCGCCCCAACCCCCCTTCATTTCTTTACACATCTTCTTGGTTTGAACTGCGCTCGTCCCTGCATAATCTCACCCCGTTTCTCTCATCGACGGACTCCACGCGGGACATATTGCAAGACGAGCCACCGCACGAGCAACAACAATCTGTTTGTAGCGTCCCTGTAGCTGTAACACACCTGAGCCAGTAAAAAAATTCAAAATAAAAACAAAAAATAAAAAAATCCCTCATCTTTCGAGTTATGACTACGGGTGTGTGTGTGTGTGTGTGTGCGCGTGTGTGTGCCAGCAAAGGCATATATCATCTGTAGCATCCCGGAGGCCGCGTGGCCCAGCAGAACAACACAACTCGCGACGCTGAACACGGAATCTGCTGCTAACGTTCTCGCACAAGCACACAAAAAAAGACCAAAGTCGAGTCTATCTCGCGGTCACGTGTCCTCTGTGCTCTGCATAAATCAACTCTATTTAACCAAAACGGTCATTTGCAAGGCAACAGCACCACGTCAAGGCTTCATCAACTTTTGGGAGCAAAGTTTTTCAATGTGACGATGCGACTGGTCCATCGGTTTCTGATCGATTCTTTTTTTTTTTTAACTTGTTTCATCTTTGGTTTATCGCCGCAACCTTTGCGTGAAGGTGTACACACCAGGGATGCGCGTTTGAGTCGAAATCCCTGACTGAAAAGAAGAACAAGTGCTCCAATGTTGTTGTTTTTGAACACAACATTGAACTGAACTGTTTCACGCGGCCAGTAGAAGTGGCCGTCACATGGATGCACCTTAACTTCCCACAGGCCATCTTCTTCTCTTTCTTTTCCAACAAACTAGTTGAGATTGAAGCAACAGTGCCTCTACTGGTTGCAATCAAGCAGTGCGTTCCATTTTGACTCAATAGCCTCAAGACACGATTAATCAACTGAATCCTGAATCATCCATGAATTGATCCCTATTAATATAAATTCAAAAAAGCGAAAGTAAAAGGGCTAAATACTTTTTTTTTTTAATGAAATGGGAGGAGGCTTAGCAATGGAACTTTTTTTTTTTGTTTCTGTTTTTTTGCATCTTGGCCCATTTGTGTTTGGTTTCCGGGCTCCGGTAAATCCACGTGAGCAATACCCAAACGGATTCGAAAGCGGGTCTCCACAAACCCCTCAAGAAGCACGCTGTCAAGTTTTAAAATACTATTTGCAAAAAAAAAAAAAAAGAGGAAAAAAAAATGGCCTAACAGATCAGTATCAGCAATCTGAAGCTTTAAAAGTGTTTCAAAAGCCTCCGGCAAATTGAATATCTTTCATTTGGAGTGGCGCGCAAGTGCAATATGGCGAGAGCTGTTTATTACCTTATCTACTGTCGCTACCTGGTCAAAATATTAGAGACGTCCTTGTCGTATGATGCACCGCTGCACATTCTAGAATCGGTGTCAAAGAAAGTCATTTTTTGTTTTGTTTTAATCTTTTGTCACGGCAATCGTCGCATTGTGCAGGTGTACCTAATGAAGTGGCCTGTCGTCAGTGTGACTTCTTACATCATCTGCGCTGCACAACATTTCATATAAAAGCCGTAATGGCGGGTTTGATAGTACTGTACATGTCTTGTCTATTTTCAAGTGAAGGTTAATACAAAACTAAATTGATTTCCCCCCCCCCAAGCAGGGTCTCCTCCTCTGAGAACTGCCAACAAAAGGACACAATAGAGGTTTGTTTACATCGTTTAGAGACACTTCTATAGGATGTGTAAGGCTGACAACAAGCTGCCGGAAAGGACTATTGCTTTACATTATGTGTGGGGGGGGGAATCGATAGCAGATTAAATGGTGTAATTAAAGGCTGAGGCTCATCAGGTGTTTTGTGTCTTTTGTGCAGATTCAATCAAAGGTGGCCCTATTGATCTTCAAATCTTACCTTTCATCCAGTCCACCACTTGACTGGAGCTCCACTTGCTGACGGGCTCCATGACGAGAGCCATGCACAAGTTTGTCTTGTCCGCGCGTGACAAAAGCAAAGAAAACAACCGCCGCCAAGCTGCAAATCACCAAAGCCGCTAGCAAAAGAAATATGTATAACACACGGTAAGACTCACATAAGCGGTGCTTTGCTCTTAGCGTGTGGGTGATTGTTGGTTAAGGGGGGGAAAAAAAAAAAAGAAGAGAGGTAGCTCCTCGGTCCTCGGTGGGGCTTGAAGACCACACTTGGCCGCCGTCAAAGAGCTCCTTTACTTGTCATGCGTGTCAGGCTCCGTGGACGGTGTGGGGTGATGCTGATGCTGATGATGCTGCTGCTGCACGACCTCGCTTCTTCCACGAGGAGGAGGAGGAGGAGGAGGAGGAGGAGGAGCTACTGGCTACTGTGTGTAGCACTCCTGAAGCAAAAGAAGAAAGCCTCGGGCGAGCATCGTCCCTCACATCGCAGACATGGAGGAGGCACAGCCCACAGCCCACAGCGCGCGGAGCGCGTGGAGATGACTGAGGGCTGATTGGTGCCACCGAGCTGTGCGAAGGGGGGCAGGACGAGGAGGGGCTTCCTCGAGGAATTTCAGCCAGCTGACAAGAACATTTTCGAAGGGAAAAGACATGATGAGGTCTGCGAACAATGGAAGGCGTGAACTGGAGTTTTGGGGCAGACCTCATTGCTGTTAATAACAGCAGATTTTGGGGGGGGGGGGGGGGGGGGGGAGACAGAAATTCACATTTCATATTTGACAAAACTACAACGCTATTTCTTACAATTATGACGATTTGAAAAGGATACATTGTATGGAAAAAATGGACATTTCTGATTACATTTTTGTACGCAAATAGTTTGGTGTCCGGCAGCGGCGTGCGGAGGGGTGGGCCGACGGGGCAGTGGCCCCCTAACCTTACCGAGTGTGAAATGAAAGAACCGTAACATGACATCATTTACTGAATAACCACCCCACCCACGATATGATCAGCTAGGCCGGCTGAAGATCCCGAGCCACCTTCAAGTGACTCCGGTTGCCCTAGTCCACTGTTTGAAAAACAATCATGCAGAAACTCCCACATTCTCCACGGGTGCTACGCCTCCGCAATCGTGTCCAAGCCAAAGGTTAAGCAGAGCTGCAATTCGATTGGTCGGATGCACATATCGGCATTAGCTAACATTAGCTTCCGGTTGCCAGGACATAGTTTTGATTGCGCTGCGAAATGTTTCAACACTGTGGCAACGTTCAGTATTTGCGTCAGTCTGCCACATACACACAGCGTAGGGTATGAACTGCTCCTTCCACGAGTGAAAATGTTTTTGACTTTACCCGTGCTCGCTTCTCCCCTCCCCCACACACACTCTGAGCTCTGCGGGTCCCTCAAGTGGAAGCAAATGGCTTGCCCGAGCTCCACCCTGGTCGTCATGGTAACAAAATCTGTACTCACCAATTGGCCCGGCAGTACGTGGGGTGAAGTGTCCGGTCGCTCACTCGAATGAGACACCTGGGAACTGTTTGAAGTATTGAAGAAAAGCCATAATGTCTCATTTAACACGTCTTCCAAAAGTTATGTTTCTTTTTAAAAACAATTTGTGTAATCAGCAGAGTGGCTCTCACAAGAATGAGGCGGTAGACGTAGGTTGAAGAAAGACACCGAGTCTTGTAATTACAACACACCCTAAGTCAACATTAATTACAAACATAGCTCAGAAACACAAATCCTAACGTGTGTAAAATGGAGGATGAGATGAGATGAGATGAGGAGACTGAACCATTTTGGGGGGTGGGGGGCTCAATGAATAGAACGGCGGGATTCTGCCATTTGCATTCCAGGGTCGAAGGGGGGAGAACGGCTCCATTGTCAAACAGCAAAAGAAAAAGAAATCAAATCTGATTGGCACCAAAATCCAATAACTGCCATCACGTATTTCCTCCATCCAACCTCGTTCCATCATAAAACATCGTTACTGCAAAGGCTAGATTTTTTTTAATTGGTAGGACAATAATAACCATAGGGCAAAAAAACAACAAAAACAATCATCATCAGAGGTGACCCTGCTTGAGCAAAAAAATGAATCTCTAACACGAAGCTGCGGATCACCTGTAAACTGGCCAGTCGATATTTTCACACTCGACATCGTGCGCGTAGCTTTGCACGAATAAACACAACGTTTGCTGGGGCCTCCTTTGTGGCATCGTACAAAGGGCAGCGTCACGGAAAGACGCTCAGCAACCAGACGAGGATGCTGCTTTTCCTACTGCTCGACTGGAAACGCGTCCTCACGATTCTGCACGGCCACTCAGTCTACAACGAGATGCAAATTTAAAAAAGAAAATGCTGAGGTAAGTCATTTCACTGTGTTACTTGTTTGAAAGTAACACATATTTGATTATTTTCACCATGGCCATATTTATTACTTATAAGGCCTCGAAAGTGAGTCAGATTTGTATTGTTATGCGATTACAGGACTGAACAAGAAGACACAATGGCGATTCCTAAAAATATGTCCCCGTAATGGTTCACACACAGCAATTTGCAGATCTTAAGCCAAAATGATATTTCTAAGCCAATATATTTCAAATTTAGTGTTTTGCAAAAAAAATCTTGTTTTCACTAAAATAACAAAATGACTGACATTGAAAACGTTTGCATTAAAGCACTTTATGATGCCGGATGGTCTTCATATGAACTCGCGCAGAACTTTCCAGGATATAAAAGCTCCTCGGCTACTTTCAGTGCTTAGTAGCAAGTAACATGATATATAAATAATAAAATGTTTACAATGCAGTATTCGAAATTGGGACGCTGCAAAGTTTAATGATGTACATAATGTCATTGCAAATCATTCCACATACTCCCAACACATTGCAATCCCAATTTCCTGAAAAGCCAAAGTGATGATCTTGTTTTGTCTCCGTGATCTCATAACGCTGATGTTGTGTTTACGAAGCCTTGAATATCGGTGACCTAAAAGTCGTGTCGGGGTATTGCTGGTGTGTTGTTTCTCTGCAGTTGCAGACTGGTTACAATCTAGAATCCAGCCTAAAAAAGAAAATGTCACGTTGAGTGGTGCAGCTTGATTGACAAGTGTAAAAAGAGCCGCCGCGACCGGGGCTTCACTTGGGGATGGAGGTCAGAGTGCATCGAATAAAGATGACAGCTAGCGCGACAGCATCCGGACACATAGCTACTACATCTGACCGGCACAGTCCAATGGACACGAGCGTCTTCTACTGCAAGGCTTTTACCAACCAGTCCCACTGCTGCCTCAAACAATAAGTGCAAACAAACAAACAAAACAAAGCTTTTCAAAGTAAATATGTAATTGTTACTGGATTCGATTGCACATTTCATCGCAGCCATTCCACAGATGGGAAACTATGGCGACGCCCTCATTCAGTTCAATGACGAGCGAGGACAGCTCGAGCAAAACAGACGAAAATGATTTCGTCTCCACAAAGTACAAGTGAGACAAGAAGTCCGAGTCAATTACTGTCACACTGAGGAAGTACGGCAGCTCTTTGGTTCTTAAAATTGTGCATACTGTACTGCTGCCATCAGCAAACAGAGGAAGCTTGTATTATCTACCTTGAAGCATTACGCAGCTTGTTAGTTTGTAGCATGTCAAATGTGTCCGTAATGTTTCCTATAAAACTTCATTGGGGGGGGGGAAAAAAAAGATCTTTTTGTGAAGGGGGGGGGCTGAGATAAAGTGGTTGCACAAGTGCACACACCCGCTTATAACCAGGGCGCATGGCTGTGTTGAGAATGAACCAATCACATTGCACAAGTGCACACACCCGCTTATAACCAGGGCGCATGGCTGTGTTGAGAATGAACCAATCACATTCAAATTCAAGCTAAAGAGGAGTCAGCACACACTTGACACCATTTTAGGAGCCTCTGATGAACCCCAAATTCTACAAGTTCTAGAAGTGGCCACAGTTAAGAGGGTGTGCACACTTGTGCAAGCACATTTCGTTTTTTTCCCCCCCTTACACTTGAGTTGTTTATTGAGGTAATGCCACATTAAAAGGCTATCAATTATTTATCTTGGTCTCATTTCTTCAAATCACACACACACACACACACACAAAAAAAAAACTGGCATTTGAAAAGGGGTGTGTAGACCTTTTATATCCACTGTAGTTTCACAAATGATGGTAACTTGTGTCACACAGCACCCGGTATTTTCTTTTTTTTCCGCGCATAACAGTCAGTAGCTGTAGCTGTGAGTGTCACATTCTTGTGAGCCATTCCAACACCATTGATCACCACGCAGGTGAAGGAAGCGTCGAGGTCCTCTAAGGTGACGTTCTTCAGAAGCAAACTCCCCACTTGAATTGAACCATCCTCCAACGTGGATCTGAAACATACACACATACATACAAGCTACAACGAGACCTAAAGCATAAAACGTACCAACTCGGGGAACAATTTGGTCCAACACTCACGTGTCTAACTCAGTTATTCTGCCACTGGTGTAAATGTCTTCAGGGAACGAGCCATTGACGAGCCAGTAGAGGAGTGTCACATCATGGCCGCAGTTGGTCAGAGCTGCACAATGGAGAACTAACGGCTGCCCTGAAACAAATTCCACACATTTTATAGACATGCACTAAAGACCAACATGATTCAAAGCATGTCTACATTGTAAATTAAACACAATTAATTATTTTATTCGCCCGAAGATAGCTGGGATAGGCTCCAGCAGCCCACGACCCTCGTGAGGAGAAGCGGTAAAGAAAATGCATGGATGGATATTATTTTATTATTTGTAGTTGGAAATGACACAAGTGGAAAAACATTAAGGTGTGTGTTAGGAAAATTAATATTAGATTTTTTTTTTTTTTGGGGGGGGGGGAATAAACATTTTGAACAAAATTATTGGTACTTTCTCAATCCAAGCATATCCCAATTGTTATTCATATACAGTACAGTTGATGAGAAGGTTCAAAAAAACAGATTGGAGTAAAAAAATAATAATAATAAGTTACCAGAATCCTTCAAAATGGAGCAAAAGAATGCATTTCTTATTCAGAGATATGATTAAAAAGATAACTCATATCAATATCTAAATGAACCGTATATGAGCCCCTCGATGTACATCCAATGGCTTGGAATCACTTTTTTTATTTCACTTACCTAGTTGAGCCTTTATTTGAAGGTGGTCAGGTCCAATGATGGCTGGTAATGCATATTCAGACACTGCTGGACAAATATTTTTAAATGAATGAGTAAATAAATAAAAAAAGCTGATTTGGACACCAATCCACAAAAGCGAGCATACCTGGAGAAGCATCCGCTAGCAACAGACTCAAAGAGCCCAGAGCTGTGGTGAGAAACGGCTTCTTTACAAGCATGATACACTGAATCAAACGGGCTGGCGCGAGGAAATAATCAGGTTACCTTTGATGACGGACGACAGCGTCATGGTGACTCTGCAATTGCAGTGTTTCTTCTTGAATGCTCGCTCTAAACACGCTTGCCATTTCTTTATATGTAGCACAGAGGACCAACTTCCTCAATGTGTTATCAAAGACTGTGCGAAAGGTCAGTTCCAAGGGGAAATCCTAACAGGCTACTTACTGTATTACACCGATATGTCATGTATTATATTCTCATCCTATTAAATAGGACTTGGATTTAGTTTACAATATATAAGAGATATAGCATTTAACTGATTTTAATTATTTACTTTATATATCGTTTTTTTTTTGTCCGTGGCTAAAACTGCACCCAGTCATGCACTTGGGTGGCTAACACGAGAACTTGAGTCACTCTCACACTTACCAATTTTTTTAATTATTCAAATTCAGCAGGGTTGTTAACAACACTTCTCTGTGGCGTGTCAAATTGACATTTATTTTGAATTTACAGGGTCTTAGAACTCCCCGATGACTGAAATGCCCATTACATACAGTCACAAAAAAAGTGTGTTCATAAACATTTAAGACGCAAGTAAAAAAAGCAGCCAGCTAATGATTATGAACATATTTACTGGGGCGTAAGCTGAAGAAAACTCCGAGAATTGACAGGATACTGCGATTACTAATCAATTGAAACATTAGTACTGGTAATGTGCGCCTAAAAATATATACAAAAAGTACAGAGAATTTGTAATCGATGTTTCAGTTCATTGCCAGGCTTCCCGTTATTTGAATCGGAGCATTTTCTTCTCCGTTTGCCACACGAGCTGCTCACTCCAGACCGAGGACGTAGTTGATGCCCTGCACGAAGCCGATGATAACGGGTTGCCAGGCCACCAAGTAGCGAAGCCAGTCTAAAAGTTGCCCATACATGACGTGCGGCCTTTCCCAGCTACAGAATCTTAGATTAAGGGGAAAACAAAGAACAAAAGATTGCCACTATTCTAGCTTTTGTCAATTCGGATTCAATTCTCTGCAGTTAGCACAGAGATGGGTTGGTTAGATGATGTGTTCCCATTATGTCAGAAAAGGCCCCATTTATGCTTTAATCTCGAAGAAGCTTTGCACCATATCACGTCATAATTAAATTACCATCATCTCACACTTCGCAGATATTCGCCAAAGGATACGGGTTACTGAACATCCGCTTCAGATCCACCTTCTCTTTGCAATATGGACACATCTGCTTCTTTCCCACGATGCACCAACCTCTTATGCAGAACTCATGGAACCTGGATGAGAAGTTAAGGCAGACCAACACC
The DNA here is from genome assembly GCF_024500385.1 of Phyllopteryx taeniolatus. Taxonomy (NCBI): domain Eukaryota; kingdom Metazoa; phylum Chordata; class Actinopteri; order Syngnathiformes; family Syngnathidae; genus Phyllopteryx; species Phyllopteryx taeniolatus. Next base: position 1,744,904 of record NC_084518.1, on the reverse strand, counting down.
TGACAGGGGTCAGCTCATCAGACGGAGCTGCTCTAACATTTTGCAAACAGCTCTTGTATCAGAACCAAGGGTTTGACCTGTCAAGAGTAGGTATTTCCCAAGACGCCATTAACTGCCATGACGTGATGAAAGGAATACCAGAGCGCTTTCCTGATTGTGCAATTCCTGACACTCAGTCCAGTAAATTCACCGTGTAAATAACTTGATACAACCCCATGGGGAACACGTGGTTTTCGAAAGGCACAAACACGGAACACAGAGCAACTTTTATGTCAGCTATGGTTGCCTGTTTTTTTTTTTGTTTTTTTTTGTGATCCTGGCAGTAAATTATAGGGGAAGTGAGTTGTTTAAAATAAAACGAACCAACTTACATCACACAAAAGGTCAACCAGAACGTGGAGTGTTTCCACTTCATAACATTGACAATGCTTTTCAAAGAAATTAGTCTCTAATGAACTCCCGTTTATTGCAGGGGATACATTCTAGGGCCACCTGCAATAGGTCAAAATCTGGGCCTTATAAAGACCATCTGATTTTATTTATTTAAATTTTATTTTATTTGTTTAAAGTTTCACCCCTCCCACACACTTTAAACGTATTAAAACACACAAACATTGAACCCATTGTAATCCTATTCGAACACACACACCCCAAAAAAACTGCAAGAATAAAATGTAGTGTAGAAAATACCTTATTTATTGGAAAGTCTGTGTGTTAGATATGTAGAATGGCATTTGACATGGGCAAGTCCGCATGAGAGTCTCTGGGCATTAGCTGTGGCTGACAGGAGCTCCTGCGCGAGTGTGCCCACTGTGTTTTACTTTTCTCCCTGCACTCAAGAAACGGCTGAAAAGTGTATTGGCAACTGTGCCTCTCCTTTCCCACATGCCAGGGCTCACATCTAAATGGCTCAATATTTGTAATGGAGTTCTTCATGGGTCCATTTTAGGCCCATTACTATTTTCTAATCTATAAATATTAAAAACTTTGGTTACAGTGATGCAATTTTCATTTTTATGCAGCTAATGCAGTGATTGATCGTGCTGGTCCCGCCAAATCAGAAGCACTTGCCAAGTGAAGGCTGTTTTTACCGTTTTCCATAACCAGCAATAAAAGCTAAAGTTGACTATAAATGCTCACAAAACACAGGTGATCCTTTTCTCTCACAGTAAGAAGAGATGCAAATCCCCTAAAGATTCTTACTGTCCAGTCTCTTTTAAACCTCATGTAAATAAACATCTTTCAAAAATGAGGTTGAAATTTCAGAAATAATAATATCTTGCTTCTTCTTGCTACTGCTACTTTTTATCTGGACTTGATAATGGTGACCTTTTGTACGTGAATGAAATGCCATTCTGCTATCTTGGCTAGGTCTCTTTCGCAAAAGAGATCTCAATGAGACCACAAAGTGAACTAAAACCCAAATAAAATAATAATAAAAAAAATATATATATATATATGGTAAAAATGATAACTTGGAAAAAAATATATATATTTTTTCTATATACTTTAATACTTTCAGTACTAAAAACAGCATTCAATGCAGATGCTGAGTGAAGGATACACATGGTTGCAGGATAATCTGTACGTGTTCTCTATGATGCCCTCCTCACTGACGTCAACAAGGATGGCTTGTCCACATACGGCACAGATGTCATCAGACAAATGCTTGGTTGGCATTCCGGATGCATTGTAATACTACAAAAGAGAGGGACGACGGCGTGGCCGTTAATATTTGAGCAGCGCCCGTCACATCCCTGATGAGCAAAGCCTGCCCGTTTCTTACACCGACTGTTGACGCCATGAAGTCGGCACACATCTCTGCAAAGTCCCTTCCGAGGACACCGTAGTACAGTCCGTAAAATAGCAGGGACACACCGAAGTCCATCGCATCTTCTGGCTTTATCCTGCAAAGGGACCGCTGCGTGATTAGCATTGTCTGACTAACCTACACCACCAAACTGTTATTTTCCAGGGTCAAACATAAATAGATATAAATCTAATCTACAGTATGATACTTAGATTGTCCCCATGTTAATCATGTAAATAAGATTCAGTTTGAATGGACACTAACACCAGGCATTTATTTAGTAATATTTGTAGCGTTGAGCATTATTAAATGGTGTAGAACAGCCCTGCATCATACTGAGCTGTTTTTTAAATTGATACAGTCAACAAATTCATCCACGCAAGTAATCTCGATCATGGGTGGGCACGGTCTGGCCTGCGGGCCACAAACGAGAATTTTCATTATCAAGAGTACTGTGATTATTTGTTGCATTAATATGATAAGTTGTTTTTTTTATAACTTGTTAGTTCATTTATTGTAAATGGTAAAATAAAAATTTGTAATAGACAAATTGACAATTGATAGACATGTAATGATTTTATGTACATCATAAAAATTTTTATTAATTAGGTATCGGTAAAGGTAATAAAATTTAAAAATGAGCATTAATTGTTTTATTATTTAAATTAAGTATTTTTTAACCTGACCTACAAATGTCCTCGGCTTTTTAGAAACACTATTCAGTATTAGGACATTCAAGTGCATGGTAGGGCAGCATTTAGAGGCCCAAGAAAATGGTGGCAAACAGCACTATCTACTGGCCAGTCCGTTGCAAAACATTGGGCTGCGCCAGAAACGTCATTTTTAATGTTTTGGTTACAAACTGTAAAACATCGAAAAAAGTCCCACGACCCACCTGAATATGAGATTGATACCAAAGAGGGTAAACATGACAACAGTGTAGCCGACTATCCCAGTCGCATAGCTGATCTTGTAGAGGAGGAGGAACCACTTGTACACCAATCTGCAGCGGGCGGCAAAAAAACGACTTTCTTTCAAGACAGACATCGTCATTTAAAGAGAGACGCGGCGGGAAGTTGCATTTTACCTCGGTGTCGTGCAGGCCAGAGGCTTGCGAGTGGCACGGTAGGTAATATATGCTGTGATGACAGAGAAGATAAACCACGTGGTCAGGAACCTCCACCAGTGGAGTTTGGTAGTAAAGTAGAGAGGAACTACCCACATCTGGAACAGAGTCACCAGCTACAAGACAGCAGCATGTTGACACACGTAAACCAGGGAGAAAAAGTTACCAATCGACAAGCCGATGACTTGAAATGACACACTCCTTCCCGACAGTTGATTCTGGGAGAATTGTACAACTAAAGCAAATTCATTTTCAAAAGTACACTCTTAAAAAAAATATTCTCTTTCTAGTCTTTAGGAGAAAATTAAAAAGCATTCAATAGTTGGCTTATTTGGAAAAGTAATGTATGTTAAGCACGTGTGCTATTTGGCTTTTCTGCGACATATTCCAGAAGGATCAACTTCAACAGGTGGAACGCGAAGAGAAAACAATTTACAGTATTCCCTCGTTTATCGCGGGGGGGGGGGGGGAGGTTGCGGACCCCACCTGCAATATGTTAAATCCCAAGTAGTGACCACATATTTTTGGATTATTTATACATATTCTAAAGCTCGATGACCCTCCCCAACCTTTTATTAATCTTCCCCACATTCCGCTACCATTCTCTTATAAACACTTTCTATACTCTTAAACACCTTTTAAACTCTTCAACGTAAAGTAATGCACAGCAGTACTGCACGCAATGTATATTTCATTCCTTGTAATATGTCTTTTAATGAATTTTTCTTTTGTTTTATTTTCAGATTTAACGTTTTAAGCGCACGGTGACCGACTGGTTAGCACGTCTGCCTCACAGTTCTGGGGACCGGGGTTCAAATCCCGGACCCGCCTGTGTGGAGTTTGCATGTTCTCCCCGTGCCTGCGTGGGTTCTTTCCTCCCACAACCCAAAAACATGTGTGCTAGGTTGAGTGACAACTTTAAATTGCCCCTAGGTGTGGAGGTGGCCAATTATTCGCAATACGAATATGAAAAATCCACAAACACTGCACTGAATCCGCCATCAGTGAAACCACGATATAGCGAGGGAACACTGTACACCGGGAGAAGGCGGCGATCCACAATTAACATGGGAAGACTCCAAACACACACATTGTTACTTGTTATCAAAGTAACTTTTTTCGTACAGCGTGAGGCACATCCATGACAAGACTCAAACTTAAAAGTGTGGGTATTGGTTATAGGTTGTATTAATAGTGGCAGTTAAAGCATTTTTACACATCTATGATGAATGTTAACATGCTACTTAAAACACTGCCTGCACAATAAAGGTTTTTACTAAAACAACATTTGACCCTGGAACAATTTTCAGCAGAGAAGGTCCACAGTTATGTCCTGATGTAACGCCAATATGCATGCAAGTCTTGTCATAGTCAATTACTTACCTACGCTAACGCAATAGTACTAAAGTCATAATAAATACAGTAAATATTTGTATCACACAAATATAAAACAGTCCAATAAAAAAAACTAAGTTCAGCATAACTGGGCATGCCGTGTAACATTTTTATGCCGCTGCGCAGACTTATTCATCGAGCAATTTTTTGCAACCTGCGTTTTATATTTCATTACTTGGGAATGAAGTAGAAACAAATGGAGATTGGCCAGGACCCCAGAACAGAGCGCGCTCAATAGTTTCCACTGTTGTCGTGCCCAGAAAAATGCAATTCATTCATACAAAGCTCTTAACAACAATTTAACATTTTGCAGAAGTACTGACTATTAACGTTTCCTTGTCAACTTTCCACCAGCCACCAAACTGGTTGGGCCTAAATGTATTTATTGTGCCCCCAAGCAGCTTGCTGCCACAGAGTAAAATATTCAAAGTCAACATTGGCGAACTACACTACATAACTTGTGCATGCATTACTTACAATAATCAAAATTCCAAATGACAGCAAACATTCTTAACAATTGATCCATAAATGACACCCAGTTAACACGCAGACAGTTATTGTTTGTTCTTGAACGACGGGGTAGTGCGGTTTCTTACGTTGTAAGACTTGGGGTGTCTCTGTTTCCACTGCACCAGGACGAGCTGGGCGATGACGAGCGTGACAATGAGGATCAGCACCATCTCGGCGTGCATGGCCTCATGGCCTTTGTGTTTGGCATGCATCTTGGCGTGCTCCACCCTGTTGGACAAACACGCAAAACGTGTCTTTCATCGGGAGCCTCCTGCTGGCTTTACGACATTGTGATACAGTGAACCAATTCATTACAGCTCTTATTTGGATTGAAGGAATTAGAGCTGAAAGGACACTAACCTCCACTTCTCTTCCGGTGAGAGCTTGGACACGTCAAACTGTAAACAAGGAGCGACACAATTATTATTCTGGATACTTGATAAATGCAACAGAGTACTGGGGCCGCCTCGAAACAAAAAAAAAAAATTAATAATTACACTTTGACAACAGAGTCACTTTACGAGAACAAAGGTTGAAGTGATCATTCTAACCAGACTCTGACAAACTGTCATTTCCTGGAAAACTTGTCACATTGCAATGCGGCCATGAATTGCAATACCGTACAATTTCAGTTCCAGATGCCATAACGTTGGGTCCCACAGCGACCACATGAAGAACGAAGGGATTGTAGGAGAATCTTTGCACACCTCAGTAAAAAGGAATTTGCGTCTTTCCATGCGGTCCTGACTGACTTCAAAACACAAAAAGGTGGCTGTGACAGCTGTCTGATTGCGACTATGCATGATATTCGTCAGACGGATATCGGACCCGACCGAATTGACATTTGGCCATTTTGGATAGGAGACTAACGGCCACTCCTTTTTATACAGGCATTAACTTTGACCCCCACCAAACACGTCAGCTGTATAGCGAAAAGGTCCTCATTTTACTCTGCAATGTACACGCAATGGCGTGGCAACCGTTTGGGAGTAAAAATGACCGACTTGAGTCAACCGTCAGCTGACCGCAAGGATATGAACGTTAGCAAGCTAGCCGACAAGCGTTACATTCCGACTCGTGCTGTTGCTCGTTTGGCTACATTTGTTTTGTCGACTGAAACCTTATCGGTGAAGGCGCGGAAGGCAATACGCGACGTGAGCTGTGTCGAAGAAGAGAGCTTAACAGAGACAACAAGTGCTGACGTTGGGCGAAATCTGTGAGCGCGAGCTAACGCGGCGTTTTACCTGTTAGCCGCTAGCGCTCAGAAACTAAATGCCCTCGTCCTGCTTCAAGCGTCGCGACGAAGCGTCTGACGCCTTACACGCACCTGGATGGGTTCGTCGTGATGCTCCAGTCCATGGTCGTGCTCTACTCCGTCCACCTCCACCTCAAACAACCCGGCCATCTTCGGACTCGGAGTGCCGCTTTATCCTTCGGGAGCCATGAGCGCCGTCACACGGGCACTTCCGGTCTTGTCTTTCCTGCTTTGGCCTTCAAAATAAAGTTTGATGACTATGTTGGAGCGCTCCAAATCTCAGGACATTTCCGTAGTCATAGTCAGTGACGTTGCGGTGAGGTTCGTGATTGGTGAGGCACACTCACGTGACGTCCTGAGCGCCATGAAGCTCAACTCAACACTGCCACATGCTGGTTGTGGCACCGTACACACCAGACTCCACTGTGCGCTTTTAGTGGCTTTTCTGGCCGATAAGAAAGACCAAATGTCACACACTTTCATTAAATATATTAGACATTCTGTTAAACGTCAGTAAGTGCAATACATGTGTGATAAAACCTATATTATTGGCGATGTAATGAGGAAACACCAATGTCTCTTGTGCGAAGCCACGGACCAATCACAGCCTACCTGAATGGATCTGTGCGTGGTCCCTTGAAGCATCATGCGACCAGGTGACTCGTAACTGCGCTTCCTATGCATTTGAACGGGAAATATGAAAATTCAGCTATTTTAGTGATGAAATTATTGGATTGAAAAAGAAAATCAATGTAAAGCACGGACCATAGAACTAAAATGGAACAATTTAATGTAATCATGAGGTTTTTTTTTTTGTGGTTTTTTTTACTATTCACTTGCAGTGGAAAGGAAAGACCACCAGGGTCCAGTGCGGCTCTGCCTCACTTGCCTACCCTGACCGCACCCAACTGATCATCATGTGGGGAAAACTGTGAAGTACCCAATGACATCTCAACCATGGATTTAAGTGTGACTTAACTCATGTTGTACTTACTATTTTTTCGTCGGATTCTTTTATATTAAGCGTTTTTCACACAAATAGTTACTGTAATTCAAACTTTGCTACTGTGTTAGTGTATTTTAGAGATCGTCTACGGCACACGGCCGACTTGGATACAAATTCCAAAGTCCAAACTTATTGTTTGAGCATTCCCGCCACATTCAGACCGGGAAAGCCGAAGCAGTAAAAGGCAGCAAAGGAGGACAGCGATTGGTTGAAAGGACAACTGGAGTCTCATCTGATTGGTCGAGCGATGCGGTCTTATTGGTGCGCGTCCGGTTGGCGCTCAAATTGAAGCCTCCTTGAAGCTAAAGGACGTTGTTTAATCTGAACTTTAAAACAAACAAAAATGTTAATGATGCGATGCGCAGTTGGTTTTGAAAACTTCTTAACGATGTCATAAATGTATTGAAATATTGTTTAGTTGAAAAAAAATGTTTGACGCCGTTAAATGTGTAAAGTAAAATGGCCCCTAAGTGAGAAAAACAAATAATAATAATAAAATGGCGCAGGGATTATTCCAGTGGTGGGTGATGGCGCCAAGTGGCTTTTGTTGTTATTGTGTGACTGGTTTGACAGGTGATTACTGTTGCCGCACCTCCAAGAAAGAAATATGAATTTCGGACTTAAATACAGAATGTGGGTCACAATTTAGGAACCAACATTTTTGACAACTGACCGTTTATCTTTTTTATATCTTTGGTTTGGTAATACGCCATCCTATAATTTAATTCGTCCAGTTCAACCATCACCGATTCGCTTTTTTATTTGACATATATATTCGATATATGCAAAATCGAGGGGAGAACTGACTTAGGTCTACCGATGGTCACGTCATTTCTGCCGAGTCATGTAAGTAACTCGCTTATTTTTTTCCTCTCACTCTCTCTCTTTCGACAGAATATGTCCACAATGAAAGAAAAAACTTCCAACAAAAAAATATATATGAACGTTACTTGAATAAAGTCGCTGTAAGAACATCGACTATTTTCAGAATGAAGACTTTTATGAGATTTTGTTTTTAAATAGAAGAATAAATTCAGAATTTTTACATGCAAAAGTTGTTCCCTCTTTATTCTTATAATATTATGACTTTATTGCAATAAAACTGGTGTTATTCCTGGTAAATTACAATATTCAAATGTTATGATCATTCTTATGACTTTATTCTCGTAATTCTATTACCGTACTTTATTGTACTCAATGTGTGTGAACTCAATACTGTATTTGTGATGAAGGCATGAATGGTTTTTTTCTTCTTCTTCTTCTTCTTTTTGGCAGCGTCTCGACTCCGCCATCATTTACGACAGAGACTTTTCGTCCAACTTTTTTGTTTTGAAGGTGATCTGACTGGTTAATTCCAAGAATGATCTCCAAGCAACCTTTGGAGCCCGTATCTCATTCCCCCCACTTGTCTGTAGACTCTTGAACGATCATCATTGCTGAAAATAAACGGCAAAGGTGAGGAGGCTTCTTAAAGTGGTACTAAATCCAATCAAAGTCTGGGTCATTTGCATTTGGTGATATTATCAACAAACATGAATGGACACTTTATTAGATGCATCTGCACAATCTAATGATATCCAATGCAGGACCATTAAAATATCATTTACAGAAAACATTGATCTGATTGTTACAATTTGTTGTTGTTGTTGTTTTTATTAGACTTGTGCTGTAATATGCAGTGGTGTAGAGCTGCGGAGTGTAGCTAAATAAACTTGCGACATATTCAATATACTAAATTCAAATCAGTGGGAGGAAAACATCGTATTCCACAGCATTGTAAACAAACAGTCAGGTATGATGGTTTATGTAATGACATACAGGAATAGTGCGCAGTGTTATGGTGGGAGAAAAAAAAAGTTATGTTAATGATGTGAAACTGCAGAAGCTGAAAGCAGCTTGTTTGTTCAAAGTCTGTCTCACGACAGCTACAAATAAACAACGCCAAAACCATCGCGGTCGTGCGGTCGCTATAGTTAGCGGGCGCCAGGAGCTTCCACAGCGGCACGTTTTTCCAGTGGAGGAGTTTGTGATGCAAAGTGCCCGTGGGGGAAAACGCTGCAGGTGATGAATTAACGAAGGCGACCTCGCGGGAGCGCAATATGTGACGCGAGCTCACACCTGCGCTGGTAAACTTCGGCATTGCGGGCAGACACCGTACCCATGTTGATGAAACGAGGAGACAGTGAGAAATGTGACTGAATGGATATGAATTGTGACGCTACACGACCGACGTCTTCCTCCGCTACTTTCAGGTTGCAGTCTCATCAACGGCGGCCTCGCCTTCTCGGGAACCGAATCCCGTGTCCCTGGAGCTGCTGCTACCGGAGGGCGAAGGTATGGTTGTCTGGCTCACGGGATTTTCACCCCCATCACATCCCTTGTGGATTTTGGGCTCAAACTGCGGCCCTTTCGTCCATCGGGCCGCCACATTTTTTTCTTGCAGCTCTATATCTTGAAACGCATTCTCTGCGTCAGCCTCCTCATTGCTTCCGGTTTGAACTCCTTTGCAAGGCGCAGTATCGGCAAGCTTTTCTTCTCCTTCTTCTGTATTTAAAAGTGTTCCCGTTGTGAGCTCCTCTTTGGATTGACCGTCAGAGTCTTTTTCCAGCTGAACTCTGCCCTCCTCCATCTTCAGCACATCACTGCGCGACGCCAGCCTTGACCCCGCCTCCCCACATTCGCCCTCGTGATGCACGTCCGGCTCCTTTTCTTCCACATGGCTTTTTACTTCATCTTCTTCTTCCCCTCGGTGGTGCACCGTTACGTCGTGCGACGTCAATTTGTCATCCGGATGGCTGTTAAAGCCTCTGAAATTGTTCCTGGCGCCGAAGATATATTTGCCCAGGAAAGAGGAGCCGTCCTCGGACGGCGCAGCGGCCGCAGGGTGCCCCTCGTCGGCCGAACGCTGATGGACCACTTTCAGGTCATTGTGCATCCTCGCCATGGCTTTGCTCAGCTCTGTGATGCGATTACCAATATCTGATGGGAAAATATTGCGGGAAAGCATTTGGATTAGTTTGGAATTTTTGTGGCTTTCCTATTAGTGTCTGCTTTTAATCAAACAGAGTTTTGGGTCTTTATTTATTTGTCTGATTGAGAGTCTAAACACGGCAAAATACAAAGTTTGACTTTCCAAAGAAAATAATGCTCTGTCTTGTCTGACAACACCAGATAAAAATGGATTTATGTTCAAATAATGTGACGTACGTTAAAGTACTAGCACAATCGTGAACATATTGCTCATTTGATATCACTTTGACAGTGTCAATCAAAACTGAGCATTATATTTGTAAGGGCAGAACGAGTTAAGATCTTGCCACGTGTAATAATAAGACAACAGCAACAAAAATAAATCAATTCTGGTCGTTTTTCAGGGGCAGGGAAGACGTTTTATATAGAAGTTATAAAACGACATAAACTGAATGATAAAAACACGTACTTATTCATGATTGGCACTGTACGTAAGATCAAAACCTCATCAACAATAGCAATAATATAGCCGTCAAGCAGAAAGCACTTTTGAACTGAAAGTCTTGTTTTGGCCAATAAAGACAAATGTTATCAGTGAGATACAGTTAGCCGCCTGACAATGGCATCCACGCGTTACCTTTTCTCTTGGTTTCTTCAAACTCCCTGCGAGCCGATTCGATGTATCGCTGCACCAGAGCTCTGATCACCTGCTGCCGGTACGGTACTCGGCTGTCCTCCGAGCCCTTTTTCTTTGACTCCAGACATAACAAGAAATAAACATTTAGAAATATATGGATATGCAAAATCTGTAGATTTTATTGTCACGCGAAATATTACCAATGAAGCTATTGGCGGGTACTTCGCAGAATTACAGTTAACGCAACAGCAGATACGCCTGAAGGTGCCCCTGGTAGAAGATTCCGAAGAGACTTATTGAGACAGATGGGGGGGGGGAAAAAAAAAAGATCTTGCTGTGCAGGATTGCGTTGTTTTGACGCTCACCTTAAGATGTAGAAGAAAGCTTTCGGGGAGGGGATGATGTTGAAGGGGACCGGCATGGTCAGGCCTTCTCTGAAGTAACTGAGATACAGCTTCGACCTGGCAAACTTCCACTCCACATCCGCATCGTCCTGAAATCACACGCTAACATGTGAGCGAGTTGCTACCATGGATTCAAATCTAATAGTAATTTACAAAAAAAAACAAATACATTTACTGTAGAGCAGTCAACAGACTGTATCCCTTTACCTCAATTTTCTGGAAGGAGTTGGTGATCATAGCAATAAGCATGTTGAGCAAAACAATGACGATGACGAGCGTGAAGATGCCGTACAGAACCCGTCCGACAAATTCGGCCAACACGAACTGCGGCATGTCCACGTAGTCCTGGTTGGCCACGCCGAACATGGTCCAGAACAGGAAGTGGAACGTCTCATTAAACCTGCAAATGAAAACCAAGTCTCGGAACAAAATATCGGACTGTCTGATATATTGGATTATTATTTCTTTTTCTTTCTTTTTTTAATCGCGGCTCGCAATCACGTAGCAATGATGGCATAGTTCATATATTGCGCATTGCTTGAATGTTTGTGTGTGAAGTGCAGCAAACTGCACCTGCCAAGATGTGGCGAGATGACATAAGGGACGTAAACGTTGTTGATACCGCATAGGAAGGCCGTTCCAATGATCATCAATATGAACATGAACCTAAAGGCGACACGGGGAAAAAGGTCAAGATGCAAATGTGAGGCTGCGTGAAGGAAAGGCGGCCAAATAACGCTTGCTACGACCTCATCATGTCATCGATCATCTTCCCGATGGAGATCTGGAGCGTTCCCAGGGACTCGTGAGCGGGGAGGATGTAGGCGAGCCTTGTGAAGCTCATCATGCTCGTCACTGCGAACAGAACCTCTGCAATCAGCTGAGGATCCTCCTGATGCCAGTCGTCACGTACTGACAGCGAGAGAAATCAAAGAAAGACGCTTATTGAGAAGAGTCGCTTCACCAGATGAAGTGATGCCCCAGTTGCTTTCCTACCGGTCTGCGTGAAGTAGACACACTCCTCCGTGCCATTAGTGTCAAGACAAAGGAAATGAGCCTTGAGCGTGATGAGCACGCGTAAGGCGAAGGAGGCCAAGTACATGCTGAGCACCATCATGTCCAAGCAGTTCCACCAGTCCAGGAAGTAACTCCTCAGGCCCTCGATCCACACTTCCTTGCACTCGTACCAGAAGAACCCTAACGAGACAAGGCACCTCACGGCTCAAGCGCAAGTTGAGCGGGCGCCACAGCGAAGGAGAGTGCGCACCCACCGACCACCCACACCATGTGGAAGGAGCTGTGCAAGATGTTCTGCTGCCTGGAAGCAAACGTATTCCGATATATCTCCATGGTGATGGATTCGCCCAGCAATGTGATGAGGAACCATAGATAGGAGGCAGAGTGAAGAAGGAACTTGATCACAGGGGTCCTCAGGATCTTTCCCACCTGAAACAGAGTGTCAACAATGAAACCAGATTATGTTTCAGCCACCCTGCAGCATATGGAAAGACTTTGGGCAGTGATTTGTCCCCGTTTTTCCATTTCGTGGATGTCGCAGGCTCGTGGCGCGATTATGTTATCTACGCGGCCGTTTTATTCTCGAGAAGGCGATAGAAGTTGTTGCTGTTCTCCTCTCAATAGAATTAACATGGAAACGACCACGGCCGGCAACAAAAAGCAGAGAACGGATTTTTTGTTACCTTTGACTTTGGTGCGATCCAGTAGGCGAGGCAAAGGAGGGGCATGGTGAAAAAGATCCCAACAGAGACAAAGAGTTTCCAAGCTGTCGTGCTGCCTCTCCAGCCCGCCAGGTTGCCGCACCAGATTGAAGACAGCACTTGCTGGCAGATGGGGTGGGCGACAAACTGCTCGATAGCAACAACAACACGCACGCAAATGATGATGAAAGTGTGCGAGTGCACGATCAAGTCTTGCCAGTCTCATCAGTGCATCTCCAGCCACCTGCTTCTGGTTGTAGTTGACGGCGAGGCGCAGTCTCGACAGGTCGGGGATGCCCTCCTCGAAGGCCTGCTCGTCCAAGGCGTCCTGGCTCTCGTCTCCGCAGCTGTTGAGGATGGTGCTCACCTCGCTCTGGTTGCGGCACATGCCCAGCAACTCCACGGCGAACTCTTGACAAAGCTCTTCCAAGCTCAGGTACTGAGGCTGCATGGGAAACGGAGCACAGGGCAAGAATGGTTGTTTGTTTAGATGTGCCCCTGCGATTGGCTGGCGACCAGTTCTCGCCCGAAGATTGCTGGGATAGGCTCCAGCACGCCTGCGACCCTCGTGAGGATAAGCGGAACGGAAGATGAACGAACGAATGAATTCCCAATCCCATTATAAAAGGAGGCCTCAGATCGTATGCGTAGTGAGCTGGCAGACCCGATTAGTGCTAAACACTGACGCGAGAATCGATCAACACAGAAAAGCGAGCGAGCAAGCGCTGACCTTAAACTCCGGCTCCTTCCGAGAGAGTTTGCGGAGCTCGCTGCTGAGACTGAAGGCGCTGAGCATGGCGTCGTCAGAAGTGACGGAGAGGTAGGCGCGGCTGGCCATGCCGCGGTAGGTGTTGATGCGGGACAAGGAGAACTTGAGCAGGTCGTACTGACGCCCGTTGCGACATTCCAGACAGGCGCAGGAGATCTTGTGCGGCCACGGGATGACGTGACCCTTTTGGGTGAGCACGGTGACGATGTCGTAAAGATCTTTCTGGCACGCCAGGGTCAGCGGGGTCACGCCAGGGGCGAACTGCGAGTTGTCAATGGAGTGGTCAAAGATGGCTTGAGAGAAGGAGCGGACATCCATCTTGTTCCCTTTCTCCTGATCCAGGCGGTCCAGCAGGAGCTTGACCACTCGCGGCTGGTTGGTGTCCACGGCAACGAGCAGGGCCTCGTGAATCTGACGGAAGTCGAATTTGACCCCCTGGAGGAGGGCATCCATGACGCCCTCGCTGGCCAGGCGGATGGACAGGTTGAGGGCCTCCCTCCACAGGCGATCTTCAGAGTCGTCCAGCTGGCGGACGATCCCGTCGCCGGTCTTGAGCAGGACGCACACCAGCTCCACTTTCCCTTCCCGGATGGCGCCGATGAGCTCCGGAGGGAACTGCATCTTCTTGTTCATGATCTCGCGCCATTGGTCCGGCTGACAAGACAGCACAGGCACGTTTGTACCGCTTTCAATTGTTCACGCAGGCGGTTTTGTCAAATGAAAGGTGGATGGAATAAACCAAACTCTCCATCCAGCCAATCATTTTCGATCGCGCTAGTAGTAGAGCATTTACTTGTTCTGCCTGTCCCTATATGTTGCTGGCATAGATCGGTGAACACAAACATTCTTTGTAGTAAGTATATCACAATTCTCGGAACAATTACGTGTATCCCGCGACACAGCTGATGCTCTCTCATGCTGCGGCACAGTTGTTGGGAACCACTGGTATGGACAAAAAAACATTCACACTCATATTCATACAGTGCCTATGGACAATTCAGTCATAAAAATATTAACCTGCATGTTTCTGGATTGTGGAAAACAAGAGTCATGGAAACATTTTGACACGAACATGAATAGGACTACTCACCGTGAGGTTTTGCATCGCTCAAAGAGAAATGAACAAATCTGAAATGATCCTGTTCCAAGAAATGGAAACAGATTGTGGCGATACATCAGCCGAGCAAGCGCTTTGGCGTTCTGTGATCATGTGACGCTCTCCGTAAGGAACATCAACACCCCATGGGGATCCAGCCAATTAAAATGTTGCTGTTAAAGCTGTGGCCTCCTCCATTGGAAACACAGCCTGGGTGTCAATTAAAGTGGTTGCGACTGTACAGCCGGCAAATCTCATCAGTCCCTGGAGGGAGTTGAGAGAAGTGGGGGGGAAAAACAAGGAAGACTCATTGCTACCAACCTTGGAATTGAAAACAAATAACGTCATTCTGTCACATTATGGTGCCCGCAACAGTGACATGTTGAGATCATCATCATATGATAATTCCTAACCAATTAAGAGGTAATGGTAAAGTTCAGGGGTAACGTGGAGTGAGTGGGCTATTGCGGTCATAATTAGCAGCCGCAGCGCTTTCAGATCAAACGTTCGGAACGTTTTAATAGACTACCTGTGTCAAAGTGAAGCATCTTTACCCCCCAATGGTGTACAGCCCTGCGCTGAAACTAATGCTGTATTGTTACATACAGTATGTTAACTTCTTTGCTGGCTACAATATTTTAATGCTAAAAAAAAAAAAAAATCATAGCATAGCATAGCATAGCATAGCGTATTTGCTCACTGATTTGCAGATTTTTGCACTATGGAGAGAAGTTAAATGCAAGATGATGAAATGTCAAACTCATTCTACTCGGTTGAATGACTTCAAACAGTAAGGGGGGGGGGGGGGGGGGGCTAACAGACTGCTGACAACATAAATTGCTGCTTCGAGCATGGGAGTCAAGTGAAAGATCGGTTTCATTTACAGATTCAAATTTCGGTTGCCTTTACCAAGACGCTGTGTTTTATTGGTTTGTAATGAAATAGAAAGGGCACTTGTATGTGGCGGCGGCACAACACAGATGTTATACAGTGAATCAAATTATTAAGTACTTTGTGATGTGCTTAATGACAAGGCTCAAGTGCAAAGATGAACTCGAATGGAGCGAACGGTGTGGAGTGGCACAAAAATCGCAGAACAAGTCAGCACTTTGAAATGAATATTGAGAATAATTTCAAGAAGTAGCTTCATGAAAGCAAAGTAAAAATGTGGTTTATGTTTAAAACTGGTGAACAATATTTCGAGAACTTTTTTTTTTTTTTTTAACAATGGAAGGATTTTTGAGGAAAACAAAACAAAAAAAACTACTTGGACACTTAGTCATTGAACACTATTTTTGAGTTCCAACAGGTTCAATAGGTGCTTCCAAATTATGCAAAAGACAATTAAAATGCAGACGTTGGGAAGCCTCATGTTTTTCTATGAGTATCCAAATAATAATCACTGAGCTCTGCAAATTCTCAATTAAAATATGTTTTTTTTTTTTTTTTTAAAAGCTCTATACACTTTTAGGGTAATTGAAACCCCATCTGTAGTGCAAATAAAATTCTACACACCCCTGTTCAAATACCAGGTTTGTGTGATGTAAAAAAATAAAATAGACCAAGATAAATCCTTTTTAAACTTTTTACATCAATGTGACCCATCACCTGTAGAATTTAAATAAATAAAATCTCTTTTAAAGGGTAAAAAGTAAACTGAGATAATGTGGTTGCACAAGGGTGCATACACTCATAACTGGGGACGTCTCCAAATAAGGTGCAGCTGTTCCACTAGGCTTTTTCCTGACATTTTGTTGCTTTTTGGCAGAGGCCTGAAGGTTCTGAGCAAAAACCTTCTGGTATTTGGAACTGTTCATAATTCCAGGTCCACCTGAATAAAAAGATCGGATGCTCTGGAAGCTCTCTGTGGATCATGTTGTGTGTTGTAAGATGTGGCTACAAAAATCTCACGAAAAGCCTACTTAAACATCTGAACTTTATTTCAGTTAATCAAACATACTGTAAATAGTGACTTTCAATTTCACTTAAGTTTGAATCTGATTATCAATTAATTATCAAAACAGCCACATCCCCAGTTCTGAAGGTGTGCACACTTGTGCAATCACATTATCTCAGTTTATTTTTGTACTTCCCCTCTGTAAAAGATTGAAAAATCAATTGAGTTGTACAGGTTTTAGTTATACACGTTTGTGCAAAAAGTTGAAAAATGAATTTTCTTGGTGTAATTTTACTGTATTTCCAAAACCTGGCATTCTAACAGGGGTGTGCAAACTCTTTTATATCCACTGTATACTGATTTAACCATTGCTGCATCATGACGGAAACATTTGAAAATTACACGTTGGTAGAAAGACAAGTCAGTTTTGTGTCACTCTCTAATGCTTACAGTGAGTCAAACGCAAATAAAAGCAAACGCACCGACGCTCACACCAAACAAACTAACAAAAACAAAAAAACAAACGAAAGAAAAGATCATCGCCATTTGGTTAACCCCGTACCCCCCAACCTAATAATATGCACATATTATTCCTTAGAGAAACATTAAATACAAACTAAAAAACACTCACTAAATGTACTTAAAGTCTGGTTTCACATAAAACGAGCGTTTCCATGGTGCTCGACAGCGCTTGGACAGCTCAGTCGGTTTTAGTGCAGCTCCTTGCGGGACTCCGCATCCTCCTTCATCTTCTGCTCCTGCATCCGGCTGCGGGCGGACGCTGCGTCGAAAAGTAGTCGTGTGTTAAGAGGTGCGGCCGACTGAGGAGCGCAAACTATTTCACTCATTTGAGAATGCGAATGCAAACAGAGCAAATGTTTACTCACTCAAATCATTAAGCCTCTGGATCAGTGTTGAATCGCCATCAGATTTGCTGTTTAAAGAGGCCAC
This sequence comes from Phyllopteryx taeniolatus, assembly GCF_024500385.1. Lineage (NCBI taxonomy): Eukaryota > Metazoa > Chordata > Actinopteri > Syngnathiformes > Syngnathidae > Phyllopteryx > Phyllopteryx taeniolatus. Next base: position 1,727,360 of record NC_084518.1, on the reverse strand, counting down.
ATAAGATCATTACATCAAAAGAAAGTTTTTTTTGGTTTTGTTTTTTTATCGGCTTTTTTCACCAACCTTCCGTCGGGTTCATCTTGCCCTTCCACATCAAATCGTAACCTCTTCAGAGGCTTGGGAGTGGCGCCGTGATCCGAAATTCTCTTCAAGGAGCGATCGCTGCTGTTGACCATCTGGTTGATCTTTTGGAAGCGATTGGGCGTCTACAAAAAAAAAAAAAAAAAAAACGTTCATTAACACGAAACTGCGGAATATGTTTTTCCTGGTAAACAAAACAAAGAAGTATGTACCCCAAATGATTCACCAATGGAAACCAGCATTCTGCGGAGAGACAAACGAGGTCAGTCAGGCTGGCATTGACACTTGATGCGCTTGTGCTGTGAGGCGCTGACCTGCTGCGAGGAGTCATGATGCCGGGGGAACGCGAGCTCTTCATAGGCGAGATGTACACGTTGTTGCTTCCGGGCACACGCAGAGGTGAACTGGGAAATTTATAAGGGCTGCGCGGGATTTGTGGGATCGGAGAGAGGGTGGGAGGCTGGAAGAAAACAAACAACCGACATAGTAGAACAAACCTGACTGTCGGAAGGTTTCCAGTCTGGAGAGCCTAATTGATTGACTACGACTACTACTAGCCTTGTTTTTAACACTATAGGCTTCAAGCAGCAGTTTGTGCGCCCGCTTTGCAGGCAGCATTGTTGCCCCCCAAAGCTCGTGGTCAAAACGGCCACGAGCCCTTGCGTTCGTCCGCAGCTCGTTAAGGAAAAAGAGGCACGGAGTGAGATGGGGAAACATTTTGCTTCCACAGCTGACTGTCAGAGCAAGCCAAAAGTTACTAACTCCAAACTAAACAAAGTCTGCAAAGCCACACAGACCAAAGGAAGGAACAGACAAAGCAGTCAAACCGCTTTAGGAGCGGCATCGTCAAGAGTTCAAAGAGCGACACATTACAAAATTTAAATGGCTTAACTTCAAAAAGAAGTCTATGCTGCAAAACCTCAAAATCTTACCAAGAATATTTTTCTTATTTCGAGTCAACTAATCTGATTATACTTAAAATAAGACTCACCGCCTAAAAAGTCATTTATTCTTAGAACATTTTTACTGGTTTCAAGCTCATTTTGACTTGAAATAAGTAAAGGGAAAAACAACTCTCCACCGGAAATGTTTCTCTTTTTACAATTGGGGCATCATTTGTACATCAGAAGGTGTCTCACTCTTGTTGACGCATACTGCAGGATGTTGGTTTTCAGCCTCTGCATGAAAACCTCGTTGTAGAAGATGATGATGGAGTCGTAGTTGCCCTCCGTGATCAACACATGCTTGAAAGTCTGCCCGTGAACATACACGTCAGGTTACATTAAGAAGGGGGGGGGGGGGCATTAAAAGATGAGGCTCGAAAGACGGCGTCACCTCCTGGCTGGTGTTGGGCATGTCCTTGTACGACGACACAATGGTCTTGAAGCGCAGATCAACACTCTTCACTTTGTATATGGCGTACATGGCCGACATCATCAGCTAGGAGAGAAACACCGGGAGAACGTGAGAGAGCTGCTGAGTGAAGAAGATATGAAGACATTTGACTCCAAATTGTCGGGCTACCTGGTCGAGGTGACGATCTCTCATCAGCTCGTACTTGTGCTGCAGAGTGTGCTGGAAGAGCGTCCAGATGATGGGCTCCAGCTCCGGATGGGAGGACAGGAGATACGAGCAGAGCATCTTCAGTCTGGTGTAGGCCAGGCGGTACACTACACGGAGGGGACCAAAGGTGAGCACAAACGCGAACAAATTACATTCGCCTACCAACTCACCACAAAAAAATAAAGTCATTAATACATTTGAAAACAATCGTACATTTCTTATAGAAGAGGCTAAGTGAGTTGGACTTGGGGTGCCGAGGGTTCTGGCCCACTGCCTGGGGGGCGGGCTGGCTCGGCGGGGGAGGGGCAGCCTGGGAGCCGGGCGTGGCGGGGGAGTCTGGCGGCAGGATGCGAAGGCACGGGCGGACAGGGGACAGATACCTGACAGAGAGAAGGGCGAGGGAACAAAAACATTCTTTTCTTACGCAGTACATTTCGATATGCAAGTGCATTTAATCACCATTGTTAGTTGTGCTACATTTTGGGGAAGCTGGCAACCTCATTTTTATTATTTACCCCCCCCCCCTCAAAACATTTTCCATTGGTATTATTTTAAACATACAAAATGTTCCAAAAACTGTGGTCTATGTTTTGGCGGGCGCAACAGATTACTGGGGAGGGGAAAACAATCCAAATTGTTATATATAGCTTACGTGAATTCCCCTTTCACTGACAAGAGTGCAATCAAAGTGTCAAGCTCATGAAATTCAAGATTGTGATTCGTGGTGGCTTTGCAACATGTAACTATTGGCACACAGCGGGCTGGCGGACTCACAAGTCGGCGGCGGTGTGCTCGTGCTTTAACGGTTGGCCGAAACTCACGGGCGTCTCCGCTTGTTCCACCGAGCCACCCTCTTGCTCCTGCTTCAAGAGCTCGAAAAGAGGTGAATCCTGCGAGATGCAAGAGAAAGGCGCTTTTGAAAGCGATATCACAGCCTTTATTCAAAAACTAAATAAATAATAATAATAATAATAATAATAATAAAAAATCAAAATCACTTGGGCAACTAACAGTCAACAGTGTCTGGACTCGTGAGGAAGGACAACCATTTCTCCTCACTAGAGGATAACACCTTTGGACAATTTAGAGTTAACCCAAGAAGCATGTTTCTGGAATGTGAGAGGAACCGGAGAAAACCCCCACGAGCACAGGGAGAACATGCAAACAGGAAGGTCGCGGCCTGGATTCGAACCCCCAACCTCCAATTGGGAGGCGGCTGTGCTAACCCCTCACCCACCATGCCGCCTGCAAAAGTTAGATGTTTGGATTGAAGTAGTTTATTTGACTAAATTTGCACTACAGTTAAAGACATAATTATTCCATTTATTTGTTTTTAAACATTTTTTTAACTTTTTAACCACATCATTGATATAAGTAGTTGTACTTCTTGTATTTCTTTGTACAGTATAAACGATTTGAATAGATCTGAGTGATTTGATTTGCTGTGGCACTTTGTTGTCCTAGCATTACAAATTATCTTTGCAAAATGAAAAAAGTCAATAAAAAAAAAAAAAAAAAAAAAGAATAAGAATAAAGCCCAGTCTGCTCTTGTAGCTGAACGTGCTCCATTTGGAGAATAGCATACAACGTGTAAAGAGGTCACGCTGGTAAAAGCACCATGTAAATTTTGCTGCTCTGGTTGATATTTCAATACAGTAGATAAAACCTGGGCGGGCCATCTGAAATTCCCTGCAGCCATTGCAGAAAGATTATAGCACAAAAAGTTTGAATCTCATCAGAGGGCGGGGGTGTGGGGGGGGGGAAGAGGTCTTCCTGCCAGTCTTTTTTTTTTTTTTTTTATGTGCAGAAAAAAATGATAATCAACATGGTACTTAACGTTTCTGTGCACGTGACTACCCACATGTACACAGACGCCAGATGAGCTCATGTCGGTACGAGGGTGTGGCCTCCGCTCAGCGCTTCACACAACAGCTGCAGGTACAGGCACAGACCTGAAACTAGTGTGCTCTTCTTTTGCAGTCTGATCACATCCTGCCGAACCCGTAAATGTGCACGCCAGCTGACAGATTCGACGACACTCTTCAGTGACGCATGGTTGGTAGCAAAGTCCAGTGTTGACTTTTATTAGACCAGAGTGAAACACTCACTGCTTAAAAAGAAACCACAGACCATAAACACACGTCGGCAGCAAGTTTAATCAGCTTCAAAAAAAATACAACACACACACACACACACACACACACAGCAGCCAATAACAAAGAAATTCAAATAGGGTGGACTAACAAGTCCCTACATTAATATTGAAATTTGAGGTGACTGCAAAAACAGCAGAAGTGGGAGGATGTGGCCCAAGTGAACGCTCCACCCTTTTCTTATGTCTTGGCTCAGCTGACACGCCAGCAGCTTGCAAAAGACCTTCAGACCCAGCAGGCTCACGCGAGGAAACGGACTCATACGTTTGCATACCACAAGAGCCATTTTGTTACGCGGCGGAAGCTTCTTCGGCATTTTGGGGCCATTTTTCGGTCCCGGTTGAAATGCAAACAGAGGGACTGTTACAGACCGGCGGATAAACAGGTTTGTTGACTGGCGATGACGGAGGACGACGACTCCACTCTGTGAACGTTACAGACTCACCAGCTTGATTTCAAAATGTCCAACATCAGCGCTACTCACACGTTGATGAAATGCAACAAGAGCGACGACTTCAAGTACCCTCTGTACAGCACAGTTTTCAGCCTGGTGTTCGTCTTTGGATTCCTCTTCAACCTTGTGGCCGTCTACATTTTCGGGTGCACGCTGAAGCTGAGGAACGAGACCACGACGTACATGGTGAACCTGGTCGTTTCGGACTCTCTCTTCGTCCTGAGCCTGCCTTTTCGGATCGTCTACTTCATTAAACGGGAATGGATGTTTGGAAGCGAGCTGTGCAAGATTTCCGTGGCACTTTTCTACACCAACATGTACGGCAGCATCCTCTTCCTCACCTGCATCAGCGTCGACCGCTTCCTGGCCATCGTGCACCCGTTTCGATCCCAAAAACTTCGGACTAAGCGGAACGCCAAACTAGCCTGTGTTACAGTGTGGGTGTTGGTTCTTTCCGGAAGCATCCCCACTGGGTTCCTTCTGGACACCACATCACCCAAAAACGTTAACGCCTCTTCCAACTACTGCTTTGAAAACTACTCCAGTAACCAGTGGAAGTCAGAGTTGTCCAAGGTGGTGATGTTCATCGAGACGGTGGGCTTCGTGATCCCGCTGATGGTCAATGTTTTCTGCTCCGTGATGGTTCTTCGGACTTTGAAGAAACCCCAGACCATCAGCCGCGGCGGCAGCATCAACAAGACAAAAATCCTGAGGATGATCATTGTGCATCTGCTCATCTTCTGCTTCTGCTTCATTCCCTACAATGTCAATCTCATGTTCTACTCTCTGGTCCGGACCAAAGTTCTCAAAGGATGTTACGCGGAACATGTGGTCAGAACCATCTACCCCATTTCACTGTGCATAGCCGTGACCAACTGCTGCTTCGATCCCGTTGTTTATTACTTCACTTCGGAGACCATTCAGAGCTCCATCAAGCGCAAGTCTACCGTGTGGCACAACGGCGTCAAGCTCCTCGACAGATTACATGGGGACAGCGCACAAAGCACCCCGAATTCTACGCCCAAAAGTCTGGCCTTGAGGTCTCTGAGAAACAAGTGCACAGACGCAAAGAGTTTACAGTCGCAAGACAACTCCACCGTGTGACACCATAAGAAATCCAGCACGGACTGTTGGTGAAAAATTCAAGGACTCACACTGAAACAGTGAGCAAGAACAGAAGACATCGTTTGAATGGACACTCATTTGTGGGATTTAAGACATTGACCCGTATTCAACCAATACAAATGACGACATTTGTCAGGATTAAAACTCATGTCAAGGTGACAAAACAAACAATTCTATACAATACTTGCACTGACCTGCGACCATTTGTATGAGTGACTGCGACTGAACCAATGAATGTGTACGCTTCTGAATGTTTCTTTGTTTTGCACATGAAATGTAGTTGTCTTGTCCTTCTGTGCTGAAACCAGTATTACAGCTGCTTTGATGTACCAAGTAGTTTCAATGTACTTGTGGCCTCTCTGAAGGCTTTCGGGAACTTTATTGAGTGGTACACCGCCCTCGGACAGGCTTCATTCTGAGAGTAAATAAATCAGTTCAGAAGTGAACTTTGCGCTGTCGCAAATGTTGTATTTTTTTTTGTGTGTGTCACGCATTTCTGTGTAACCAAACTGTAGGTCTGAGTCATGCATGCCTACGTCACAACCGTAAGTATTGTGACAAGCCTCAAAGACTCAATAGCTTTCAGGTGCGGTCAATGATTCACAAAACCCGAGTGCAGGAAGTCCTCGAGTTACGACGTACTCGACCTACGACGTTTGGGCTTTACGACGCCATTTTGTCCCCAGCACCATAGTGTTTCTGCTTAGCGAGAGCATAGTGCGTCGGGAGTATCTTTGCCTTTTTCGCCCTCCTTTTTTCACACTCTCACCAGTAATGGTAAGTACAGCATCTTATTTTTTTTTATTTTTATTTGAATGCATTTCAGTTTCTTTATACGAAGTGTTAACCTTTGCTGCTACAGTCACCTGACCGTGGTCGAGCGACGCAGGTTGTCGGGGTTAACTCCCTCGTCTCGTGGCACAGCTGAGCTGGGTGGCGGCAACAATAACGGCACGCCGCGCCGATTTGCTGCTTTAACGGCTTTATTAGCTCCTCTGCACATTCGACGTCAACGGGTCCGGCGCTAATCGCTACTCTCCCCCGGTCGGCGTCACTACACTTGCCACTTCACAGTCCCGTCGACGCACATTATTACAGTATTTCGACGGACATTCAGACTTTACGTGGAAATTCGGGTTGCGTCGCCAGCGTAGGAACGGGACTCGTTTGTAAATCGAGGACTTCCCGTACTAGGCAACAGTTTAAAAACATTACCAATGGTCATAACTGAAAAACTCAAGTGAAACAAACATCCTGTGCATTGCTTGTATCTGTCTGAAAATTGGAACAAGTGCCACGTAAATGTCCAGGTCAAATTAAATAGAGGGAATCCTATTTTGAATACCTGAAAATATATGTATATATTATATATAGCTCCAGTTTATTTATGCATGACAAATGGTTCAGACTGTAAACTGACAACAGCACAAATTGGACGTGGTGCACGAAATCGTTGTCCATACTTGCAAAAGCTGTGACAAGCGTGCCGCAAGACCGAGCGCTGTAACATTCCTCTCAGGAGGCTTTGCCCGAGGGTCTGCTCTGACACGGGGAAATGCCTCACTGCCTGTAAAACGTCAGCGTGCGAGCAACAACACGCCTCCAGAAATGTGCCGGATTCCTGACCCAAGCGGACGCGATTGCAAACCACGGACGATGATAAATATGGCATTGTTCCTTTTGAACCCATTCAGAGTTAATTAAACAAAACAAGCACTAAAAGGGCTGAAAACGACAATATAAATAATAATTGTGAAATATAAAGATATATATACACTTTGTAAACCCCCTGCTACTAGATTTATATTTAAAAAAAGAACGTTTCTATAGGAAAAACACCACTCTAGTCATGTACTTAAACATACAGTAATCATCATGATTACATCCTTCTGGTGTGCGCTTTGGTATAAAACACACAGGGATTGTGGAAGAGACGGTCACAACTGCTCAGTATGATGCAGTAATATTTGTTTTTACGTTTGCTTTGTTTTGCGTTTCATTTGATAGCAAGTTTGAACAGGGAGTGGCAATAAACAGCTGGGGGCTTCTTTTTGGAAGAATTGACAACTGTCTGCCAAACTGCTGCTAGTGGTTGCTAGAAGCGAGTTGCGCTAGCTCCCGCCATTTTGCGCTTGTACCCGGTACCTCAAAATTTTGCTGAATTCAAAGCAAAAACACGGCTCGTATCTCGAAAAACTCGTTAGATTGGCTCACTCTTAAGTCAAAGTAGACCTCCTACTGTGTCTTTTGAAGTATGTTTGTAATGCACGGCAATTACTTTTGGCTTGCTGTTGAAAATGCGTAATATGCAAATATAATACAAATATAGTATTGCTGATTTTATTATAAAAACAAATTTCTATTCAAAGTAAAACGTAAAAAGTACAATGACATTAAAAATGCAGTTAGGAGAAAGAAATATTACCCTAAATCGTAACGACTCAACTCTACTTTTGTTGAAGAATGTGAGGCATTTAATCTGGTCAGATATTAAGAGTAAAGACGTCAATTATATACACAATTTCTTACTAACCATAATGACCTATTTTGATTCAAAGTGACACTCGTCTTTGAGAGCGACTCAGTTGGTTGACAAATACAGTTAATGATGAGCTGCACTAATCCTTGTACGTTGTTAACAAGCAGTCATCAACACGTCTTCTCAATTCACATTGAATCGTGAATGTTGGTCACAGTTCGGTTGGAAACGGTAAGAGGTCGATAGAAGGCCAACCTCAAACAATGTGACACACTCCCCCTTCTCTCTCTCCCCCGCTGCGTGACGTGCGAACGCTCACGGCCGACAACAAGGCGCTCTAAAGCGCCCACGCCAGCCTGCTATCCAAAGGGAAGATGTATTTTCGCTGCGTAGGCATAGCTAGCTAGCTGTGCGTCGCAGTCGCAGGGCTGGGCAACTCATGCAGGATGCCCAAGTGCGTCGCTGGGCACTGTTTTAGCCACGCGCCAAACAAAATCATAAATATGTAATAAATGTGTCGTTTTACACATCACTTAAGTATCTGCCACAAATTGACCTCACTCTTTTCAAACACCAGTGTTTGCATCTTTCATGGAAAAGGAAGGTAAAAGTTAATTGACAAAAAGTACTGTTGACCACCATCAAAGATTAAGCCAACAGTGTCTGTTGCAGCTGTGTGTTGATTTCACCTTTGGAAATGTACACGCCATAAAGTGGTGGACAACGTGGCTTCATTTACCTGCCAGCGATTGAATTGCTCCAACAGAAGCTCACGAACGTGTTCCATCTGACATTTTATGTTGTCGTAAAACAACCTAATTTCCTACAGGGAGAGACGCCGGGGTTTACAGCATCTTTTGAGTCACGAACAGCACCGCACCATCTACCTGGTCAGCCTCTCGACAGCTGACTCGTTCTTCGTCTCTGCCACTCAGAATCGACTACTACCATCAAAAGGCGCGGGCGACGTCCTCCAAAATGGAAGATGGTTGGAGTCCTGGCTGGGCGTACTGCCAGCTCACGTTCACGTGGGGGCATCTTCTTCCTGGTGTGTTATCTCTGTGGACCGCTACTTAGCTGTAGTGCGTCCGTTCGCATCAGCGCAACGCAGGGTACGCATTGCTCGGCTACCGAGCGGGCGATCCGGTGTGTGGTGGCAGGACCGTCGCTGCTTGCCAGACCCGACCTCACATCGCCACCGCACATTCATACTAATCGCCCTGGGTGTGGTGATGGCCTCGTTCCTGCTATCCGCAGTCATCCTCCTCGACAGCTATTGCCGGGCGCTGACAACAAATTGGCAACTTCGTAGTCGTCCACTGCACTTGCATTAATGTTCATGCGGGAAATGAGGAAATATAGCATGTGCACGAGTCACATCAGAAAGGTTAGGATAGCCAATAACGCAAAATACATAAACCTCTTATTTTCTATATTTGGCACCACTGGGGAAGCACTTTGCCCTAATAGTCAGCGCGTCCGCCTCACAGGTCTGAGGATCTGGGTTTGAATTTCGGCGCCGGCCTTCCTGCGTGGAGTTTGCATGTCCTCCCCGTGTTTGCGCGGGATTTGTCTCATATTCCAAAAACATGTTAGGTTTAGTGAAGACTCCAAATTTTCCACAGCAAGCAACAGGTCATGTACTGTACTCACCCTGTACTGCCTTCAACGTAGAATGAATCCTATTTCCGACACCGTTTCAACAACATAAAAGTACACGAGACGTAACCAAGTTCAGCCCGCTTGGCTTTTACTACTTCAATAGTTTGTTCACGCGATGCCAGCGCAGCGCCATCCCTTACCCTCACATTGTGGCAGGTCTAGAGAATTATGATATGATAAATCCTGGACTGGCACCGAAATTGAATGGATTTCACCTGTGTGCATGTAAGTTGCTAAACCTCACTGACCGTCTTCCATGCAATTCGTTCCATGATGAGGTTCTCGCAGGTCTCCAGATGTTTGACGATGTCTTTGCTAAGAGTTGCGTCTGCTTTGATAAAACTCTCGATGACTTTGTAGAAGTCGAAGGCGCTGAGGTTCAACACGTCCAGTATCCACGGAAAGCACAGGTCCGCTTCGCCTGGGTCGCCACCACTACGTCCGTGATTGTATCCCCCAGTCTTAAAACTGCTCTCTAATCGTTTACAAGTGAAACAATGTTAGTGAAGCAAAATGTCCAAGGCTCCAGACTAACATGATGAGTCCATTTTTTTTTTTTTTTTGGGGGGGTACTTTTAACAACACTAAAAACACACCTCCGTATGTTGCCATGACAACCTCCAGAGCACAGGCCAAGAGCGATGTGTGGAATGTGGAGTCGTTGAGGAGTTTACTGGAATGGACGATAAAAGAATGAAGGCCGATCACGCTTCATCAAATATTAGAACAAGAAAAGGCATGAAGAGGACTTTCAACAGTCAAGTGAAGTGGAAATCAATACACAAATATAAAAGTTTTAAATCATTACTACCTGAAATTTTGCACAGACAGTCGTTTCTCTTCCTACGGAAAGAAAAAGTAGCATCTTGGAAAGTATTTTAGTATATGAGGCAGGTGATAGATGATAAAGTTAAAGTAGGTTTCAACACCTAATATTTTGAAATAACAGTTTTGTTTCCTTACAGATACTGTGCATTACTCCCTTCTAAAAAAATATTCCAAAAATGAGGTCAATTTGGGTACAAAATCAAAGCAGACACGCTGACAGAACACGGAAATTCAGTCAGACTTTGCACAAACTTTAGCCATAGCCAACAACTTTTGCTTTCCTAAAAAAAAAAGTTTGGTTATAAAAAAAAAAATACAAATAGCCACTATCATCGAAGTTGTGTATCAGATGAAATTTTAAATACCTAGAAATAAAACTGAAATTTTGACTTCTTGTCTCATAATCATATTTCGATGTTGAATCCAAACTTTTTTTTTAATTGACAAAACTAGATTTTCTGGAATACAACCTGACAGTTTTCATGAAAAAATACAAAACAAATGTGAATCAATTACAGTACCGATTTTAGCATTGCCTCCATGACTTTGTAGTAGAGTTTGACACCAAGGGTAAACCTCTGATAAACAAAAACAAACAGACAAAAACATTAAACACAATACATAGCACAAATGTTGCTGAGCGTCTATTAGCGTTAATGTGTACCTGCTTTCCAAGAGTGATGCAGCGCGGTCCAACGGCCTCAGCAAACCGCTGGCTGAATTTTGGTCCCATTGTCTCCAAGCGCTTCAGCACGTTCTGAGTGGGGTCCACGGTGCAGTTCTGGTAACATTAAAAAGGGGAAAGTCACACATGGACATCAGCTGACATTTTAATTATTGCTCATAACTGTGGAGGCGCACCTTGAAATAGGTCGCTAAGTTGGTAGACGGCCGGTCGCCACGAGAGGTGAGGTCTCCCCTCAACTGCTGAATGGAGGTCATCGCAGCTCTGATGACACAAAACAAACAGCAGATATAAAACATATTTTTAACAACAGGCAGCAATCATCTAGGATGTTGTAAAGAATTTTCACGACTCATCTTTCCCTCACGTGTAGGCTGTTGGTGTTTGTTTAATCAATTGCAGGTTGCCGGACGTTTACCAGCAGCAGAGACGCTTTATTTGTATTTTTTTTCCCCACACAAAAACCAATAGTTCAAATAATATTTGAGCTGCAGCGATTATTGAAGTGGCTGACGCACCCGCTGACTAATTGGGGCGCGGTGTCTATTTGACCAGAAGCTATTACTTCAGGCAATAGTCAACTTTCAGACATTCTAACCCCAAAAACCAAAGCTCAAGGCTTATCTTATGCGACATAACATCCCATTAGTTTGTTTTTAACAACATGACTTCAACACCTACTTTACGTGATGCTCACCTAATCGGAGTCTGAGGGATGGGCATGGAATCTTCTTCCAGCATGTTCTTCTTTGGTGTTCTCTCCACTTGTACCCTGGAAGGAGGATGTGCAAATGAATGTTTGCTTGTTTTTTTTTTTTTTTACTAGAAGATAGTTTGAACTTTAAAATCCTTACACTTCCACTTTAGGCACCAGAAGCGTCTCATCACTGTCCAAAAACAGCCGTGCATCAATGTCTCTACTCTTGAGGTAGTGCTCTTCGTACTGCTGGTTGACGCTAGCGGCCTGTGGTGACAATTTAAGCTTATCGGAACAAATACGCAAATATATTGGCAGAGGAGAAAATCATACATGTACAGAATATGATCACAGTTACAAAAACAAAACAAAAAAACACTTGTTTCGTCAATTTCTTGTTCATTTTAATTCCCGGTACCACTCAAGGGATATAACCTGAAGAGTACAATAAACACGACAAAAATGCAGATTAAATCAATATGATTGATATTATTATGTTTTCTCTGGAAAATAATTACTTTCATTTAACCAGAAAAGGTCCTCCACAACAAGGTAAAGCGGGATATATAAATCACTTCTACAGATTTCACAGAGATTATGTTTGTGGGGGTCGTAGTAAGATCAAATTGTTTGGTGTCCTCCAAAGGTGTTGGTATGGAAAAGTTAGCAAACAGTGGCACGCCATCTTGCATAAAATCCAGAGTGAAAATGTTACTGGCAGGATGTGGAAAGCGACACAGATAAGGAGTAGAGACCATAACAAACAGCTGTCGGGCACTCACATGTCCGACAACTGCGGGAAGTGAGAACTAACGTAAACAGTGAGAACACACTGAGGCTAAACGGTCGTCATTGGGACAACGCTCGCGAGACGTACCTGAGGAAGACCAGGAGATTTGGGAAGATCCAGAGACACCAGGAAGGCGGAGAAACTAGTCTGATACACATTCTTGACCTACAAATACAATTAGCACCAAGAACCACATGAACAAACATTCATGATGAAGTTTATCGAATGTACAGCACAACACGGACCTCATCTATATTGCAATTATTCTCCTTGCACAAGGTTTCCAGAAGCAGCACGTCCACCTCTGGCTCCACAAGTCTCGCTTTGGCGTTTTTCTGGTTGCGCCGAGACGTTCGTGTCACGGGGCTCTGAACTTTGCTGATGGCTGATTCTAAAAAGAACAATAAAGACTTGATTTTGTCCACTGGTTGAACTGGACACATTAAAATGGGATTATTACTAACTCAACACCACTGCAGCCTGCAACTCTGCCAAAGTTTAACACTGTTGTTGTTGTTGTTTTTAATCTAAGGTTTTAAAAGCTATGAAGGAAGTAAAATTTCCTCCAAAGGCAGAATTTCTTCGGGGTCCAAAGGCACAAAATGTGATAAGATAGAAAATGTGCAACAATTTCCAACCTGACAACAATGTTGTAAATGTCCCATTTTGCCATTTTATGTGAATTTTCCATCTGCAACCAATGAGGTGACGTCTTACGGTAAAGAGGCTGCAGTAGGTCGGGAGGGCATCGCTTGATGAATAACTCGAGCGTGCACAGCAGCAACTGAAACGATATGACCAGGTCATCTTCCATCTGCAAGGTCCGTCCTGCGTGAGAAACATCATTGCAGTATTGAGGCCCACTGTTAGGCAACACGAACAGACGTATCAGGACCAAATCATTCCAAACCAGACACCGGAACCAAAAAAGGAAGCAAGAGTGGGGGGGGAAAAGCACTGAGCAACACGGAGATCATTCCAACAAGAGTGTTAACAGCTCGTCCTGATCGCGATTAGTGTTTTTAAACACTTAACTGACCTTTGGCCAAAAGAAACATCGTCCAACAGGTCCGTAAGATCTCGCTCTCCCTTGGAAAACCAGAAAGTGAATCACTGGAAATCAGGAAAGGTTCAAAACACGCAGGAAAGTGTTCAACTTACTTTGGCTCCGGGAACACGGCAAAGATTCTTTTGCACGTCCTGAAACAACAACAACAAGTATTACTTCGGGAAAAATATTCATCCTTCAAATGAAGCCATCTTTAACCACGCCGGTAGGTGTGTTTACTCACTTCTCAAACCTCTGGTAAAGAGCCAGAGTCACGTCGTATTTGTTCTCCAAGCGTGTCAATGCTGAATTCACCTTCACGCTTATTGTGTCCAAGTTGATGTCCAATTTGCGAACCAAAGCCACAAACTGCTTCACACTAAAAAGATTTGTTTAAGGTAAAAAAAATACAAATACATTTAAAAGATACAGAAACAAGAAATGCTAACAAAAAAATAGATCAGCAGAAACCCAAATGATTTTGCCAATTTCATTGACTCATCTTATCAATATATACAAAACATTCTGCTAGGGTAGTGAGGAGGGGTGAAATAATAGAAGCACATCTCAGTATACTGCAGTGCAATATTAATAAAAAAAACATACCTTCCTAAACGCATTACAGCATTATGAAAAATGTATTGCGTGGGGTGTTATTAGACTACATCTAATGTTGTACCAGTGAGTTGATCTTGTTTGGAATCGATCCATTGATCAATCTTGGCAAATACGTCGCTGAGAACTTCCAGCAAACTGACGTTGAGCAAAATGTTCCTCGGCAGAATGGATTTGCAGGCAATGCAGTAACATTGTGAGACATTATCGGGAGTACTTACTTCATTGAGATTGCTTTCAGGACCCGAGTTACGGTGAAGGAGACGGCGTCCATGTCGGTCACAACCGCGAACAGAGACGCACCCCACAACCTTTTTTCATCTTCCTAAAGTCAGATGGAAGAAAAGTGCACACGTCAAAACTTTTGGAATCACTGAACAATAAATTAAATTGCCAGAATCCGTCTGCAATGAAAATGAGCTGGTAAAACGAAGCCGTTCAAGTCTAGACGCTTGAACATTGCCGAATGATGTAATTTATTTCCACTTTTTTTCTTTTTCTATTTAAAATAGGCCTACATGTTTTTTTTTTTTGTTTTTTTTTTTTTACAGCTTCAAACCACTAAACGGTTTTAAACCGACAAACACGAAACTAACCGCTATTTGGCAAGATGGGAGCAGTATAAACGAGAAGAGTATGAATACAGTACGCACAGCAAATTCATTAAGGGACTCTTGAAGACTTTTGTACATCTTCCAGGTCCGCTCACAAACCAGATCAGACACATGAAGGCTCTTGCACAGAGCAACAAAGTCGGCATCCTTGTCCCTGTGCCTACAGAGAAGAACAGACAGAACACACATTATAAATTAGATATTGAAAAAACTAAACATTTGAATTAGTACCTCTCGAATAGTGTCAAACATCGTGAAGGGCGGAACTTTCATTACAGCTACTTTTTATGTTGTTTCCCCCTGAGCTTGAGTGTGTCTTAATGTTATGGGCTGTGAGTGAATGTTTACTGTGGGCGTAGACTTCGACAGAAGGAGGACGTAGCTAGCAGCTAAAGTGCTCAGTTGCTTCTGCAAAGCTAACGTCCGCGTCAATATCAGCAGGACTTGAAACAAGCGTTTTCGTTGACTGCGAGTTTGCTAAATGGGAACTTGAATGACATTTAGGCGGCTTACTTTTTAAGCGACAACTCGGGACTCGTTTTAAGGTCCGGAGACGAGCTGGTTTTCGCCTCTTTGTTATGGGTCGTCCCGGCACTCCGCCTCTTAGGTGGCATCCTTGTATCCCACAAAAAAAAAAAAAAAAAAAAAAAAGTTTAAGTATGTCAAATGGAAGAAACAGATTTGCGTGGAAATAATTTAAATCCCAATGCGGCGAGTGTGTTCGGGGAACACAAAACTTGGCTGACTCGGTCTTCCTGAAATGGTGGGCTACACTTCCGTGAGCGTTCGATTTGCTCCACGCTGGATTGGAGACACCCGACGGCTGGTTGTATGAAAACCAACTTCATCTCTTGATATGACCATTGTCATTTTTACATTCCCCGTAACCACTGTGCCACTGTTACCGATATTAGGTAGCAGTACTGTATGTAAGGGGCAATATTTTTCCCGGAGGGCACCGCATCATGACGCGCCCACAATACCATCAAGACTTCTGAAACGAGCGAACACACGAGACAAAATCGCGGGAAAGTGCGTACGTAACATCCGCTAATTTGCATTTATCGAACGTCATGAAGGCTAGCTGTTGTTTTCACACAATTTTACGATGTATCTTGTCTCATTCTGATGTCTATACATTTTATTATTTACCAATTGCCTACATATGTATATGTTTATATGTAACTTTTAATAATAATTGTGTTTTGACACAAAATCGTCCACTCAACTCATGGAAATCGCGTACAACACTTGTGATTTTGTGTAGGAACTCCAAATCTTTTGTCGTGCAGTGTGGCCATTTGTCAACTGATTGAACAACTTCGATTTTGTTCAGCAATGCGTTACACTCAATATATTAGATATATATATATTTTTTTTTTTTCCTCCCCATGGGTTTAAGTCATGCCAAACGACAGTGATACATGTACATTTAAAAAATAAAATAAAATTAGCAATTACACGTCGTCACTGAATGGAAATGTGTTTTCCCAAATAAAACCAGACAGCCAAACAATAACATGTGCAACAATAATATATAGAAAAACAGAAGTAACGCAATGTTACTTATAAAATAAATAAACTATAACTTAAGAAATTGTGTAAACCTTTCTGAAAAAGATATTTTCAATAAGTAGCCCAATGGCCAATTTGCTTAACATTGGACATTTTGTTGACGTTGAACAATAACAGTTAGCAAGACAGATGCCTGCGTGCATTAGGTTGACAAATGAAATGTTTTGTTATTTCAAAGCAGAGAAAAGTGTCTTCAGAGGGATACGATATGAAAATGTACGTTTAGAAACAGCACATCCTGCAAAACAATGGCAAAGAAATTGACACTTAACCACCCCTAGATAAATACAAATATATACAGGTATATTTAAACAACTGACTCCAAATGTTTTTCAAGAAAAGTCAGGAACATTTCACGATAAGGTTTCAGCATCGAATTGATCAACTTAACTGTCCTCACTTGTGAAATGTGTGGAAGCCTACAGTAAAATAGACACGCACACGCTACTTTAAAGACACAATTTGGCAATTTATTCCTCATTCTTACACATCTGCAGCATGCATCGTTATTCTGGCTAGTATTCATCTTGGAAATTATATTTTGTGCCGAGGGGGGTGTAGACTCCCCTGTTCCATAAGTTGACTGCAATCAGTGGAATTTCATTTTGACTTAAAGTAAATGATTATAATATAGCGACAGAACCAACTTCCGATATAAATTAGAGCTCCGGGAGCCGACAGTTCCCATAAGGAAAACAGTAAAAAAAAAAAAATTAAAAACAACATAAAAAAGGAACATTATGTAGCAATAAAAGCAGTTTGGTTTTTTTTGATACTATGAAATATGGTAACTGCTTTTACCATTCAAGCTTGTTTCTATACTAATGAGCTACCGATTGGTAGCTTTCCACTGGTTGTTTGTTCAAGCGCCAACGGCAAATTCAGAACGACCCGCCTCTGACCTGCCACAGTTGAGGCCTCATCAGAATCAGAATCATCTTTATTTGCCAAGTATCTCCCAAAAAACACGCCAGGAAATTGGAGCCGCTCTACTACGACAACAGACAGTCAATTGACAGAGAACACTTTTGAGACCTAAAGATATTGACAAAAAACAGTCACTTCCAAATTGCCCAATTCTCTTGCATCAACTTTGTTTCTGGCCTTTTGAACAACGGCGATGCCAGTGCAATGCAGTCACCAGTGTCCTGTTCACATTTAAGCCACTAGAGGGCGCTGCTGCTTAGCGAAAGTTCATGATGTTGCTCGCTCCATTAATACTGCACCACCACCAAAGCCAACCAAGAGCAAATTTAGTCATCATCTTTTCAGTTATTTATCAATAAAATAGTCTGCTCCTCTATGTGCCTTCACTGTTCCTCATGCCGTCACATCCCTCCTCCCACGTCATCGCGTTGAAGTCCATCTCGGTGAGAGTAACTGTGAATAGACCCTCCAACCTCTCTGTATCCATGCTCCCCTGCACTCTCCCTGCGCCGTTGTTTGTCCGCCAGGAGTTCAGCGGTCGAATGGTTTTGTGGAAGCGCTGCAGAAAATAATAATAACACAAGAAGCACACGGCTCGTCGTAAAGCTTCCTCGGTAGCGTCGTCATGATACTGACTTCTTTCAGTGTTCCGGTTTCTTTGTAGATGGCTACGATGGCCCAGATGAGGATCTGCAGACAGCAGATCGAAGCCATGCACACCCCCAACGCTTTCCCCCAGCGAGGATACACGTAGGAGCCGTAGTGCAGGGACGTGTTGTACATCTCAATGAAGATGTAGCACAGGATGAACTACAGCCAC
Source organism: Phyllopteryx taeniolatus (assembly GCF_024500385.1). Taxonomy (NCBI): domain Eukaryota; kingdom Metazoa; phylum Chordata; class Actinopteri; order Syngnathiformes; family Syngnathidae; genus Phyllopteryx; species Phyllopteryx taeniolatus. The sequence goes on along the minus strand of NC_084518.1, from coordinate 1,709,241 downwards.
AAACGGAAGCAAAGAGCATTTACATTTGAGTACTCCCCAATACCGAGTAGCGATATGTGATAATGTCATGACGTCTCGCAATTGTGATGATCTTTTTCAAAACCTCATTCGCCGCCATTGACGGCTGTTGAATTCAAATATCCATGTTAACATGGAGGACTGGCACTGAATGAGTTTAATCAAATATTGCTCAAAAACACACTCAAATACAAAACATTTTAGAAATAACAACTTGTTCATACTGACATTTTAACATCCAACGGCATGTTTTTCCACAATAACAAGGCATTTCAGTTATGTGGTGTCTCAGTCTGAACACCAGGGGGTGGTATGTAAAAAGAGTGCACAGTCAACCCTGCACATTTGCAGTTCGAGTCCCCTATTGTTGATTTTGTTTCAATTTTTTTTCAACTGGGTAATCGTCTGTGTTGTTTTTTTTTTTTCCTTTATACACTTACTTGACAGGTGAGTGTGACTTAAAACACTGGCTCCAAAGTAAATGACTAATTTGTCTACACAATTGATTATTTCAAATCCCTTCCCATCCCCCCCCCTTCAAAAGGTCAACAAGCATGCCGGAAAGGCTTGTGTTCAACTTTTAATATTACACTGTACACAATGTTGCGTGTTCACTCACCAAAAGAAGAAAAGGAGTGAAGACCACCCAGCATGCTTTGAAGTACAACAATACTTTGCTGCACCAGGGAGGGCAGTGCTGGATCATGTCGATGATGTCCTGGCAAAACTGGTTGACTCCTGATGAGGCAAAACGATTACGCCGCATTCAAGTTATCACACAGACTAAAGATGAAGAGAACGTGAATGACGGGTGTTGAAGCGAGATGGGCTACCGTAGAAGAAGGAGATGCCAATGCACATGAAGAGGGTGATGATGATGAGGCCAAAACTAGTGCTGAAGGAGTCGATGAGCGTAAACCAGTAAATGCCCCCCTATGAGGACGACACGCTGGTGAGGATGGTGGACGTAGACGCTGGTTGCATTGCTAAATAAATGTTTTTTTTTTTTGTTGTTTTTTAAACCTACATCAGTGACTAACAGGAGCCCCATCAAGTAGAAGCAAAAGCAGAGCACGGCCAGAAACAAGGACTTGTACTTGGCGTTCCCTCGCAGTTGTGGAAACTCATCGAGTACCGCAGTGGTTATGCCCTCAATGTTGCCAAACTGTGATGTGCGAGAGCACAAAGGATCACGCGGTGTGTGCACGGCAGCTTATCAATGCCAGTAAATATTATGAGGTGCTGTGCCGTCTTACAAGCGTGTCAATTCCCAACATGAAAAGCATCAGGAAGAAGAGAACGGACCAGAACGCCGAACCAGGCAGCAGAGCGAGGGCCTCTGGGTAAGCCACAAATGCTAATCCCGGACCTGCAAACAAGAATCAGAATCACGAGCCGCTTCGTTAGCCAAGTAGGTTACGAGAGACACGAGGAATTTAAAGACACAAACAGCCACCATCACAAAATATGTAGGACTTCAAAAAAAAACATGAGTGTGGAGAGTCGTTGAGCGATAAAAGTGGACCACAGGTGTGGTGATACTGATAGAATGGCAAATTGTGCAAATGATTCAGAGTTAAGAGGAAAACATCACCGGGAGATTATTTGCATATTGGCAATTATCACACGGAAGACACGCCACTGGAAGCTCATTTTAATCCGGGTAATTATCCAATTCTTGGCACGACGACAAACTCGCGGGCCAATTTCTGGGAAGCAGCGCATTCTTCTATGCCGCTTTAACGATAACAGTTCGGTGACATTTCATTCAAGAAGAAAAGGCGAGCGTGACTGAATCCGGGTGAGGTGCCTCCCTCACGTGTTTGCAAGCAAAGTCAATGGCAATTTCCTATGAAAAGGGCGTACAGCAGAGTGCGACACGAATATTTAGCAGAATCATCGAAGGATGTACAATAGTTGTATCACGGGAAATGTATTTGGGAAGCTGATGTACATTCCATGCATCCATTTTCTATACCGGTGATGTGGGAGGAAGCCTGAGCACGAGGAGAAAATCAACAGAAGCACGAAGAGAACTCACAGATGTCGAACCCCGAAATCCTGGCTGCGAGCCGACTATTTTCCCGCTCTGCGTAGGCGACCCCAATTCCAATTGAATACTTACCGGAAACTGCCACGTTTGCAACAGGCACCCCTCTCCTCCACGCCATGTGGCCTAGGACTGAAAATATAGCAAATCCTGCAAAAAAGCTGGAGAGGCAGTTTCCAGTGGCGATAATTACCGTGTCCCTGAAATCAGAAGAAAGACGATGAGGGGACAAAAACACTTTCGGTGCGCATGCTGCACTTGTGAGCGAACTCACCGAATGACATTGTTGTCAAACTTATTATAGGAGGCCATGGAAAGCACTCCTCCGACTCCAATACCCAACGAGTAGAAGATCTGCGAAGCTGCATCATTCCATACCTTGAGGATTTGAGCGGGGACATGTTTCAGGTAAAGAAAAATAATCATCTGTAATCGTTTTTAAAGCCATCAAAATCTGTTCATGGGTTCTCTTTAGTACCTGCGCACTGGCTAAGCGTCTCCAGTCTGGTGTGAGGTAGAAAGCGATGCCCTGAAGAGAGCCTTCCAGCGTAACGCCTCTGATGATCAAAACGATCAGTACAAAGTACGGGAACGTAGCCGTGACATAGACCACCTACAAAAACAGAGCGCGAAAGCAGCCATCAGCGCAAGTGACGCAAAGCACGGGATGACCTCATCACGGTCGGGGGCGACCTTGCCAGCGCTGTGGATGCCCTTGAGCATGCACAGGAAGACGATGATCCAGGCAGCCAGGAGGCACAGGGCCAGGGGCGGGCGGACTGGGCCCGGGTCATGAAGGCCCTCACTGTTCACGACACCCAGCACGCGCTCGCTGGCAGGAAACGCGAGACAAAAAGAAATGAGCCCATACCGTCGTCCTTGAAAAGCAACGTATAGGACAACAACGGAAGCCTTTTCTGGATCGTTGCTGTTCACACACACACACACACACACACACACAATACGATGGTGGTACGAGTCACTAAAACAGATTCAAGGGAATTTGAAAGTGCTAGCTCATCTCAAGTCAAGCAAACACTTGACAGACTTCGGGTAAGTTCGCCGAGTGACTGCACTTACTTCCAGAAGATCTCTGAGGGGCTGAGGCTTTCCCCACTGGAGCTATTGCAGATGGCAGCGTTGGCGAGGGCGTCGCACGACCAGGGCAGCGGGCTCTGGAACGAGCTGCCCAGGTAATAAAAGGTCCAGGCTATAATGACGTTGTAGTATAGAGACACCAGCACGGCCACGCAGACCATCCCGATGCCGATACCTGCGACATGGATTGCAGGCTTTCGGCATTTGGGAAAAGTCGGAAACACGCACGCGACGTCTACATTCACGAATCCAGCTACGCCACTGTGGCACACTTCTTTGCTAAAAAATGTGTTCTTTCTTCCTTTTTGAGACATTTGGGGAACCCAGTTCCTCTTCCCAACTAGCTGCCGGGCAATAAATGGGACTTGCGATGTCAAATAAGAAGTATAAGCTGAATTACTATCCAACTTGTATGATAAACCAGCTCCATGCAACGATATCGCATGTTCTGTTATCAATCAGGTCAGAGAGCGCTCAGAATTTGTCTTTTGGGTTTTTAACACATTGCTAACTGCAAGTAACATCGTCATTTTATTACAATACACTCAATTCATCATTAATTGAAAGTTATTGAATTAGTTTTAGCCTGTGCATTCTTGGTTCATTGTGCAGATTTGTTCAATTTTCAAGTGACGTGTTGTGTTTTCCGTCTTTTTGGTTTTACATAATGCATTTGTACACTACTCTTTTCTACTCAAGGCATGCAGTTCAACATTCGACTGTACACAAGTGTAATACAATAATTCCTTTCTGCATACAACTAAGTACTATGAAAATATAAACCACAACACAAAACAATAACACCAAACAAGTGTCGTCACAAGGTGATCTTACAAAGTGCTAATTGCATCCCCTCGACATTGACTCTCGTTAGCATTAGCATGACCGTAGCTTCTGGTCCCAAAAAGGAGAGGCCGTATCGCCACTAAATACTTCACACTGGTCTTTTCAAGTCGACATCGCTGGGCGACATCTAAGAAACGTTTGCGCGTAATTGTGGCAGGGACTCATACGGAGGAGGCGGTCGTCACCTTTAAGCAGGGGGCAGCATTTCCACACGGCGATGGGCCCGGCCGCGCCGTACTGGCCGAGACAGAGCTCCATGAGGAAGAGCGGAACGCCCGTAACAAAGAGCATGAGGAAGTAGGGGATAAGAAAGACACCTGCAAGAGTAGAACCAGGTCAGGGGGGAGGGGGAGGGGGAGGACGATGCCTGTCGAGTAAGGCAGCCGCAAAGCTACGCGCCAAAGATTTCATACTTCAACCTTCATAATGAATTCCAAAGAAGAAGAAGAAGAAGAAAAAAACATGCCAATCAACACTTTAAAATGATCTTGGTAAAAAGGTGACATTTTGATTCCTGGAGTGGACCGGATGAGATTAAGGAAGTGTACCTAATGGAGTGACTAGTGAGATTATGGCTGAGATTTTGGGCTTCACATTTCCTCGCTGCAGGTGAAGAAAATGCACAGCGCGGAGCCAGCAAAAGAAAAGTCTTTATGTTTGTTTATGTTTCGCGACCCTGTCGACCGGCATCGGCGGGACTGAACGTCAAGCCAAAAGATTACAAGGGCAAGAGCGCACGGCAACAAAATGCAAAACAAGCCACGCGAGGCCATGCGAACGTGCTCGAGATCGCTTACCGCCTCCATTGCGATAGCAAAGGTAAGGGAACCGCCACACGTTCCCTAAACCCACACAGTATCCCAGGCAAGAAAGCAGGAACTCGTACTTCCCGTCCCACTGCTCCCTGGACGCCGTCCGGTTTGGGACGGGGTCTGGACTCGGGGCTTGGGATGGGAGCTGCCACGACGCGCCTGTGTGGTTGAGGCCACTTTCGGCGGCTCCGTTCAACTGTATTGAATTCTACAAGAAAAAAACAAAAATAATCGAGTTCACTTACACAACTCAACTATTACCAATCTCAAAAACAATACGCAGCATTTAAAAAGACACTTCATCTTCTGTCACCTTTCTCTGTCAACGTTACGAGGAACTATAATTACTATTCACGTTGCCACCAAGGGAGGAAGTCCATTAAGATAAAAGCAGTTCTTCTGCTTTAGCTGCAGTTAAGTTGTAAAGTACAAACGGCATATTTGATTACCGCAAATTATACAGGCTCGTCCGTCACACCCAACTTCAAAAGGCCTCGCCGTATCGCATCGGAGCTCGGCTTCAACGTATTTTGGAAGACATCGCCTCGGCAAGCGGCATTCTAAAGCGGAGATGCGTTACTTAACTTCATTTGTGACGCTACCGCACGAGCATACCGGTGATGATGAAAAAAATATCGGTGTTCTTTCTTTCACCTCCCAAGCAAGCATCAGCTGTGATTCATATGATACACCGGTTACCTTTTTAACATTTCCGTCGCAGTTAAGAATACTGAAATGGTACTTAGAACATTGCCTGCACCATTCATCAATATTTCCCAGTGGTGACAGTTTGACCTTGAAACGGCTTATTTCTAAAAACGCACCTCCATAACGTCTTTTGGGACGCTTTGCTTTTTCCGAACAAATCCAGGAGGTTGGCCGTCACGCTCAAACAAATTGTGTACTACTGGTTTCAGTCAGTGTAAATAGAATATGTTATATATAATATATATATATATATATATATGTTAATGATCTTAAACTACTGTTTAAGATCATCAGACAAATGTAAACATCCGCCAAAAATAACCCAAGTAAACATAAAGCGAAATTCTAATTTAGGCAGGCTTGTTAACAACACTTCTCTTCGGCGTGTCAAATGAATCATACATTTTTATTGCCACTTTACAGTCTTATTGATGGACATATGGCCGAATGTTTGGTGCCTCTCTAAGGCAATATTTGTTCTCAGTAAAGAGATAAATACGTCAATCCAGCCATTTTCTATTCCGCTTAGCCTCACGTCCAATTCCACAATTACGACTCTTCAATGAAGCTAACACGCGTGTTACTATCGATATGCGGGAGGAGAACATGCAAACTCCACGCGTGAAAGCCGGAGCTGGGATTTGAAGCCCGAACCGCGCAAGTGCGAAGCACACGTGCTCAACACTGGGCCGACGTGCTGCGAACACTTTGACTGGCCCCGACATAAACGAGCGCGTCGTAGGTGATTTGTGTACAAATGGGACAAGACGGAAAAACAAAAACACAAAACAAAAACAAACAAAACACATGCTCATCCGAACGGAAGCGTATTGCATTCACTTAGATTAAAAATAAAATAAAATAAAAAAAACCTCCTGTTTTTCTGAGTAATTTTTTTGAGGGCTTTGTTTTCTTGAATATTTTTTTTTTTTTGAAGAATTATTTGTCTCAGTTTTTCTGTCGAATTATGACTATTTTTCCTGAGCAATTTCTTTTCACTTTTTCGGACAATTTCCTTTCTAATGACGAATAACAACACCATCAATGTGACTCAAAGACAGCAGTATCTCCCGGTGTCTTAAACCCGTATCGAAATAAAACTTCATCAATCTAAATAAACCGGTCATGTTGCTCACTACGGAGTCCGCAGAGAGTCACTCGCAGGTCGCAGGTTCTCGCGTGAGTTCGATGTGACCCGATAACTCGGGAAAAAAAATCGTCAGGAAAAACAGGTGGAATAAAATTTGTCAGAAAAACAGAAAAAAAAAAAAAAAAAAAGTCAGAAAAACAGGGGTGGGCAGAATTACTCAGAAAAATAGTCATAAAACAAAGAAAATAATTAGTCAGAAAAACAGAAAGAAATACTCGGGGGAAAAAAGAGGAAAACCTTCCGCACGAGAACAAAGTTGAACTTGCTCTGAATTGAGAATAATAACGGAATTTTGGATTGCAGCCAAAAGGAGGATGACATGAAATCCAGGTGCTGTTAAACGGTTTCGCCTACAGTCATGAGTTCCAGCGAGATGTGGACCGACAGGTTGGACGACTTCATCTCCGCTCGGGCTCTTCCGAGCACGAGCGAAACCAAAGCCGACTTCACACGCGCCGCAACTTGAAACTCGAACGTAAACACGCCGTCAAAGTTGTTGGCGTGAGCGAAAACGAGAGTTTGTGTCCTAACCTGGCGGGGCGACGACGGGCTGCCGAGTTGATCTTTGCGGCCGTCGTCCCTCATCTTCGCTGGCGCTGGCGCAGTCGCGACTTCCGACGTTAATGTTTCCACATTCCTCTGACGAGGCGCAGCGCGGCGCCGCTGTCGTTTATGTTAAGGAGGCGGCATCGCCGTTTGGTTCTCATGCAGTCCGGTCGGAAGGCGGAGACACGGAAAGAGGCCGGTGGGGAGGGGACGGGCAGGTGCCGCGGAGAAACTCCGCCCCCTTTTTTTGATGCTATGACGTCAGTGAGAGGGGAAAGTGGCAAGCTGCGCGCACAGCCTGATTGATTATTATTATTTTCTTTTTTTATAAATCCACCACAATCCTTTTTTTGGTTTTTGTTCCTTTCAAGTACAGTTTGTAGGACAATACATTTTTATACAATTGTTTAAGAGCTGTGTGTTTTTAAAAAATGTATTGGGGTAAATTTGTTGGAAATATTTCTGCGCGAGTTCATCAACACTACGGCCTACTGCTGAATTGAAATGTCGGTTATGGTGGTGATACTTTTTTTTGGGGGGGGGGGGGGGGTCCTACACGGTGTAAACTCCTTTGATAACCATAAATATTCCACAAACTTGAGATCCCACAACACTTTCATTGCAAACACCTTCAAACATTGTTGTACCCTTAAAAATACAGTACAGTAAGCAGCTTACAGCGAAGCACAGGCACAATGTACAGTAGGCCTACCCGTACATACTGCACGCGTCGAATAATTACTGTTGCGGTGCAGTCCCCGCGGGAATAACGAACAAAAGCATCGAGGCTAACGGTTTTCAGGCAATCCCGCGATTCGCTCATTGCTTTATTTCTTATCTTTGGAACGTGATTGTCTTGTTGAACAACTTTTGTGGTGCGGACCAGCAAACTCTTGATTTGCATCTCATCGGATTGTTCAGATGCACTGTACCTAATGAAATGTCCAGGAAATGTCAATCTTCATCTGATCATTTTCGGAATTTGAAATCATTGTAATTGCTTGATGCAAATGCAATAGAATAATGCAGTGCATGTTACGCTTGTTTTTTTTCTCTCAGAGTATTGTTTTAGAAACGTATTCAAGGCCAAGAGCTAGCCAGCATCGGCCAAAATCCAAATATGTAACGCAACTTCTATTCTGGAATATCAAACTCTTCCTTGACGTTGTGCGCTTCATAGATTTTTCTTTCTTTCTTTCTTCTTTCTTTCTTTCTTAGCGGCAACTCGCCAGCACTTTAATCCACATAATCTTGTGATGCTTTTCTAAATCCATCCAATCTGTTGCGGCTCTATAATTAACAGCCCCGCTCCGGCAATCTGGGTCAGTAGATCGAAGCCAGAGCGGCGCGTTGTGAGCGAAACTCACAATTAGAAATGGACGTCCGAGACCGGAGTCTGGATTTGAACGGCGACACGAGTTCAAAGCATCCCGCTTCCCGGACCGAAGGCGAGTCGGCGCCACATCCCGGCGTGTGGGCCGAAGCGACTGGACTCGAGGGTTGCACTTCTCGGTGTTTTGCCAGGGAAGCGAGGATGAGGCTGGATTTTTTAAAGTTGGGATCTCATTGTCAAGTTTCCTCCCGGGCCAAGGGTGCGAAGACGCTCGGTGATGAAATTGACAAAGGAAAAGACCCCGGAACGCAAACTGTTCTAGACTTGGTGGAGCTTCTCGAATTCGAGGATGAGGCCGAGGATGACGAGAGCTGGTAGGCGCCATCAAAATGTAGCGCAAATTCTCTCGATGAAAACCATATTGAACAATAGAATGCTGCTGCAGGTCACGATGCGTGACCTCCCGCTCAGGTCTGGTCCTACGTCATGATCTGCTTTCTTAGCGAATGAACTGCACCCCTCGCAGGCTATACGAGGCTCCGAAAAGGCAGATGTCAGCGGACGAGTCGCCTCTGAGATGGTGTCGACACGTCCTGGACAATCCGAGTCCCGAGACCGAGGCCGCATCGCGCTCCCTTATGAATAAACTACAGCAAAGTCAGTGACACAAATGAAACAGCGTTCGGACGGATCCCGTCACACAATTGTGCTTTTCTCTTTACGCAGAACCAAGTCGTTCCTACCCAAGCGTCTTTTCCAGACAGCCTGCGGTGCAACATCACGCTGACGGTGCCTCTGTGGATCCTTATAATGGCCAAGCATCTGCCAACACAACACAAGACACCGCTGACACTTTCGGTAATATCACCTGAACAAAAAAGCTGCCAGCTGCCTGCCGATTTGTTAAGAACAGATCCTCTTTCGAGAAATTTGTGGTCAATTTTACTACGCATCGGAGCAGCGCCATGGCCATAAAGCTTCTCAAATTGGTGCCAACCTTCTTGCCAAGTCGCAATTTTGCAAGCGCTCCACACATTGCACAAGCACATTGGGATTTCATTCATATCCCAAATCATCTTTTCTGTTTTGAAACAGATAATAGTGATCTGAGTACGCCCTGTGAGTCCATAACTACCAGCTACAAATTGCAGGACATCACAGACGTTCACCTCATGGCCCGGATACAAGAGGACAGTAAGTCCAGCGCAATATCTCGCACGACGACTGTCGTCTCGAGATAACGCCAGTGTGTATATGTTGCCCACACCGCAGGTTTACGACAGGACTACATCTCCGTGCCCGCCTGTGTTTCAGAAAGACAAAGTCTGGAGCCACAAGTAACACTTTGATCATTTTTTTTTTTTTTTTTTTTTTTTTTTTTATAGCAGCGGGAAGGCAATGGTGTACACATCGTGCTGACGTGCTCGTGTGTTGTCACAGGTTAGACTTCGCCAGCAAGTCACCCAGTTCAAGTTGCTTAAAAGAGCTCAGAATCGAGGTAGACAAAGCCTCTCCATTGGTGGCCTTTCCTCACATGTCATACATTTTCATTATTGGGCACCTTTGCTTCGTGAGTCGCAGATGTTTTGGCATAATAACGTCTTCATGCGTACGCTTGATATGACTTACCTAGCAGCCAGGACAGAGTCCCCCTTGCGGACCAGCCTTCGTTCCCTGCAGGCTCTGAGAAACAGCCGAAGTTTGGACACCGACGACTGCCTGCCGGCTCATCGGACATCGGACACAGATCTTCCATCAGGTTTGGAGAAATGCCCTCACGAGAATGTCACTTAGTTGGCCCTCAAACTCGTAGTCGTGCACTTTTGGACTTACCCTTCCAAATCTTCCATCTCTTCCGGAAGCATCCGCAAACTCCGTCGAGCGTCCGCAGCGGGCGAGAGGCTCGTCGGTGCAGAAGACGGTCACGAGGGACGTGCAGAGGTCTCAGTCGCTCGGCCCTCGCAGGGTTCCTCAGCGCGCCAAGAGAATTCTGTGGAACGCGTGCGTTTATGCCTCACCTGAGAGGTCGGCCGCCGCTTGGGGCGGCGATTCGCCAACGACGCGAAGGTGATCGCCCTCAGCGAAGTCAACGAGATCAGGCTGACACAGAAGGGCGCACGCTTGCTTCGGAATGGATCTTTAAACGACAAACGTGATCGTATGCATCATTTGGTCTCCCTCGTTGACAGTCAATGAGAAATGTTAGGACATTTCACATCACATCAGGATCCTACTTTGAAGCCATCTTCACGATTGGATCGCCGCACATCCCGTTCACAATGTGATGTTTGGAACTTCTTTGCCATCGTCAGGTTGATTGGTTGACAAGGAGGGGAAATGTGTTTTTCGACTGGAACCAAAACTACAAAAGCATTTTTTGGCCTATACAGCGCTGCCCACCTTGAAATAGATCTAATAAGATCTGGTAGGGCTTTTCAAAAAGTAAAACCACCAGCAATGTTCATTTGTGAGTGTGGAAAAATAAGAAAGGAGCTAAATATGGATATACATTTTTTTCAACTTTCTCAAAAACTGTGACATATGTAGTGTATTTTCCCAATTACCTACATGGCCATAATGGCTATAACGTCTGTTTAGTTTACGCTGAGACGTGTTTTTGTGTAATGGACAATTTAAGAGATTTTTAAACTCAGCAAGTCCCACAAGGTGGGCGGGTTTCTCCAGTTTAACCCCCGCCACGGTCTTTTTTTGGTTTACTTTCCGGTTCGTTTGTTCATGGAGCTGCTGATTGGATGAGAGCCGGATGCTAATTGCAACAACGTGCGTTGTTCAGCATTCGTCCGCTTCAATGAGTCCTTTTTAAAGCCGAGCTACCATAACGCAAGCGGTGGCGTTATGTAAGCAATCCTTGAAGATCTTGGCATTTACTCTATCTTGTAATGAAGTCAAAGTTCTCTGCTCATTGAACAGAATTGTTTTTATTCATTCATTTATTTTATTTTTTTACTATTTACTGACCCGCAGACAATTTAAGCCTCAGTCAAAACCGTTTGTTTCCAGTCCTGCCATTAACAAACGTTGCTGCAGCAGTAAAAAGCAAATGCTGTACTTTGCAGCTTCGAATTTAAACGACTTTCTATAATGCGACAATAAAGAAAGCTTCTGGTAGGTTTGAGAAACTTCAACTTGACAAATATTCATGATTCCTAACTTACAAGAACATACAACTAGATCAATGTTTAACATTTGACAACACTGTTTATTGTATTTTCAAGCAAAACGGCTGACCTTCCACTGAAAAAACTAAGAAGGCCTAATTCCTCATAAGGATATATAATGTCTGACATAAATGCAGTCTAATTCCAAAAGACAAATGTGTACATTTACAATGAGAAAGCTAATGGTACAAGAAGTTGTAAAACATGGTTCACAGAACAATGCACAATATATTTACATTAAAAAAACAAAAACAAAACAAAAATCTCCAATGTCTGCATGTCACGATGAGGCTTCCAAACATGTTCTCTTGATATCGCATTAATAAAAGTAATCTAGTCCGAGTCCATGTCACTGTCTCCTCCGATGGATCTGAATTCTTCGCTCTCCTCGTCCTCACTGAGCTGAACCTGAGAAAGTACGGCCGGACCTCTCCTCCGTGCTTCCTCCTCGTCGTCTTCCTCCTCCTCCTCCTCCTCGCTGTTGCCGTCCTCTTGTCTGTTTCCTCGTAGCTGCCATGGCTGACGTGCGTCGGGGGGGGGGGGGGGAGAAAAAAAAAAAAGCATTAGCGACTCGAGTGGAACCATTTTCTGGAGTGCTTATCGTCATTAAGGTTCCGGGTGTGCTGGGTCCTATCCCAGGTGGACTTGGAGCGAGAGGCGGGCACACACTGGACTGGTTGCCAGCCAACTATTAAAAAATGAATTCATAAATAAACAACTTCTTGCTGTCCTACCTGCTGTGCATATGGCGCAGGCGTTGGGTTGTGCCTCTCCAAGTCCATAAATGACCATTTGGCTTCCTTCTCATCATACTGAAGGCAAAAGCAAAGGAAAGAAAAATAGCACACAACTGCACCAAACTCCAGCGGTGTTTTTAGAACTCGTCTAGCAACATCAGGGAAACATTTTGACAGTAAATTACCTCTTAATGCTGCAAATTCAACCTATGACTGCAGTGTTTTCAGTTCTTTCAAACCAATACAACGCCCTTGAAACGCTGTCATGCGTCATCATTTGGAATGTTGCATTTGAAGTTTTCGGTCGATAACTGGAAAATGATGCCGAATGCCATTTCGGTTGAATGTTTAAGACCATCAGATACAAATATCAAAAAAAGAAATCAAAACTGAAAGAAAATCAGATATTTGCGCATTCTCCCGTTATAGCGCTGTTCATCGTGCAGATTTTTGAGCATCATGTTTAATTGCCTTTTGTTTTGTGTTTTAATGTAAACTTCAACTGGGAGTAAAAAATAACATTTTTTTAAGCAAGGCAGCTTTGCTTTAGAACTGTAAGTGAGAGTTGGGAGAACAGGTGCTAAGGAATACTTCCAAAAGTATTCATAAGTTGAAATGTGTTGAAAGCACGTGGGAGGTGTAAAACTCGATGAAGCTCTTTTTTTGTGGATTTGTACCCATTGTGAGCGGCACGGGAACGCATCCCCTGTGGTACGAGGCTTGGAATGATCACATTAGAGGAATTCAACTACCCTGCATTTCAAAACAAATCTTCAAAATCTATCCTAGGCACAGTTTCCCAAATTTGGGCTCTCGTCAACCTGAGAATGCGCAGCTGGGGCTCTCCTCCGTGCGTCATCCTCTTCTTCCTCCTCTTCGTCCTCGCTGATGCCGTCGTCCTCCGCGTTCCCCCCGGCTGAGGGCTGCATGCGACTGCGGCTCTCCTCGAAGCTGCCGTAGCTGAGGAGATGCAAGGCAGTAAGAGCAACAAAACGCATTCCGATCTTCAGAGAGCTACAGAAAGAAGGCTTGCTCTTCGAAACTGTCAGCAGACTTGTTTTGGTTCGTGGCTCCTTGTACCTGACGTTGCTGTCTTCCATGTGGGGCCCGTCGTCGGCGCGGTCCCCTTCATACGACATCATGCTCTCGTCCTGCTCCATGCCCATGCGCGCCGTCTCCTGCGCTCGCCTCGGAGGTGGAGGTCGCACGTCCACCTCTCTATCAGAGTCACTGCCACTCTCTGATAAATGAATGGCTAAAAGGGGGCAGGGGGAGGAGGGGGGAGAGTTTTCTTATATGGTACAGTCGTACAAAAATGACTTTTTGATAACTATGAGGTTTGCTCGACTTACAGGAGAATGGATTGTCCCCCTCCTCCTCGCTGGCGTCATCCTCTCCGTCGGACATGAGCAGGTCCTGATACAACACGCTGGCGTGGGTGAGGGGGTTGGATCTTCTGTCGTCTTCCTCCTCCTGCCGGTTGTGCATGCGCCTGCGCGGCGGCAGCAACATCTCCTCGTCGTCATCGTCATCCTCTAGATCTCCTTCTGCGTCCTCTGCCTGCAACGCCGAGCGCAAGCGTGTTATTGACTGGCAAAGATTGGGAATCAGACTGGCGGCGATCATTTGAGCATTTCACAAACTGCAACTGTTTTTCCACACAGTGGCGAAAGCGAACCTCCTTGATGGAGATGATGTTCGTAGTGCAGTACTCACAGGAGCAGGTGTTTTGGGTTTGCCGTCATCTTCCTCCTCAAAGCCTTCAATATCCACATCAGATTCTTCTTCCCTGAGCCTTCTGCCATGGCGGACCTGAGGACCAGAGCAAGTTCAAGGGCACAGACTAAAAAGACCGAGCTGATCTTAGAACCTGCTGCGTGAAAATGTCCAACGAACGCATGCCGTTCTCTGTCAACTCCACAAGCACGATAATCAGAGGGTGGACTGATGAGAGGTGGAGCAAGTCTTACTACGGTCTCTCTCCCTACCTGCCCCCCTCTCTTCTCAGACGCAACCACTAGAGGTCCATCGGACAAAAGGCCGCTGGGCACCCCGGACGGGCCTGAAGCACCGCTGTCAAACAGATCAGCAGGCTGGCCAACAGAGAGGCAAACACATGGCGGAGAAGTCGAGTGAAGGAAAAGCACACCGGGTGGCCGAAAGGACCAAAAACAAAAACAAAAAAAAACAACAAAAAAACAGAAACAGTCAGGAAGAAACACCAAGAGCCCGGGTAGGAGTGTCAGTAACAGGGAGGAAATACTACAGGCAGGAGGAGTGTTACACGGTAAGCTGCTAGTGAAATTCACACTTTCTGAACAAGTCCAGCGAAGCGGCCACCCGGCCGTGGTCCTACCTGGGCCATGTAGGGCGAAGATGTGGCCAGCCTCTGTAAGTCCATGAATGCCCCTTTGCCCGCGGCCATGTCCTTATCGAGCTCATCGTACTGGGTGCACAAACGAGAGAGGCAAAACTATCACGCTACAACGCTTATTTACAGTTGAGGAAAGAAATATTCATACCCTGACCACATTTTTTGAATGAAAGTCCATTTCTATAGTTTTGCTGGAGACGTGCCACGAGATATTAGCAAAAGAAATATTCGCTTTTTTTTGGACTCATTGTAACAAAAAGTTCAATTTTGGCCAGGTTAGCACAATTATGGGCTTAAATGTATGTTTTATCCCGCTCACGTCAATTAAACAGTTGCAAAATGGCTTCTAACCATCCCGGTCTGGAAAGACACCAACACTTCATGCTCGTTAAGGTAAGCAAGATTCTCCTACCTGCGTCATGTACGAGCCGTGAGCCATCTCCAGACTCTCAAAGTCCGCGGCGTCCAGTGCTGCCTCTTTGGCCGTGGAGATGTCCTTCTCCAGCTGTGTCAAATGTTCATCGTACTTGCAGGACAAAAAAAAAAAAAAAACGGAAATTATGATAGCTGATATTTTGATCCCGCTTAGAAGAATTCTACAATTAAGCCTGATTAACTGTGCTTCTCTTCTCTCATGCTATTGAATGCGAAACGGTGTCCAAACATTGGCCCGCTAGTGTATACAGACTGTATGGCGTTTGAAAATAAAGCCCACAATGACTAAGCACTCATTTGACGTCTCAGCAAACCTCATCCAGAGTCTGTCTGCACACACTGATGATGTCGAGCGCCGTCTTGGTGTACGGACTGTCGCGGCCTGTCAAGAGACACGCAAACGAGATCGTTGTGCCATTTCTATTCTACAGAACGTCCCGCAGCGACAAACTCTTACCGTTGTACTTGATGCTGTTTGTGTGGATGAGAGTGACATCTGAGAGGAAGGCGTCCCTGTTCTGATACTTGTGCTTGGAGATGTTCTATTGATTCCGGGTTCAAATTACGTCACTTTATATTGCTGAAGTCCCCCCAAATATTTTCACTTGTTTCAGTATTGTCATGTTTATGGCCCTCACCTTGCGGGTGGTCTCCAGGTCCATCGGGTCTATAATCACCTTGTAGTAATCAGGCACAAACTTTTTGTTGACAGGATGGTGGAACGGCCATGACTACAGAAGAGCAACGAGGAAAGGAGCAGATCATTCATTCAAACCACAAAAGTGCTCATCTGAAGCAGCAAGTTGAGTGAGAGAATGCTAGTAAAGGACAACTTACATCAGGAACGACCATCATCTTTTGGGTTACGATGTTGTCCAGGATGAAGGAGAACGCCACCTGATCGTCGTCATCAAGCAAAGGATTGATGGCTTTTTCGAGCCGAACCAGTCTGTCCTCCTTCTGCGAATGCACGCGCACGTAATTGAATCCGTTTTTTATTCCAAGTTTGAAGAAGAAAAACAAAGCAGTCACGCTTACCTCTTTCAGCTTAGTATCGCACAGATCCAGCATGGACTGCGCAACTTGTGTGATCGGATGTTTTGCTCCTACAAAGATCAAAAATCCCGACGTACGTGGCTTGAGTAGTCATGCCTCACGCATTGGTGAACGTGTAACTGAAGTACCATTGTACGTGGCGCTGTTCTTGTATATGAGCTCAACTGCTTCACGGAACTCCTCCCTGGATGGGTACATCCGTTTGCGGACATTCTCCCGGAGCGTCTGCAGGTCCATGGGCCGCGTGATGATCTTGTAGTAGTCCTTCACGACCTTGGCATTTACTGGCGTGTGGAACGGATACGTCTGTTTTGGGGGAGGGGAAGGCGTTTGTATCGTGTGTAAAATGTTGCCGAGGAGGTTGCAAGCGCCGCTTACGTTAGGGTGGTCCCGCATGTCGTTAATGATGCTCTCCAGCACAGAGGACAAGGTCACCATGGGGTCAGTGCGCCTGCGGTGGATTGCCTTGTGTGGTTTCTACAAGTACGAATGACAAATATATATATATATATATATATATATATATATATATTTTAAATCACTTGTTCCTTTGGATGTTAAAAGAAGATGTCAAGCATTACTGCTACTTGCATTCAGATAGTCACAGTGCACAGCATTGCCAACTCGTCGCTTCTTCTTCGGAGGGAGCTGCTGCTTGGGGAACTTGAGCACTAAAGACTTCCTGCGCACCTCATCGGCGCTGTTTGGTGCCAAATAAAAGAGAGGAGTAATGAACGCTAAAAGCAAAAGATTATTCACGTCGATCAAAAAAAGATGAAATCCGCTACCTTTCGATGAGTTGCTTTCCAAGCACGATCTTTGTGCCTTCCACCTTAATCAATTCTTCGTTGTCGTTGTGGATGACTGTCTTTTCTAGCTCCTCCTCCTGCTCTTCTGTCATGGCGACCGGGTTGGAAGGGGGCGCGTTGGTCTGATAGTACAGCGGGCAGAACTTGTTCGTCCTCATGTGCCCGATGGCGCCGCACGCACCGCATTTTAACTAGGGAAGAGAGGCCAACATTAAGGAGCACGAAGAAAAGCTCTGCCAAGGTGAACATTGTCAGGAGCGCCATAAGAACACCACATCAACATCAAACTAGAAGAAGACTCAAACAAGAGAGGGAAGTGGAATATAGTACTTAATCTCAAGCTTACTTTTACCTTGAGGTCTGGTCTCTCTTTCATCTTCTTGGATTTCTTTTCTGGAGGTCCCTTGAACTTGTCCTTCTCTTGATTCCGCTTCAGTCTCCTCAGCTGCTCCTGGATACGCCGACGCTCCTTCCTCATCTCTTCTCTGTGCTGCTCGTCGAAGAGGGCAAACTTCCGTCTGAAGCCGCAGAGACACAAAGAAAAGGTGAGGTGGTCTGGAGGTGGCAGATGAAAGGAGCCTCGATGAGTGGCAGTGAGCTGGCTTTCTCTTTCAGGTGCAAATCAACACATTTTGTTTTCCCCCAATCCGAAAATAAACGTGGTGCCTTGAGATACAAGTGTAATTAGTTCCATGACCACATTCAGAATTCAAATCACTTGTGTCCCAAATCACGTTTCCCCATTGAAATGAATGGAGATGTCATTAATGCGTTAAAGGCCCACCCCACCCCAAAAGAAAAACCTGGAATCATTTTATAAGGAAAATAACCACTCTGTAGTATTGTACTTTATAACAAAATAAAAAATTAAAAAAAAAGACATAATTAAATAGAATAATAAAGAATTAAACCGTTTTTGTCACACTGCATCAATTGAATGGCAATGATTCTGCTGCCCGCCTTGGCCAGCTGGGGGCAGTATAAGACAAGACAGACAGCAATACTGTAGATGGACGTCTGTAGAGTAGACATGTCGCAACTTGGCTCAGCTCTTCACAGATGATAAAGAGTATATGACTGTGAGTACTGTTGCATTAAATGTCTAACTGTGTTGCTGCACCGTTTGTGTTCCAATATTTGTTTCTTAAAGGGTTAAATATGCGTTTCCCGTTATGTGTTAGCATCTGCATTAAGCTAGCAGACTAAAGGCTAAGCTATGTGTTTGTTGTAAATACATAACATCATTTTATGTTCAGAATGACAGCACACATCAACTGGGAGTGGCATCAAACACCCGAAAGCCTCTTTTTTGAAGAAGAAGAAGAACTGCTCACAATTTGCCACGGAGGTCTCAAAAAGCAGGCACCACTGGACAGGAGTTAATTTCTTAATGAAACAGATTTGGCTGGCAGAGGGGTAGTAACGCGCAACCTGGTGATCAGCATCATCCAAACTTATGAGAAGGTTCAAATGGGGTTACTGACATGAATTCATCATCCTTGGTCGTTCTGATCCTGGTGTAGGCATCAATGACGGCAGACTTGCGCACAGTTTCGCAGCGAACGTATTCCTTGCCCTCCTCGTCCCTGAAGGTCCTGTAGATCTTAAGTCGCCGTCCCGTGGCTGCGGAGTTCAGGCTGGTGACCGAGGATGTGTCGTCATCCTTGTGGGAGCTGGTGGACAATGAGCTGGCTAAAGAGGCAAAGGAAGTACCAATTGACATCCAACTCGCACAAACACACAATGGGCCTCATTCGCTAACAGTGCGTACAAATTGTGCCTATGCAGGTTTGATGAGTCATCAATATGTTCCTAATTGAATTCGTGGGTACTCCAAAAAAATTTGGAAGCTCCATATGCACAAATGATGCACAATGTATTGAAATACAGTCATGTAAAAAAAAAACAAAAAAAAACATAACAATAATAATAATAAATATAAATAAATACAAATCAAAAATAATAATAAAAAAACTGAAACTGGTCATTTCTTTCAACCTCCGCGCATTGTCCGAGTTTCGTCAGAAGGGAAATAGGGGCGGGGTTTAAGCAGATTGCAGCTCTTATGCATATGCATGGCGGCCGACCGGTTAGAGCGTCTGCCTCGCAGTTTTGAGGACCGGGGTTCAAGTCCCGGCCCCGCCTGTGTGGAGTTTGCATGTTCTCCCCGTGCCCGCGTGGCTTTTCTCCGGGCACTCCGCTTTCCTCCCACATCCCCAAAAACATGCATGAATTGGAGACTCTGTGTGTTTGTATGTGCCCTGCGATTGGCAGGGTGTGTCCCCGCCTCCTGCCCGATGACAGCTGGGATAGGCTCCCGGGTGAGGAGAAGCGGCTCAGAAAATGGATGGATGGAACATACGCGCGATGGAGAGAAGAGCAATTATTAGTGGACGAGGCCCCGCGTGAACATGACTCACACAAGATTTTGCGGCGCTCCTTGCGTCCCTTGTTGTCACGATCGCTCTCCTCCCCCATCAGCATCCTCTGCAGCTCCCGCCTCTCCTGTTCCTCGCGCTCGCGCGACAACTGTGAGCTGGTCTTCTTGTTCTGCAGCATGTTCTCGATGTTCTTTCCCATTTCCTCAAAGTCGCTATCCTCTGCCGA
This sequence comes from Phyllopteryx taeniolatus, assembly GCF_024500385.1. Taxonomy (NCBI): domain Eukaryota; kingdom Metazoa; phylum Chordata; class Actinopteri; order Syngnathiformes; family Syngnathidae; genus Phyllopteryx; species Phyllopteryx taeniolatus. Next base: position 1,689,483 of record NC_084518.1, on the reverse strand, counting down.
GCTGCTGTCCGTGTCTGTGGAGAGCACTTCTGTCGACTCCAGCACCCTATGGCGGAGAACGGCACCGCGGGGGTGTGTTGAGTTTTCCGAATCATCGAGAACAACTTGCAATACTGTATGTCCGACTTGTTCTGCAGGTCAAAGATCCTCTGACATTCCTCCTTGTAGCGCTCCTGGTGCTCTGCTACGGAGAAACGTGAGCCTCTGGCAAACTTGCTCATGGGGCCTTCTCCCGAACGCGCCTGCTCGGTCGACATGGTTCTTACGACGTCGATCACCTCCCAGCGTGAGAGCTTTTTTATCTAATAGACAGTAGTACAAAGCAACACACATTCACTTTCAAGTCCTATCAAAGGTGGAATAGGTCAAGCAGTGATCTAAGGAGCTAAAATACCGCCAACATTCATCAATCGTCTTCACGATTTCACAGACTCACTTCTTCTTCGGGAACTCCGAACTTGCGCAGCAGCTGCTTGGCATTCTTCAGAGACAGTCTCCTCAAATCGGCATCTGTCCCTGTCACGGTTTTCTTCGCAGGCTGAGGCTCCTTGTCGTCCTGAAAATGAGCACACAGCTCGAAACCTCAACGCCCAGCCGTCATCACCCATTACAACTACAGGACGTCAAAATGGAAGGCCGGAACCTTCTGTTGAGTGGGCTTGTTGGGCACTTTGACGTAGGAGAAACCTTCCCCACACCCCGTCGGGTCGGCCACCCCGGAGACCTCCAACAGGCATTTCCCCTTCATGGCAGAGATGAATGCTCTTGTTGTGTTCCATGGAGCTGTTCGCACCTAATATGAGTAAATATGGGTTAGTACAAAGCACGTCTTCCGCTATTGTAGTCCATAAAAGAGACTACAACGTGGAGAACAGTACCTCATCATCAATCTTCATTTGAAAGTCCTCTTCGTTCTCCTCCTCTGGGGCAAAGAACGATTTTTCGCCGTAGCCAGCGTCCTTAAGTTTGGTGAAGAAGAGTCAATGTTGCAGCTGATGACATGACACTTACTTATTGTGCGCGATGCCAACTAATGACGCTTTTGAGTAGCATTACCTTGAGTCTCTGCTCGGCCACCTGCATGCTGTAGTAAGAGCAGCACTGCTCGGGAGACACCATGGCTCGGATCTCTTCCTCTGTTGGCAATCTGAAGTCAGGCTTCAGCACCCACCAGTTGGAGTCCATGCCTAGCATTGAGATGAACCAAAACAGCCGTACCTCCATGAATCAACGCAGGCAGCAGAGCCCAAAACTACAACTTCATACAAATGCACAACCGACATGAAGTTCTTGAGGAACGCAGGCCCGATTGTCAAACTAGTTGGGCAAAATAGTCCCCGGCGCTACGAGTGTTCCGTCCATCAAATTCTCTCTACCGTCGAACAAAGCCATCTCACCTCCAGTGTGGTCAAATCCACAGTAGGAATAATAAGCTCTTTCCCCGCTCAGACTCCTTTCTGACACGGATGAGCTCACATTCCTTCAACTATGTAACCTCAACTGCCGCACTGCTCCGACATAACAAATGAAAGTCGGCCATAGCGAGCCGAGCGATCAACTATGCAAGCCGTACCCGTGCGTTTGAAGTCTGCACAGAGTTTGAGTCTTTTCCTGATGCTGCTCTCAGAATGCACGGGAAACGCTTTCTTGATATCCTCCATGCGGATTCGCCGCGGACGATCCTTGCTCTTCCAGAACAAGCGGTAAATGAACACCTGCGGAGTACACGTTTGCCACTTAAGAATCGGAACGTTTGCACAGACTAAAATGGTTGCGGCGTGTCAGCATACTTGAAGGAAGTCTCTTATGTGGGTGTTAGCTCGTTTGGAGTTGGGCCCAGGAACCTCGTATAGGGGGCAGGCTTGACCAACCACCATAATGTCCACAATTTCTCTGATGTAGTAGCCGTGGCGGGTTCGGATGACCAAAAAATCCGTCTCTGGCATCTTGTGCAGGTAAATGGGGGCGCGGAAAAGGTTGTTTTCAAAAGCCTAAAAAACAAAACAAAAATAGAGGATGAGTAAAAAGGTTTATTACACAGCTATTAACGGAATAGCGGACGTTTTGAGAGCGCTAATGCTGACTTGGAGCAGCTGCCCAGGGTGCAGAGAGCCCAGAAAAGGGGAAGTGTGGCAGTATACAGTTTCGCCATATTTGCAGTCTGGTGCGCCAGGATCCTTTCCAGGTTTCTTAATGAAGGAGATTCAAATAAATGCAATTAATTACGCCTTCTGCAAATGCATTTGACAATTCTCCTCCTCGATTTTCCAATGTCCCCGAAGATGATACCCACCCTTTTATAGTAGTTTTTAATCTTAGTGGCCATGCCAACTTGCATAATGAGAGGTGTGTATTCTTCACTGTACTCTGCCAGGATCAGATCCCCATCTTTGCCTGTCAAGTCCTGCGGGGTGCGCATGAAGAACATGTCTCCTCCTCCCGAAGCTTGCCGCTCCTGCTCTCGCATCTGTTTTGGCGTGCGCACGAGCGGCGTTTAGAAGGTCACGCGGTCCGTACAGCAGGAGACCAAAATGAGAGCAAAGTGTCACCTTGGCCTTCTTCTTAATGTGCTTGAGCAGCGGCTGGACAGGATGTGGACCGGGCTGAGCCAAAGGTCCAAAGGAGTACTTCTTCAATGTGGATCTGTGGAACTGCCGCAACTTCATCGGTCCCATGTGGGTGGGGAAGAAGGGCTGTCTCAGCTCCAGGGCCGGGATGGAGTGCTGTTCAAGAAAGCTGTTATTCATTCAAATGTCACAGTCTGTATTGACTTCAGTCTCTACTTTCATCTTGATCTCACCTGGATGATGTTACCACCAAACGTCCCCCTCAGACCTTGCTGCTTGGGATAGTAGAACTCATCGTTGGAGAGGTTCCAGGGGTCTTTCACCTCAGGCTGGGACATGTTCTGAGTTAGGGTTACAGAAAACATTTCATCATGGCATCTTTGCAAAAACTCGAGGGCAACCGGTGAACATTGATTGCATTAATTACACTTAAAGGACAAGATTAGACTTTCATTTCAAGAAATCTGCATCGCGTAGCGCCGCCGCGTTAGATGCTTTTTTTTTTTGTCACGAGCAAACTTTCGGACTTGATCAGACGACTTGCCTGTTGCGGCTCGTCTTTTATCACGCCAGTCTTGCCGAGCAGGATGCGACTCTTTTTGATCGCGGTTTCCTTCTTATTCTCTTTCGACGGGGAGTGAGATGTCGATGCTTCCTTTTCATCTGGAATATCTAAGTTCAAAAGAAAACATTGACTTCAGTACTCGGAAAAAGCGCGCTGGTTTGAGGTACTTCATGTCGAATAATATTTACGATGATACCATCTCCCGTCAGGGCAAAGTGCTTCTTTCATACCTTTGAATAGTGTTGAAGAGAAAAATATAGGACACACGACGTTGAACATACCAAGAATGATGTGCTCATCGTTGGGATCCAGTGTGAGAATCGGAGGAGTGAGGTAGTGATCCATCTCCTGGTCATCCCAGATAATGTTGTCTTCCCAGCGCCCGTACACTAACTCCTCATTGTCAATGGGGAAAATGGAGAACCAAGGAGCGTCGTCTTCCTGATTGGCTGGAGAGGAGTAAACGCATACAGATGAGAAACGAAGATCTGTGTGGTTTTGCGTCCTACGAACAAACTCACATGGATGATCGTGGCTGTTTTTATCCCGCTTCAAGCCGGTTATTGACAAGGTTTTGGTCATGAGAGGCGGTGTAGGCGGGACCAGCTGGGAATTACTTCTCGTCAGACCTGAAGGATGGAACAGGTGAACATGAAATATATCCATGTGCGCATAATTGATATTGGCAACTCACCTTGTTGTGCATTATAAGCGTTGGCGTTGCGGGTCATGCTGGAGGGTAACCACCCTGCGAGACTGGCACGTTGAGTCTTGGTGCCCTTGTGCTTTACATCCTCCCCGTTCCAGATGATGTCGTCCTCCCACTGCAGTTGCGTAACCATCAAGAAGAGCTCGTTCTCCAGCGCCAATTTGTCCTCCTCCCCCTCATTCTTGTGGCCGTCTTGATTATCGTGCCACCTCCCATCCTACAAAAAAAAAAAAAAAAACGCTGAACAATAAATGCGCCCCACTTCTGTAGTACAGCTAGACGGGCCCACCAACCTGCTTAGCAGCCTTTCTTGTTTCTTCAAGTGTGTTCTGCTCCTGAAGCTCACTGGCCTCATATTCCTTCAGCTTGAGCCCGTAATTGAAATTGCTTCCATCCTCGGGGACCCCCATCATGTCGTACCAGTGCTGGGCAGGCCCGTATCGCCATTCGGCAACTTTAGGTCGCGACTCCGCCTCCTTGTCTCCGTCACCACAAGTTTGGGAGAACTTGGACTCCACGGGCGCCATCATGGTTATCTGACATCATAGACAATTTGCGATCAATGAAGTGATGGTACAAATGAAGCGAATACTACGGGATAATATTGGTTTCCCGTAGCTGGAATATTTGCCTCGTCGTCGGAGAGACACTGCTCAGGGGGCGGAGGGTTTGCGAACTCGTAAACCCAGCCAGACTTCTTATCCTGCTCTTGGTCTGCGACTTCTCCCTCAGGCGGCGGCGTCCCGGGCTGAACGTCCCGGTGCTTCCGCTTCTTCTTCCTGCGGGCGCTGCGCCATACTGACGGCATGTTCTTCCCTGGGCCAAACAGCCGTAAGAACCTCAGAACCTAGGATCCCAAGAATTAGCTTTTAGCGTTTGATTGTAAAAAAATATATATAGATATCATCACTACCTTTCCAGGTCTAAACACTGGGAAGAGCTCTGTGACACCGGGTAGTGCTTTGGTAGCATCTTTCTGCATGATGCCAGCAAGCGGGAGGGTGAGCCTGTCCGGTGGGCCTCCAGGACCAGAACCCGGGCCGGGGCGGTCTGTTTCTGACTCAGAGTCAGAGGAACTGCTGAAATCAGCCTTCTCGGCAGTCGATGAAGGTGCAATGATGGACGGCAGGATGATGCCATCACCCTCTTCCCCGACTGTAAGGAGAGGAAATGAATAATCGAATAGTCATAAAGCTGCATTCTTTACCTTAAAGTTTCACTGTACACCATTCAGTTAAGATAACAAAAGCAAAAAAAAAAAAAAAAAAAAAGAGTACAGACATTCGTCAAGGATTCAATATTTGCTCACTGGGAAATTATTGAGAAAACAGCTAGGAACTAGAATGTTAACTAAATACAAATAGGTTTTATCCCTATGCAAAATGTGTTCCGGACGCAAGGCAGGTAAATGTAATATGATCTTGCAGAACAATATTTGAATGCAAGCCCAGTTATACAACATGAGGGATCATTTGGTTTGGATTTCCACCTAAATGTAACCTTCTAGGAACAATAACAAAGTCAATCACGTGTGTACTTCCTGGCAGCGAAGACAAACAATCATCCTCACCATTTGCACTCTGAGACGGAGGCTCTTCTTTTTTAACAGCTGTCGAAAGGCTCGGTGGCGGCGGCGGAGGCATGAGCTTGGAATCGATATCCTCACAGTCCGCGTCGTAGTCGTCTTCATCATCTGGGATGATCCAATTTGATAAAAAAAAAAAAAAAAAAAAAAAAAAAGGTCAACACAATCTCACAAAGGTTTTAAGATCCTACTGTGTAAATGCTCTGAGTTCCCCTGTGAGTCAAACGATGTATTTCAAGTAACTACTGTGTATCAGAAAGTCTATCTTTCAATTGAAAATAAATGGTATAAATAATGGGGGCGATTGTTGCTTCGAGAGGATCACCTGTTTTCCTGCAGGGCTGCAAAGATCCCATGGCCTGCCGGTACTTCCGTGTTTCATCCTCAGCAACCTCACTGATGTCAGAATAATCCACCGCATCTTCCGTGCTTTTCACCCATCCTGCGTGACGTAAACACCGACAATGACACCGCACCGCACCGCAGATATTCATGGGATGGTACTCCCTCCGCGCTATATCTCTCCACTCACCCTCAGCATCCACACTGGCGGGAGTTTTACTTTCCTCTCGCTCATCATCCTCGTTGGCCGTGATCTCCGTGATGAGGGAACTCAGACCCAGATTACCCAAGCCGGCCAGATGCTTTTTGGACTCCTGGGTTGAAAGAACGGACGCGATCAAAACAAAAAAGCTGCAATTCATTCACGTCTTCTGTCGTTCAAACGTCTTGAGTCAATCTCTGCCGTGTATCCCTGTAGTGGAATCCTAAGGATGCCACCAATGTGCGACCTGAAAGAAGACTACTTATTCCCTGCATACAAAGGAAGACTTAGACTGGGATGCAACGCGTGCACAACTATTGCAAATCTGCAACTACAGGTATTTGAATAACAGCGAAAGCGCTGGAAACCCTTTTGGGAAGTTGAATACAAAAAAGTGAAACAAGCCCACTAAACTGAGACATAAATAGTGAGTGTTTGAAATCCCACTCACGTTGTCCAGGACACTGTCGTCCTCGAGTTGACCGTCTTCATTTATGTTCCCAAACAGGAAGCCGGTAATGGAGAAAGGGCGATCTTGATCCTCATCACTGTCGGAGTCGGACATTCTGAGAAGAAAAAAAAAAAAAGGTTTACATTCGACACATGACGCAAATACTTACACAGGCAAAAAGTACGTCTTTAATAATAATAATGAATTACAATCAGTGCAGATGACAGAAGCCATCGCCAACCCTTACCGTCATGTTTGCATTTAGCGGCATAACATTAGTTACCAGCATGCATGGATTTTTGTTCTTCAATATTTGAATAACATACTTACGCTATATCGCTTAAACCGAAACAAATGTGCGATGGTATTGTAGCTTAGAAATTCGCGAACGGTAGGTCGCTAGCGATGACAAAAACAGCAACATTTTCACTTACCTTGTGATCTCTCGCCGATTAGTCCTCAAGGAGCTTGCTCATAAATGTCAAAAAAATGTCCATAAAAGCAGCAACATCACCGTCCAATGTGGGAAAAAAACATTACCTGTGTTCCAAACACATTTGCGAACAACAATATTTCACCGGTGCTCACGTCGGTTTAGCAAGTCACACGAAATATTTTCACTTGCAGTCTTCTCTTGAATCATTTAGGATAGTATTTGTTGTTGTTACTTTGTGTACGAAGCGCCACCGCTGAAGGCTTGCAGGTAACCCACAGCGCACGCAGGTCAACCGGAAGTACGAGGTCTGGTTCCGGTGTTACCAAAAAAAAAAAAAGATGCAGCCCTCAGTCATGACATAGATATGACAAGTAACGCCCACCCGACGTGCCTGTGGCGGCCATGTTGGAAAGGTCGACGTTCCCACCAAAGACAACCCAATGATTTTGGAAATGAACTCGCAACTTGCTCATTTCCCAACCGATTTCATGAGGTTTACTTTTTTTGTCAATGCCAAACACTTGGCCACATATGTGTTTCTTTTCCATGTGAAATGCTACTCCCATTTATTTTGTAATTGTACGGCCGGCGTTGTACGCAACAGTGTGCAGCACAATGTGCCGAAATCCCTGATCTTTTGCTTTTCTCGTCGTCCACACACACACACACGGCAATGCAATGACGATTTTGACCTCCTCAGTTTATCGTCGCCGTCGGCACGCAACTCAAAAGGGAAGTGTTGCCTTTACAGATTCATATCTGTGCGCCAGATTTTGCAACGCCAGGGGGCAATGTCCACCAAAGGCGTGCGTTTGACAGTTCGGCATCAATAGGGAAGAAGACTAATTACGTGAACAGTGTAAACCAGGCGAAAACTACATTTCGTGAATGGCGAGCCGAATCCACATCACCTTTTGACTATTCGTGATTCCATTTTGAACATTTGGAAGTTTCATTCTCGATATCTGCGAGAGATTTTTTTTTTTTTTCTGTCGAAAGGAGCCGCCCGGAACCAACGGACTGCGGATTTAACAGACAGAAATGTCCGCTGGGAACTCAAAACGCCCCCTTGTTGTAGCGGACAAAGTCAGTTAGCTCCAGAATTGGCCGCTGTTTGTTTACTGGCGCAATCAACCACAGAGACTGCTAGTTCCCAGCTTCTTAACTCCATAAGTTTCTGGGAAAAGTTGTTCGATGTTGAACTTATTGATTTTGAGCGCTCGTTGTGTGCACACATGCATCGTCTCCTGAACATGTTATACTGATTTTGGCACAGTAAACTGTTGTTGTTGTTTTTTTGTCAAGCCCTTCTCTATGGCATCCAATTGTAATGGATGTGAGAAAAGGAAGCGTAATAACATTAGTATTAGTGACAAATTGGAACTTATTAAGAAGTTGGAGTCAGGAGTTTCCGTGGCCAGCGTATGTCAGCAATACGGCGTGAAAAAACAAACTGTGAGCGACATACGTAAGAGTAAGGAAAAACTCCGAGCTTTTGCTGGGAAGTTCAATGTGGATCCCGTCAGAAATAGAAAAGGTGTTGTACGTATGCGTAAGCACATGAAAGTGAGTCCAAGTCAGGACCCGTGGTATGTGCAACAGCAACAATATATAAAGGTAAGTTTGGATTTCTTAAGAAACTTTGTCAACATTTTCAAGCTTTTTTTTTTTTTTTTTTTTCTTCCCACATTTACAGTTAATTTTGCAGTGTAGGATATCGGTGTCTTTAGGCCACGGGGGGGAAAAAATGCTTCAAATTAACAGACAAGCGGCTTTCAGGGCCGACCCCCGTTAATTCGAGGTTTCACACGTCACTTGGCAATGACGTTTGTGGGGTGTTATGGCAACTACCTAACATTTAACAGCTGGACTAGGTTATGTGTTGCAGATGTCATTTAGTTTTACTTAGTCAAAAATAACATTTGAAATATCCTAACTACATTTTTTTTCAAATCCACAATTAGCATTTCAGATATCTGCATGACGTCACTTTTGCCATTCACGTCTACGCGGTTTATGGCAAGATTATCTGCAATGGAGTACAACAAAGGAATACGAAGATATCCATATGGTGAAATATCCCAAATATTAGGACAAGATGAGAACGCCTGCCGCTACAAGTAGAAATATCTTCTATATCTATATAATTATACATCTTATACAAAAATGAGGCCACCATCAATGCAAAATAGCTACTACTAAATTCAACTTTAGACTTGCGACTTCATATGTATTGCCTGTGTTATCAATTCTAATTATTCTGCACGTGATTATGTTATTACGATGTGTTTCAGAGTGAGGAGCGTGAGTCTGAGGCGGCGTTGGCGCCGGAGGCCGAAGCCGCCGCAGCTCCCCCTGGATTCCCTCCCATCTCGTCTGGGAACACTCCTCCTCCCGTTGGGCATCAGGAAGCCTCGCCAGCCCCGTCGTCACCTTCCACCTCATTGTCGTCGGAACGGTGTCGGTCCACGTCGTCGGCGACGCCTTCAAAGCCACGAAAAAGGAGGGCGCACCCAACACCTGTGCAGGAGGCAATATTGAAGCGATTGCAGACACTGGAGCGAGGCACGGAAAAACCGCACGGAGAGGACAGCTTCTGCCAGATGGTTGGGGAGATGCTGCAGCGGCTCCCGGAGCGCCACAGGTTGGATGCCAAGTTTGAAATCCATCGCCTCCTCTATAGGAAAACACTAGACTGCCAGGCAGATGAGGACGACAAGTCGACACTGACACTTCACTCTTAACGTGAACATGATCGCCAAGGTTTGCAGTTCTAGATGAGTGATTCTCAATTGTTGTCACCCTGGGCCCCGCATTTTCTCATTGTTGGCAAGTTGGAAATTGCACCCAAGGATGAACCAAACTCATGCAAGTCCGCCATTCTTTTCCTGATCTCTGGGCTGATTTCTTTTGACTTTCCCATGATGTTACACAAAGAAGCAATGTGTTGGGTGGGCCAAGTTCAAATACATCCACAGGGGTCTCTCTTTTCCAAAGAGATGACATCATCATCATCTCCTTTCATTATTTTGGCATTTAACAAATCCTAATTGAAATCAAACCGGGAGTTTAGTCTGATTTCATGTCAGTGAGGAGAAAAAAAAAACAACAACCCAACTTTTTACCTAGTGCATGTAAACATCTGGGTTCAACCGTAAACTCTCAAAACAGTGGTTAACAAGAAACATTTGCTTTTCAAAATCTCACTCAAGTGTTTCCTTTTTTTTAAATTTTTTTTTTAACCGTAATCACACAGCGGCAAAATAAACCAGGTCGAGGAAAACCAGCTGATAAGGATCTTTGTTGAGCCATCCACAAATAATTGATAAGAATTCATAATAGCAGGATTTAACAAGTGGTTGGAACATCTGCGTCAAATCTTGTCCTTGACCCTCCTGGGTGGATTTTGCGTGTATCGATTTCACTTATTGATCACTTATGCCCTCATTCACCCTTATGAGAAAAGCTTGAAGTACACCGGACTGGACTGATTGTCGAGGAGGTAAACGAGGTAGCGATTAAATAACTATAGTTCCTCTGGAATCAAAATCTTATTTTGACTTTTTTTTTTTTTTTTTACATTTGCTTCTTAATTTCACAAAACAGTAATTATAAAAAAGCTACAGGCCTTAAAAATAGAATAGCCAGTCAGAAGTTTAGCCAGTTTTAATTGTTTTTAAAACACTTGATTTGGGGGGGGAAATACAAAAAAGTTCTTCGACAGCACAGTATGAAACCAGCCCAATAATCAGAGGTGAAGGGAGTGTTTTTTTTTTCCTTTTTTTTTTTTAAAAGCATCTATAAATGATCAACAAAACTGGCCTCACCATACACATACGATACTTACTAAAACACATACAAGCAAGAGTTTAAATATACAACGGCGGACCCCAATGTAATACATTTAAAAGTGTTTCGTTAAAAAAAGGAATTAAAATAGGCAATGAAAGCAGTCCCGAAAGGTATCTGGTGGTAAAATCATGCAGAATTACAATCGTTCCACTGAAGTTAAAACAGCAAAGCACTTCGGCTGCCACACTGTGAGAAAGTTTCCGTCCAGAAGAGTTTCAACATGTTCGCCGCTTGGTTCACGGAGTGTTACCGAGTGTCGTCTCGTGATCAGCAGCACACACTCCACTCCACGTTTGCATATATTGTGAAGTTGCGCAGTCTCTGCATTCAGGAGAACTCGTCTTCCACAATCATTTAGAAAAATAGAATAGCTCTTGAAGAAAACCCACAAATGTGGGATATTGTCTTGGTATGTTGTGTTTGGATGTAAAGGGGAGGGGGGGAGAAAAAAAAAAAAAAAAAAAAAAAAAAAAAGCTAAGACAGTCGAATAAATAAAAAAAAAAATGTAAAAAAATGGCGTGTAACACCCATATAAAATCCAGAAGATTTCTTGATGCTTGCCACGCTTGCGTTTCACCTGGCAGTGCTAATAAATGAGGGCTCTGTCCCACATCCAAGTTGCATCCTACAGTCCAGTGGGGAAAAAAAAAAAAAAAAAAAAGTCAACCAAAAAGATCTAAAATACCTTGGCGTTTTCAAGACAGCTTTTGTTTGCTCTTGGTTTCCACGTGCGACAACATGGTTTCTGGATTTACCAACAAAAGGGTCGATGCCGACGGCAAAGAGGAAAATGAAGTCGCTGTGTGTTAGCACCCACTGCTTGGCAAATTGTTAGGGCAGCAGCAGTGAACTTCCTGTCCGGTCAAACTTTTTTCCTTTGGACAGCGCGGCCACTTGTTTCATCAGCTCTCTGTTCTTCGTCTGAGGAATCAATTAAATAGGACGTTAAAGAGCCTCTTGGCAATGATCACTCCATTCATTCATCCATTCATTCATCCATTCGACTCCACTCGCGTATTTCTGCGACAGACTCACATGCGTCGATTTTTAGCTGCAGATGCATTTGAAAATATAAATACAGTTAAGTATTTTTGTAGACCAATATATATTAGGGGTTGAACCAATTAGCATAGGAGTCACCTTTACTACGCCACGCTTAACAACTGAACTCGACTAATTTGCTAATCATGTGTTTTTGGCAAATGACCTTTCAATTTCCAGATGACTTCCGACTCGCCCGTGCGCTGCCGTCGTCGGACACGAACGCTCTGTGAAGCAGCGAAATGTCGGGCCAGGTCGGAGAATACAAAAATAAGTTGGCGGTGGATGAAAATAGTCGCTAGCTTCGCCTCGTCCTATCAGCGCTAGTCTTAAAATATGAATACCTGCGGTATTTTGAAACTGCCGGCAAACAACGAGGGCAGCAGCAGCAGCAGCGCAAAGTGAAACATTTTCTTTTGTCGCCAAAATGATGCATGTGTCTAATAATGCACAGACAACAACCGTGTGCTAACAAGAACTTCATTCATCGTAGAAGTCGTGACGCAACACAGACCGACATCATGACAAGTTTCCCCTCTACGACAATGAAAGCGACACTAGTGTAGCTTTATGACACTGACGTCAGTGTATACAGCCATATGAATGTTACAAACGGGGGGTATCTTTTACTGCAAATTAAAGCAATAAGTCTAATTACAATAAATACATAAGTGAAATAGAAACTAAAATAGAAGCGAAAAGCTACATTGTTTTAAGCTTGCGTGCGATGTCCCGTCTTACAACACGCTAGAACACAAAATAAGACCCGACCCGCCGGTTTCTTGAAGAAATATGCGCAGGATTCACGCTTATTACAACAACTGCAATTAGTGTAATGGTGAGAAGCAATTTTTAAATTATTTTGGATTTGTTTCCACGCCTGTACGTTGAAAAATGTGATTTGAATTTCGAATCGCAGGACAACTCGTGGCCGAGCAGTGGCGTTTGTCCGTCTCGGTGTGCTGCTAGCTTAAACTGCAGCGGGCGGACAGACAAAAGTAGTTTGCATTTTTGTCTACCATGGGTTACTTATTTCAGGTCTTTCTAATATGTGAATAATTATTTGTTCCTGTAAGAAAGGTCATGGTTTGTTCATCGCTGCCCCTAAAAATGTGACCACTACCTGCTGCTGTTCCATCGACTCTTTGTGTGCCTTCTCCATTTGGTTCATCTTGACTCTCATGTTGGACTCTTGGTACTGAAAGTCGGCTTTCAGCTCCGTTAGCTTGAATCAAATGTGGAAGTCAGCGTCGGGAATGCAGAAGCAACCAACAAACAGCGCCGCTTCGAGCGAGGCGGTTCACCGACCTTTCGTTCCTTGTCAAGAATGGTCTGATCCCTCTGCTGCAGGAGTCTCTTTAGTGACATCACCTCTTCTTTAAGTTGGCTGATGAGAATGAAGTTGTCAGTTCCTCCGGAATCCATGGACTGGGTGATTGAACTGCTGTTTAGGGGACAGAGCTTTCATAAGGCCCGTCGAGGGAAAACGGTTTGCGAAAAGGAATAATCATACCTGTCACCGTTTGATGGCTTCATCTCCAATTTTGGTTTCTTCTTTGGAGTCTCTTTTTGGATCGAAGACGATTTATGGCTGCAAAAAAAAAAAAAAAAAAAAAGAATCCTAATATTGTAGGTGCTGTGTATCCAGTAAATGCATTGCCTTGAATAAAAAAAAAAAAAAAAAAAAAAAAAAAGTCAAGCTTTACCTCGGCTTCCACAATCCTTGCTCCTGTTCAGGACTCAAGCTCCCACTAAGTCTGCCAGAGACGCGCGTCACGCTTGATTATTACATTGTACAATCGGTTGAAAACAATTCAGAGGCTTTAAACATCAAAGCAGATATCATTTGTCACAGATTGGGCTCGAAAGCAAGTTAGAAACGCACGACAAATGGCGGATGTTCCTTATAAAACTGCAACCTGTGTTTTCTCTGCAATGGACACTGAGAATGGGCATTTAACCCCCAATTGATTAAAGGGAAAAATAACAATCAATAAGCAGCATGGTGGGACTAGCGGTTAACACATCTGCCTCCCATTCGAATTGTAGTCGTTTGTAGTTTCGGTCGTCCTGTGTGGAATGTTCTCCCCCCGTGCTTGCGTGGGTTTTCGCGATGTTAGGTTAGGTTCACTGAGGACTTGAATTGTCTGTAAGTTGATATGAAAAACATAAATAAATAGCGCGAGGGTCACCAATTAAAGAGTTGAATGAGCTTCAGGTCAAATAGAAGCTTAAAGGGTGTGAATTGTTTTTTGAAGTGGCAATTAATCAATAGCGCCGTTTGTCGATGAGCGGAGTCGAGCGCTCGGCCACCAACTACGCAGCCGAATGTAGGAATACTCCATACCATGTTAAACATCTTTATTCATAATAAATATGTAATTAAAAGGTTATTTGAGAAATGTGTCATTTAAGAAGTGTGTAACATACTTGTGGTGAGAGCTGCCGTGTCTTTGTTGGTGATGGTGCTGCCGAGAGTGATGGTCTTTCTCGTTCAGGGATGAGGAGTTGGAGGAGCCGAAGCCTTTCCTCTGTTCCTTGGTCTTCTGCAGAACGCGGCGGTAGGACAGAGTGCAGAGCCAGCACAGCAGTTTTCCATCCACCTGAGGGGCAAGATGGGCTCATAAGACACAGTCACTTCCATCACAAACGTTTACGTGCGCTCGGTTTATACCTTTCTCCTGCCTTCCTCTTTGCGGTCAAAGGCACACTGCTGTTTGCACTGCTCGCACGTTTGAGGTGGCCCGTATTTCTTTTCGGAGTTTGTACAACGTTGGCACTTTGTCCCAATGAACGCTGCAATAATGTTACAGTACTGACACGGTTTGGGCTGCAACGCGAGACGATGGGAAAAGTTTTAGATTATTTACATACGGAATCAAGTGCAATTGGAGAGAGAGTCTATGAAGGTTGTAACTCACTGTCCCAAACTGTTTGACGTTCTGGGCACATTTCTTGCAGATAGTATTGGTTTTACTGTAAAAAAAAAAAAAGTAAACGCATTAAACAAAGCCAGAAAGAAACAATAGAATGAATAAAGTCGTAGAAATCATGTGTCACCTTTCCTGCTGAAACTCAGATCTGCAGTACGTGCACTTGACTATTGGGTGTGCGATGCGACACTCCTGAGGGGAGAAAACAAGCGTCAAACATTTTCATATGCTCAATTTGACACTAGTAATAACCTTATTATGCATTTCAGAACAATGGTGTTTGTCGGAAAAACACAAAGTCGCTACAATCTAATGAGAACATTTCGTTGACAAAGACAATAATGTCAGAGAGGCAATGGAGTAAAAGTACACTACGCAATATCATATGGATGTCTCTACTGTCGTCCCTTATGCAACTAAAACAACATTTAAATAACGGAAGTCTAAAATGCTTAATGTGAGCGCAAAAAAAAAGCTTAATGTCATGAAACTGCTATCAATCCTCACCAAATTTCATATGGACATCTGTACTTATGCCCACTGTCACCTCTGAAAATATCAGAACGATCGTCACAATATTTTGGATTTTATGGATGTTAAGCATTTTCCTCTCCAAGAGAAAAAGCTTAACGTTGCTAACTTAATGTCAGAAAACTATGACGAATCATCACCAAAAGTAATGTGGACATCTGTACTTAGGCCCACTTCCACTTCTGAAAATATCACAACGATAGCCCCAATATTTAGGATTTTATGGACGTCCCCCGCCCCCCCATTAAGCTTTTTGTGTATAGTGAGCGCCTATGGAAAGGCAAACGCTACACACCCATAAAATCCAAAATATTGGGACAATCCTTCTATTTTCAGAGGTTGAAGTTGGCATAAGTAGAAATGTCCATATACAATTTTGGTGACGATCGGCCATCATTCTCTGACATTAACTTTAAGCATATTTAGAGTGTCTCCCCCAAAACTTATCTACGTTTTGTCACGTTATTTTATTGGAATTTTTCATTTGATAGATCAACACAAAATGGCACGTAATTGTGAACTGGACAGAAAATGAGACCTGGTTTCCAATTTTCCGTTGACAACTAAAAATCGAAAAAAGTGTGACGTGCCAAAGTGTTTTTGTTTCAGCTCCATGAGAACTGCAAGTCTTTAAGAGCGCGTCTTTGCACACTGAAATGTGTGCCCGTTCTTCTTTGCAAACGAGCTGAAGTACACGGCGGCGCTTTTTTTTTTTTTTTTTTTGGCTGCAGACGGTGATTTGTTTTTCTCAAATGTTTCCAGTGATGCACGCGCACGGACGTTGACACACAGCCAAACCTTGCACAGCTGCTGGCCCTGCGACAGCTCCTCGAACGGGTACCGCTGGTTACACTTCGTGCAGGCGTACAGAGCCGACGTTGCCATTGTCGTCCAACTAAAGCAGTCCAGCGGATTAAGAGCGCTGTTCCCTAAAGCGGCACTGGCTCACTGCAAGTACGAATAAGCGCCCAATGTGAAGGCAACTCCACATTCCCGGCTAATGCTAGCTAGCCAAGCTAAACAGTGCACAGGAGGAAGCAGCCGAAGAACAATAAACTCTAAAAAGCGCGCCACGTGACCACGCCGCTTTAGGTCGACGAATTGATTTTCCTTCAACAAAAGCAAGGACTTGAGAACGAGTGTGGAAATTGTGTGTTTTCGCCGATGGTTTTTCCTGTTTTCCTTCTCTCGCTTTTCGTAGCGACGCCGCCGTCGTCCTCATGTCAGCGGATGTGGGCGATGACGTCGCTGGAAGACAGGAAGGCCGACCTATCGTCGCTCCGCGAGATTGACTTTTCAAATACTCACAGCCAATCACATCCCCGAATGTTATGAGGCTAAAACATAATAGTTGCGTCGTGCTTATCATTAAACAGCTGGACTGCACATGTGTTGCAGATATATCGATTTCGGTTTTGCCTTATCAAAATGAACACTTGACATCGTCGTTTGGCCTGGGTCAAATGACGTCACTTTTGCCATTTAATGGCAAACCCAAATGAAAGTTGGTTTGGGATTGCAGACGCATCAACTCCTGTGCAGACAGCAGCAGCTGCTTTTTGAACGTCGTCGTCGGCGGAAGGTGGAAAAAAGTCATTGAAGCCTATTTTGACAACGTGAGGCGTAGAAAGTATGGGGCAGGGGCGGTTTCTCGTATGGGCGATAAGGGCACCCACCCCACCCCACCACACCGTTGACGATCTGCTCAAGGGGGCGCGCGATCGACAGCCGTCGCAAAGGGCGCCATTCTGTCCGGGCCCGCCTCTGGTAGGGAGTAAAAGTAACAAGTTTTACAAAAATTAAGAACTCGAGTACAGATACATAAAAAATCCCATCAGTTTTGGAGCAATCGGTAAATAAATAATTGCCATGGAAACGCCCCTTTTTCATCACCAAAATCCTACGGGTACCGGAAAAATCACAAAACATGACAACAGAATAAACATTTTTAAAAATTGTTTTAATACAAATAACATTTCATTCAGCTACAGTAAAACTTCTAAATTTGACATTAAGTGCTTACAGTATGCAGCCAACTAAAAGCCCTTTAAAATGTTGCTACATTATTAGAATAATACAAAACATAAAATCTGTTGTTAACGTATATATATAAAAAGGGAAACTAATGCCTCAAAGAACCTTCAATAGGGACATGCTGACCTTTTCAAAGTAATTTCTATTTCTATTTTGGGGGGCTTAGTTATCGATGTATTATTATTTTGTTTCGCCAGTCCTATGGTACAGTTGTGGGTGTTGTGAAAGCACACACATAAATACATGTATAGTTAAGAATTTACAATGTTTTATTAACCATTCCTGCTACAGCTCCACTGTAGATTTTTTATTTGGGGGAAGGTAAAGGCACAACATAAGGCATCAAACCTGAGATGATTAGCACTAATGTCCTCTGGATTTTGCTATTATTGGAAACACATCTTATAATATATATATATTTTAATTGCAGGTTTCCGTATGACGTCTAATTATCACATTTTAGTGAGCTAAAACACATCTTGTTGTTTTAGCTGTTTGGGACAAGGCACAATCTTTCAGATTACTTTAAATGGAGGTTGATGCAAATTATTAGCTGTATTGTGCTATGATTATAGTGTATATTGGCAGCTCCCCTAAAAATAAAATAAAAAAAAATAAAAACAACTATAAATTGTCACACATTCAAATTATGAGTAAATCTAGAACGAGTGGCCCCTGTTGTGTGTTGGCTGGAAACAAGCAGAGCATGTCGAAAATACGAGATCATAAAAAATGTTGACACACTCGAGTAATGTCTTAAATGGCACACATTGAACAAAAGACAAAACATTTGGTCAGAATTCAAAAGAACAAGTTTGGAAAAAGAACAAAAAACGTTTTGATGTTAAATTACCAATTAGCATGTGTATGCCTTTACATTAGCTTCTGCAGTATTGTTTTCAGAATAGAGAGAACTTAACATATGTAGTGTATAGAGCATACATATCTTACCAGGGTAATATTTTAGTACATTAAAACCTAAGAATACTGATTGGAGCTCAGTCAATGTGATAAATGGTGTTCAGCATTCACACGAGTGTGCTGGACGCACACACTGCTCGAATTAGATTATTAAGCAGACATTTTGAGGAGCGTTTTTTTGTTTTTTTGTTTTTTGTTTTTGCCTATAGGGGCAGTTCAGTTCATAGGACCTTGCGAGCCGTGTCCCAGTGGCAAATGTACACTAGCCTTTAATAGGCGAGAAGGTAGAGTGTGAGTCGGGCGCAGTCAAACGAAGGTCTGTACTGGGGTGATGGATCGCGTTGGAGAGCCCGCCCGCTCCGAGGAAGAGGACGCCGAGCGGTTGGTCACCTCTCGCTGCAGCTCGTCCACTCTCTTCTGCAGCTCGGCACGCTTGGCCAGCAGTTCCTTGTGGCGCTGATGAACAGGTTCCTTGAATAAACAGGTGACGTAGAGAAGCTTTCATTTCGGGACACTCAAGTCAGGCTCTTTACCAAGTGACAACTCTCACCTGAGGCCTCATGCGAGGGTTCCAACGTATGTAGTAGCCCACCCAGAGCTCCAGGTGGCGTAAGCTTACTACAGGGAACAGCACATGATTGGAGAAGTTCACATACAAAGGATTGGTAAATTCCTCCAGCTGGCTGTTAATGTACGACCACAAGGATACTGTCCTCTTTGGAATCTCCTGCAAAACAGACATTCATATGGTTTATAGCAACAATGCGGAGTTGAGGTGGCAAAAGTACTTGCACTCTGTACAGAAGAAGAACAGATACTTGGTAATATTACGACAGCTAAGTCGGTTGTGAAACTCTTCGTATGTGTCACTATGTATTACACTGCCCCCAAGTGGCCATGGTGTGCGAATAGCTTGCTTCTACGAATCTGTTGCGTTATCACGGTCAATTCTCTCTTGATTCACATTACGCTTACACATTGTAAGCCCCTAACGTCGCAATCAAAATTTCAACTGCGGTTGATTTGACCTAACTACGTCTTTTTTTTTTTTTTTTTACATTGTGTCGTCGTCCACGTAGGTTGTAAAAAAGTAACAAGCCTATTCGGACAAAGTAAAGAAAACGAATGCACGGATATCTTTTTTCAAATGTAGGGAGTAAAAGGTCGTCAGAAAAAAAAACAACTCAAATTACTGTACGGAAAAATCTACTTAGTCTTACTTGAAGTATGTGTACTAAATCGAAGAATGCAAGGAAACTGTATGCACATACTTCCTTCAACCTCTGCTGTTCGCTGTTACACAGGAACGTCCCAAACAAGCAGCTGTACAGATGGTCCAAGATGGTCACCAGGAAGTATTCGTTAAACTCAAAAGCTGCAGGGAACTAATGCAAACCGTTACCATCTTATTACCTAGTCAGTTACAAAAGATTTGCCAAGAAGTACTTATCCGTTCACCTGGCGAGTCAACTGCCACACACAGTCGACAAACTGAATAAAAACAGGTGAGCGATCTGCGTCCGTGTGGTTCTTGTCGCCGTGGCCGATACGCTGAAAGACAAGAGAGGAACTTAAAGGGAGACTGACCCCCCCCTTTAAGTTGAAGGTGCAAGGCTAGGTAACAAAGAGATTACCAGCTGGAAGCGGTGCCCAAAGCTCAGCCATTCTTTCTCGAGCAACACCTGGAAGCCCCGAATGGTTCGGTAGTAACCGTCCAGCATGAGCACGGCCAGCGACGTGAGCTGCGCTGTGCGGTCCCAGCCGTCGCTGCAGTGCACCACCACGGACGTTTTGCCAGACTCCACCTTGTCTGCAATACGCAGCGCTCCTGCCAGGATCAGCTACAAACACAACTGGGTCAAACATTCTAGAAATACTTCCAGTGGATATAAAAAGTCTACACACCCCCCTTTTCAAACACCAATGAATGTTACCTATAATCTGTGCAACTCAAAAAAAAAAAATATCTTTTACAAAGCAGAATTAAAAAATAAACCGATAATGTAGTTGTACAAATCAAGTCAAAATGACTGTTTTAACAAATATGTCAATTTTGTTTTAATCGCAAACTCCCCTTCAAATGATTTTTTTGCTGTCTAGGAATGCAAGTAAATAACTACTTTGTAAATAAATAAATTATAGGCTTCAATATGTTTGAATTTATTGTGTAAAACAACAAAATTAGAAAATTCGCAGCTAACAATAAGTATGTTAGCATCACATTTTGGTAATTACTATTGTTGCTAACGTGACATATTGGTTGGTGGTCAAATGCACTTTATAAAAGTTATTCTCGGACCTCTTTTGCCCAGGTGCATCATTAAAGTCGCACGTCGCTTGGCTCACCTTGATGTGCTCCAGCCAGTGAGTGGACTCCAGATTAGAGAGCCAGTGGGAATCCTCAATGTTGGGGTAGACAATATCCTTCAGCTTGCGGAGTGACTCTCTCATGACGTGGATGTTGTGAATATCCAAGAACACCAACTCAGCATTTTGATAAGCATCCTCGCTTTCATATCCGCCACCTTTCATCTGAGGTACCAAATGTTTTTGACGACGGTTGACTACCTTCATGTCTACACGGCAATCGCAATGTGTTTTTCCTCTTCCTAAAGCACAAACCTTGTTCGCAGCAGCATTGACAATGGGTCTAGCATCAAAAATGAAGAGTTTATGTGACTGGGCGTTGGCATCCATGATTGCCTGCAGGTATTTTTCATCCTCTTTGCTTCGCTTCCCGTTTACTCCGACCATGGGCTGACTGCAACGTGTAACTGTCGCCTGGCTCTCCGGATGGATCCAGGACAGCACCTATACGAAGAGTGGAAGGAAACGGTGGTCCATCACAAGCAGCTGTTCACCACGACGACGAAGCAAATCTTTTACTCACAGGAATCCTTCCCTTCGCCCGGAAGGCTGCCACTCTCTTCAGCTCCTCATCTGGAATGTGGACCGGAACCGCCATCGTTGATGGGTACGTATCGCACAGTTCGTAGTGATCGTTTACCTTTGTAATCCTCCAACTTTCATTGGGAATGCCCTTTGCGACACACAAGTCAGTCAATCATCAGGATAAATTGCCTATGAGACCCCCCGCCCATTTCACCCCCCAAAAAGTGAAATTGTAATAAGTCTGCTGACACTGCTCCATTTTCACGACGACTGAATGATTGCAAGATGCACCATCCGCGATTTACTATTCCAAACCACATACTGCGGCAGTTTGTCATGACGAAACACAATACCTGTCTTTTGTATTCAGAGACTGCGTCATACACCTTCCATCCATTCTCGGGAAACACTTGTCCATACTCGAAAGCAAATATTTGCTGTGGAGAGTAGGAGGAAACCTTATCAGTTGGTGGGCGGCAGGTGGCAACAAGCTCCATGAGCCACCAACATGGCTGATCCATCACTCACCAACCCGTTGGAGACAGGAAACGCAAATTTCATCAACACTTCGAAAATGGACTTCCTGAGGGTGTCATCCATTTGTTTGTGTGCAAATCGCAGATTACGCATATCCTGAGGAGAGGCAGCGCAAACAGATCGCGGTCATACGCAGGGCTCAACGGCAGCACACGAACGTGAGCTTCATGGTAGGAGGATATTAAGCGCTCTGCGTGTTGATTCTATTGAACAAGATTTGGCTTCACCTATAAACACATTCCTAAATTAATGAAGGGTATATTGATCATAATTAATGCAACAACACAAGAATATCTCTACTACTGTAATATCAATGCACTATGGCCGTGTTTGTGATGACTCACCTTGCAGACGAGGCCGTAGGACACATCACCGCGGCTCGACGCGCTGCCGATCTTCTCCACGCGACTCACAACCCCGAGGGGCAGGTCCAGCACAAAAGAGGGCTCCTAAAAGTTCACAGAATAATCTTTGATTTAGGCAGATCTTGCACGTGGCGAAACATGAATGAAACATCGTACCCTGTCCATGCATTTGAAGAAGAGTCTGTAGTTGCTAACTGTCACTATTCCACGCAGTGCTCCGGTAAAAGGACAGAAATAGGTGACATCTTGAGCTGGAAAAACAAAATCTTTATTAAATCACTTGAGGAATAAACAGTTGAGTGTAGCGGAAGCGTGCAAGAAACACCCATACCCATATCTTGCACAACTTCGTTTGGAAGTAACTGTGTTTCCTCTTTATCAGAATCTCTAAGAACCTGTTACAGGCAAAAGAAAATTAGGACATGTTCAAGTAATAGACACACAAAATTCAGGGTGTCTACCTTTGCTTGAGTTTTGGGCTTGACCTAAAAATCCAAAAACAGGGCTACATGTTAGTCATAAGGTGATTTGGGGTTCATGAGGATTTCGGGGATTACGAACCCTGATCTCTGGGGAAAACTCTGCGGAGGTGGTCGTCTCGGACAGCATGCAAGAGGGAGCCTTAACCTGGGTCGAACGCTCAGAGCTGTTCAGAGATAAAGCTTTGTTTTACATTGCAGCCGCTCTGAAACCAAGACTCCGTGACCTCGACGCGATTGTCATCTCGCGATCACCTGACACAAGTAACCCAAGTTTCAACGAGCATCAGTGCAACGTTTTCAGACATCACTGTAGGCTATACATAGTGCTGGACCAATCAACAACAGTCACAGACATTTCAGATTACATTTTTGCTGCTTTTAGCATCACATTTATTTTGTTTAGGGATGAAAAATGTATTTTTTTTTTCTTCCATTTATTCCTTTAAATTTTAGATGGCAACTGAGGACATTTCTCCCACTTCTTACATTCATTTGTGTGGAAGACATATTGTGCATACAGTACGTAACTTGGCCAAACTCAAACATTGACTAGTGCTTACCGATGTGCATTATTTTGAACTACCAATGACTGTCAATTGATTTTAGTCATACATGAAGAGTGAAGAGAAAACGTTGACAGCAACCACAATTTTGGATGATTTTCACCAATTGCGTGCGTTGGTTATCAGCTACAAACTCCGATTAATAAATCCACATTTGAAACAACGTCACTGAAATATGTAGCCCAACAAGCAGAACACGATATGAATGTTAGGCAGATTCCTGTCGAAGCAAACGGAAACTGCCACATTTTGTCGCGAGCCATTAGGACGAGGTTATTACTTAGTTCTAAAAGCTTCAGACTTACTTTATAAGAGCAAGTCCTGCCTTCAGTTACATATCAATAATATTTGTGTGAGTTTTTAAAACTTTTAGCTATCTTAACCAAGGTTACCTGGACAATGAATCAACGCTGGGATGTCGAGAAGAGGATTGCTTCGAGCCCAAACTGTCGATGCTTCCGGTCTTCTCCATGTTATTCTGTTGTCTTTTGTCAACGTATAAACAAAAAATGGTGGCTGCAGTGGAACAAGAAGGGTATTTAATCCAGCACTATGACTTTTGATCAGTACTAAATCCCCAGCAACAAAAGGAAGCTGCCATGTTTTCCCAGCAGCCTCAGTCGCTCTTCGACGGAGAAATAGCTCTGCAGCGCAGCGCCCCCTGTCGGTAGACGTAAGAGTTGCGGCCGCACGGTTGCTCGTTATCCAGGGAAAACAAAATTGCTGCTTTTTAAAATCATAATACAATTTTACGCAAATTCCAAATTTCTATCATTGGCTAATAAAATACCTAATAATCACGCGCACACTCCAATTCACACACTACACAAATTACAATTTGTTTAGGGAAAAGAGAAAAAAAAACAAAACAACTTTGCCCATCATTAGTGTGACCTCTAACCTGTGCAACTTAATGCATTTTTTTTAGAGGTGAAATTAACAAAAAAGTGTGCACGCCCTCCTATGACTCGAGGTGTGTGTGTGTGTGTTAAAATGTTTTCAGTATTAACCAGTCACATTCAAACATGTCAAATGGGAGTCAGCACACAACAGTCATTATGTAAATGCCTCTGATTGACCCCAAATTGATTAACAAATAAATAAAGCTCCGTTGTGCTGTGAATGAGCCTACCCCAGCTAGCTTCGGGTGAGAGGCGGGGTACACCCTGAACTGGTCGCCAGCCAGTCGCAGGGCACATCTAAACAACCAACCATTCACACCCTATGGGCAATTTAAAGTCTTGAATTAACCTACCATGCATGGTTTTGGGATGTGGGAGGAAATCGGAGTTGCTGGAGAAAACCCACGCAGTCACCACACAGGCGAGGGCGGATTTGAACCCACAACCTCAGAACTGTGAAGCAAATGTGCTAACCGGTCGGTCACCATGCCACCACTTTTTAGATTCTTGAAGAATCAATTTTTGTTAGAATTGTTAGTTTAAATGCTTTATTGGAATGCCATTATTTGAATTTCCAAAAGCACACAGGTTTCAGGAAAAACCTTCAAAGAGCTTAATGTAATGTTTAATCAATCGATCTTTATTTAAAGTATGTCGACCACATTTATATACAAGATTAACATTGTTGATGAGACAAATAAGAATGTATGTGAATGCAGAACGAGGGTCAGAGAGGTTTAGGAGAGTCGTAAACTACACTAAAATAATAAGAAATCAAATGAATACAGATCATTTTTTCTACTTAACATACTTTTCCATAAATTTCTTGTGAAATTCAGAGCGCAGAGTATCATTGATGAAGCGTTTCTCCTTGCGTGCTTTGTCCAATCCTTTGGCACAGTTCTTAAACACCACGTCATCATCCCACCTGGAGAGAAATCATCTCATCAATGGTTGAAGATAAGCATTAAGTGTAGAAAATCAAATCAATGATCACGTTGCGCATAGGTCTGCATTACCTTCTCTTGACCTTGAACGTGTTCTGATTCTGAGCCACTTGCTGCTGCTGCTGCTGTTGTTGTTGTTGTTGTAGTTGCTGCTGCTGCTGCCCTGCCAAATTAATCAATGGATTGCCACTCAATATATTCTCCATTCTGATCCTCTCCTCCTCTGCCTTTTTCTCCCGCTCCTAAGATGGAAAAATACAGCAAAGATATTTGTCTTAACCTAAAAAGCCACAGAGTATTATTTATTGTGAATTGATAGTTGACCCTGCGCTCTTGCTCCTCAGCCCGCTCCTTTTTAATCTTCTCCAGTTCTGCCAGAAGAGCCGCAGTGTCGTCATCATCGCTCTCCTCCCCAGAGTTGTCATCCTCATCGTCCTATTCACAAACAAACAGAATCCAGAGTGAGGCAACTCTTTGAGCACGCCGTCAGTCTGGCGGGTTGACTTCGGTACACACCTCAGTAAGGGGATCATCTGCATCAAGATTGGCGGCTGGAATTTGATCCAGTCTGGGCCTCTTTGATGAAGAGGAGGAGGAGGATGAAGACGACGTGGTGTGCTCTGTTGAAGAAGTTACTTTCATTTGGATCAAATACAGAGCTGTCCCCAAATGTACACAAAAAGACTCCCCTGTTGCTTTCCGTATCTAATCCATAAAAGCACAGCTGAGATTTTGGAAATAACTCATCCAAGTGGGAAATGGCAGCGTCTTAAGCGCCTTCACACAGCCAAAGCTCCTTGGCGCAAGGAGTTAATTACAGTAGATGCGTGTTGATGGGAACAAATGAACAAATACCCATCCCCTGTTTTGACAAATGATTTCTCTCCGCTGTTGACAAAATAAAATCTAACATCGTCATATAAGACTAACCTCTTGGTCCCCTCTCTCTGGGCTTCTCACGAGCAGCTACACGCTCCCGCTCCTCCAGCTCCCTGCGGAAGTCACGGGCACGGACTTCCTCGGGGGCATCCTGGGTAGGCTGCCTGACAGACAAAACGCATGACAGAAGAGCACGCATGTAAGCACTTGCACACTTCCATTTCCAAACAACAAATCACGCTTGATAACTTTGGTCCACTGACCTGTACTTGATTTTGGTGTGACCTGGGAGATCTCGACTGGAATACTGTTTTGACAGTGCACTCAAATCCCCTTCCCCTTTTCCCCGCCCTCCTCTGGCCGGTTCAAATGTTGGTCTTGCCGCTGTAGTCATGGTGGACGGCTCTGTTTTGACACAGGACCGACAATCAATGAAACAGAGCAAAGACTGCAACGAACCGTAGGACAGACAAAGAGTCAAGAGCTTGACTCGCACAGGCTGGGCCCGACACAACTACGAGTCGATATCAAGTCATGAAATGAAATATTATAACCATGCAATAAGCAATTATGGGCCTCATTAGTTATTCCCATCATTGCTGGGAGCCATGAGACGTTTGTTAGCTAGTAATGCTAAGAAGCCACGAAGCACACCAGGTGGAACAATGCTATTTCCCACTTCAGAAAATACAATATTCAGCGAAACTAATTCATTCAAACACGTATAACAATCAAGCCTGCTTTCCAAACGATAGCAACTACGAATAGAAATAAGGCTACTGATACACTTACAACAATACGCCTGCTCTGAAGAAAGGACGAGCTTCCGTAAGACGTCACTTCCTGCAAACGTGTTGCATTCACAGACACTCGGAGCAAATAAGAAAGGAAACTCCAGCTAGCCTCGTAACGTATCATATGCGGTCCTTCTTAATAATACATTCCTCCATCCATCCATTTTCCGTACCGCTTATCCTCACTAGGGTCGTGTTTCAAATATTATATGTAACGTGTTTGATTTAAATGAACAACAATGATTCGATTCAGACTGGATTGGCCACGCTTATGTGCTCAAGGGCCACCCTAGATTTTTAAAATGAACAGATGGGTCAAACTCAGTCATAGATGAGGTTAAAATAGGTCGAATAAAATAAACATGAAAGCATATTCGATTTTATTATTTATTCTGTATATATTAAAAGTGAATTATTTACTGAAATATATTTTAATATAAACGTAAAATGAATACAAATTATTTTAACAGTGTGACCAGAGCCATAAAGGTAGATCATTACAGTAAACAGAATAACTTTAGCAAGGTTGTGAAATCTTTCAGATGAATAATGGAATCTTCAAAAAAAACAAAAACTGCGAGCCTCTGATGTGCTTCTGCCTACTTTGAAGCTCAGTGCACATACAACATCTTAGTCTCACAGCTCACCTTAAGCAGGTGAGAACACACTCGTGATGACTCGGCTGTGCTGGGTGACATTTCATGACAGTTCATACAGTCCTGATTGCTCAAATTTCCACACTGATTAAGAATTTGACCGGTGTAATTGGTGCTCTCCAGAGAGTCATCAAACAAGATTAAAAAGCGAGCATGGATGAAAATCTTAACAGGGGCTCAAAAATGAAGAGAGGCAATTGATGCAGAGATGAAAGAGGACATAAGCGTGTAAACATTAATTCCATCGAGGCATGCAAACAATCCACTCGCATACATAAAACCCACAATTTATATTTTTTGAATCTAGATCCGGTCCAGTTTATCTCTCACTGAGTCAGCTGGGATATGCATCCAATCTGAATCCGTGGTCATGCCTTTACTTCTAAAGAGTTCATATAAAATAAATACAACTAAGTCAAATTACTGTGGAGACCGGCCCAGTTTGACTTGCTACTAAATGTGAGTACTAACAAATGAAATATCAATTTGAAAGAAAGACAACTGGTAACTTGAACTGTCTTTATTTTGGGAACGTGAAAATGCATTCTGATATTTAAAGAAGTAAAGCAATAAATGGACTCAACAATGTCAGTGTAATAATAATGTTGTACGATCAGTTGTGAGATCGTGAAAAAGCTCTGTGTTTATAAGAGCAGCAGCGTCAGTAAGTCTGCTCGTGTCAGTAAGTAAATCAATTACATACGTTCTGGGACAAATTGTCAGAATCAGAATCAGAATCAGAATCAGCCTTGCAAAGAGCTCCTCTCATTCACTGCTAATCCTCTGGTGTTCATTTTTATGTTTGTAAATTATAGCTCAATTATCTGATGGATACATTTGTGCTGGTAAACAATTGAAAACAGTCTGGGGTCAGAAGAATTGGTCATGTCAACAGGAAAAAAAGAAAAAAATGACAGGTCGGAGTTCCCTTCCCCCCCCCACATAGCTTTAGGAACATGATAAAACATGACGTGAATTTATAGGTGAGCGTGCGGTCGCAGGCAATTTCCCGTCAAGAGTTTGTTGATGCGGGCGTACATATTGAGTTGGTGCACTTGCAAAGATGAATTTACTTAGAAAGACGTTATAGGTTCCGCCACTAACATGCTCCATATTGCGCTACTTACAGTTCAGAGTTTTAAGTGACAGAGTTAGGCTGAAGGTCCAGGAGCAGTGAATCTTCCTACAACATGCTGCGCTGATGTCGACAAAGCGTCCCCAGTTTCAGGGTCCACGTTGGGCGATGACATTAAATGGGCTTCATTAAAAGGAAAGCGGCTCAGGGGGTACATGCCGCATTTCCTAAAACTTTCCTGAACTATCCTGATACCCTCGTCCTCTTTAGCCACCTGATACGCCGTCTTGAACACGCCCGAGAAGTCCTTCTTGCTGACCGCAAAGAGCGTCGCATCGGCGGCGCGCGCGTCACCTAACAGCACGGCAAACCGCTGCTTGATGAGCGGAAAGAGGCCCGCGTCGAGCGGCTGCAGGATGTGGGAGCAATGAGGCGGCAGGCACACGAGGACCACGCCCTCCTTTCGGGCGGCCTCCACCACTTCCAGGTTCACGGGTGACTTGTGGCCGTCAAAAATCAGGAGCAGCGGCCGCTCTTTAGGAGCGCGCGCCAGGAAGTGTCTGAGGAACCACTTCTTGAAAAGTTCAGAGGTGACGCTTCCCGAGTCCGACCAGCCGTAGAGGGCGTCTGACGGCCCTTGTGTCTTGTAACACACTCCTCCCGGGTAGGCTTTGGAGTAGACGATGAACGGGGGAACATCCTTCCCGGCGGCGTTCGAGCAAGCCAGGACAGAGATGTAGTCCTTGGAGCCCGGCGTGGACTTGCAACCCAGACCGGCAGCATTGGGAAGAAGCACCCTCTTCCGAGCCAGCTGGAAGCCCATCTCGTTGCAATTCCACATGTACTGGGGCTTGTCCCCCAATGCGTGAGCTTCCACCACAGAGCTCAGAAGGTGAAAAAAATGATCCAACGCTTCCTTCCTGACACCAACCATCCTACCTCGCGTAACGCCGTCTGCCGGTTGAATCGTAATATTCTTTTCTTGCCGCTTTCTAAAGTTGAGCCACCAGGTCTGGCCCAGTTTAGAGAAGGCTACCCTCCTGTGTTGACGCTTGTAAATGGAAGACGCGAACGACACCAGCTGCTGCTTCGTGAGCGGGAATCCATGCTTGGACACGTACAAGGAGAATTCCACCAACAGTTCCTCGTCAGAAGATGTTATAAGCTGAGCGGGCCCGCTGCGACTCCCCGGTGTCACCCGTCCGCTGACCCGGTCCCCCAGCGAGGATTTGGGGACCCCAAACTCTTTGGCTGCCTGTCTCACAGTGCACCTCCCCGACTTCACCTCGATCAGCGCGTGCTCCATGGCTTCCTCTGTCCATTTCTTTTTCTTCTTCCTTCCAATTTTGTCAAGATGGTTTCTTGAAGGCATGGTTCTAGGATGGAGCAGAATACACAAGAGGACACAGTTTGAAGAGCTTCTGCAAAACCGTCAAAACGGACGCCATGATCTTTTTCATGATTTATTGCACTACGTAAGTCTCACAGTGTAACTGGGGTCAAGCAAGCCAGACGAGACACAACCACTGGGTCACCACAGAAACGGGCATCAAAAGTCCTGGACCACGAACCCACTAGATGGCACCACGGCCTCATATTCAAGAAAGACCAGCTTTTCAATGTTGACACTTTTGGAGGCCTCTCAGTTCTCAACCTTAAGCAAATACGTAAACAACTAAGGAATACAATACCGCCAGACAACAAAACACTGACAGAGCTCAAGGTTGTTGTTGTAACACAAAAGTAAAACCACGGCTTAAAACAAAAACAAGCCTGCGAAGATGGATTTTAACGCATACACTTGTAATTGTGAACATGTTTTTGAAACATGTACTTCTTCATATCACTATGTCTACAATAATCTCGCGCTCTTCTTTGTTTAATTAGCAGATTTTTACAGTTTTTTGTTTGTTTTTTTTTCACTACACATCAACTTTCACCGGGAAGCCAAAATAGAAACTTAAGGTTGCAAATAAGCTTTGAAACCTGAATGCATAGCTTCTTTTTTTTTTGTACAAATAAATGTTGAATATATTTGACTCGATTCAATAACCACCTATACATATATCTTCAAAAAAGAAAAATGAGAGCCTTTGAGAAACTCTTAATATCAACAAATAGTACCGCAGGACTTACTGATGGTTCGCGGTCAGGAGATAATGACAGAAATGTTGTATTTCAGCCTCTGTGGAGCGAATGAATCCTTACGAATGAGCTTTGCTGATTCTGCAGCCCGAAAGTTGTGTTACCGATTGGGGGCGGGGAACAATGTAAAAATGAGTAAAAATGAAAGTAACATTTCCTGCTTTCCAGTCGTGTCGCCTCTAACCTGGAAATGGATCAAGAGCGTTTCAAAATAAAAGTCAATAACTTCCGCTCAGATTTCAAGATGGTATCGTCGGAGTTAACATCCGTAACAAATATAAACACAATTAAATTAAAATAGATATTTATATATAACAATTAAAACATACACGGTATTCCTTAATGTTATATTTTAAAGTGCCGGAAAGAAGTAGAGTTAAGTAGCTAAACAACAACGATGCAGTTTCCTTTGTGTTTATGTGAAATTTAGCTAATACAATTATTCAATTTTCCTCAAGGAGCTTCTTATCTGTGAGAACAAACACAACAGATAGAATTGGAAGTTTTAACTCGAAAATTGTTTTTTGTTCCAGGGAGGTTTAGACATTCTCAAATCTGAGATTTAAAGAACACTCCCAGAAGAGATGATTGTTCCTTCTACGCAACCCCTCGGGCAGCGGTGTCAAACTCATTTTTGTCTCGGTCCAACTGTGAACCCATATAAATGAAAAATTACCTCATATACTGTAATTACATATACATAATATACACAACAAATTGACGAATAACCAGTTTTGAAATCAGAAGCCTATAAAAACATGTTTTTTGACTATTACATTTCTTTTCAAAGTGGTATTGGTACCAAAAAAGTGCTTGCAAATATCTTAATGGTATTACACCAGAACACAATGAGCAATTTTGATTTGCTTTCGCGGGCCACATAAAATGATGTGACGGGCCGGATCTGGCCCCCGGGGCACCAGTTTGACACCACTGCCCTGCGGGACCTGGGGGGGGGGAAAAAAAAAGGTTGAGATTTTAGTTATAGATTTTTCATGATCTCACTAATCCTCCCTCACCCAACTAATAATAGCCATGAAAATAATTTTCAGGGTTATCACCAAGCCTTTTCCCCATCTATATCAAAATAAATGTTTGAATTTGTTTATAAATCTATTATTCGTTTTTTCTCTTCGAAAGTCAGTGTCCTAAGCAATATGAACCAAATGCACTTTCGATAAAATGATGTACAACAGCGACCTTTTCATATTTTCATAAATATCGCCAACATTAATGTCATTATGGTTACAGTATGTATGGCAGCGCGAAAGTACAGATAGATGAACAAATAAATGCAGTTTAAAATAACTTGTGTCAACGACCACTTTCTTATGAGAATTTGCTTCTTTACAAGTTTTTAAGCCATACAGTGAATGTGACAGACAAAATGATTCGATTTGATTTTATATACAATTAGACAAGTTGTGTAGAAAATATAACGCAAAATTAGCATGTGAGAGTGTACCCTAGTAATATGACTTGAAGATACGGATTTCAAGAGTGAACGCGCTTTTTTTTGCATGTTGATGAGTAAACGTTGCATCTTTCAACACGTCTCCCACAGCAAAAACATTTTGTGGCAAAAAAGAAGTATGCAGAACCAAATGAACCCGAAAATAAGGACAAATGTGTTGACCGGTCTATTATTAAACACCGTGAGGATGCTTCAGATGCCTCTGCAGTCGCTCCATCTCGAGTCATTCGGAATGGGGAGACAAAGGGACACCCCGAGGCACAATCTCGTCTGAAGGCAGCTGAGCTGAGCAACCGGTTTCGGTCTTTGCTTGCGAAAAAAACCCCCCAAAAAAAAAAAAAACAAAGAAAGTGCTGATGCCTTCTATCGCCGATCGTATTTAGAACACAATGAGGGAGCTGCTGCGATCTCCGCAGTGGGAGAGCAACCGGTTGCCCACACGAGCTTCGAGACGGATGAAGGCAACGCGCCAACTGAGCAGCGTGATGGCGGCCCTTGACACTTTGCACATGCTCAGTGTGACGTAAACCGAAAGAATAGTTTACTGCGGCCCCAGCAGCCTGCTGATACAAATGCGTGCGTATTTTTCAGACATTGCTGTGCAACAGTGGTAGGCCGCTACTATTTATACTACGCAACAGTTCAGCCTTGGCAGAGGTCTGTCTGCTTTATACAATGACATTCTAGTCACACATGGTCAATGATGCATTGTTTAAAGATCAAATTGTCAATCTAATTGACTTATTCTATTCCCCAGAGTAAATATGCCTCTCACAGTGGAATAGAAAATTGTCATCATTTGTATTATTTTATGTCGTAATGAACATACCAAGGTAGGCGAAACCAAGTTTGTAGTGACTCATTTTAAAGACACAAATAGTCACGAATCTAGTCTGAAAACTCCCCAAAGTAATCGGTTGAATCGTTTTTGCATGACCTTGCAAACAAAAGTCCTACAAACATAAGAGACTTTTGCGGATGTAACCAAGAGTGAATCATAGAATAGGTCTTATTTCTTCGGTGATGATATTTTTAGCGTGCTCTCACGACTGCGGCTGAATCTTTGATAGAAATGTCAAGATTTGAGTCATCAAGCCTTCTGTGAAGTGCCATCCTGAATGTGTAAGATCTGTTTTGTCACTCACCACCTAACCTATCATTAGGTTAGCTGATCATCCCATTTTCCTACAGTATCAATAATTGCACTATTGTGGTACTATGGTTATTGTCGATATTCATTCACAGGCAATGAGTTTTTTCTCTGCGATTTCACCGCCCAATTCAGCACTGTACAAATAACACAACTATGTTGATTAACAACGGTTTTATTGAAAACAATTTGCAGTTATGAAAACAAAATCACAAAACGTTCATGTCTGTAGGACTAAGTTGTGGATGCCCACACATGACAAAGCTCAATTTTAGAAGCAGGCTGACATGTTACGCACGAGTTAACGGATGGAAAGTTATTGCAAGCAATATTGGAGGCATCACCTCCAATACTGAATACGTGGCTTTGTTCCCCCCCCCCACACAGTGGTGTTGAAACAAAGCAATTATGTGAGTGACAGTGATACAACACAACGCTCCACGGGTGCGGATAACTTTGGTACATTCCGCTTCGAATCCCACAATCAATATACGCGGTGGTGCCAAGGCAGCAGCCGAGTCATTTGCATAGACCCAATGCGTGCATCAGTAAGCACTGAAAGGGGCAAAAAGGCAAGTTACACTTTGCGAGGGCAGCTGTTTAATATTCCTGAAATGCCACACATCACAACAACACTGGCACTAAACGTCACCCCAAAAAAAAGGAGACATGAACAACGAAGCTAAAAGAATCATCCGAGAGGGCAGAAATCTTCATCTCTCTCTAAGTTGTTCACACACAAGACATACTGGTGAGGAATATTACTGGATGCATCTTGGAGAAATGCAGCACGGGCAGGTGAACCGGATTGGCTGTTTCCAGGAGGCTAAATGGCATCTAGTATGGCGCGTGTGACTGTGCATCTCACAAGCAGAGGACGCCGTCGTTTGAGCTGCGGGTCCCGCCCTTAGCGTACCCCTTTCCTGCCCAGGAAC
This sequence comes from Phyllopteryx taeniolatus, assembly GCF_024500385.1. Lineage (NCBI taxonomy): Eukaryota > Metazoa > Chordata > Actinopteri > Syngnathiformes > Syngnathidae > Phyllopteryx > Phyllopteryx taeniolatus. Next base: position 1,655,517 of record NC_084518.1, on the reverse strand, counting down.
CGCAAGACTGCGTAGTTGTAGGCGGTTGCCACCAAAAACAGAATCTGCAAAACAAAAACAAACCAACCAAAAAAAATGTCTTGATGAAGAGGAGAGGAGCAAGAAAACATTTGTTTGTTAAAAAAAAATAAAAATCTGCCTTGGCGAGCGGGACACAATCTCGTGTGAAGAGATACGAATAATCATAATTTTTCTGTGTCCAAAAACATTCGTACACCTTCTCAAGTCATGCATAGCCGGGAGAAGACGCTTATAGTTCATTACAATGCTATAGATTAGCGGTTCCCACACTTTTTCATGTATGTAGCTCCATAATGGGAGGTTCTCTTACTAGATTGTTATATGAATATTATATATGACTTGAGATTATGGAATCACTGCCCTAAATAAAGGGAAAGAAAGTATTAAATAATGATTCAATTTCAATGTACTGCACATAAAAGTTAAATCAAAGTCTAAATCATTGTTTCAAAACAAAAAGTTCTTAAGGAGTAAATGTATTGAATTTAAAAGTGAAATACAACAAAACTGTTCTTCAACAGTTTCATAATTTGTATGAATATCCTCATTTCCAGCTTGTGACCAGGTATGAATTATTCTGGTCTTAACTGTTCAGTATATTTATGATGCATGCAAACAGTTGCTCACCAATGCTAAGAGAGTGATTCCGGCACCGGCAAATGCCGCAATATACAAGTCATAGGTGAGGTGAAACTGAAAGAAATAAACACATCAAAGTTAGTCCCAAGCAGTGATAGTCATATGCTCGACGTGTGCGTGTGTGTGTTCTCCTGTTATGTCATTATTCTCAGTCCTTTTTGTTGCACTGTATCAGTAAGACAGCATTCGGCATAATCGATGGTGGGAAAGTTGCGGTGAAAGGGTGCGCAAAATGGAATGTGGAAACGATGGGCTTACTTCACTCGTTTTGCAAATAGACGCCAAGGTCATTCCACAAGCCTTGCCCGGCATTGCGTTCCAAGGGAGCAGCCCTTGAATAGAGACGCGACATAAATGATGTTATCTCTTGCCAATGCAGATTGCAAATATTTTGGAGGAAACATTTACATCCGAACAAAACAGCAGCAGAGGAACTCAAGTCATCTTAAGGAATTCCATGAGCAAGTTAGTTTTGCGTTTATGTAATCCCTAATGATGAATTCATCGCCTCACGAAATCACATTAATATTCTCATCAGGCGCACATGCGGTCGGTCATTATCGGAGCATCGCACCATATTGCCTGGCGTCCATGCAAATCCAGCCGTGCTGATTTATGCTGGTGGTTTTCTCAGCCAGGAGGTTGATGTCGTGGCAGGTCTGCTCCATGTTGAACAAGAAGTAGACCGGAATTGCCGTCAAGGCGAACACCGCCAGCCAGATGAAGGCCAAGATATATGTCACAATGATGAACTGTTGAAATAGTACCAAAAAAGCGGAACGTAGGGTCACGGGAAAGTGATGAATGTGGTATCAAGAAGTCCGCTATCAATTCGTGATTCTTAATAATTTAGTAATTTTCTTTAAATGGTAAAAACAAAGCATTCGACATCGGCAAAATGACCCGATGACATCGTTGCCCTGGCCCCTCCCCCCCCTCCCTTTTGTCCTCGCACTCACCGTCAGGCTGAGGCATCGGCCACAGTGGGTGCTCCTAAATTCCCCGAAGGTCTGCTTGACCGCGCTTGTCGTGTAGAAGCCTTCAGCCAGCAGCAGAATACCATAGAGGAAGAAAAATGAGGCCAGGCCGTAGATGACGTACTGGAAGTATTCGACACTGCGCGGGGGTCAAAAGGTCAGTCAGACTGGATACCGAGACGCATTTCAAGAGGAAACGTGGAAAATAAACTCACAAGGACGCCACGACCTCATAGTCCTGCTCACTGCGGGCGAAGTAAGTCTCGACCAGGACTTCGGTCTGGGTTAAGGCTTCGTGCCCGCAACCGCAAAATAGAGCCATGCCTGCGTAGCACAGCAAGGTTGCCACCAGAGAGGGGTAGGGCACTGCCCCCAAGCACCGGACACAGCAATCATAACAACCTGAGGGGGCATAATATATCAGCACACAGGCGGCACACACCGCACACAGGACCACACAGCACATCTAAACCGCGATGAGGAATTCTTTCACCCTGCGGGAGAGCTCGCCCGCAAATCCATCAGCACACACCAGGAACGAAAGAAAAACAAAGCCGCAACCAACAAGCAGGCGATCAAACGCAAAGAAACCGCCGCTTATTTCGAGAACATGGAGTGCGGTCTCCCCAGTGTGAGCAGCTGAAGCAGGGAGCAAACACCCACAGTGTTAATAAATAAAAGCAGTGGCAGAAAGGGGATGGAGAAAACCACCTAAGGCTTTGCAAAGCCACGGCTGCCTGACCGGAAACATGCCGCGTCCGATCCTGTGCTCCACAACAAGAAAGATCCCAAGACGAGAACTCGCGTCTGCCTACAAGCCGCTACAAAACAACGCTCCCTGTGCCGATTTCATCTGCAAAGTGAACGGCGCTCGTCCGCTTGTACGGACACCCTGACGCTTCTTCTACGCGAGCCGGTCCGGCCCTCCTTCTGTGGCGGTCGCGGACGTCGCCGAGGCTAAAGAGCGACGGCGGCGGCACGCTGACTTCACAGGCTCGAGGAGAGAGCGTCTCATTGTGGCCGAACATAAGGTAGCCATTGTCAGTGCCATGAGACAAAGGGCAGCGATGTCAAGCAAACAAAGACCTTAGAGAGACCACACATGCTGTCGTAGAAGCGTCAGAGGGGGGGGGGGGGGGGGGGGTACACCGGGTCACCGGCGGCAATGTCGGACCATCCTTCCTCCTGCCATAGCTGGCTCACACTGGTACCACGGCACGCAGTGTCAGGTCAGATGGGGATAGAGTGGGTGCAGACATCAGTATTACCTGGTGAAGCCTTTGATCGTCTCACCAAACAACTGAGCAGGCTGCCATCGAAATATAAATAGTATCAGCAAGAAGACGACTGGGGATGCGGTAATGATCGTGCCCGTCAATGCCCACGCTTCAGCTGAGAAGGGCATCAATGCGTTTAGTCGATGCCAGCTGATCAATACGCACCTCAAAACTGGTAAGAAATGTGCACAAATTGGTGCACTGTGATCAGAGGACGTGAATTATGGCTCACGGTTGAAAGGAGTTTGTCGGCCATAACAAGGGATTCAAGTGGAACTAAAAAGTGAGTCAAACGACGATGTCGACTCTCCGCTTAACAGGTAACAACATAGCAACGGTGATGGGCAAACCGAACATAAAAATCTTGGGTCATCTTCAAATACATCAATACAACATGATGTCCAAGGTCAGAAATGACATTTTTAAAATAATAACAATAATAATTACGAATGACTATTTATTTCACTTTATTTAGTCATAGGCGCCTTTGAAGCCAATCAGTGTCACCGTACAAACATCGCTAATCAGCATTATTACTTTTTACACCGTCTCAAATGGCTTCCAAAGTCGATGAAAAGGAGGTACTAAAAATTGTGCGCACTCACCCATGTCCACAAAGAAGTTAGGAGCTTATTGAAGTTTCTGCTGCGCGGCGTCCCAACTCTGATATGAGGATATGAGAAGTTATTCCCCGCCACCCCTTTATGAATCTGACTCGCGCTTTTGTCTCATCAACAATAGACCACATCACCCCAAGTGACATCTTAAAGTCACAGTCCCATTTCAGCTGCCAGACATTATTTATAGAGCCACGGCGTTGGCATCAGCGACAGAGGCGGATCACACATTTGTGCTCTTTATCATTGGACTTTTGGGTTAAGTATTCTTTTGCTTCTAGAAATGAGTGGAGTGGCTTTTGTGGGGACATCAACTCGCCACGTTTTTTATTACTTATCAATTACTTATTAAACTAAGCTCAGTTTGGATTGACACACACAGAAAGGCATTAATTAAATTCATTCAATTATTGTAGTTGCCGTTTGCTAGTGCAGGCATCACACCGAAAGCTGTTTCTAGTTTGTATGGGAAGAGTCAAAAGATTAGGTACAGCTCTCACTATACTATACTGCAGCGCAATCCTACACCTTAACAAAATACTGCAACATTAAAAACATATTGAATGTATTACCGTTGTGACTGTGTGAGTCAAAATGCAGCAGTATCATCTTCGGAAGGCAAGTTGTTGACACAGCTCTCGTTTTGGATCCAATTGGATTTTGCAAGTGGCTCTAATGTTGTGGCCCGTCTTTTTGCACTATGTTGCGGATAAGGACGGGGCCCAACCGTGAATCGCGAAAATCCAGGGATAATTCACCTCCATTGTAGCGTTTTCGGGGTTGGTACCCCTGCCCCCCTTCAAAAAAAAAAAAAAAAAAAAAAAAGAAGAATATCCGCAGAAACTGAAGCACGAGTATGTGGGGGTCCACTGTATATGGATTTGATATACCCTCCCCCACTGATTTTACATGTTCAGTCAAATAAGATAACGACAACAATAAAATCATGATAAATGCAATAAACAGATGAAGTTAGTTGGAAAAGGATAATCTGAGGAAATGAATTTTGAGTCTGAATTTGAAAGTAATACAAGATGTAATATTTCCAGGATCAGGTGGTATTTCGTGAGCCAGCCAAGGTGTTTGTGTGAAATTTGTGTTTTATTTTCTTTAAGTTAAATGTTATATTGATAATAAGCTTGCTAATATGCAAAGCCATGGATTTCCACTCCATACATACTATGTCTGCACATCTTCATTCACGTTCACTTTCACGTAGCAAATAAAAACATTTTTTTTTACAATAAAAAGGTAGCAAAACAAATGGAAATGGCCGTGACGGACATTGATGAAGTTGTCTAACAAGGGTGACATTGACAGTCAGGTCCAGCTGCTGCCCGCTTTCCCTCCCTCCCTCATTTGACCCAGTTGATGTCAAAGCTGGGTTCAGTACAAAGGGGCCACTGTGGAGCTGGACAGAACACTGTGCTATGCTCCCTTTTTTTTTTTTTTTTTTTTTTTTTAGGGGGGGGGACCTCATCGAATTTGTCCATGCCATTTCAAGCACATAGCTGAAATCTCTTTCTCAATGTTAAGCTTGATTCTCTTCAAAACAAGAACACCACTTAGTGGGGAAGCGCTTATCATCAAGTGCCGCATTCCGTCACTCAATATTGTGACCCCCCCCCCCCCCATCATACTTTCTTAGTGACCGATTTGTTTTCGAACAAAAATGAACTCCTCAAAGAGAGTTTGGATTGTCTGCCGTGAGTTTACAGTCTGCGTTACCAGCAATAACATATCGAGTAATTAGCGCCCGAAGAGGATTAACGGCAAAGGCCTTGTTGAGCTGAAGGAGAAGAGCGGATGAGGAACGACACCTTTGAAATCTCGTTAAAAAGCACGCGAGGCAGGCCGAGAGAGATGAGAAGCGTTAATTAACCTAAAGGAGTGGATGAGAACACATAGAAGGCCTGTCAGCTTTTGGGACGTGCGGTTATGATATTCCTGTTGACAATCACAGATTAGGATCCAGAGACGGTCCTTTACGTACGTATATTCGAACGGGAGGAGATGCAAATGGTGAGCGGGGAGATGTGAGCGGCTCACATTATGAATTATCGCGACACTTAATATGTCTGCCTTGAAGTCATCATTCGTCAGTGCTTAAATGGACTTTGAACAAGCGTATTTGTCTCCAAGCTGTCGTCCTGCTCACCAATGCTATTACACGGAATCACCTGCATCAAATCGCCACCATCAGCACCATGGACAGCCACAAGCCAAGCAAATGGGAATTCTTCTGCATGTGTGTTATCTGGATTGTATGTGGCGTGGGATAAAATGTGTATGGTGCAGAACATGTTTATCCAGAGAGAGGCGGTGCTGCCAAAATATTTGCACCTCCTCTTATCTCTGCTGCGGTAATCCGTGCTGAGAAAACAAACAAGCAGCCATGAAACAAACAGCCAAGCGTTTTGGAGGGCAGACGCACACAAATACACACACGCACGCGCACACGCACGGCATGAATTCAGAAGTGAATTCTGTGGCAATGACCTCCCGCGCTGGAGTATTTGTTTTTCCGCTTGATGAAACAACTGAATGATTTATCAGGTTTTATTTATCCACCATGTATAGTCTTCCGCGCTAACGAGCGGGGAAAGGTCACGAGCGGGATCTTAGGGATTGACAGCGAGGGGAGAATGGCATTAGTCAGACCGTATATTAAAATTTGCAATAACATGGCAGAAATACGATGACGTTTGGGTAGTTAGTCGATTTTCAAAATCAAGTTTAGAAACTATAAAATATCTGCCAGTGTCAGTTTTGCATGTTTGTCATATACTGCATGCCAGTACACTGGCTCACTCTAGTGGTATGCGAAAGAATCACTGAATTAAACAAATACAATTTACCTTTAAAACATTACAGTTCAGTTACATTTGACTTTTAAAGTCAGTACAAAATATGTCTATTTAAACTTTAGGATTAGCTTTGGTTTTGAAACATGCATTTAAGTACAATTTTTATTGAACCATTATTTAAGTACACTTTTAGCGTTTTATATTCAAGCACATGCGTTTATGTTAAAACTACATCATGTCACAATTGCTCACAATAATAAATATACTTTTTAAGAATCATTCTTTCGATGAACACTTGCCAAATACATGACTGTTTTTTAATGCTCGTCATTTTGGCGGTACTTCGTTTTAAAAAGTTGGAAATCTGCTGCTGTACGGCATTTGATGAAGGATAGAATCTCTGAGTGACTATTAAATTGCGACAAAATGGAGTAAAAGTTGAAAACTATCAATATTTACAGCTACCGCCGGAAAGCTCTCGATAATGTAGTACCGCTAAACGGTCACACGATGGCAGCAAACCAGCGGAACATGGCACGAATGACGATTCTTTCCAAAGGCAGCTTTTCGCGGAACGTTATACGCTGAGCAATTGGTAGTCTTCATCCGATGGAGTCGCACTGTGGCTATCCAGCACAGGTGTCAAATACAAGGCCCGGGGGCCACATCTGGCCTGCCAGCATTTTATGGGGCCCGCTAAAATCTGTAACAAAATTGCAAATTGTATTCACTTTTTATAGTGAAACATATTGCAAGGATTTTTGGGTGTGTAATATATTTGTTGTAATATGATGTACATTTACACTAGTCAGTAAAGTACACTGAAACTTTAGGTAACAAATTTATGAGACATTGTTCCAAACAATTTTATTTTGCTTGTTTAACACAACAATATGAAGTGGAGCCAATATTGTCTTTTTTTTTCTTTTTTTTTTTTTTTTTTTGTATCGAACAAGGAAAATTGTGTAGAGCGGCTTGCCGTGAAAATATTTAGGTTTAATCCTGTAATAATAAAAGACAAAAAATACCGCTCTCTCACTTTGTCAACCAAGACCATGGTATGTTTATTGCTTTATTATCAAAATCATTTATCTCTTATTTTATTTCTAATAGACTGCTAGTACCAAGTTAGATCATAGCGGAGACTATATGGAACACCATTCCACAGATTATCCAAACATTATTCACACAAGAGACTTGGACTCGGTGGGATGATGAAATCCATTTTCTCGACAAGACCCATCTTTAGTTGGAAAAATTGTTTAATAGGTTAAACCACATTTTGACTGGTGGAAAGAACTAAAATCTTAAAGTAAAATCTAGCATGGGTGTTGGTTTATCTTTGAAAAGTATCACTGACCCGGTAGCTTGGATGAAACTACATTTTCAATGCCAATAATCGTTTTTGTTATACATACAATTACAATGTAATTACAGGTATGTTCTCGAAGAGTTTAGAATATCAATAAAGAAATAGCAATAAAATGTTATTCTGTACAAACAAGCAAAGCCAAAAGAAGTAAGAGTTTGTTAGAGTACCAAAACACATTTCAAGCCTAAAGTTTTTCTAGTGAAGCAGAGGTTATAGTCGTACAATATATTAAGTAAAATAACATACTTGAAAACTTGAAAGGAAAAAAGTAGCAAGGATACTGAAATATACTACAATAAATTACACAACACTACATATGCAAAACATTTCTTTTGATAAGAATGCCTAATTTACATGTTTTTTTGGGGTGTGTTTTTTTTATTTTATTTTATTTTTTATTTTTTTGTTAATCTGAGACACTTAATGAGCACCCTTTCCACGGTACAAATTGTCAGATATTTGGGAGATACTCTTGTGGATCTGTATTCCAGTACAGTTTCTATTGAAATACGTGAAGCCGTTTTTAAAAGAACTGCGGTAAAAATACATCTTCAGAAGAAGCAATGAGAAATATGTATAAAATATCGATAATAGCAATACTGCTGATTTCAGCTTTTTCAACATCTCATCTCCATTCGTGATGAGTTGCGACGTCCCATAGCTCCGCGAGATCAAAATAGATATTAAGAAAGAGCTTCCCATACAAATCCAACTGTATAAACATGATTATTAGTTCTTTCAAGGAAAAGTTCCCAAAAAGCCATGATGTAAAATGAGATTTTCTTTTTTTTCTCTCTCTCTCTCTCTCTCTTTTTTTTGCCTGCCGTTGCGGAACATGAGTATGAAAATGACCGCTCTGAAAGACTATGACAGAGCAAAGGCAGGAGGCTGGAGGTCGCTTGGAAAAGAAGAAAAACAAACAAACAATTTCATCTTAACATCCTAAATACAGCTTTACAGGTACGTGTTTTTGTGTATTTTGCGGCCAAGTTATACCCGCGTGGTGGAGTGGGTGCTGGGCAGGCCCGCGGCGCTGTAGCCGGCGGGGAAGGTGCTGTACGGGCTCATGTTGGAGAGCCCCATCAGCGAGTTGGGGATCATGGTGATGTTGTTGGGCGTCATCAGCGGGATGTCGTCGGGAGAGCGGCGCTGACTGAGCGCGTAGTCCAGGGTGGGAGACACGTGGATGGGATTGCGGAGGGCCTCGCACTGGTTCCTGGACAGGGTCTCGTCCACGGTGGCGGCGTGGCTCACGTTGTTGCCTTTGCTGTCGCATTGAGGACTGGGCTGCTGCGACGTTTCCTGCCGGCTGCGCTTGTCTTTGCGGTAGTAGAGCGCGGCGAAGGCCAGCACGTTGAGGAAGAGCAGCGAAGCGCCGACGGCGATGGTGACGCTGAGCTCCGTGGAGTAATCTCTGGGGTTGGGCATGATCAGAGGGCCCATCTCTCGCCCACCTTCGTCGCCGTTGAGGCCCGTGGACACGGGAGGCCGGCCGGTGCCGCCGGATCTCTTGCCCGCGGACTGGGTGGGATCCAGCGGTGTGACCTTGGTGGTGGTGGAGGAGTAATGGAACATGTCGTGGAGGTTGTAGAGATGGGGAACCAGGTGCTTCCAGAAGGCCACCTTGGTGGCGCGGTAGTGATCGCGGATGCGAGGCTTGAGGCCAATGTGCAGGTACAGCTGGTCGTAGGGGTCGTACTTGGACCAGGCCACCTCCTCAAAGCGGTTGGCCTTGGTGTGGATGAACTTGGTGTCCTGCGGTACGGGTTTGTTGGGATCCCTAAGCAAAACGACATTTGCAAAAATGAAGGTGCTTCGCCTCATTAGGGTTGTGGGTGATTACTAGCACTATCGCACTCCCAGCTAATCACTACAAGTAATGAATTATATATTGGACAAAATACAGTGAAACCTCTGAGTTTGACCAAAACAACCCTTGGAAAATTAGCGTCAAAAGAAACATCATGACAGCGCACAGTGTGACTCTTGAATCAAACGTTATATTAAACGTCATTTTGAAAACGGGATTAACCCCCACAGACAGGTCTGACACCCCACTTGAGACCTAGCCCGAAAGGACTACGAGTCCATATTTGGTGTTAGTACATGATGTCTTATGTATTGTTTGAAAATACAAAATATGGACAAAAGTATTAGACCAATCATGGATTGGGCTTGATCCTTATCTTGCCTCTAAAGTTTTTTATTCAATTGCATCATTATTATTATTATACATTATTGCCAAAAGTGCTTGTCCTGTCTCTCGTCTGCTAAAGGGTTCACATTTTCATAAGTGTAACTGCGCTATGGAATATGCATGGCTGGATGGACTTTTTCCATACTCACTATTTATTTCATACAAAGGAACTGCTTTAATGTATACATTTCTATGAAGACAAATATATAGTAGCATGAAATGGAAATGAATCCAAATGGGCTGGCTCCCCTTTACTCTTATTTCTAGTACTAGAGATTACCTCGCTCGTTGTATCAAACCAGCTTGTGAGTGTTGTAGCAATTCCAATGTATGGTGAAAGTAGGGCTACAGGATAGCAATAATTGATATCAGAAAATGGTGCGTCATAATTAGCCACGGTTAATGTGCTACTTGTGAACTAACAAGAAGAAAGGAAGATAAGGCTGGGAGAAATGACAGCGAGAATTAAGACTGGGCTTAATTAGGCACACTACTTCCTGGCGAATGCGGCAGTCTTTTAATCAGGGTGATGAAGTAGCGCAAGTTAAAAGGTCGAAAGTCTTCAAATAAATAAGAGCTGCACAATCGAAATCAGGCAATTTAGTGCGAGCGCTAGAGTCGAAGTGAAATTGTGATGCGCTAACTACTGCAGCTTTTCGGTCGTTTGCGCTTACTGTTACTCACCCACTCTTGGCAAAGTTGGTCCAATAAGTCATAACCACGGCGCTGAGCATGATGTCGTTCCTGGAGAAGTTGCAGGGAAACAAGTCCGTGGGGCCGATCATGGGGATGCCGAACACGTAAGGCACCTCGTCTCCGTGCGCCGAGTCGGACCACACGGGCTTCATGAGGCTCTGGCAGTGGTGGTAGAAGGCGTAGAAGTAGGTCGGTGAGCCGTAGCGGGCGTGCAGGTCGGCCGTCACCACTGAGGGTTCTACCCATTGGTGGTCTGTGAACAGGGCCACCAGAGTCTTCCTCCTGGTTTCCGGATTGTCCTTATCAGCCCAGTCTGTGTACATGAACTTAATCGTCTCCCTCAACGTGTCCTTCCCCTCGGGGTAACCGTACAAACTGTCCACAAAGTCCGATACGACAAAGTCAAAGTCGCTTCCGGACACGCCGTCCTCCAGGTCCATCACGTTCTCCACAAAGCGCAGGCCCTCACCCTGATTGACGCCGAGCATGATGTCATAGTTGAGGAATTCGCCCTGCTCCATCAGTATCTCGGGGTCGTCGGGGATGACGTCCCCGTCGATTACCGGGCCAAAAGCCACGCGGTACTGGGCGGGCTGGATGTCCTGCTCCACCAGCTCCTTGGCGGTCTTCTTCTGTAGACAGGAGACCATGTCCAGGGTGTCCAGCACGTTGCAGCCCACCCTCTCAGCCAGCATGCGAGTGTACTTGACCGGTTGATAGTTGACAGCCCAACTGGAGAGCGCAGAACCGCTTTGAATGATGGCTCTATGGAACAAACCTTGGAACAAAGACAGCAGAACAAAAGACACAAGGGAGGCCAAAAGGAACAGTGGTTAGTGCTTCATTGTAATCTGCATCAGGTGCGTTATCAAACCTTAAGGACACTGTGTCCTAATCGGTATTAAGGATTACAGTATAGGAAAGGCTTGTAACTGAGCACAATATAGGTGCACTCCATGTCCTTTTCATTTCAACTTAAGTCAGAAAGAGTGTACAGCTGGGCCTGGCTGATAGGAAGCCGCAAGAAGAAATGACTTGATAAAGAAGAACGATTGCCCCTTCTTGTTCGTTTTAATGATGTCAATAATAATACATCACTCTGTCGGTCCGCGTGTTTGATTCATGCGCTGTCACTGCTGTGTGCAGTAACGATCAGTTTGCAGCCTCGCTTCAGCGGCAAGTTTCCCCTTCATCGGTTCCTCACAGATGGACTGTGGCATCAAAATCTTTGATTGTGTGTCTCTAACAAGCTGCAGAACACCCGCTGGCCACTGCGCGTCCAGAAAGCCTTCTGTGGCTTGATACTAATAAACACTGGGGCTGCTTTGCTGAATCTTTATATACAGAGCGACGCCTCCATCTGAGGGAGGTTTGTATCTGGCCCCCAAAGATGATGAGTGATCGCTATCCAGTCACAAAAAGGCTTGCTAAGGTTACGTCACGTGAGTCATTGGAAGAAGGCTGCAGGAACAATGTCACTTTCTTCCTCTGCTGCTGTCATTTATTTACATTTTTGGGGGGGGGCACTGGCTATCTAGTCTGCTTCAAAGAGCTCTCGAGGCCTTTGTGCCTCTGCTGCAGCCCAGCCAGGGCATCAAATAGAAAAAGCTCACAAAGCACACTTGCACTTGCCGCAGCCTCCGTGGATGGCATTGATGAAAAGACCGCTCCGGCCCCTCTTGTGATTCTGGACAGCTTCAATGAGAGGACGACAGCTCCCGGTGGGCTGCAAGTATTAAAATCCAGCAAGCAGATTTGGAGAAGTGCGCATCGAATCTCTCAAAGTTACTTCTTATCATCGTCGGGGATCACATGTCATTTTCCTGTTGATGCACCAACAATATTGTACACTTAAAAACAACAATAAAGCTACAACTATGAATACGAGCATCTCAAATTTGAAGTCTATGATTACAGGAGTACACGTACTATATAATTGAGCTTTGAGAATTCAAAAAGCTTTTGCGATTTGATTTAATCGATATAACTCTACAATGCAACCGAATAGCTTTCGGCTCATCACAGATGAAACGGAGCTCAGTGAGGACGACGGATGTGCTTCTCGTCCCAAATATTCATCCATCCATCCATTCTCTGTACCGCTTTATCCTCACAAGGGTCGCGGGCGTGCCGGAGCCTACCCCAGCTATCTTCGGGCGAGAGGCGGGGTACACCCTGAACTGGTCGCAGGGCACATATCATCAACGAGCAACCATTCGCGCGCACATTCACACCTAGAGTCTTCAATCAACCTACCATGCATGTTTTAGGGATGTGGGAGGAAACCGGAGCGCCCGGAGAAAACCCGCACAGGCCCAAATATTCATCGATTTACAAATTAAAAGATTAAAGGCGAGGTAATGGACACAGAAGCTGTTCCATGTATGTCATTGTAGCGCATAAGAGATCAAGGGATCACCGGGTAGCATCTAAAAATAGCTCACCATAAAAACTGCCGCACCTTGAGTTTCTCGACTTGCTGTACCTTTGCCAATATGGCAGACTGATCCGCCCCAAGCTGGGCGGTGTTGGCGCGGCGATGATGTGCCCTCCTCGGGGATGCGCTTGGCGGAGTGAGAATGTGGTGCCAGAAAGTCGGTCTAAACTTACACCTACTGGGCCCACGTCTACGTTTTGGTGCAGATGATCTAGCACGATTTTTGGTGAATTTGATCGGGGCCCGGGGCAGACTGACACGAGCTCCTTGCACATGTGGTGGATGATCCAACCCTCTGAATCATCACGAACAGTTGTTGGCGAGGATATGTATTGCCAGCGGTTTTCACCAGCTCATTCTGTATTTGACAAGGCTACCCGCTAACGTTCAGTACTCCAGTCACGCACGGATCGCTGCGTCTTCTTGCACATATCTAGACATCTCCATGGGACTGGACCGCTTTTAAAGGGAATGAGAGGAGCCGCTTCGATTGGACAGGATTGAAGTCGGCTGTGAACACCCCCACACCAGCGCAGACTTTTAAATGCGCCGATGTACAATGGTCCGTGAAATACCAACACAGTCTATCCCGCCTCCGTGCCAGTCATGAAAATGGAGTCTTTAGTACAGATTTGAACCTCTGACTGCAAGGCTGACACAACGACCACATACCAGCCTTCACCGTACCATGTGAACTGATTTCATCCCTATGATATTCACACCCACTAGTGGGCATATCCGTGGATGATACACTGTGATGTATTAACGAGCGTTAAAACGGTTAAATAAAAAACGCTGGGCTGCGGAACCCCGTAGAATTCGCATGCATTTTTAAAGGCAATTTGAGTTGAAAAAGAAAAGATAAAAAGCTCAAGTTTTTGATACCGCTTTTCCTGTTCAGGGTCTCGGCGAACAGCAACCAAGGCAGACTTCATCTTGGACTGCTTTTACACTCACAATCCCACTACTGAGTTGGAACTGAAGCCAAGATGGCTGCACGCAAGTCTGGTGAGTGAAACGCTACACTTGTCAGTAACGCTACACATATCAACATCATTTATCCTGATTAATACCATTTTTTTCGATACTTTGTTGAATTTAATATGACATTCTAAACGTCTGACATGACAAGGAGTCCTACCTTCTGAGTGGTGTGACAATGTTAGTAGGCTCACGCAAGAAGCCCCGATTCCAGAACCAAAAACCGTGATCCGACTCGGGTCGCCTCCGAAGTAGCCGATGTTCTTACTGATCCAACGGAGTGCTTGAATCTGATCAAGGAGTCCATAATTGCCTTTGGCAGCCTGGTCTCCAGTACTGAGGAAGCCTGATGTATGGAGACAGAACAGAACACAAGCAGTCATAGCCAGCGGGCCATCCGAAAGAAGCGATCCCAATACGGTATGCCTTCCGTGTCTCCTGCGGTGTCTTGACCATTGGAGTCGGCCACGCAGTAGTTGCCTGAGGTTTGCCCATCAAACCTGAACGCTCTCTTTGCTAAGCGTGACTTCATAAGATTCACCGAGCATGAATAAATACAGTAAAACCTTTCCCGGACTTGTCCCTTTGAATTCACAAAAGCACGCGGAAGTTGCCAGTGCTGAGAATTGATCCTGCTACTCATTCGCCGTCCAGTCCAGTCCTGCAACAACACGCTGCTTCTGAATGCGAAACACGAGCACACGGAATCGTCTCGACCTTGTGCGTTCTTGGGAATACTTCAATGGCCAATCTGATCAATTTGCACAAATTAGACACGTCCATCTGTGAGCGGGATAATGGGCGAAACAATATGTGCGCAGTAGAATGACATTCCGTGATAATACTTGCTCTGAAGACAACATCCATATGCAAATCACGCCATATGCTTTTTTCCCTAATACGACTTTACATGTTTCTGTAATGTCTCTTTTAGTGATTTAAGTGGAACTTAACGAGCAGTGTTAACGTTTACTCTCTCCCTCTGCTCAAACTAACTGGCCATGTGAAACGCCATTAAAAGGCGACGTTTTCATCACCTAATATTCCAATTCTGTAGTTGAGCGTGACAACGACGACGTTGCCGTAGCTGGCCAGCACGCTGCCATCCATCATGTTCCCGGTGCCTTCCATATACGAGCCTCCGTGGATGTACACCATCACAGGCCGGGCTTCCGAGTCCCTTATATCTGCGATGTCAACACACACACACACACACACACACACACAAAGTGAGCAAACCAAAGTGCAGGCAACAGTAATGTAGTGTAAGATTAAGAAGCTGCGATGACAGTCCCAACAAAAAACAAAATGCATGGGAAATACACTCGGAGGCAAGCGTATGAATTCAATTCTCAGCAGCTTCGACAGTAACTATGTATGACACGCTAACATATCGGGTCACTATTGTTATTTATGCTGTTCAATGAGCGATTTACGTATGGAGTGCCCTCGAGCCTCGGCTGGTGTGAGTGTGGAATTCCAGCGCTTAATAAGTTAGTTGCGTAAAGACAACCGATTTGCGCTCAAATGCACCGCGTCGTTCTGAGCTCGAGTTACCTTCAAATGAGGAAAGAAAATGGGATTCATTTTCAAGTACTTTACAAGTGTGGGAGAGCAAAAACAACATGTTTGCACAAACATTATATTAGTCCGCTGAACATTTCCCCCCCACATTTACACTTACACAGATTCAATATGTTGTGTTTTGACCTTGTATGAAATAAGGAGATAGGAAAGACTTTTGGAGTTTCCCTTTTGCATTCCAACAAGCATACATCGAGAGAACGAAAACAGCCAAAATACCTTCCGATATATGAGTCTCGGCGTGAGAAAAAGACGCCCCCTTTTTCTTGTGTTGGCTTCCTGCAAATTCATATAAGGACAAAAAATGTAAGTACTTTGCTCCTTATTGGATATGCTGACAAAAATCCTGATTGACAGAACGACCAGCCATTGTGTTCCCTGTAATTTTCCACGCAAAGTGAGATGCTTTAATTACGCTAACTCCAGCGATGTCTTCATATGTGTTGTTAATTCTGCCTTAAATAATTGGTACGAACTGAGGCGTGAGAATTTGCATGGCACGTGTGGATATTACATGCGAGCCGGTCACAATATAAGGTACACACAAGATTCTGCTCAGTTTGATTGACACCGTCAGAGAGATGTGAAGCGGATGCTTATCTTTGCGGTTGTGTGTTTGAGATCCTGGGAAATGATCCCATTTCATTTTTTCTTTGTTCACCTATCTATGCCGGCAACATATAGCGACAGGCAAAACACTTCCACTCGATGGCAGAATGTACAATTAACCTGCGTATCCACCTTTTGTCATTCGTACAAGTGACAGATTTCGCAATGGGTTAAGTACATTTGGGATCATCATTGTTTCAGTATACGGATATACTATTAGTGGCATTAGTTTCATGAAATGTTATTTTTTTCCAATGTAATATACGTGCCTTAGGTCAATAAAGGTTGGCGGGGGGGGAAAAAAACATAAAATGATACTCTTACTGGATATTCGACAATTATTAGACACTTTTGTGGGGATAAAGGGAAAATGGCAAATAGTCCTGTCACACCTGAGGGCATTAGCTGCATACCATGAATACAAATCAGGAGGGAGGCATCTTGTGCTCCTCTTAATCTATATTTTATGCAAATATGCATTGAGGTGTATAATTAAGCAGTGGTATATGTGAGGAGACCTTCCTCATTAAATGCGGGCTGCACCATTTTGGACGGCTACCTGTCAAGCGGGCTGTTTGTGTGCTGTCGCTAGGCAACCGTAGCCCGGCCGCTCAAGGAGAGCCATGTTCCATATGCCAAAACGAAGTGAACGCCGCGGCGCTCTTTTGTATTGTTCGACACAAACCGAAGCTGCGTGAATTAGCCGCACCTGCTCGTAAGCGCGATCATATCCATCCATCCATCCATCCATCTATTAGAGCGCTTATCCTCGCTATGGTCTCCCTGCTATATATAGATTCACAATAGATATGTAAAATCTTCCGTCACTGCCTTATTTCACATCTCCACTACAGTCACTGTTAAACCGGGAGAGAATCAGCAGCAGACAGAAGGTGACTTTCCATACCTCACTAATTGGCCCCCGATAGAGCAAAGACGGTGTTCCATAAAATACAAAAATGCCAATTTTAGAACAAGAAACATTTTCTTTCAACTTTCTTTCATGATTTCAATGATGATGATTTCGATCTTAGGAGATTGTACAAGTAGAAATACGGCCCTGACGTTATTTAAATGTAACATGACGTGGTCGGCCAGTGACGGACATTGCTTTGGTGGCGCGCACGCGCATGAAGACGCAATGACACACAAGTAGCGATGGACGGACATCATGCCGCACGTCAACTCACCTTCCTCTGTGGGAGCGTAGATGTTGAGATACAAGCAGTCCTCGCTCTGATCTTGTATGTACGAGGCGACCGTGTCCAGGTTGTAGGTGAACCATATGGGCATCATTATCTCTGGCACAGTGCTGTGGATGTTCTGAGGGCACACAGGCATGAAGTGGGTGGCGTTCTTGATACCCGACCAAGCGGACGGCTGATCCGGGGGCATGAACCGCTTGTCTCCCACCGGCGGGGCGCCGTAGGGGACTCCCAGATACTGGTCGACGGGCCTCAGCACCTCGCTGGGCACGGGGACCCTGAGGCCTCGCAGCTTCCCGAACTGGGTGGTCACCGTGGGGTAGAACCTTTGGCTCGTGGCCTTGGTGAATGACCAGCAGGAGCATAATATCCACCAGAGCAAAGCACAGTGGGTGATGGTTACGGTCCCTTGCTGGTGTAGCAGGTGCGCAGGCAGCAGATGGTCTTTAAATGTAGCCAGCCACATGGTCCGTATCCTTGCACAACACAAACGCAGTCTGTCGGTCCGCTCAGGCCCTTTGCACCCAACTTGTCACACAGACATCACCGAAAACACCGCGGCCACGTACGGACCATCGCCTCTTCTCGTTTTCATCGCAAGTTGCACCCATCTGAAAAGACAATCATTTGACCAAATATTTGTCAGTCTGGAATATGTCTTTTATATATTGTATGATTGTATGCAAATATGGATGTCACCCTAGATCACGATACTCTTGATAATACGCTAACATTATCCAAGCCCGCAATCTAAAACAAAACACTTTTCTTATTTCCATCCAGACATCCAGATTGCCTTCTCTTTACCAATACGCCCTCACATATTTACAATGTGAACTGCTTTAAAACAAACATTTTCTGGATCAATTATTTTGGCCCTCTGGAGTCATTCGAAATCCCCGTTTGAGAGTCTTTCCCAGCTGCGTGCCAACCTGAACCCGTTTTTAATATTTTGGCTATACATATACTTTCTAATTACACCCCGAGTAATTCCAGTGCCTCGTTTATTGGCTTTCGTGATGTGCCCTCTTCGAAACAAACAAACAAATCCTTTCGTTCTCTATAGTTTATTTATTACATTGTGAGCATTGCACTAGAACTCAAGGATTGCAGTTTATTGTGGCTTGTAACAAATGACTTCTATTGATTCAACTGATTGTTTTTCCATATACGTCGGCGCTGTATCCCCGCAACCAGAACCGATTGTCAGAACAAAAAGAAAGTGTCAGACGAAGACGAAGGTTTTCACGCGACGCACTCAAGTCTCTCCATCCTGTCAATCACTGCACGCAAATGAAAATGACCTTGTAGGAAAAAATATTCTCTGAAGAACAAATATATGTGAGAAAACGCCTGTAACACTGAATACTGATCTGTATGTTTCGGTGGAAGAGGAATGTGAACGGGCCATCTGTTTGCTGTTGGAGTGATGCTGGAGAAGCATATAGACGAAAAAGGTGTGAAGCGACACTTCTCCTATGCAAAAGAAGGGAAGATTCCAAAAAGCTTCGTTTGAGAGGTTTTAGCCCTTCACAGACAGCGAATGGGAAATGTTTGCGCTTCACATCCGAGCGGCCCTGCTCCGAAACAAACGCACGGTGGGAATTGTTGAACAATTCCCGAACAAACAAGTGTGACGCGCTAACTCGAGCACTAACTGTCCCTCCTGAAGCCAAATAATGTTCGATTCCTTAAAAGGCTTGATGGAGACTTACAAGCTTTAAAAGACCATTGGAAGCATTTGAGTTGAATACTGAGGTACGACGATGGGAGAAATGAATATCGATTACAGTCACTCTTTTTTTTTTTTTTTGTCAAGGACTATCAGTGTGCCTGATTTAAAGGAAATGAGAGGAGCCGCTCTGATTGAATCCTTATCGCCAACGGTTGCGGTGCGGCTATATTGCTCGCCATCGTGTTCTCGCAAGCTCGTCAACGAACGCGGAAGAAAACAAGCGTATTAACCAGCTCATCAAATTTATTGAGCGGTTCCGCCTCCTGCATTGTGAAAGACTGCCGCTGAGAAGCAGCTCATTTCCCAACTGCTAAACCTATTTAAGATGAAGTCGGGAGACAATTTGTGCCTCCCAAAAGGAGGAACTAATTAGCCGAAGACAAGCACGCCACTTCCTCTCCCTGTTTGCAAATCATGTGATGCAGCACATAACTTTTTATAGCGCTCATCAATTCGTTCGTTACATAGAATGAGACATGTGAGTGTAATTGTAGAGGTTTAGTGGAGGCCCTACTGCTCCTCTCTGCCTGGGGGGGCCTACTTTGTCCGCATTCGTTAAGATGTATGCTCAGAGTACGTGACCACACAAAAGAAAGAAAAAAAGTCTTTGCACGAAAAGATGATACATGAATATTGCAGATCAGGGGACTGTCCTTGCGTTAGCTTTGATAAAACGGGAGAATATTCCTTGGACGTTAAAGAAATGTTGAAATTGTGCAGAAGCAGGCAGCAATGGGTTTTCGGCAATTGCTTGTTTTCGCCTCGATCGAAAGAGATAATATGAATTCCTCAAGTCAGCGGCATTTCCTCTTGAATTATAAATGCTGGCGCGTGTAAAGATTTTTCCATCGAATGTATTGCTGCAATGTGCAATGAGCTTTACGACTGACGCAAACTTTATTGTGTACTGTACGGCTTATTGAATACAGCTCGTTCAAGACGAAGGTCTTGCGTCTGCAGCTCGACATACGCGGAGACGAGCTTTATGGCTCGATGCAAATAAGCTTCATCATAAAAAGTGAGCATTTAACTTTACACACTTTTTGGAGCAATTCAAATGAGAAAGGAGGTGAGATACTGAGCGGGTGAAATGTTTATTTGCCGATAACTCAGCCGATACTAAATCCGGCTCTCAGAAGCGTACAAATGCATCGCAAGGGGTCGCAGATGTTGATGCGTCACCGTGGGAGCACTAACTGGGACCTAACTGGGACCTGACTGGGACCACGCCAGTATAAATCACAGTAGGACAGACGTGACTTTACAATGATTGTCACAATCATGTTTCACCATGTCCACACCTACACAACTGACACACGCACACAAATCAACACCACTAATAATATATATATATATATATACTTCTTATTGACTGTTGTGCAAATAAAAGCATTTACGGCGAGAAGCGCTATCATGTCAGACAACGGCAATGCCCTTGTCATTTGGAGTGAGCACATCCAAAGCGATTCAGTGGATTCCTCGAATTAGCAGTGCGATGATAAGAATGGAGAATGGATGCAGAGGGTGATACCTGGGGGGGGGGGGGGTGGGGGGGGGAACTGCAGCTTCGTGCGATCATCAGTGGCTTTTTCATTCGTGTAATGAAAACAAGCCACAGCCCGGATACAATGGCAACACGTTCTGGCAAGCTTGTTATTAAACGCAGGTCTCCAATGGTGTGTGGAATAAAAGCAGCATCATGTTGATCGTTTTACAATACCTCTAAATGGAGAAACACTGACGTCAACGCGTGTGATAACTAGGGGGGATGGGGGGGGGTATACAGCATGATGAGGTTAACTCACCTGCTTTAAGAGACGCCGTTACGCGCTCCATCTGTGCTTGTCCTCCATCGCAATCCCCTCTCGACACAGCGGGCCGCAATGAACGTGTTCCTCCTCCTATCACAAGCGCATCAGATCTCCCCTCGCATCGCACATCGCCGCGCTGCCGGCTTTGCGCATTCGCGACGCCAAGGTCAGCAGCGCCAACGGTTTTAATGGGGCGCCCACTACTGAGATCTCGCTCCGCTCTGCGCGGCGCCCACTGGCCGCGCGTTGCTAGGCGACCGCCGGGATACGCCGGTGCGTTCGAGTCATCCTCCAGAATCCTGACAATTAACTAAAAACCAAGCTTGCACGCGCGCGAGCCCTCTCGTCCCTTTCGGATCAGAAGTGAGCGTTCATATATTAGGAAAGAAAACTCAACAAAAGACTTTGCATGCGCTGGTGAAAAATCAATCATAGGCTGCGCTCCACTTCAATAAGCAGATGGGGTGAGAGGGTGTGGTCAAGGGGTCAAGGGGTCAAGCGGTCGTGTCCAATTTGCAGGTAAGGATGAGTCAAGACCAGATTTGAAAAAAAGTCCATCAAATGCATTTTCGGGGTGTAGACATAGCTAGCGAGTAGTGGTGAGAAATGGGGCTAAAACTAATAACTAATAGCTCCCCCCTCCCCCCCCCCCCAATCAGGAAAACTGAAATGGTGAAAAACAGTTTGATGCCGTATCTCCGCAAGTGAGTCCGACATAGCTCTCAGTCGTTGCACGTTTTCAGCAATTATCTTCAAACATGTCGGATGTTCACTTTACAGGGTCTTTAAGACCAAAGGCTTTTTTTTGTTTTGTTTGTTTTTTTTGGGCGACAGCAAATGTTTTGACAATCCGACTCCATAAGGAACAGTTTCTTGACTGGATTTAGCTTTTGAGCTTTGTCACCGTTTGGGATGGAACCCATCGCTCGTTTTTACAACACGAAATGCGCTGCTGTTAAATCCACGCACTTGCTTACATATCAGACAGCTCATGAGTCATAAACTGCGCATATGAGACATTGCAGGAGATATTACCTCACGAGGTATCGCCGCTAGTTTCTTACTGTGGGCAGTAAGTACTCTTGTGGAACGTGCAGTCCAATACTTTGGGATGAAGAACTATAAATTCCGGGCAATGTTTCATCTCCGTCTCCGGAGCCCCGCTCGAGGGAGGAGCTGAATTGTTTTCCGCGGTGGGAAATAAATGCAGCACTTTGCTGAGTTGCACATTCGGCTGGGAGAAGACCAGGGGGGCAGTCCTGGAATATAATAAAGGGGTCAGAAAAAGGAGCTCCTCGGGATCCCCCGGGATATCGTGGAGGCCTTGGGGGAGGATTGCTGGACTGTATTTCCTGACGATGCAAGCACAAAGAACACAAGGAAATACATCATTCATAATCATTCGAATTCAACTTTTGATCGAAAGTTACTCATGGGATGCATACAGTTCCAGGAAAGCGCCGTGAAACTTTGGAGGAGGGCGCTGCAGGTGAGGATGTGGCCAAAGGGGCAGGTAAAGGAATTTATTTTCACTGGTTCAAGTCAACAATGACTTGAGCGGAATGCGGAATCGGCATCTCTTGGTCATCCTCCTTCAACTCCATACTTGGACAAAACCATGTCAACAGCTCGGCCTTGGTGGTCGCCGCTCAATATCGGAGTTCTTGATGGACATTCGTGGCCCGACCTCACGCTTGCAAAATCAGGTTAAGAACATAACACAGGGAAGAGAATCGGCATGAATCAAAAGTGCGTTTCCAGATCTGCCGTACAGTACGTGCAAAAATCACCGATACACGAATCATGACGACGTGTTTTATTTGAAGTACAAACAGCAAACCCCGTGTACTTTATACCGACATATTTGTTAACTGACATGAATTCATCTGGAATGACAGCACAAAGTTTCCTCGTTCAAGGTGTGAAGTCTGAGTTCCAGCAGGAGCTGTGGAGATTCTTGCAGGCAACAGCTGCATCGTAACTTGGCTACCTTCCTAATAAGCATCAGTGTTGTCTTTGATTGCCCGATTCCTTGTTGAGTCTTCTCCAATTCTCCGCTGCGTCGCTTTCTCGAAAACGAGCGCTTTCACCAGATAACGGCTTGCATCCGAGATGCTCTCGTGCGTGCCAAAATTGCGACTTGGAAATGTTTTTATTTTTTATTTTTATTTAAATCAACCTCTACAGCAGGGGGGGGGTGTCAAACTCAAATTCACGGTGGGCCAAAATTCTAAATTGGGACAACGTCGCGGGGCCAACTCGATATTTAATGAAAAATCACTGCGATGTTGCACGATTCCCTTCTCTGCAGAAATGTAGCGTTAAAGTTCATCATATGACAGCAAACTTCAATTTTGCTTAAACACTGAATCTGGAGTAAACAAACTTTAATATTATTAACACGAGAAATCAAATTTGCGATGAAAGACATCGGTGGTATTTGTTTGTTGTTTTGTATTTAAAGAGATAACATGAATTCTTCTGTCTCTCCATCTTCTATTTATCTTTCTCCAAATCCTTTTTCAAAGGCCCACAACAAAACAACCCCAAAAAATAAGAATGTCCTTCAATAAATATCCAAACTTCAAACTATTAACAGTCCCTGCCTAGGAGTTGATAAAGGGCATTAAAAAAAAAAAACATGAATTCAATGATGTTCTATTCGAGGGGCCAAATATATTTACATCGTGGGCCAAATCTGGCCCCCGGGCCTGAATTGGACATCTTTGCTCTACAGTGTGTACAGTTGATTATTTTTAATTACCATAAAACAGAGCCTCTGAAGTGAAAAGCCCTTGAGGTTGTTGGTTGTTGTTATGCTAGACTTTGCGACATTTCACTTTCTGTGTTTCTATTGTTTTATAGACCTCAGAAGGGAAAATTCAACGAGCTCCAGCGCAAAATAAGGTGAAAGCTCAAGATGACAGCTGAGGAGAGACAATCGACAAGCTAACAAACGTGCTTGCGACACAGAACCATGCACTCTTTGGATTTGGATTTCCAGCAGAGACATCATGAATCCATCAGCATTGATGCGAGACGTTAATTCTTAATAAGATCATCGTTTTGCTGTTGGGGGTACTGTGACATATTTATGAATGCACCAGAGCCCAACGTTGAGCTACATTATGAACTATCAGCTGCATTTACTCCCTTCCGTTTACTCAAGTAACTTCTTGGATAAATTGTACTTGTCAAAGTAGAGTTAATGACGTGTCTTAAAATGTTATTTTTAGGCAATATTAGAATTTTCATATTTGTGTCTATTTGATATTCATGCGCTAGTCAAAGATACAGTTGGCTATTTGAGTTCTTTTTTCACGGAATACTCAAGTCATTTTTTGGAGGGCTACTTTTTACGTTGACCTGAGTCATATTATTCTAAAGTAACAGCAGTAACTTGAGTACAACGTTTGGCGACTCAGGAAGCAGTAAGACCTGTACTCTTTTGTCGCCATGAAGATGTGCTCCTTTTCTTCAAGACTGCGATCATCAGCAGGAAATGTCAAACACACACCTGGTTGCTCTTGGGGCTGAGGAGACCTCGGCAAAGAAGAAATGGCTCAGTTAATCACATCGTTAAGTGCATTTTAACAGAGCCTCCTCTCCATTAATCATTCCAGTGATATCAGTCTCTGAATAGAAGTACCTCGCGGAATAATAATGCAACAAAGTGGCACATACCTCCCAATTGAGCTCTCATACAAATATCTGCCATGTAAAGGCTCCTATGGATTATGTCATCACTAAGGGACAATGTAAACTAGGATTGGGGCAGATATTCACATGATATATGTGGTTGTCTTCACTATGACTTATCAGCCCGTGTTTATTGTCAGTGTGAAACAAATGGCTTTGTAATTTCCCCCTGCCCGCCTGTTCGATAAGCATCCCCCGCAGTGTCGGTGACCTCTGCCATCATATCGTTCAAATCGCGGCTGTCAATCACGCTGTCTCCTCCTTGCCACTAAACGTTTCTCATTTAGAGACTAGCGTGCTCTACCAAATATTAGGATACAGAGGTTAAAGAGATTTCGGCTCCCAAACGCAGTATATCACACGGAGCGTTAACACGTTGTGGAGTGGGAGGGCGACAAAAAACGTGGACAGCCTGACGAAAGGCTATAGGACGTCCTGCAAGAATAAAGTCGGGGTTTACACCCTTCGTTGGGGGTCATCTGTTTCGGACCCAGCATGCACCGCGCGGAGTGGCGTTATTATTGAAAGGATCGTTTTATGTTCCTGAAGGTGATGCATATTTAGAAGCGTTTGTACTATTATTTGAGTGTATACTTATTGTAAAAACTAGAAATGACATGGCTCGCTAGCATGTCAGCTAACTAGCTAGCTAGCATGTCAGCTACTCCTGTTTCTAGCTAGCTAGCTAGCTAGCTGACAGGAGTGGTGGAAGAGTTGACGCGGAGGCGCAAACAACAGCAAAATCAAACAAACTGATTGAGTTCACTTCCTGGAAGATGAACGACTTCAGCAAAAATGGACGCACATAAAAAGCTCAGCACACCCACAGATTTCATCTCACCAAAGATTTCCAGTAAGTTATTGCGCTCACTTTTTACAAAGGGTTTAGTAACACTAGATAAGTAGTTGTTTGAATGGCAATGTTAGTTGCTAACTCTAGCTTTGTGCTATGCTCAGGCTGAAGTGTACAAAAATAAATACGCTGGTGTGGCTGCAAATAAAGAATGCTGTCACTCAGTCGAAATGTCAGAAAATTAAATGTTGTTGTCGATCTCCACTAATGTGTCGCAGGAAATCATCCAATTTCATTGTTTGTTGACTTCAACGAATGTATCTTTGTTCATCTATCTATGCCAGCGAAGCATGTGGCAAGCAGAAGAAAACCAGATCAGTGATTCTCAATGTGGCAATAGTGCCACTAGTGCTATGTGCGCTCCTTCTAGTGGTATGCAAAAGAATTGCTGCCCAAGTACAGTTCAGCTGTATTTAACTTTTACTACAATACATAAATGTCATCTTCAAGAACTGTTTATTTTTTTTTTAAAGATTTTTGGTACAGTTTATATTTAACGTTTATGTGCAGATATATTTGAATTGACTCATCATTTAAATTCAGGTTTTTTTTTTTTCTTCATATGAGCACCGTGACCGTAATGGTCAAACTGCATTGTCACAGTGACTTTTGATGAACACTTAAGCCTCCTATGCTACTGTATTTTAATGTAAGCGGTAATGGTGGTGCTTGAAGAGACAAGTATTTTATTTTTACATTTTTTTTTTTTTTAGATGGTACTTAGGTGTAAAAGGTTAGAGAACCACTACACTGGACGGTAGAAGGTACAATTAACTTACTGTTGCTTCCTGTGCGCATAACAGGTGGTTTGCGTTCAACCAAACACGTCCAAATTTCACGCCGAGTACTCATTTATTTATGAGTAAATTGAGACAATATAATATACTTTTTGTGATATTTTTGTTTGGTAGTGTGCCATGAGATTTTCTAGTGAACTATGTACCTTGGCTGTATAAAGATTGGGAAACACTGCGTTAATACCTGCTTGCATTTCTCAGCAAATGCGCAGCGGTCATGCAAATTTGCCCCCTAGTGACACGAAGTACAATTGGAAATTGAACGCTGGTCTCTCGGTAGCTCCAGAATGAATACTCGTCCCTTAGCATTCACACACATTTACATTCGATATCCCGTTAAACAGGGAAACCCCTGGATGACCTTGTGCCTCCGTCTCATTTTGCATCAAGTGTCCAGGCTGCCAGACTGGCCGCAGGCACACAGCCATGCATTTCCTGGATGAACCCGAGTGTCTCCACAGCTCCACCAAAGGATCTGTGGCTTGGTTTACCTCAGACTCGAAGAGAAATCTCAACGCAGAGAGAGGAAAATCATTGCACCAAGATGCTGCGGGGAAGCAAGACAAGCGGAAGGACTCCAGAGGAGAAGGCATCGGACTTGAGGACGAGGTATTCTACAGTACGATTTATATGGTCAAAAATACCGTCAGCTGGGGGCACGGTAGCTACATAAATAGCTCCGTTTGCTCAAACACAGATCCTCAGAGCGAGGCTACCAGTTGTCCAGATGGGAAGAAGGGTGCTGTCTGGAGGCAGAAAAGCACAAAGCGGAAGCTGAGCGATTGAAGGAGCAGATGGAGGCCCTGAAGGATGACGCGCAGAGATATAGGGAAGAGATTAGAGTCAAAAACGACACCATAAGCAGGTAGAAAACACATTTACATAGTGCTGAGATGAATTAGGAATCCTTTTCGTTGACACGGTGTAATTGTCGTGCATCAGGCAGTGTCACGATTTGGAGACGATGCATCAAGAAATGAGCAAGGGGAGGATTGAGCACAGCCAGCTGAAGGAGGAGCTCGTGCACTGCCATGCACAGGAGGGGAAAATAAGCTCAAAGGTAATAGAGTGTAGCAAGCAAACATTTCATTTTGACAATAACGTTGCCCGCGATCACCTGGGAACAACTGACGTTTCATTTCTTCACGTTATAGTTTAATAAGTTTGTCTTCTCCGCTTTATTTCAATTTCGAAGATGGCAGACATTTCATGCTTGTCTCTTCCAGCGAGAAAGATTTAGGAAAGAGTCTGATGAGGAAATTGCAAAGATGACGAGAGTAGGTGAAGCTCGGGAGCTCGCCCTGAAGGCCGAAATGAACGAGCAGCAAGCCGAGGAGGCCGAAAAGCTCTCTTTGAAAATGTCGGAACAAACGCGCAAGAAGCAAGAGGAAGAGGTATTTGCCAAATGTTTTGAAATCCTAAAAATCAGCCATTATATTTGTGGGATTACTCATTCAACCAATGTCATTCCCACCATTTACAACTCGAATTTCCTTCATCAGCTGCGACAGTTGAATGCCGTTCACTGTGCGGAATTAAACGGTGTCAGGAAATCAAATAATGAATTGCAAAGTAAACTTCAGTCAGTGACCCGGGAGAGAGACGAGTTGAAGGAGCATCTAAGGTGCCACATTGAATCCAACTGGACAGTAAGATGCATTTTGATTGAAAATGGTTCAGCAGACCCGTGAGCACATTTGTTGGTTGTGAATTGTTTTTCAGCCAAATGGAGCAAGCATACGAGACGCAATCAGCAACTCTGCACAGTCTCCGAAATTATATCGGCCAGGTTGTTGCCGACAAAGGAGAAAAGGAACAATGCAATGAAGCGTTTGAGGTTACGACAATACACAGCGTTAAACACGATTAGCCCACTACAGAGGGCCTTTAAAAAGATTAACGTTCCAGTTTTGTGCACGCCATATGGTGTTTGTTTATTTTGCAGAGGCTCAACAAAGACAAAGTGGCGTTGCAGAAAACTGCGGAGCTTTTGACTGTCAGACTTAACTCCATGAGTGAGATCGTCTCCCTCCAAGAAGAGAAAATGCTGAAGAAGGTTAGATGAGTCTTGATGTGGTTTTTGCCTTGGACCTCTGCCATGGATGCCATTTTGCCCAGTCTGCTCCTCATTATTGAGTCATGAACACTGCCCTTAACTGAGGCAAGGGGGGCCTACAATTCTTTAGATGTTCTCCTGGGTTCTTTCCTGACCTCCTGGATGAGTCGTTGCTGTGCTCTTGGTGTCATCTTTGTAGGCCGACCACTCCTGGGAAGGTCCACCACCTTTCCATGTTTTCTCCATTTGTGGTTAATGGCTCTCACTGTGGTTGGGTGGAGTCCTAAAGCTTCTCTGGAGAGTTTCTATTGTCCTGAATAAATAAAATCATTTAAAAGCTGCATTTGATTTTATGTTTACTTGAGTTATCTTCGACGTTAAAGTGGGGAAACGATGAGAAGAGGGCAACAACTTTTTCACGGCACTGTATGTGTGTTGAAATAGGCCTCGACAGACCCACTTGTGACAGCAAGATGTGATGGTCTTCTTGTGCTTCACATCTGGAGGGAGAAGGTGTTCAAACTATGCGTCCAGCTTCGTTTGAAGGACATAGAGCTGCGGGAT
The DNA here is from genome assembly GCF_024500385.1 of Phyllopteryx taeniolatus. NCBI lineage: Eukaryota > Metazoa > Chordata > Actinopteri > Syngnathiformes > Syngnathidae > Phyllopteryx > Phyllopteryx taeniolatus. The sequence goes on along the minus strand of NC_084518.1, from coordinate 1,626,583 downwards.
GAGAAGGCAAAACATCTTTCAGAGGTGTCAAAACAGCAGCAGCCTGTCAGGCAACCTCACGACAGCGTCACCTCCGATGTTTTTGATCCGAGCGTTCGGTGTGGAACTGTCGTGCGTTCTAGGTCGTACTCACGGAGCAACAGCTGCAAGAGGAGCGGCATCGCGCGACTGTGCTGCAGCGCAGTCTCGACGCCGGGATAGCCGAGCTGGACCAGGAGAAAGTGGAAAAGGAGGTGAGCATCTCAGCAAGCGGTGTGACTTTTTACTCCACTGGAGTTGCACAATAACTGTGGAGGATTTGTCTCTGATGCTATTTCAATGTTTTTCTTCTTAGACCTTGGAACAGGACTTGGCTCAGGCTTGCAAGGACAACCAACAACTGAAGGCAAAGAGTCACAGCTTAGCGGCTGAGCTCAAAAGCACAACTGAGGCCCTGCATGGGTAAAGCAGAGTGAAAAACTCCATCCAGTTATTAAAGTTATGTATTTATTGTTGCTGTTCTTCTCTGTGCCTCACAGGTTTAGTGTGACATTTCATCGTAAAATAGCAGAAGTGGATGCAGCGCGAGCTAAACTCAATACTTTTGGCCAAAGGTTGAATTTCGCCAGAGGCCGAGTGGAGACGGTCCAAGGTGCCGTTATGGAGACATGATTTGTATTTGTTAGCCTGCAGTGTTGTATAGCCCAATGATTTTGCGTCACAGCTTTGTTCCTGAGGAGGGTCGCTCTGCACAAAGTCCGGACGACCAGTAAGCCAGCAGAGCAGACAGCGGCGAGGTCGTCAACTTTGCACAATAAATTCACTTCAATGCCTCGTTTCCCACCGGGAGCCTTCATTGACTTGCTTACCTCTGCTTTCTTGTCTTTGTTGCGCCGCAGTGTCAGAAATTTGCAGATGGAACTTAGCTTGGTGTGTCAAGAGAGAAGCAAGCTCACGCAGGAGCTCAAAAGAACCCCGCAGCTGATTGAGAAAGCGCTGGCTGATATGAAAGAAGAATGTAAACTTAACCCGGGGCACAGCGGCCTGTTATTATTCCACACTATCTGATCGTATGGTGTCTCACTTTGCGTGCGCGTCTCCCTTCAGATGAAAACAAGCTGCGGCGGCAGCAGGAAGAGCTGGAGCAGAGTCGGGATGAGATGCAGAAGGCCGTGTCGGGCACAGAGGAGGTCCAGCGGAGCCTGCGGGGGGTTCTGGCCCAGCTGGAGGTGAGCAAGGGCACGCAGGAGGAGCTCCAATCTGAACTGCGCACCCAGAAGGAGCGCAGCCAGCAAGGTGAGACTTATGCTACGGGTCTTAAGCCCACTTTGGATTTCATGCCTAGATCTGATCATTTTGACTGCCTATTTACACCTTTAGTCAAAGACTATCAACAGCCCAGATGCAGCAGGTGTGCAACAATGTGGACATAAACTTTAGGAATTGATATAAGAGACCCTTTAGTTTGAAAACACAATCTTAATTGTATCCACATATGAGCAAGGCCTAATTCAACTGCAAATATGTTTTGGGCGTACACTTCCTGCTTATCCTGCCGTTAACTGGGTCATAAAGTAGAAAAAAAACAAAAAATCAGAATTGGGTCAATGTGCAAATCCCACCTGAGACGTGTCCCTCATCACATTTTGATAGCTAGGATCAGTCTGCTGCTTCACTGTTGGCTTTCAAAGGGGCATTGTCGGCTGGCCAAGGGTAGCAAAGTTCTGACTTAGAGGAGCAGTGAAAGTTCAACAAAACAGTCATAGCCCAAAAATGTCTCCAAAATAGCTTTTAAAACTCAGTGACTTTTTTTTTTTTTTTTTTACCCAGTGTGGATTCCTCTGATGAATAGTGTGCCTGTTCCCCACAGACTTACAGCAGCGGGTGTCTGAGATCGAGAGCCGCTGTGCTGAAGAGCTTCGTGAGATGGAGGTACGAGTCAGCACGGCTAAGAGAGAGCACACCAAAGCAGGTATGGGAATTGCACCGCGCTTCAAACCACAGACGCCTGCAGTGCCGTTAAAAAAAAAGGATTGAATTTGAGAAGGGGGCCAATCATTTTTCACGGCACTGTACGTCTACTAAAAATACTTGCAGCGTGTGATACAGACACAACAGAGACTCACTTCTGATCGGAATTCGTCGTCTCTCGACTCACAGTTATGACTTTACGGCAGTTCGAAAGAGCGGTAACTCGGAAACACTGGAGAGAAACTGAAGCTTTGCAAAGTGAACACACAAAGAAGGAGGTCCAACGTAAACAAACAGAAGAGGCTGAGACAAATAGACACCGACTGCGGGTAAGATTATTATTATTATTATTATTTAAAAAATTTTTTTTATCTGATGCCAGTTGGGCAAAATGCACGTTTCGTGTCACTGTCTGAGCAGCTGGCAGTTTGTCACACAGGCTGCTGTTGCTGAGCGAGAGCTGACGAGTGACTTCCCCCGATGTTGCGCAGCACCTCAACAAAACGAATCTGTTCCCAGAGAGCAAGGAGGAAAAGCTGCAGAGAGAAGCTGCTTGACGGGAGCGAAACCGGCAGCAGAAGGTGAGTGGCGCGCTCGCGCTGCTCGTTCATTCCAGACCGGACCGTCCGACGGGTTGACTTGTCGGTGTCCCGCCAGAGAGACTCCTCTCTGTTATGGAGGAGCTCCAAACGCTCAGTGCCGCAGTGGTCAACAGCTCTGAAGACTCTGCGGAGGAGGAGGAGGAGGAGGGGCACAGCGGCTTTACGAGCGCTGTGCTGAGGCCGTGTTCGTGAATTCGTACGGCCAACGCTCGCCCGCCGTACCATGAGGTACACCTCTCGAACTACACTTACAATAAATGAACAGCTCTCAGAGTGAGTGTCGTTTGCAATCTCAACATTTATTTTTATACTACTTGCTGTATCTATGTACCTTATGAAGTGTCTAATTAGCATACAATATGACTGTTTGATGTGCAGCTAATCAATATAATTTTTTCACATTAACATTTAATTTAACCATTTTATGTCTTCTCTATCTGATGAAACAAAGTTCATCCAGAAAAAAGCACACGTCGTTGTTAATTGGAGAGAAGAGAAACCTGACAGATTAGTAAGACAGCATTTGGTTTACTATGATGGAAGACTTGACCCAATAAAGTGATTTGTTAATTATGCTCTCATTTGTACTGTATTTGTGGTCAACTGAACAGAAAGTAGGGGAAAGCGATGATCGAAAGATGGTTTCTGGTGATAAATGCATGTATTATGAATTCTTCATCCAGTTATGACAGCATTTCTAAATACGATGAACTCGGAAACACAGCAAATGATCATTTATATAACAGCAGCGTAGCAACTGGCAGAATTGTTTGACGGACCAACCGAGGGAATTGAGAGCAAATGCATGTAATTTCAGTTTCCAGCCGCTAGATGCCGCTGTTGCCAAGGCGGAGAACATTCAGTCGGCTTCAGCATTCTTTGTCATCAAGCTGAAATCAACAATACAGTACTGGATTACTTCCTCAAAACAGAAATGCAAAGCGTATTTTTTTATATTATATTCAATGGGGAAACCATAGGACATTTGGAACCAAATTATCTGTTTCAAGGTCAACATCATTCAGTATTTATTAACGGTGCACTTCAATTGAATGTTTTTTGTTTTGTTTTTTTTGCCAAAGAAGTGAAATTAGTAGTTAGTTCATTCATTATTTCAAAGTGCCATACACCAAACGAGGTGCTCAGTTAGTTAGTAATATGTAACGCTAATGTAATACAACTCTCCTTCCTTTACATAAAAGCAAACCACCAAACAAAAATGTCCCAAAAGGTGGGTGCAAAATTACCTTCTGCCATCTAGTGGAAGAGCATTGAAGTGTTCTGCCTGTCACTGTACGTCACAGGTGTAGATCGTAAAAATAGATAATTTGTAGGAAGTAAATCATTTTCAGACCAATTATGTGAAACTGTATGATTTAGCGTGGCACACAATTGGTCAAGTAAAAATAATAATAATAATCCTTTTCCTAATTTCTCGAGATTAAAAAAAAAAAAAAAAAAGTTTGGAAGGTTTCAAGGCCCTCCTATTAAATTAAATGCTTTTTATAAACGTGGACAAAAATATCGGCAGTATTGGAAACTAGGAAGTTGGCGCCTTCCTTTTGCAGCTGTAACATCTTCAAATCTTTTGACAAGACTTTCTACAAGATTTTTTGAGTGCGTGGGGGAATTTTCGTCCATTCGTCCGGAACATTAAACAACTTGAAGCCTTTTCTTTTTTCCTTTTTTTTTTTTTTTTTTTTTGAAGAGTTGTTGTTGACCCAAAATGCAGCACGGCAGTCAGTTTCTACAACCAAACTCCAACATGTTTGAGAAGTGTTCATCACTTTCTTCTGTGTCAAAGCCCCTAAAGTCACATGATCCTCTTGAGGCCAGTCCGCATTCAAGTGTGAATCAGACACACACCCTCTGGAAACGGATACAAGTAGAACTCTTTGTGTCGTTCCATTGCTCCACACTTGACAGTCACGTCCATCACAGCTTCTTCTGTCCAATTTGCCATCTTTCCAAAGTTGTTCCATGGCTGTCAGGTCAAAGCCAAATTCGGTGCTTGCCGTGGCGACACTTTGACCCCGTCAGGGGTGGCCGAGCACCAGCAAGGCCAACGCGTGCCTCGGCGGGGAAGCAAGGCCAGTACACGCTTTTGCAAGCCACGCTAAAGGCGTACTGGGAGATGGGCAGCCGCGCATTTATTTTGAATTATGCGTGCACGCAATGAATGGCCTGACGGGGGCTTGGCTTGTGCCACAATTCAGTTACCCTTCTGGGATCAAGGACTAATTATTGCTCTGTCCTCTAAAGCAGCGGCACTACAGTGCATTTGTTCAATGATACATTTACATTTCATCTAATTTAAAAAAAAAAAAAAAAAAATTGTTAGTTTTTATTTAACTTTGAAGTGCAATCCCCTTTGATTCCACTTGAACCGTTATTTCATTCTAGCTTTTATTTTCCTATTAAGTGCAGTGTTAATGTTCAAACTATATACAATAAATACATGAATACGTGTACATTATAAAATACATAATACATTAAAGTTGGTCTTGAACCGTTTTGTAATTACTGTACCAATAATGCGCGATGGGCACATTCGAATAGTGGTCAGTACATTTGCAGTGAACGCGAGTGTGAAAGTTGATTGTCGGTAATTGAACCTGTGATTGGCTGGCTCCAGCTCATGGCGCTGATTAGGACAAGAAATATATATATATATATAAAAAGAAATAAAAGAATGGATGCATAGATAACGGGATATGTTTTGTTCCTTACAAACTGCACAGATATATTGTTTTAAAACTTCCTATTCTCTGTATGAAATGATGCCGCGTGGATTAATCACGTGGATTCAGCAGTTAATGTAGTTTTACGCACGTGGTTGCTTTTAATGAACATGGGTCTGTAAATGCTTTTACTGCCCCACTCGAGACGCTGTGATCACCTCAAGTGTTTAGCAAATGAGACTTCCAGTGCAAAAGTGCTCACTGACGCAAATCAAGATCGATGAGCACTTTTATGAATCTTGGAAATGACGAAGGGCCAATCAGTCTGCTTATGCAGTAAATGTCTTTGTGGATGAAGTTGCTAATTATGTCTAATAATACAAATGTATCGACCTAAAAGAAACTGCTGTTCACGGGGCTCCAAGCTTCAGTACTACCAATTATAGTTCTATTTAGAATGAAGTCACTTTGTCCAAAATGCTTTTAAGCTCTTAAACATGGAGGTAATCTGCATAAGTGGCATATTTTAAATTAAAGCCGAAGTCCACACTCCAGTCGCATCTGCATTGTTTTATTTCAAACCTTTCATTGTTCAACTACTTCTGACCTGGATTGGAAGTTTAGTTGACTGAAAAACGGAACAAAAGACACATTTTCCCGTCAGTCCGTCTGCTATCGTCTCACAGTGCGATGAAGTGGTTTATCCAACAGCTGTCATGTCCAAAGTTAACCTCATCGCAACTTCTTACCCGCTCCAAAAAAAAATGTCTCCTGAAAGTTGCCTTTGCTCAACAATGCTTTGTCAACTGCAGTGTTATAGTTTTGAAAAGTGCATATTAGGGTAAGATAAGCTGCTCATATTAAAAGAAGCCATTAAGCAAGATGTGAATAGTCAAGTTAATTTGAAAAGCAATAAAACGAGGGCCTGTAATTTCAGACGAGGCGCATCGAGAGGCTCGGTCTCCAACTTTACAGCCGGCCGTAACGACAGAAAGAAGCAGGCAAGGCGTCACGGTGGACTGTCACAGCTCGCAACTTTCTTCCTTTCAATCTGCTGACCTTTGCGGCGAGCTCCAGACCGCGAAGTACAATATCGTTAAATCTCAGGATTGTCACAGGCCTTACTTTAATAGTTCAGGTGTTTAAAAAAAAAAAAAAAACTCCCTTTGTTACACTGCTGTGGTGCTACCCATTACCCCTATCATTAATTTGAACACGGTACTTCATTATTAATACTTGTTAATCAGTATTCCCTCAGGTTGGCTGCTCTTTTCATTGGCGTCATGCAGGTTGTGAAAAAAACAGCAAGGCGAGCTTCATAAGGGTCTGCTAAGCATCCGGTACTACACTCTCCACATTTAATGGACCTCCTTTTTCAAGCTCCGACTTGAAATCGATAATGGCAAAAGATGTGCATTGCGCTGTTTGTTTTTAGACACTGTTTACAACAGGATTTTCTCATCTTTAATTACCCAGCGCCAAGCTGCGTTCATGCTAGCCGTCCGTGCGAAACGAGGCAAATGCAAAAAAGTGCTTCTTCCCAGCAGGCTTTGGCTCCAATGTCATCTTAAATTTGAAATGCAGAGACAGCTGCAAAGTTCAGCAGCCAATTACACAGCTTTCACCTCTCAATAATGAAACGGGAACTGGGCCTGAATAAAAATACAATCCCTAAACATGAACGAGACATCTGACAGTAGTCTGCAGAAAGGGATAATGACAAATACTCTCAAATAATTGCAACATAACAGAATAGGCCCAGCATACAAAGTCCTGATCGCATACAGTACATATATGTATCAGTATGTATTTTTTGGGGTGAGGTTCAGCTGTCAAATGGAAGAAATCACGTGCAGTGTTGCTTGTCAGCGAGTATAAATCAGCTGTCCTTTTGTTGACTTGATTATTGGGACGGGAACTACGCGTTGTCCGTTAAGTGTGCTACATGTAACACTGGATCTGCGTGTATTTAGGCCACCCCCCCCCCCCCCCCCCCCCCCCCCCGGGGGCTCACAACTTGTGTAATTCTGTAGACTATAGCAAGCAATCGCTATATATAAAAGCCTTTGATAAGAGAGTCAAGACTGTCTGCAATCATTTACACGCGCACGACGCCTCTTGCAACCCATCACACTCTGGGCGCAATTGATATTGTATTAACTCTGCTAATCTAATGGAAGATCCAGCACAGCGGGTAAGCAAAAGGCAAATAAAGCACGCTGAATGATATAACAAGAGTGCTTATCCTTAACCATTGACCACGTTTCTGGAAAATTAAACCACATCCATTAAAGCACAGAAGGACGGAGGCGCTCTAATTGACATTCTGTAATGAAAATGCCTCTTTTAAGAATGGTATAAAAGTCACTTTATTTTTAATCACCTTTTTTTTTTTTTTTTTTTTTTAAATATAACTTCTCCCAAAACACATTTCCAGGCAGGCAGTGCGACGATGCTCGCTTTCAATCAGGAGAGCTGCGAAGCCTCCTTGCATTTCCTCATCCCACAGCGGCGCCACAAACTTCACAAGGAATTTGGGGAAACAGTGTTTGGAGTTGCTTACAAGTTACAAGTTACCTGTAGTACTTGAACTCTTTCAATGACTTTCTCAAAGTAGTACACAGTAAATCAACACCCTGATTTTTTTTTTTTTTTTTTTTTTTCTAAAAAGCGGATTAAAACCATCGATCATTATTTTGGAATTAACAACATATTTGTTATTGACACAAATGCGCTGACGACGAAACATGTTGGAATGTAAAGACATCATTTAAAAAAATTTTTTTTTTCACATTATGTGTACAGCCTGTGGAAAACTAACTACCATACCATACCATGAGGACCTAATGACAAATGTGCACAATTGAGACAATATGGCTTCATATGACTACCCAGATAAGTGAATGATCCATAGAAAATGATTACGATGAAATTGCTTAAGAGTCAATGTGTTCAAAAAGTATAACGGAGTCGAACCTTTTTAAAATCGCAAACTAATAGATTGCACCACAAGGTGGTGTTTTGAGGTCATATTTGGAAAAAATATGTCATGTTCAGACTACAGCAGGAGAATGGCACATGACCAGAGAGAGCTAATCACAAGCGGCGGCTTTAGAAGGCGGAAGTGAAGTGGGGGAAACAAAAAAAATATTTGTCAGATAATTTAGTAACATATTTTCTCCCAGCAACGCAATGGATTAGTTGCATAATTATTATTTTTTTTTTTTTTATTGAATCACAAAAGAAATTACGTACCCGTAATAATGTAACCATGCTAATTTGATGCTAAAAGCTCACTCCTGTTTCTTTCAGTCCTGTTACTGATAGTACAAACAATAACCAAAAAACAAAGTTGCCTGCGCCGGGCCAGTACACAATTTGAGCAGTCCGCCACTTGTAATATCACATTTAGAGATGAAGACAAAGAGAAATGTCAATGCATTTTCAGCGAGCTATACGACATACATATTTCTATCTTGAAATGTGAACTAGGTTGGGAAGCAGTGCACTGGAAGACAATGAAAGCCATCTGACGCACGCGCACACTGCAGCTTCTGAGGCTCGTCTCGTAATTGGGCGCCGACAGACAAAAACAGCGCAGCGCAGCGCAAGTTGCTTGTTTCTCTCTCTCTCTCTGTCTCAGTGTTCCATTTGCGTGCTCGTCTTCCACAAGACAGGAGCTCGTCGTGTGCTTTTCTTCCTCCTCCTCCATCAGCACCTCCACCTTTTTTTTTTTTTTTTTTTTTTTTTGAAGACAACACGCCGTCTTTGAGTTCTCGCAGGACGCATTGGCGCGGGCGCACCTTCTTCTTCTTCTTCTTCTTCTTCTCCTTCTTGTTGGGCGTGCGCGCGCGCACAGCATCCCCCCCTCCCCTCCACCCCCCCCCCCCCCCCCCCCGAGCTCGCCCGCGTACATGGTGCGCGGTGCCGCTTCCTCCTCGCCAGGAGTTGCTCTCACTTGTCGGGCAGCAAAATGTGGCCGGGCTTAGTGGCGACACTTTGGTTGTGTTTGTGTTTGCGCGGAGACTCGATGGCCGGCTTTCCCAACCAAATCAACATCGGTAAGTTGACTGCGGCGCCGTCCGCATGTGCGCGCAGCCCAAATGAGACACCCCGCATGCATTGAAGTTGACGTGCGCGTGTGCGATCGCGCTCGGTTCACACCTCGAAGCTCCCAAAGTGCACGTGAATGTCGGGAGATGACGTCACAGACCCAAAAATGCCGATTTCCAGCATGTCATGGAATATCATCCTCCATAATGCGTGTGCTCATCAGGGATGCGGAAGAGCTAAGAGCCTTTCTAGCCAGCCCTTTTTTTTTTTTCCAACCTGAAAAACGCTCATTCCAAAATTTTGGGGCTTTCAAAATAATTTCTTTCAATGCGATTACAAAGGTCGCCAATGATCTGCAGATTTTCATATTCGCGGTCCGTATCCCCCGCCAATCGCGAGGGCCCACTGTACTTCACACAACCTTCAACCTCGTGACCACCGCTTTCCTCGTTCTTGGGAACTGAAATGAGTTGGAAGACCGCAAGGAGTACACAAGAGGGCCAAGCGTTCCCAGTGCAGGCTCGCGTCGAGGGAGAGTCGGTGCCGTGCTCGTTTGCATATTGTGGGCCGTTGTTGTTGTTTTCCCAGCAGTATTGGCGCACGAAACATACTAAACACTGCAGGACTAGTGAGTCTTGTTGTTGTTCCTCGCTCGCAGGTGGGCTCTTCATGCGTTCCACGGTCCAGGAGCACAGCGCCTTCAGGTTTGCGGTGCAGCTGTACAACACCAACCAGAACGCCACGGAGAAACCCTTCCACCTCAACTACAACGTCGACAACCTGGAGTCGTCCAACAGCTTCTCCGTCACGCATGCCTGTGAGTGGCCACGCACGCGACTGACGCTAAAGCGGCCTCGGGCTGAGCTGGAGTTTGGTGCGTCCGAATATTAAGGCGGTGGTCTAATTATGTTTCACCACCAGGGCTCAAAGGTTGCATCGATGCGCCTTCCTGAAGCATTTTTCGAATTCGAACAAGCGTTCCTCCAACTACTTCCGGGTCGCCTCGCTAGGAAAGGAAATGAGAGAAAGTTCCTAAGCAAAAAAAAAAAAAAAAAAAACTGAATTCAAAGAGTCCCTAGTGGAATTTCATGACATGAAATGATCTCGTTTGGTTGCATACTTTAGTGTTTAAATATAGATTTAGTTGTCTTTTGTTTCGTATGTCACGTTCACAGTCAACTTAAACCGGGAGTGACAAATGCACAACTTGAAGCAAGCACGCCGTGCCTCTCACGAGGAGAACTGTCCGAGCAGGAGATTGAGAACAGGCGTTCAGGAATACTGTCAAAAGTGTGCTTTGATAAGTTGAAATATGTCTTGCAAGCGAACGGGAGGGGTAAAATTGTACGTATCTATGAAAATAGGATCTCTTGATCCGCGTTTGGCTCTGGAAGATATTCCTCGTGATAAACGAGTGATTGAGCAACACAAGAGGCACAGAAAATTAAATACCTTTCAGTGAATGTATTCCACTTGTGGTCATACTGTATGTTGGTGAAACATACAAATAATAATAATAATAATAATAATAGGGAGATGTCAGATATCATGGAATGATGTTTTAGCCACTCTCCTTCCTGCTAATTAGACACTAATATGCACTCTATTTTGCATATGAGGCCACACATGTATCCCTCCTCGGCACACTGAAAATACAAAATGAAATGTTCTACTCTCGCATCTACTGACGCTCTGTTGCCTGGTGACGAGATGTATTTGCGTTAAAGAACTCTCGCAGTGCAATAAAGCCCAGCACGTGAAATCCACAACATCAGGCCGACGTGCACAATCCGACGCCATCTATTTTGAGCCAAGGCGCATATTTTTCGGGGGGGGGGATACTTTAGCAAAATCGCACGGCACAACCCCAGACGACGGTGTTACCCAAAAATATGACCAATATCACCAATTGACGTAGTCTGTGTGGAATCTGGGCCCGTATAGTTAAACACAAAGCCGTGACTGAATTGTGTCTTATACTTTAAAGAGCATTTCATTGTTCTGCCTGTCACTATACGTCGCAGGCATAAATAGGAAAATAAACATACATTTGGAGTGAATAAGTCATCAATTTCAGACCAATAAATGATTTCAATAATTGCTCTCTCATTTCTGTGTTTGTGTGGCACGTGTGGCGCATCACCAAACACAAACACCCTGACATTTTGAAACTTCAAATATTTGGTCTGTAGCCTTAAATACATCTTTTTTTTTTTTCTTTCTTTCTTTGTACTAAAAAGTTGCATTATGCATCTCGTGTGTAAAGATTTCCTGACTATAATGAAAGTCTTGACAAGGCCTTCCATGTTTTGGCTGCAATCATTTTTCCTTCTTGCTTTGACGTGAGGCGCGCAGTTGTCCAATGAAACGCGGATTGACTTTCATTTCTCTGAAGCGCTTCAATAACCATGAACTTTGCTGCATGTATTTGTTGGGATGTTTTTCCATCCGCCTGTTGATTCAAACAATGACAACATAATCGGGAGGCTTAATAGTAGCGAGAGAAGGAAACGCAAGCGAAACAAAGACAATTTGCCAATTTGGAAACGAGCGACGAGAAGTTAATCACACGCACCAGTTAGACAGTTTGACAAATGCAGCAAACTAAATCTATTTCTTATTTTAGTCATCCGGGTTGCGTAATGTCCTGCTAGCCTGCCGGCTGTTTACGCAGCGAGTGAAATTCGGATTGTTTTGACACATTTCTCTTGTGCCCAGAGTGATAGGTTAGTCATTCCTGAGCTTTGCCACGGCTCACGTCGCTCATTTTCACAATAACGTGCCGAGAGGATTGCGAAGTTGAAGCGGCTTCTTTTCTCTGACCGCGTGTCGTGTCGTCTGTAGGGCTGCGACCAACAATTATTTCCATTAATGACTAATATGGCGATTCTTTTTTTCGATTGATCGTGTTCCACAAAACTGGTTTTGAATGATCTTCCCTCGATTCAAAAACAGGACGTTATTTCAAATGGACAATGCGCAAAATGCACAAACATAAATTGATGATGATGCAGTTGCCAGTATGTTCTGTAACGTCAGAAAATCGGCAAAAATGTTGATAAAAGATGTTTGCGAACACAAAGATAATCAGTGTGCTTTATTATGGCATCAAATCGAATTATTCATATTTACCGCTTTATTATTATTATTCATATTGACTGTAGAGTGGCTGAACTTGCCGGGATTTGTACAATTTCGAGTTAAACACGGTAGCTAAACGATGAATGAATTATCAAAAATTGCTATCCATTCATTTGATAATCGATGAGTTGTCGATTAATCGTTGCGCCTCTCGTCATCTGCGGAACCTTCTCTCTTGTACTAACCGTGAAATGATCAGCGGTGTGAATGAGGTGCTTCGCTTTCGACTGCAATGAAGCCTGACGCTGTCCTCTCGCTGGGTCACCGGATAACAAATCCCCTCACGGCAAATGTCCATTATTGGCATTTTTGATCAATAGATGGCGTGTGCACGCGCAGGCGTCTGTGTGTGGCCGCTTCCAGTTTGTTCCCGAGTGGAAAAATCAATCCCCGCCGTGGTCACAGACACGGCGTTGCCATTGGGATGTTGCGTGCGTCGTATAAAGGATTAACGCACACGAAACGAAAGCATCTGAAGTGACAATAAATAACGGAAAATAAGAACCTGTCACTGCTACCCGGCCGGACTGATCCCAGGAAACTTGTGTATCCGTTTGTGGCTGGGTCTTAGGGTCTTGGTCTTGATAGGACGTTAAGGAACAAATAAGATCAAAAATGTCCGAAATGCAAACGGCTAAGCTGCGTATTCCAGCTCCTTTTGAAGGTGAGGCTGAAGGTGAACAATAGCAGCTGTTGCAATCTACCGAGTGGACGACGGGCAACTTGGAGCGTGGACTAGCGAGCTACTTGCCACTTAAGAAGTTAGTGTTTAATGATAATGTTGCTGTGCGCATGTGGACGGCGGGATGTCAGCCCTTCGCGAGCCAGAGTGAAACGCAACGCAGCTGAAGTAGAAATTGACTTTGTGTTCAAACAGCGCACAGTCTCGATATCTTCTAGACGAGATGGCAAAAAAGGGCACGAGGCGTGAATGAACCGGTTTCCCGCCAAGGCATATTTCGACAGACAGGTATAGAAACAAATAAAAACAGATGATTATTCAAAATACAAGTTGCCATGACGCTAATTGTAGTTGTAAGTTGTGGGAGTCCCGCACGTGTTTGTCCTCAACGAACCGGCCAGTCTCATCTTGTCTTCCATTCATTTTCGGTCAAATATTTGCACACGCTAGTAGCGTCCATACAGTCGGTGATTATATGCTACTGACATACGTGTTGTAAATAACACAATTGTTGTAATGCTGCTTCCTATCGCACGACACAACTCCTATGATGAATAAAGTTCTCGTGAGTAGCCGGTTGTCGTCTACGCTGTAGTACGCTGCCCTCCTTCCCGAGGTGCCGCCATGAGTACGAATCTTTCAAGAGCGGCAGTGATCGGAATAGCCCACGCGAACGAGGCTAACCGCTACGCTCTTGCGCAACCAACGAATTGTTTGAACTCTCTGATCCACGTGGACTCTGTGTCGCCTTGTTGGCCAGATGTTTCGCTGCTCCACAGAGCGACATTGTCCGGCGATGGCAGCTGACGGGCAGGTCGAAGGTCGTCTGTAAATTTGGCCGATTGGAAGACAACATACCAAAAAAAAAAAAAAAAAACCAACGAAAGTCGGCTAATTGTTTCAACCTCTACGACATGCTGCCTGAACGGAATTCTGTTGAGAACGGTGTAGAATATTGATGCCTGGTTCCAAAC